>NW_027103598.1:1345539-1961360 GCF_902728285.1 Clytia hemisphaerica
GGATGCTCTTATATCGGATGGCCAATAGTCACTTTCATTTTTTAATTTTATTTTTTTATCCACGGATCGCCGATAGTCACTTTTCCGGGGGTTAGGTAGGGTCAGGGTTGCTAGTAACGGCTTGTCACTGTGCCGGGTGCATACTCGGCGCCTTGGGCCCCGCAGGGTTGCTAGTAACGGCTCGAATTTCAGTCAGGTTTAAAAAAGGGGTACTGTTACCCATATTATAATAATATTACCCCCGTATTTTGCCAGTTCGGTATAATATGTTATGAATTGCGTGGTTTTGCTGTGCGGCGATGGCTCAACGGATAGAGCGCTGGCTTCCGAATCTGAAGGTCTTTCTTTGGTGGTGGTTCGAATCCCACTCGGTGCGAAAATTAGACAGGTCGAAATTGATGGACAAATGATTGACAGGTATGAAAACTCAGTCAGAAATGAGAAACTAAGTCTCAGAAACTCAGACAGTCAGAAAAGAGAAAAATAGGATAAGAGATAGGAAAGAAAAGAAAAGAAGGTGAGGTGACTTTTGGCCATCCGATATAACATTTTCCTGATTTTGGTTGTAGAAAGTCAACTTAGTAGGCTGGTAGGTACGGGTAGGTAAATGTTTTTCTTTTTCACAAAGCATAAATAATAGTTTTCAAATCTAAAATTTTTTTGGTGATGTTTTCTTTTAGAAAAGGGGGCATATTGAAAGGCAAATATTATTAGCCTGGGTATCCAGACTCAGAATTTCAGAGAAAAAAAACTACCTCAACATACAAAGTTTCTAAAATTTTAGAGTCTGGTGCAACTCAAATAGTGTGGTATCTATAACACATATAATAGGGCGTGAGTGGTCCTTCTAAATCAGACGTATTTCTATTTCTATATTCCTATTTCTATATATTTATTTGCATAAATTCATTAGAATTACTTTCGCAAATATTTAACAAAAAATTTTTTAGGAAAATAAAAAAATTTAAGTCTATTAAATTAAGTTTATTTAAAATGTACATATAATGGTTAAAATATTAAAATAGTAAATAATAAATAATTGATAAGTAAGTTTAAATAGTAAGTTAAAAATAGTATTTCCAGAAAAACTAACAGTAGTTATCAGTAGTTAGGAATTTAACGAAGGCAAAAATTTGCAAAAGTTTGTCGCGAGGTAAATTATAGACATGACTGGAAATTAGGAAATTAGGCAGAAGCTTAAGTGTTTTGTCTTAAGTAATTGAAAAGTGTATATGATTATAATACTTATTTAATAGTCAAAGAGTTTCTAAATTCATCCCTTTCTTTTAAATTTACAATTCCATTGTCCAAGCTATTCCATAGTTTGATAGGTAGTGAAAGGAAAAAATGAGTTTTCATAAACTTTAAGTTTTGCATGGATCAAGTTATATCTTACATTAGAAGTCCTTTGTCTTGTTGGTAGTAAAGACTTCTCCATGTATTTAAAGCCATTTACGCAATCAAATAACATTTTCAAACAAGATAAGTCTCTTCGCATTTCAAGAGAATCGAGATTCAATCGTTTAGCCATTGCTGTTGGGCTGTAATGGTATGCCCATTTGTTCTCAATCCATCTACAAGCTTTGCGCTGGACCATTTCGATCTTGCTAGATAACGTTGTGTTGTTATGAGGGCACCAGACAGGGCTAGCATATTCGAGAATTGGGCGGATGAATATTTTGTAGCATTCGAGTTTGGTCTCTTTAAGACATGATTGAAGGTTGCGTTGCAGGAAAAGTCTCACATTGGTAGCTTTAGAGACAATCTTGTTAACGTGGTCTTTCCAATTTAACTTTTTGTTGATGGTTACCCCTAAGTATTTGGCTTTGCTGACTGTTTCTAGTTTCTCATTGTGAATGAAGTAATCACAGACAGTATATAGGTTTTACTTTATTTTTTATTCGCAAAACTTTACATTTCTTGGGATGGAATTCCATGGACCAATCGTCTTCCCATTTTTGTAACTTGTCAAGGTCGTTTTGGAGAATGGTGGTGTCGTATAGGCTACAAATGATACGGTAATAATAATTTCTTTCTTTCTTGTTGGGGGAACGTAGTTACAAATAAAAAATTCATAACTAATAAAATCCAACATTTTACAAAATAAAATTAAAAACGACGAGATCTTTTGTGTTCAATTACCGACAGATGTTACATGAACATTTAGAGCCATTCCAGTTTTTTATCTCAGTTTTGAACTTGGCTAAATCTTTGATGTCATGTAATTTCAACTTTTTTGGCAATTGGTTCCACAGCAAAAAGATGCTCTAAAAGATAAACCGTAAATACCGAACGTATAGCGGGTAGCTTCAGGGAGGATCAGAAGTTTTGCAGAGCAGAGATTGATTTTAACCTCTTTAATTTTAAAAATTTCTGCCATGAAGCTAGGACTTAAGCCATTGATAGACTTGAAGACTTCCACCATCAGATACTGGAGATTCTGAGTGTGGATTTGAACAGTATTTGTACGGTTTAGTACAGTTCCATAGGATAAGGAGAAGTTTGAATGGAGTATATATAGGAGTGAGTCGTCAGCAAATAAAGCAAGTGTGGATTCGATTGTGAGTGGCATATCGTTAATATATATGAGAAAGAGAAATGGGCCCAATACAGATCCCTGTGGTACTCCTGATTCAACTTTTGATTGTGGGGACGTAGATCCTCGGACAACAACACATTGGGTTCTGTTGGATAGAAAGTCAGTGATCCACGATAATATTTCATTTCGAATGCCGTAGTGATGTAATTTGATGAGTAGCTTTCTGTGGTTAACTTTATCGAAAGCCTTGCTAAAGTCTAGAAGGACTGAGTTTCTATTTCTATTTCTTTATTAGCATGAACTTTTTACAAGCTATTTTCGCTAATGGAACAAAAAATAAATAAATGAAAAAATATTAAGTAATTTACAGATTATAAAACAACTATAGTGTACAATTCAATAAAAAAAAAAAAAAAAAAAAAAAAAAAAAAAAAAAAAAAAAAAAAAAAAAAAAATTATTATGATAATATTAAATTGAATAAAAAGTAGTAAATGAATAATAAATACATAAATAAAATATGCTTTATTCAATAATTAAAAACTCTAAAATCAAAAGACTAAGATCAAAAAGAGCTAGATTTAGGCAGATTCGAGAAGTCTAGTATATTGAAGCTGAATGTGATTTCTCTGGATTTAACTAAAGATATGAATTGTTATAGGCATACTATAAATAAGTATAGATTATATGAAAAAGGTATAAAATAAAATATATATTTATAAAAAATATACAACTTGGTATTAGTAAAAACTTCGTTCTAAAAATCAGAGGATTAAGATTTATGACTAAAGAATAATAAGGATTAGAATAGAGACGCACGAACAATGCATGGCGAGAAAAACTAAAAGTATTTCAAACAAGAAAGAAAAAGACCTAAATTTGGCTAAAATAACTCTTAAAATTCGTTAAAATTTAGGGATAATAATTTCTCTTCAAATTTATCACATTCTACAATATTCACAATATCATCAGGTAGACGGTTCCATAAGCAAATTGAACTTGGAAAGAATGATGAGCTATATACTTGTATTCTGCCGTGTGGTTGGATGAATCGTAAGGTAGAGCAGCGTTGACGTTTTTGGGATATTTTCTGGATCTATTTCTTTCGTCCTGTGATAAATGGAATGCAACATCTTTAGTTTGGCAATTGACCTACGATCCTCAAGTGACTTTAATTTAGATTTGATTCTTAGTAATGTGGGGCTGACATCATAATCCCAGGGAGTTATAAATCCATCGCAGCGATTTTCGTTGGACCATTTCGATTTTTATCTCGTAGAGCATTATTATTGGAAGGGTCCCAAACTGTGCTTGCATATTCTAAGATTGGGCGAATAAAGATTTGTAACACTTTAAGCGAGTTTCGGAGTTGCTTTTAAACAAGGTTTTTCTTTGCAGGAAGAATCGAACAGCGTTGGCTTTTGCACATACATTATTAATGTGAGAGTTCCAAGTAAGACGTTTAGTTAGAGTGACTCCTAGGTATTTAGCCTTCTCTACCAGTTCAAGGTTGATATTGTGTATGTTGTAGGATTCTACAACAGTGAGTCTTTGTTAGTGACGGTTAGGATCTTACATTTGTCTGGGTGGAATTCCATCTGCCAATCGTTCTCCCATTTTGTTAGATTGGATAGGTCTTTTTGTAGCTCCTCTGCATCAGCACTGGTTGATATTGGGCGATACAGATAAGAATCATCTGCAAAAAGTGCAAGTTTAGAGCTTGTTACATGGGGCATATCGTTGATGTATACTAAGAAAAGCAGTGGGCCCAGAACTGTACCTTGTGGAACACCTGATGTCACAGCTTTACAGCTAGATGTAGCTCCTCTGACGACGACGGTTTGGGTGCGATTAGAAAGGAAGTCTGATATCCAGTCATGAATGTTTCCACAGACACCGTAGTGTCTTAGCTTTATCATGAGTTTTCTATGAACCACCTTATCAAAAGCCTTACTAAAGTCAAGCAATACACTATCAACTTGTTCTTTATCATTCATTACTTTTAGCAAGTTTATGTACGTTTGCAGAAGTTGTGTCTCACAGGATCTGCACTTTCTAAAGCCATGCTGTGATTCAATGAGAACTTTCTCACTTTCCAAGTGGTTTTATACATGGCTGTGAACTATGTGCTCCAAAACCTTACAAGTAGTTGAAGTGAGGCTGATTGGACGGTAGTTTTTTTCTGCCTTAGCTCTGTTTTTGTTACCCCCTTTGTAGAGAGGAGAAATGGTTGCTTTCCTCCATTCATCAGGGATTTTGCCTTGTTTCATCGAGGCTGAAAAGATTAAGATGAGAGCGTCGGCTACNTATTTGTCTATCCAGAATAAAGTGTTTCGATTTCGCGCGGCCGAGTAGTGGCGGAATACTATGCCCCAACAAACCACCTCTGGCGCTAAAGGATGCAGGAAAAGTGTGTAACCCGTTATCAGAAGTAAGTTCCCAATTTACGTTATGAATTTGGCTTTGAAAAGATGCTAATATTGGTTTATCAAACTGATCGAACCGATCAAACTTAATCGAACACTCACAATCTTTAAAAAATCTTAGAGCTTGATTAAATTTTTTAATCAAACTTTAATCATTCGATGGAGTTCAATTAGTTTGATTGTTTCCACAAGTTCGATTGATCAGGTCTGGCTCACTCGAACACATCGAATATTACCCAGGAATCGGCCTTTCGATTGAGATTCAATTGACTATCGACAATCGAATTGCAATTATTCGATTGCGTTCAATTGATTGGCGTTTAATTGACACCGTCTGGCCCTCTGGCAGTCTAAGCTTAAACTCCTATATCAGGAATAGAAACTAGGCTAGTCTTACCTCTTTCAGTCACAGAAATCCTTGCATTTGCATGGGGTGTGCTTTGCAACGGTTTCAACAATTTTTTCCAACCCCTGCAAGTGAGCTAGAACGTGTAAGGCAAAATGCACGAAAATTATCAAATCTCAACTTTAAAATGAAAATGACATAAAACGAAGACGAATGGCATTTTCATTTTTTTTCTTTAGAAGATTCTTTAGCCTTTTTAGAAAATTTTTGTCTACAGGTTAAAATTTTTATCTGTGCATTTTTTTATAATCAAGTGAAACATTTTTCCACTCTGTGTAAATGGAACGGGTTGCAGTGATCGAGTGTAATTGCACGGGGTTTTTTCGTCACTTTGGTTTTCAACCCATTGCATTTGCCGCATGTCGAACCCTGTAGTTTTTCTAGAAACCGACCAGGTGAAAGATAATAATTTTTTGACCCGACCGCAGACTATGGGTTAATCTATATGGTCAGGGGGGGGGGCACGCAGTTACTCTACAAGACATGATGTGTAGTAAGTGCTTTTTCAACACTTTTTTTCAGGACCACCACCCTTTGCAGTTACTACACCTTGGTAGTAACTGTTTTCAGAAAAGATTTCCAGGTACCACCCCTGTTTTTGAGTGATATCATCAAAAAAGCTCGAAATTACCCTAAATTGCAATTATTTTTCAACCTAAAGCCATTTTTGTGCTAGATTTTCTTTTAATTTACTTGGTTAACAGCGTTAGAACTTTTGATGATAATAGGGAAAGCTAATTTCAAAGTTGGGTCTGAGAAAAATTTCAAATTTTTTTTGTCCATTTATAACAAAAATATTTTTTTTAACAAAGAATTTTTTCACAAAAAACATCATTTTTTGTGAAAAATTTTTAAAGTTCTTTCTCCTTTTACAATTGATGAACTTTCAAATTGTGTTAAACTTTTTTCAAATAATAAATCTTTAGGCGTTGATAATATTCCAACTCTGCTTTGGAAAGATCCCGTCTTTATGGAAGCTTCTCGATTTTTGGGACTTACTACACCAAAAGTGCTAGTTTTAGTGGTGGTACCACCCCCAAACAGCAGTTACTACACTGTGTAGTAACTGTTTTCATAACTTCTGAATACAGTACCACCACGGTAGTAAGTGTCATACTGTCTTGTAGTAACTGCGTGCCCACCCCCCTGATATGGTTCATCATAAAGAAAATTAAGTTGACCGTTCAAGCTATCAAACGTCGTTTGGTTGATGTTCCCGCGTGTCAATCAAGTTTTGTTTGTTAGTACTTGATACATTATATTTAGGGCTTCATACTGTTTCTACATAAAAGTTATCTTTTTAAAGTTCTATTTCAATGATCTGAAGTTATCAAAAAAGCAAAAAAAAGTAATTTTTCAGGCCGGCCGCATGAAAGCTTTTTTTCTTCACCCACATTCCGGAAACACTACATTTTTTTATTTTGCCTAAACATAATTTTTTTTGCTGCTTTTTTATTTGATCATACTGCCATAGCTTAACCTGCATTCTCTTTTTTCAGAAATTCTGTTCCCAAGTATTTATTGGAAAGATACCAAGAGACATGTATGAAGATGAATTGGTTCCGCTGTTTGAGCCTTATGGTCAAATCTATGATTTACGTATTATGGTTGATCCTTTTAGTGGACTGAACAAAGGTTATGCATTTGTTACATACAGTACCAAAGAAGGAGCACAAAGTTCTGTCAAAGCTATGGAGAACCATGAAGTAAGAGGTGGGAAAAAGCTTGGTGTTTGTCTTTCACAAGCAAATAACAGACTCTTTGTTGGATCTATTCCTAAGACAAAAACCAAACAAGATATCATGGAAGAATTTAAGACCAAAGTTGAGGAGTTGACAGATGTTATTATGTACTTTTCTGCAGAGGATAAAAATAAAAACAGAGGTTTTGCTTTCCTTGACTTTGCCACACACAAAGATGCTGCTCAGGCAAGACGAAAATTGCAAAGTGGGCGTATCAAGGTTTTTGGACACATTACTCCAGCTGTTGATTGGGCTGATTCCATGGATGAACCAAATGATGAAGTCATGTCTAAGGTAAGAGATTACCGCAAACCACTCAAATTTCTTCCCCATTATACTCCTAATCATCATTTGAATTGCTTCCATTTTCCATTTTTGTCACAAAGAACACAATTACAATACAAGTGCTTTATTTATGCCCTGAAGTTAAAAAAATTAATATTTAGGGTTTACACCGCCAAAGTCAGCAATATTTTATTAAAAAATCCCAAACTTATTGATGTGAATAACCAAGAATATTGAAGTTTTGCGGAATTTAATTTTGCGATTTAAAGGGCCAAATTTGCATTAATTAATTCTGCATTAGTTAATTTTGCATTTATTTGTTCCCTCAAGGCAATACTGATCTGCTATTTTAGTAGTATAGTTCAGTTTATACATAGTTTGCGCCCCCTTTTTTTAATGGGGCGGGATGCTAGATTTTTGGGGGGCCTTTGAAGGGGTTACCAAAATGTGCCTAAATTTTTTGGGTGGGAATGTAGGGGGGGGTCAAAAAAGAAAAGGGGGTTTGGAAATCTGGTCAATACATTTCATATAGTCGAACGTTGTTAAAATAATAAATTTATGTCCCAACCAAAACATACACTTGGTATCTTAAACGTTCTTATATACGACTTGACAAAGAGAACATTTCTGGGAATAAATTTTGGTAAAAGATACGACAAGAAAGTTCAAATTATGACCTCTCGTTACCAGACCCCTTTTTTGAAAACGCTGTCTTGTATTTGTACGGTACAATATGAAGTACAGGATTTATGTAAGCATTTTAAGCCAATCAGATTGCTTATATTTTTCATGTTGATGATAAATAATGTTATATCTTGAAATTGTTACATTTTGGACTCTTTGATCATTTTTTTTGGGGGGGGGGGGCAAGATTGCATTACAAAAGGGGGATGAAATAAACCTAGGGGGTTCATACCCCTCTGCAAACTCTGTTATAGCAATCAGTTTTTCATTTCTTTTTAGGTGAAAGTTGTCTATGTCAGACATTTATCTCCAGCCATCGACGAAAACAAATTGAATGAACTTTTCGAACAATATGGTCCTGTTGAGAAAGTGAAAAAGATTAAGGATTATGCTTTCATTAACTTTGCTAACAGGGATGATGCAATGAGAGCTATTGAGGAACTTGATAACCAAGAATTGGACGATTTAAAAATTTCAGTACAACTTGCTAAACCTCAAGTAGATAAAACAGGTCAACGACGTGGGCAATCTGGGTTTGGTGCTCTTAACAAAAAGGGTGAGTCTGACAATTTTGTCCCCAGAGGAAGAGGTGGTTTTTCTGGTCGTGGAGCTGTTGGCCCAAGAGGGCGTGGAAGAGGAGGATTTGGAGGTGGTTTCTCACATGGAGGGAACTACTCTCAAGGTGGATATAGAGGTTATGGAGATGACTCTTATGATGACTACTATGCACCACCAGCCAGACCTCGTGGTGGTCCACCAAGCCGTGGCCCAAGTCGTGGTGGAGCAATGAGAGGGGGAAGAGGTAGTCCTCGAGGAGGTTCAACTGGTGGTTTCCGTGGTGCTTCCAGAGGTGGATCATCTAGAGGTGGTACTTATGGACAGCAAAGAGGAGGAATGAACAGAGGGCGTGGTGGCTTTGGACGAGGAGGTTCAGACTATGGATCAGGCAGAGGTGGATCAAGAGGAGGTACTGGTGGTTATGGCTCAAGAGGACGTGGTGCTGGGGCACCAAAAAGGAAAGCAGATTATGGTGGTGATTATGGCACCCCCTCTAAACGTAAGAATGAGTGGAACTCCCAACCCATTGCCCAACAACCCCTTGGTAACTCATCCAGCAACTATTACAATGATGACTACAGTGGCGGTGACTGGTACACAGATTTATCTGAGCCCAGATGGCAATAAAAATCTTTTCTCAAAAACACAAGAAAAAGGCATACACCAAATATTTGGATTTAAAACTCTAAAACAAGGCATTGCTTTAAAACTGAAAAACCAATGAAGCATTGATTTTTTTCAAGGATAACAACGATCACTAAATTAACCTCACGAAGAGTCAAAACGATTCAAATCTGTACAATTGTAAATTTACTGAAAGATTTTTAAAAGCTTTCTATGATTTGAGAGGAAACTGAGAGATTAAAACAAGGACACAAAAGCTCATAAGTTCATACTTGTACAGCCAAAATTTGCTGTTTTATTTTATAAAAAAATGTAAAAACTGGATGGTGCTTATGTGGTGTTGTCGAAATGTAAAAATATTTCTTTGCATCATTTTACAGGTTTCGCTAACAAAGAACATATATTTTTAGTTTTTAATAAACAAAACTTTAGTTCATTCTCTTTCTTAGATAAAGTGTTGATTTATGAAAACCTTTCTTTTTGGGGTTTGTAAAATTCAAATTTCGAATCAAAGTCTTTGTCTCTTTTGCTTATTCAAAATAAGCTGACTCCTTTAATTTAAATGTTAAAAAAATTCTTTACAGGGATTCAAATATATTCCAAATTTCATGTCGAAGTGATTGTTTTATCAAAAAAAAGGAAACTAGAAAAGGAGATTGTTTTTTACTATTATGTGTCCCTCTGAATTTTATTTATCTTTAAAAATGGTGACTTAAAATTGAGAATACCTTTTGTGTTTCACAAAACTTAATTTGGTTGACTCTTTCTGTCATTTATAAAACTGCTCTTATTTTGCTTAGCTATCAAGCAAGCCTTCAATAACTAATTTTCTTTGTTTAAAAAATGAAAACTTTTCAATGTCGAACTGGTGCATCACCTTAAAATCAACAATTATTTCAAGGTAAGTAGTATTTGGTAAGTATTTTGTTTTTCCTCTACATGTATAGTTGCGTTTTTATACCGGGTGCGCCACAAAAAAGTTTCTCTCTTTAAAACTAACTTTCTAGAAATCTAAAAACTTTGAAAGAACCATTCCTATTTCATTGGAAAGCAGAAAGATAAACTTAAATTTGGATGGGTCATTTATTAAATTTAGTTCATTAGATCAAAAGTTATCCTCAATTGAATAAAAAAGTTACTTTCAGAAAGTGCTTGAAAACGTTGAAAATTGACCTATCAAATTTTTATATTAAAATTGCAATCGCAATAGCCTTTACATAATTAAAAGCATTTTTCAGTAATTAACCATATAAATTTTGAAACTGAAAGGCCGAAAGGGTTTAAAATATTCATCAAAATCACTTTAATTTACCGAAATTTTCCTCCGATTTTTGGTTTTAGATTGGAAAAAGTCTATGTAATGCTTATCTCGAAACCCATATTTGATGTATTTTTGTGAATTTTACCAGAATTTTCTGCCTTTTATTGAAATTCAACCTTCTTTTACATAACAAAAGGTCATTTAGACAGCTAATTATCGTTTTTAATGACTGAAACGAAGATAATGATGTATCATGTAATTATGCTTCTTTTTAATTTGATAGGTCGATCTTTAACGTTTTTGAGCACTTTCAGAAAGTAACTTTTTTATTTAATTGAGCATAACTTTTGTTCTAATGAATCAAATGTAATAAATGACCCATTAAAATTTAAGTTTATCTTTCTTCTTTCCAATGAAATAGAAACGGTTTTTTAAAGATATTTAGATTTCGAGGAACTTAGTTTTAAAGAGAGAAACTTTTTTGTGGCGCACCCGGTATTATATATTCATATCACATTGGCTTTGTGATTTGTTCTGATTTTGGGACTTTTATGGGATATTTATGATATCACCTATTGACATGGTGATGTACCAAATTAGTGCGGTCGTTTAGCATAATTTACGGGGAAAAAATAAGATCTAGCTGAAAATTTCTCCAGACCTTCTCTATAGGATGGTTATGCCTTATGGAATAAATCCCTTAAAATCCCACTGGGGGAACATCCCTTTTTTGGGACATTTATTTTTTCCCCAAGCAAAACCCTAAGGGCGAAATTTTTTGAAAATTTCAAACTCATTTTCAGACATTATCAAGTATACCATTTAAAAGCTCTCGGAAAACTATAGAAGACTTTTAATTAGTGCACAGTACGCCAAATATATTCCGCGTGAGGCTGTAATTACTTTAAGCGTATTGGCGTAAGGAGCAGATATAAAGTAAGAAATGTGGCTCATGGTCATGATTCATTTGACTTCACATAGTGTGCACACCCCCCCCCCAGAATAGTGGGGGGGTTTTGATGTTTCCGGTCAGAAATTTCCAGGTGGGATTTGGAAATTTTCAGGTTTTAGGTGGGAGAAACAAGTTAAGGTGGGGATTAATTTCTTTAGGTGGGATTTTTGGTGTTTTGATAAAAGTTAATGTTAGTTCTTTCTTATTTCAAATTTAATTATATTTTTTTCTAAATTTCATATTCTATAAATAATTCTTTTACTATACTAAACTTTTCTCCTTTTTATTATTAAACAGTAAGAATTTTTGTTTAGTTCCTCGAATTACCTTAAAGGAAGAAATTTTGGCGGGAAGAAAATTTGGCGGATTTGGTCAAAATCCGCCAAATTAAGTTCCCGCTAAATTAAATTTTTTTCGTCATACGCCAAATTAAATTCCCGCCAAATTTAAGTTGCTCTATTTATCCCCCCAAATGTGTGCTATTTCAGGCTTTAAAACAGACATTTCCTTTTTAAATGGTGTTTTTTTTGGAAAAAAATGTCCTTCGTCCGCCAAATTAAATTCCCGCCAAATTTAAATTTTCAAGCTAACCGCCAAATTAAATTCCCTCTGAAAAAACTTTTTCGGCAATACGCCAAATTAAATTCCCGCTAAAATTTCTTCCTTTAAGGTAGTATAATTTTTCGTGGGGATAGCATTTTTAGCTGGGATCTGGGAGTTTGGATTGAGGGTTGGAATTTTAGGGTTAGGTGGGACCTGGAACCCCCTTGCACACTATGCTTCATACATTTCTTTCTTAGAAGTACCAGCAATTCAAGCTCTTTTTCTACAAATTTTGAACAATTTTAGGCAACAGAAGATAAGATATCTCAGAGCTTTCAGGACTTTGCCCCTCTGAACCCCCACCAGGGCTCAGCATGTTTGGGGGGCTTACAGCGCCTGCAAACCCCCTGCAATTTCGCCTGCCTGCGGAACTTTTTTTTGGCGTGCACCTCAGTTTAATCAAATAATAATTCGGCGCAGACTTTGCACCGTTTCCACACTGGTCAATTTTTGACCAAAATGTGGCGAAAAGTGGAACTTGCACATGAAATATCTCGAGTTAGGTAAGGAAATCGGCTATAACCATTTAAAAGTCTTCTATATAGCTTTTCGAGAGCTTTCGAAGGGTATACTTGATATTGTCTGGAAATAAGTTTGAAATTTTCAAAAAAATTCGCCCTTAGGATTTTGCCTGGGGAAAATAGAAATTGCCCAAAAAAGGAATGTTCCACCAGTGGGATTTTAGAGGTATAAGCATTATATAGAGAAAGTTTCAGCTACCTTAAGGGAAGAAATTTTCGCGAGAAGAAATTTTCGCGGAAGAAATTTTCGCGGAATTTAATTTCGCGAATTTGGGCGTAATTCGCGAAATTAAATTCCGCGAAACACACCAAAATTGTTAAATCGCGACATTAAATTCCGCAAAATTCGATTTTTTTTTTTCTTCTTCTTTTGTTTTGTTGCTTTTGACCAGGTATTACCAAAAAAGATGGACACAATTGATTTTTAAGCATTATAACGTGTATTTTTTATCAAATATAAACAACTCCATGGTGCTTAAAAGTTAATCTAAGTTGATAAATTCTTCTCAATCGCGAAATTAAATTCCGTGAAACTTTTAAAATCGGCTCATTCGCGAAATTAAATTCCGCGAAATTTGCCGTTTTGAAACTCTGATTCGCGAAATTAAATTCCGCGAAAATTTCTTCCCTTAAGGTAGATCTTATTTTTTTCCTACAAACAGCCTGTATTTTTGTAACACGACCACACTAAAAAACCTTGCTTGAAAACCTTTTAGCATGGCTTAATTTTTCCTCCCAGAAATTTCAAATCATATGTCCTAATGCCCTAACAAGTTGTGAAAAGGATGGGAAAACCTGTCATGAATTGAATATTGATGTTGACATCGAAAATTCTAATATTTCACAAATTTTTTGCTCTACCAGGCCTTGTCTAAAAAATTTTAAAAGATTGGCACAACTTAAATGGACTTCACAAAAAATTTAAAATCCCGAAATTGACTGAAAGCCCCAGGAAAATGAAAGAAATCTGGTAAAAGGAGGCTCGATTCGTGAAAAAAGGCCACCCAAAAATGAATCCACTTAAGATAAAATTCTGTGCTGTTCAGTTAGAGAGAGCCACTATGTTCTGAAAACATCCTTCGTGTGCACAGAGTTGTTAAAAGCAAACTAACTTTTTTAAATGATCAATTAGGTCAATAAGGCGAGACCAATTTGATTAGTTGTGTCCGACCCTTAAATTCTGAAAATCAAAATCAAAATAAAATTAATTTTGGTAGTACTCTTAGGTGCCAAATAAACGCCCCCTCCTCCCTCTGCTTGTTAATTTTTCGAAAATTTTCCCGAGAGTAGTCTTTTTTGTCTCCGCTGCAAATCATATTTTTAGACCAGAGGAATGTAAAGAGATGGAAAAACAGCTTTTCTGAATACTCAAAGTTCAACGATCACTACTATTGAAAATTCTATTGTAAAAACGTTGATTAGGTCATTAAATGAAAGTCCAGAAAAGACGGCTCGCCATACAAATCGGACGGTTTCTACATGATTTGACGATAAAAATAAATTTGTTTTTCCTTTTTTGCCGATTACTAGTTCCATTGTTAAGAATAAGGAGCAATATTTTAACCAATGTATGGTAAAAGAAATTCTTAGCGCAATGATATTAAATTGGTTCTTGTAAAACTGTCAGAAGTCGACTAAAATCAAGATGAAGTTATAATTTTCTCGAGCTCTAGCTTTCCATATTATGGTGCGGTCATGATGCGGTTATATTAGTAGAATCGCTAGGAAATTCTGAGCAAGATGATATAGGTACCTTTTCGTATAGGAGAGGTGTACCCAAAATATAAGCCCTAAAAGTTTGCGCATAATCAGGCTTGAAACAAAAGAATTTTGTCACAACACGCTAATTATGCAGATTTTTTATAGTGACAACAAAAGAAACCTATTTACTCGACATAAACTCCCTTAAGGGCTAGAGACCTGGTATATGACGAGCCGTTTTTCCATTGTTTTCAAGAAGCTGTTTTTCCATCTCTTTACATTCCTCTGTTTAGACAGACTTTATTTCCTTCACTTTCCTGAATGAAAACACCTGAGAGAAAGAATAAAACTTCAGGTCATTTTATTACACTTTTTCTGTAAAATTATGCTTGCAAGGGTTTGTACTGAAAAGGCGTCATCATAAAATCCCTTTAAAGAAATCAAAAAATTTCGAATGGTAGGCAGGTTTTTTGGTGGATGTTAGAGACGCTAGTGCTGAATTTCAGTAGTGAGCAGCTTGAATAGATTACCCTGAGTATCCAAATTCGGCCTAAATTTGCCCAAAGAATCATTTTTTCGAAAATCAAGCTCCATCAGAAATTAATCATTACCATTTTATATCATTAGTACTAGTAATCGTATGGTTTGGAGTGCAATTAACGATTAATCACGAGTAACAAAGGAGAAAATAGTAATTTGCACGAGTCCGAAGGAGGAGTGCAAATTACGGTATTTTCTCCTTTGTTACGAGATGCGTGCAGCCTAGGAATTTCCCTAAGTAAGAAAATCCAATTTTTACGACGTCATCGATGACGATAGTCAAAAAGTCGTCAAATTTCGAAAAAATTTTGTTTCGTTTGAAAGAGAACCATCTAGTGAACAAAAAATATTCCTAAAACAAAAATCTGAATTTCTCCCTATAAGCCCCTGTCGGCAAATTTGTAATTCATTAAATTTGCCTAAGAAAGGTTAGCCTCGGGCACGCCCAGGAATCTTTAAAGATCTTGAGAGTCAAGTCAAACGCATTTCACAGAATAATTTCCTAATAGCCCTCTACTATTATGCTCCTCTAATAGTATCCAAAAATGGTATGGTTTGTTAACTTTCAATGTCTAGATCTCGAGATATTTTGGTTTAAATATTGAAATTAACGATATTTCTTGCGTAGTCAGCAGTTTTTCAGCATTTTTACCCACCTTAAAAATGAATTATCTCGAAATCTAGGCATGAAAGTTAACAAACCATGCCATTTTTGGATACTACTAATTCAGGGCTATCCAGCTGTGAGAATGATTTTTCTCAAAATACTCCTATGAAAATGCTGACGTCATCGGAAAACGTCCAAAACGTCAATTTTTCGCCTTAAAATGCCATTTCTCGGCACCAGGTGGTCGAAACTTAACAAATAATCCCATTTTCTTTATATACTCTTCACACTGAATCCGTTGGTAGCCTCGGATATTTGATTTTCAGACTTCGAAAATATAGTTAGTAAAGGGATAAGATAAGTTCTATCGATTAACTCGAAAACCATCTAGATTCGAAGTGAAAATTTTTTTTGTCAATTCTACACCCTATTAGAAGCATAATATCAAAAATTTGCCCTGATTTAAGGGGTCCCCTACGAAGTGACACATTTCACTGCCTCGGCGGCTGTTCTAGTGGTGCAAACATAAACTCTACATGATTGCGTACAATCCTGCGAATTTTCATGCTTTTACCACCCTTTTTGTAGATTTTATGGGAAGGGGACCCCTTTCTGCTGGGAAAAATTGTACAAAATATGCTCTCTCGCTTGCCATCTGTCTTGTTATCAAAGACTAGACCTTTGTTTCTTTCGACGAGTTTCTTGGTTTTAGTAGAGGGCATTTTGTAAAATCGCTCGACTGTTTTGTTAAAAGCACTTGTTATACATTTTTGGAAAGCTAAGGGGTAGGGGAATCGAAATTACTGTTTCCAATTTTTTTTCGGACACTTTGGTGTGATTTTCGGACAAATATGACGGTCTCAGGCAAAAATCATAGGGTTAAAAATTAATGAAAATTTTAGCTCGAGAAAACGGACACCTGTTGTATATTTTTGGAAAGCTCTCAAAAAATTAGGATTAGAGATATATTGAAAGTATAGGTGATTTCAGTACCTAACTCGAGATATTGAACTTCAAAAAGCGCAAAAACTGGACAAAATAGCTGTTTCTGGCTGAAAAACACGGTTTTCAAGGGTTAATATCTCGAGTTAGGTACAGAAATCACCTATACTTGCAATATATCTCTAATCTTAATTTTTTGAGAGCTTTCCAAAAATATACAACAGGTCTCCGTTTTCTCGAGCTAAAATTTTCATTAATTTTTAACCCTATGATTTTTGCCTGAGACCGTCATATTTGTCCGAAAATCACACCAAAGTGTCCGAAAAAAAATTGGAAACGTAGTAATTTCGATTCCCCAACCCCTTAGCTTTCCAAAAATGTATAACAAGTGCTTCTAACAAAACAGTCAAGCGATTCCAAAAAATCGAACAAAATTCCCCCTACTATTTTCTGTAAAAAAATTTGGGTGGTCTGTCAGGTTGGGTGTTGAGATTGTTGTAATGTTGCAAATCAACTGAAGGTTCGATTTCTGTTCGCCGTACTCTTTGCCATTGGCTTGAACTTTTAATACCTTCGGCTCTTCCGCAGGGTGTCAATCATCTCATCAGCTTTCTCCTCTTATGTTCTCAAAGTGCATTTGTTTTTGAAAGGCTTGATTTGTGCTGTCTTGTCGAGTTGATGATGTACATCTTTCCGGCCTGCTACTCGTGGTTTGCCCCATCTTCTTAATGTCAAGATCCTCTGCATGTACTAATTATTTTTTGCCAATATTTCAGCGTCCTTGTATGAATTTTTCTATGGTGAAAGATTTAAATTAGTTTAAAACTTAGCTAGGTACTCTTAGGTTCCAAATAAACGGGGGGGTTCGAATAAACGAGGGGAGTGGGGTTGGAAAATGTTCTAGATTTTAATAAACGGGGGGGCCTAATTGCCGGGGGGGTTGGAAATTGTACTTCTGAAACCCAAAAATAGGCTAAAATCAGGCTATTTAGAGCAAAATAAGGGGCCTTCTCTTTGAAAGCTGAAAATATTCTTAGAGATTAATAAACGGGGGGGGGGTCCTAATAAGCTCCGGGGGGTGGAAAATTTTCGAAAAATTAACAAGCGGGGGGGTGCGTTTATTTGGAACCTAAGAGTATAGAAGTCTCTACGAATATTAAAGGGTAGTATTCACTTTTCGTCCTTAGCTGAATGTCGAATATACAAAGAATTAAAATCCTGGATGAAATTGTAATTCTGACTCGATGATGATTTGAAGAGTTGTGAGTTCATCTTCAAGAACTCAAAACCTTTTTCAAATGGGAATCTAATTATTATGACATTTGAATCCTTTGGTTCTGCTTTATTTCTCCCTGTTTGAATTTTTATAATTTCGACAGGTACTTGAAGTAGAAACTCAAAATACTTTAAAACAGTGAAAGTTTAAAAGAACTGCGGCAGAAAGGTTTCAGCTCTTGTATGATAATTTGTTCATGACACGACTTGAGCTATTTCTCAAATCAAAAGTTAGTGTTAGAATGGCATTCATGATGGTAGACAGGAGTATTCTATCAATATACTTCGCGTTTGACCACACCCTTAATACCAGGTTTCGCCTAGAAAGTGAAAAGTTGTTTTTAAAGTGGTTTATGTACTCGCGGGAATTTTCTAGATAGAAAACTTTTCCGTTTGCTTCACAAAAATTCTCATTTTATAGTGATTAAATTTAATATTCCGAATACTCGATGAGTGGCCCAGAAGAAGAAAATGGTTTTATTAGCAATGTTGAGTCAGGTAGAACTCAAAATCTTGAATGGTGTTCGTGTGGAAATTGTAGAATTGAGAGTGAATCAAGTGACTGTAAATGTTGTTGGGAAGTTGAACAATTGAATGCCAGATTCGTGCAAGAGAACATCACATGTATTAGGAACTTTTCTTCCTTTAATACGCTTTTCTTGGACAAAACAATGCTGGAAATGATGTTAAGAGACAAACATTTTATTAGAGGCGATCCTATAGACGACAAACTAACCAATCGTTCCTATCGAGTTGCAGCTTATAAACAATTCAATACATGGGCTTTTAGAGTACGACAGTTAGGCAAGAGAGAACGGCGAGGTCCATTGCCCTCATGTGTTGTGGCAAGGATTAGAAAAAAGTTTCCTGAGACTGATGGCAATTATGGATACTAAAAAATAAACATTTCGAAGCTTCATTCTTGAGGCTTTCTTTTCTACAGAAGTCTAAGGGATTTTCTACTTGTTTAGGATTTTCGTGTTTTAATTTGAGGAAAGAAGCAAATAAACCTTTCCACTGATTGTGAAACAGGTTCAATATAATTTCGGAAGTCTAATTTGTAGCCTTCAATTACTTTCACCCACCCAAGGATGCATGGTCTTATGCTTTACAGCACACTGATTTGCCCCTGATCAACAAAGTATCTTCATTATCGAGATCAACCCCTTTTTTCAACCTTAAGAATTTGCACTCAAACTTGATCATTTTCCATTACATATCGGGAACATCGGTCGACAGTATTATTATAATTGTCATTTATTACTTTACGGACTCAATTAGGCACCAAGAGGATGGAATCTAGAAACAGAAGCTATTGATCTATTCTTTTTTTGTAGAGAACATACTAAAAAGTAAAAATGGTACAAGAATTCAATGTGGTGTGCTGTTATTCGTGTCAAACCTATCAAGTTGACCAGGTATTATTAATTATAAAATTTCAATTGAACTCGGAGGCTATTGAAATTCTGAAAAGATATACTTTAGGCGTAGAAACTTTCGCGAGCAGAAACTTTCGCGATTTTCGCGAATTTTGGCCCTTTTCGCGAAAGTAAATGTCTTTAAAAATTCTAGGAAGGGCCATTCGCGAAAGTTTATGCTCGCGAAAAATTCTTGACAAAATAGAAAATCTGTAAAACTTCAAACTTTGAATAAAATGTAACTTTTATGGCACTTTTTAGCCTGCTAAAAGACTAATAAGTCAAATGTTTCAAGCCAACCAAAGAAGTATTTGTGTCTCGAAGCCATCTTTTCATGTGAAAATTCTCAATTTTGCGTCTTGATTCGCGAAAGTTTATGCTCGCGAAAAATATTTTTCCGTTAAATTCGCGAAAGTAAATGTCGTGAATTTCGCGATTTTTCGTCCTCGCGAAAGTTTCTGCTCGCGAAAGTTTGTACGCCTAAAGTAGCTTGTCCATTAAGAAATTTTGTAGGAATCTTTTATTGGCGCAATTGTTTATAGACTTACACGTATCGAGTTTGAATTTGATGGTGATTTATATTCGCCCCTTATTCGAAACACGGAGATTTTCGCTGTTTTTTCAAAAAAGAGAGCTAGCGAAGTTTGCAGTGGTAAAGCTCTATTAATTTTGTATCTTTTAGGTGAAGAAAAGTACCAACAAATGGACTTGTAAAATGTGCCAAGAGAAACAAACATTGAAGCAAGTTTTCTTCAGAGGCTCAGGGAAGGATTGTAGGCTTCAAGCTCAGCAAAGAAATTTAAATAGACAAAGACAAACTACTCAAGATGAAGAGGCTATGCTTTCAAAACGAGGTATTTTGAAGTCTTATCTAACTTAGTTTTGATCTGGTAATACCATTCTCGGGATGGATTTTTCTTAAGGGATATCATTTTAGGTATGTACTTTTATTTTCATACACCGTATTTTCAAACAGTTTTCCTTTCTACATTTCTTTCTTATTTATGTTATGTGAATGTCAGCTGGTAAAACGGGCCCAGTGAGTAGTTAGTATCTGGAATTATGTTCGCTGCCGCTGTTCACTCAAATAATAATAATTTTCTACGTGTACAATTTTTTCTGGAAGAACTTCTTCTCAATTTAGCCGTTTTTGTCTTTAAATACAGATGAAGAAGAGGAACACGATGATTTTGACGAAACCCACGATACTTATCATCAAAATTATGTAAAAGATCCAACACAAAGTAGATGGAACGCCTTTGTCAATAAAGAACAGAGTTGTGGTATGATTCTGTCAATTCTTTGTTTATTTTTTCCAAAGTTGCATCGTATCCTTGACTGAAGATTTTCGGGCGACCAAAATCTTAGAATTTCGCCAGTTTACACTATGAGATTCTGTCAGTTCGAAGCAATGGAATAAAATACCTTATCGGGGAAAAAGATGTCGGGGAAAAGTGACGAAAATTTTGAGGGGGTGACGAAATTTTTCCCTGCTGACGAAATATTCTCCCGATATTTTATCACTCGACCTCTATGCTCGACCAAAACTTGCACCCGATTTTCTTATCCCCAACCAAAACGTTTACCTGAAATTTTATACCGCAACCAAAATTCAAATCTAATTTACCGAATTTACTGCTTTAAACGTCTAATTACAAGATCCATTTTCGAGCTAGTGAAGGAAACCATTTCTTTTGGACAGTTTAGTCGGGTGAAAGTGACGAAAATGCCTCTAGGTGACGAAATTTTTCTTCGACGAAAGAAAACCCCGACTAAATAAAGCTCTGACATTTTTTCCCCGATGAGGTATCCATTCTGATCAAAAGCTAACCTTTCTTCTCATTTCTTTCTTACTTCAGATCTTGATTCGGAAGATGCGCCGCCATCAGTTGGATTCCGGGGTGAATATATTGGTACTAAACCAAGGAAGCGTAAATCTTCATCAGTGAACGAATCTAAAACAAACAATCACACAGAAAACGTTCAACGAAAGTTTTTCAGATCAGTAACCTCCCTGGACGGTCGAAATCATATGCAAGATTCGTATGGTTCAAAGACTGATTCTCCGATAGAAACATTTCCTAAACCAGCTAATACTGAAACGTCTCGAAGTAAGTTCTTTCGAAGTCATAAGACACTGAAAAAACCGTCCACGATGAACTTGAACAATGAAATAGCACCAAATACTTCTAGACAGGACGGCAGATACGAATTTGATTATGAGAAATTTTGGGATGATAAAAAGTCGACATTAGAAAGCAAGCAAGAGGGTTTGACTGAGACATCATTTCTAGAATTACAGTATGGAGACGAAAACTTGTTAGCCACAGAATGCAAAACGACTACTGAAACAAAGACGTGCAACGATTTTAAAAAGCCTTCCAAATGGTCCAATTTTTTAACGGTTGAAGATGAAGTTGACAGTGACGATTAATAAATGGAGAACAAGGTATGAATTTTTATTGGTCGACTGATTTCCAGTTATTTAGGCCTTTGATTTAATGTTATCTTTTGTACTTTTCGAGACAAGTTTTGTTGACTCGTTATAAATGATGTTATGGAACATCAGGTTTTGAATTCGAATTTTAACTAGCTTCGATAAGAATGAACCATTCCATTTTGAATCCATACAGAGGGACAGACGAATTTCCAGGGGGTAAAAGACTGATTAAGGTATGAGAAAAATTTTTCCGTGGGTTCTTTTGCAAACTTTGTCATTTTTCAGGGGGTTCTCGCACATTTCTAAGAACATTTGTTTTTCAAACCCCCTGTCCCTGCCCTGTATGGAAATTTAATGGAATAGCCCAATTCACATAAGACTAAGAGTGCGACGATTCGATTTATTATTTCCTCCATGAAATTAGAAAGAGTGACAGTCTTCATTTTGGCTCAATTAGCATTATTCTATAAGCTTGTTTGGTATTCTTGGAAAGTTAGCGTTTATATTGTAATTTTGTGTTATTTTTTGAGCACGTAATCTCTCCTCTAACGAAGTATAGGGTTTGTCATCGTTTCGAAACTTCGTGAATCAGATTCTTATACTTATATCTTTGCTTTCTGAATAAATTATACCACAGATTTCATGGTCAGTTGTTCCTCTGATTTCAAAAAATAAACGGGAAGGATGAAAGTAAATCTCTTACTGCTATTTCCTCGTTACAACAAATACTTCGGCTTATCTTTGTTTGTAAATTTCACATTGAGATGTATTGACTCAAGGCACGTGAGCGTAATCGTCTTAAAATCATTTAAACCCGAGATTAATCACTCCTAGAAGCCGTTAGATTCTTTATGAAATTTCAACATACTTGAAATATGCCTAGCTGTGCTATACTCTTATCTGTTTATGAAAGTACTTTCAAACTCCAACGCATTACTTAACCATTCTTTAGATTCAAAGTGGATTTAAACCAACTTTCAATTCTCAATTTTCGGTAAAATTCACACTGGGGAGTCTTGGCACGGACACTTTGACGCCTAACTGTGCAAATTTTTCGTTAAAATTTAGCTTTGGACCGAGCTCAAAGATAAAGCTTTTCGAAATGTATGTTCTGGTTTTTTTCCATGATTTAAGAATTGGTTTTACCCTAATGTTTCTCTATAAAGCTGTATCAAATCGGATCCTATCATGCATGTTCTTTTGTTTCAGAAAAAAATATTGCTGAATCTGATCAGGGAACACTTGTTTGAGAAAGGAAAGGTTTCATACAACCATTAGATAATTCTCAGTGAATTATGACTTGAAAATTTGATCGAGCGCGTGAATTAAAAGGGATAAGCTTTTTTGATGCTAATATTACGCTTTAGAGCTTCAACTATTCAAAAAGATTTGAACGTAAAGTATCTCAACATGATGAAATTCTTCACGTTTGACCTGGACGGTTTTGAAAATTTGTTGGCAGCTTCTGGATCGAATTACCAAGTTTATGAAATTTCCAATCATGTAAGGGAAGAAAATGTTGAACGGTGGGAACCGTGGGATTAGTCACCAGTGAAGTATTTTACTCATTTCTGAACCAATTTTCATGTTGTGTACATTGCGATATCCTAAAGATCTTTAGTGGTAAACTTTTGACCGGTCTTGTTTTATTTTGATTTCTCTAACTGTCAATATCAGCAGGTCAATGTGTAATATTTGGATTTTGGCAAAACTTCTTTCTCATTACAAGTACCTCGCACCTGCCAAGGTGACTTGAGTATTTTTCACAATCCTTTAACTTCCTTTCTCATGGTATCTGCCAAAGTTTTTTAATACAATGTCCTTTTTCACTTGGATAAGATTTGTTAGTTTTATATTTTCATAATGCAACCCTACCTCGGAAACTGCCGACACAAAACACATTGCCACTTGAAAGAAGTCCAGCCTTTACGAATATCGATATAAACTATACAAATGGGCACTGTTCACAAGTAGATCGAGAAATCTTAAACCTATTAACTGGGCAAGTTTTTCATGAAATTATTGCTCTAAAGATTAAAATACGAGTAGTATTTAGTTCATCCAAGATTTTATTTTGCTATCAAACGTTCTAAGTTTTTCACCCGTTTGCCGAATAACTCGATCAATTGGAGTATTTCAGTCTTTCCGCTAAGCGACGCATAGTATAGAAACGTACAGACAAGCGTTGATTTATTCTGTTTCGATTATCATTCATATCATTTCTAAAAAGGGAAACTCCCTCTATCATCTGTCATGTTTGGTGTAACAAAGGAATGTTTCTAAAGTGTTTCATATTTTGATATTTGAATCAGTGATGGTTATAATTAGAAACGTCTGTCGTCTTTGACGGACTTTACGGATGTCTTTGCGTCTGGCCTTCGACAGGACAGTCTCTGTCCAATTTTATATTTCCTATAATAATAAATCTACAAGGGATTGTTCTTACTGCAAAGCCCTTCCTTAATTGAATTATTACCTTTTGGTTAAGATTATTCAAAACCCCTTCTTTATTCTTAAAGCTTTACCACCACTTCTTTAGCTCTTGTTGTGACATCTTTCTATCTACAATATTCTTATGTCGACCAACCCCATTGCTTTTACTTTAAAACGCTTGTTCTGTGAACCAAACTCCCAGGGTGGTGATTGACATTAATAAAAAATTTCCTGCTTCCCTATAATCAACTTTCGGGGTTTTACTTACAATTTCCATAATTATGAATCACAGCCAAGTCTTTTTGGGACCTGAATCATATTTTTGACATTTGTGTTTTATTAAGGATCTTCGTTATTCTTCGAGGTGGTTTAGATTTTCAAAATAGCTCAAATAGCATTTTCTCTCAGACGTGAACGGAAAAAGCATTAATCAAAACACTTGTCAAAATTATAAC
This sequence comes from Clytia hemisphaerica, assembly GCF_902728285.1. Taxonomy (NCBI): domain Eukaryota; kingdom Metazoa; phylum Cnidaria; class Hydrozoa; order Leptothecata; family Clytiidae; genus Clytia; species Clytia hemisphaerica. The sequence continues at coordinate 1,369,950 of NW_027103598.1, forward strand.
GAATGACATGATTGTATTATAAATCAAAAGCCGATCAAATCTATAACTAATGTGTAACACAAACCTTCCAATTATCTTTTTCACTTTTCTCTTGAAATTCGGTCACAGGATTTCCCGAGAGCATTCTCTTTTTTCCTTTCACGGCAAGGTGATCGCGACATTGTGAGACTTTAGGTGACAAGGTGAATAATCTCTTCTTTCGATCAATTTTTCATGTTGAGACTTGTTATTAGTTTTCAAGTTCCTTGATTGTTACATGTTGGTGAATCTCCCAGTGGATGTTCTGGATTAAAGTTACAGTGCATAAAAGGTTTTCTCTTTTGTAATTGTCAGTTTTATTAGCAGAGCCACCACCCTGAAGTAATATAACCCATTAAAAGCAAAGTTTAAGTAAAATAATGGGGTGAAAGCTTCAGACAGAGCTGAATCTCAAAACAAAATTTAGATAAGGTTACTTAAACTGCAATACAGGATAGCTTTTGGGTTTCTTTGATGTAAAAGCCCTCCTTTCCACATTATATTAGTGAAAACAGGCATAAGACTATGTAAACAAAAAGCGGCGAATTGCTAAATAAGGTAACTGTTAGGTGACGACCGTTCTCTACATTTATTAACTACGGTGACCCATAAGGCTCACGGCGTACTTCAGGTTCTGACACAATTGAAGCTCACATATTTTATAAGAACTGGACTTGGCTTGGGGTTAATGGCCCAAAAGGCTCAAAATAGACACTACACACTTCTGACAAAAACAATTCTTAAAGAGTTTTAATGAAGTTTTAACTATACCTGTATGACAAAATATATTCTGGTGTAACTCAAATAGAGTCTGAGTTACAAGAGACGAGTTGAGTTATCGAGTTATTCAATTAAATAGTTGCGTTATCTGGTGTGCATGTCCTTCATGGATCATTATTGGCTTGAAAATTTTATTTCCCAGTTTGTTTAATCGGGCTTGATAAAGGTTTTTGAAAATTTATTTTACCGACTAAGTAATCACTCGCAAATCGTTTTTATAACTCTGCCTAAATTTCCCAAACTAGAAAAGGGATTTTTATGAAGAACATGTTGAGAAGTTTTTATTCTTGAGAATATATTTGTTGGCTTGAAAATTTCTTTCCAAAGTGCGCAGTGTCAGTTGAGCCTAGACAGTTCTGGTGCACAAAATTTAAATTTTCAAATAAGTTACGAAATACTTTTTGAGATTTATCAGATCCGATTATCATTTTAGTTAATTTGGGGTCAAATATTACTTCAATTTTCATATTTTTGCTAAAATTACGTAACGTGTCACAAAATCTTTTACTATTTTCAGACATCCAATAGCACTCTCTTGTTTACATTTTTGACAACTATTTGCTTCTACTGTCAACGAACTGATAATACAATCACAATTCAAGATTGTAGTTTTAGCGTTTTGCTGTTAAGTTACAATGACCACCCTTGAACCTTTAAGAGTGAAGTAATGATTACCCGTCACCTTTGGGATTTCTTTCTCCTTATCTCAAAGTGTCTGCGGACACCTAAGCCCAAAGCTCGCATGAAATTTAGTATGGTGACAAAACGCTAAAAAATGTTGCAAATTTTCTCGATTCTCTAGAGCTAGATAGGGCTTCCTCGTTTTACTTGCAAAATTCAAAGTATCATAAAGTATCGATATTATTTATGGATTAGTACGTGCTTACTGGAATCCAAATTTGGTTTATAATCGTTTCCCCTTTTCGCTTAACTGTCCTCTTTTGTTTACCCGGAGTACTCTTTCCCCAGATCTCCTCCCTTTTTATTGTATCAGGCGATAAAGAAATTCCTCAACTAAATGATCGCAAAAAAGAAGAAAGAATTTCCACGCATTATACATTTGCATTTCCTTAATTATTGAAAAGTTTATTTTTAGAGAGGTCTATACGCGCAAAGTGTTACTATATTTGTGATCGGTCGCTAACCAGTTAAAAGGTTGGATTCTGTTTTTTATAAGACAAAATTCAAGATTCTACCAAGCACGGCACCGCCGTTTCGTAGACTTAACATAGACAGTACTTCGTGCTACCCATGCTTGCTTGGTACAGCTACATTTCTCTAATTATGTAAATTATTCAAAGAAAAGCGCCTTACACTTGTTAAAATGAATCGAGTTTGCTTTACTTAGAGACTTTTTTCAGTAGCTCTTATCGATTCTTATAAAAAGTCATGTTTTTAATGATAGCCGTCGTTTGATGTTGATCGCTGGTGCAAGCGAAATATTTGAAGAGAAAAGAGGCTGTCAGTTTGGGGTCATTAGAGTAAACCATATTATAATTAATGCGAAATATTATTGAAAAAACAGTCCTTCTTGACGTCACGACGGCGCTGCACTGACATAGACCGGTTATTTAGCTGCTTTTATACAATTCTATTCTTTCTAGCGCCTTTTTTATTCTCTACATGATGATGTTGATGACGTTTATTTAAAAAGAAACAAAACAATAGAGTCTATCCTCTCATCTATGGATGTTTTTTTGTTTTCTTCCAACTCGGTCAGTGATTACCAAATTTCATTATCATTAAGGTTGTAATTGAGTGTTGATTTCATTCCAAAATTTCGTACATATCTAATGCTATTAGATAGGGGGTCGTTACCACAGGCCCACAGTCCCATCTTCCATTAGTTCCATCTTCTTCTGTTCTGTTTCAGTCTTATCCTTTGCCATTGATATCCTGATATCCTCTATTATAATACACAGTACGTAATAGGTCTACGAAAACTTCCCAAACCTCTGTTCTGAGCGATATTTTGGCAAAAACAATACTAATCTTATCCCTGATAAGTCCTTAGTCCTATCCATTAGTCCACAGTGCTATTTTGCCAGTTTTAATTGCAATATTGAGCTTAGTTTATGTACCAAATCTAAAAAGTAGATTTGGCTACGTTGACCCCACTGCCAAATTGATTTTGTTTTTTATTTTGCAGTGGTTCTTTTGGCATGAAATTTGATCGTTAGGATGCCATAAAAATATCGACACCCTTTTTCATCGAAATTCACATTATTACTTATTGACGTCAGAAAATGCTATACCAATTATGTTTTGCACATCTTTGCAAAAATACGGACAAAACATCTCTAGGAGATACAAAACGTTAAGGAAATTTATCTACCTAATCTTATTGATTAAATTCCTTGATTTGCTTTTGGGTGGGTCAGTTTGATTTCGTGTTTTAGTGGTTCTAACCACTGCGCTTCGTGATAGATCTATTCTTTCGATATCCACTAAATTTGCATAAAATCTTATCGGATTCATTTCAGTAAGATTTTTCTTTTTTCCACGTGATTCACTATTCATTCATTCATTCATTCATTGGCCCATTTATTTATTCATTCGTTTATAATTTTTCCCACAACCATTTCAGTCAAACCTTTTGTGTGATTTTGGTTAAATTCATCTCTTAGACGCCATCTAGATTTCTTCCTATCTGGACCTTAAAGTCACAGTCTAGCCTTTGAAGTTTATTCTTGATGTTAACTGATTTGGTGTTTTCTGTCATGAATTTTTTGGAAAGCGCAAATTGGACTTTCACCTACAGGAGTCAATAGTTAAAATGGTTCAAAGTAATACCTCCCGATTTGTGTCATTCCCGACTTAAACGCTATACGGAAACTTCTCAAAAAGTCCGACTTCTTTCTACTAGTTTGAAGTTCAAACTATTAATCTAGTGACAAACAACCGGCCTTTATGGGTGATTCCGTATAAAAAGTCACTCCATAAAGCTCAAAACATTCAGGGGGTAATTGAATTGTGAAACGAGAGTTTGAAACTGAGTAGAAAATTTCGCAATACGTGAGAGATTTACCACCTTGTTAAAATTCTACTGGACGTATTTCTTTGAAAACTGACCTCAGAATCTATATTCAGAGAATGTGTGTGCTGGATGGACTCGACAAAACACCTCATTTTGTCAAGAGCTTCAAATATTCCCTAACGGCTACCTTCCAGTTTATGAAGCACGGATATTTATGTATTCGATTTCAGATTCTGCTCTATATGGAACTTTATTATATGAAAACGTCGAATGTACGTCTTTCTAACGTAGCTCGGCAAACTTACTTCTAAAACGTGTTCTGATATCAGGCACAGTTTTTAGATAATGAGCTTTTTGCACGTTTTCCTTGAAGTCTGGGATCTTGTCGGGACTTTCAGACTTTTCGAGACTTAGTGTTTTCAGTTTTCATTCATTGCAGAACTACCAGGAGGCTTTTACTCTTGCAGACCTGTGTAGACCTAAGTAATGGTCATACTTTGGTTGAAATTTGGAACTTTTTTGTCCTTTGGTAAATAAGTGGGTTCTTTTTCTTTTTCGAAAACTTTTGGAAAAATGGAAAAAGAATCATGCTTTTTTATAATTATAAGCAAGTGTTTGCCCCTATATCAGGCTCGCATTATTCTTAGCATCCTATTGTTCTTAAACAATAAAGCCATTGTTCAGGTACCAAAAACTGAGCCTGCATCTGCTTATAAATGTTATGCTTATATAAAAAACATGTAAACTGACGAGCCTTGCACCGTAATTTCCTAAATATTTGTAGTATATATATATAGTATGAAAATAAAATGTTTTCTCCTGTCAGATCTACAAACAACAAAGAATGGCCGAATTCTTTTTCCTCTTAGAGAGACGATGTTATAATGAAAGGGTAATTAGTCCTCTCTGGGTCCCTCTGTCTTTATCCTGACTTGGGACAGGCTGACTGTCATTCAAGACAGGCAGGCGACATTACCCCAGCGGCCTGTACAAGATGACAACAAACTCCAGGTAGACTGGATATATATATAAATATAAAAGCAGATTTGTATGAAGTTTAATGACGTTGACTTTTCCAGTATGCAATTTGCTTGATCCCCGCCCGTTAAAAACAAGAGATTTCATCCAGTTTAGCATTTAACTCTTTTATTCATTTTCGAGCGGCTGCAAGATTTTAACCGGGTAAATGAGACAAGGATGTATGCAAAATTTCCACGCTTAAAAGTGTACTGTTCTACTTTGAAATCATGAGCATAATAGTGTAATACATAATCCAACAAAATAAAGAAAATAAAAGCAAAGCAACGCATCACAAAAGATGACACTCTTCTCGACGCTCATTAAGAAAAAAACCTTCCGTGATTGATTTAATTGTGTACGCCGTGTATAAAAGAGACATGAGTAATTGACAACTGATCAGTATTCGAGTGCAGCTCCAACTGATCACTACTCTTCTAACAAAAATAAACTCCTGCTCGAATAACACAGGCTAAAACAGAAAAATACATCAATGTAAGTAGCATTTATCTGTTTCTTTAGCCTCGGATCACATTTTTTTGTTTACTTTTCTTGATGAATGGTTCTCCAAGTTATGTGATTACTCTCTTAGACTGTTCTGTCGTTTTGAAGTTGACATCTCAACGAGTTGACGTATACAATGCTAATGTGTTTTCTCTTGTGGTTTTGCTGCGATTTTTGGATGTATTATTTCTCATCATTTCTCTCAGAACTTTGTTTACTTTGCTTACATATCTGTGGGATATGAATACATTATCTGAAGGTCTCGCTACTGTTTTATTTTATCGTAAACGTTTATTTCCTTTATAGATTTTTCAACCTCACAAATATTTCGAAAGAATTCACACAATCATGGCTACCTTATTGAGATGTTTATTTGCTCTTTGTGTTTTGGTCTCGTTAAGTTATGGACGACCCAGTAACAACGCACCGCTTTCATGTACACAACAATGCTTCGACAGAATGGACCTTTGCGGCCCCATGGACTTAACATCATTGGAAACATATTTCGATAAATGTTTCAAAGACTCGAAAAAATGCCGAGACCAATGCCGTAAAGCTGGACAACAACCTTCGTTGAAAGCAGCAAAGACATTCGATAAATTCGAAAAAATCCAACAAGCGTACAACAGTTTCAGACTCCGCGTTTTGAAGATCCGAATGAGTAGTTACTCAAATTAAATTGACGTGAATACCAATTTGGTTACAGAGTGAACTGGAGTATGCTTTTCGTGTAAGATACTGTGCGTGGTTTAAAATTGTGAGAAAAAATGGTTCAATTACTTATCGCGATTTTGTAAACTCACTAAAACACGATAGCCCACACACAAACACGGAGATGGAAGGGATTTTTATGTTGTTTTTTGTTGTTTTTTGTTGTTAAAAAATGGATTAAGACAATAAGCTATACTTATGACATTAAATATAGTCTTGGTCATGCAAGCTCGTGCAAAAGACTTTGAAGATTTTTGCTAATTTAATTTTGATTATTTTAACAGAATTTATACATAAGAAAGTTATAGGTAATTTATATTGTAAAACATAGTAGTGATGTTTAATTTATACTGAAAGTTTTTTTTTTCTTTTGTCATCTTTTAGTTTTGGTAGTGACCGTAGTATTTTGTACATACATAAAATTTAGACTTACTGTAAATGGAAAATTTAACGAAAATTTATTTGAGAATGAGAAAAATATCGACTATCCGAAAGTTAAAAATTTTCATAAGTCAAATAATCTGCTCAAACTTACAAACTTTGACAGTCTCTCCCCTCCTTTCAAGTCAAAATCCGCAAAGAATCTCAAGCACACCGAGAGGTCTCAAAAAACCAATCTCTTCATTGGAGTTAATTGCTATTAAAGGTACCACTCTGGGTAAAGGCTTTGCATTTTTTTATTTGCCTAACAATAAGCATGAGTGGTAGGTCTGATTTCAAAAATTACGAAAAAGATACTGATATTAAAATAACGGAAACTCGGGTGGGACCACCCGATTAGAAAATTCGGCACAAATTTCGTCTCTTGTGATAAAAATGCCCTACAATTTCAGCCCCACTGGAAAATTGACTTTGATTTCATCCCCATTCGAAATTCAATGGAACAATTGCACCCCAAAAACATCCCCGAGCTGGAGACTCGAGCTAGATTCTTTATCCCCATTCGATTGAACTTTTTCATACCCACTCCGGGAAAAGTTCCACCTGGGCTTTGAGACAGCGGTGTCACTAAAGGACATCTATCTATACAACATTCCAGTCTGAGTAAATTCTAAAGAGCAATCGAGTCTAAGCCAAAAAGTTACTGATATTTTTGAAAAGCCTATTGAAGAACTGGGTGTCAGAATAGGGTAGATAAAACTCTTGCTTAGATCAGTGATTTATGGCTTGTTACGATTTCGCCGCATTCTTTTGATTAGATGGTATGTCTTGAACAAATATAAGGCAAAAAGTTTTTTCCTATGTTTTTTTATTTGGTTTAAGTATCTGTCAGTATTTTGTCATCGCCAAGGAGAATGGTATGTACTGACAAAATGTCATTAAAAATGGACTCAATTAAAAACCTCAGACAAATCTTCGGAATTTTTAACTGCAAGTCGTGTATGCCTCCCTACAGGTTTTACAAAATTGCCAACACTTTTTTGACGTCAAGCGTTAAGTATAATTAGATAAAGATTTGATTAAATTGAATATTAAGAATAGGTTGACTCGTGTCGTGGGTTTGTTTGTATTGTAAATTCCATGCCATTTTTCATCTGTTTCTAATAAACTTCATTATAATTTATTCTGAGAGGGTTGTCAGGGGTTTTTAATCCCCTAGTTTATGGGTTATTTTCCGGTGTGTGGAGTATATTTAGACATGTATACAGGAAAACCACTCCTACTTAGTAGGAGTATTAATGCTGATGTTCAGCACTATTTTTGTAGAATTTTCTTGAATGCAGAATGCTTAGGTCTTATATCTATCAAAATGAAACTTTCAACGCCCAGCCGTGCTTGTATCTTCAATAAAGGTGTCGTGTGTATCAGGAGTTTTGTACCTGATGCTGTCACCGGGCCATGATATCCTCCATTGCATACATGTGTTCTCATGAAAAATCAATACACTTGACGCTCATTTTACTACAGTAAAACCTCTAATTAACGGACACTCTAAAAGGCGGACACCTGTGATTAGCGGACAATTTCATTTTCCCCGGCCGTTTCCTAGTCAAATCATCATAAAAAAGTTTCTAAAAGGCGGAGACTCAATTAGCGGACCCTCTGTGAAGCGGACAAATTTTTTCGCACGAAATGGCCAAAACCCCTATTTTAGCTCTCCAATTAGCGGACGGGTATATCAAACGGGTCACAGACGTGCAAAATCGAATTTTTTTTTTATTTCAAGCACTTATTATTATTTAAATTATTTCTACAATTTCCAGTTTCCCTTGACCCATTCAACGAATTTAGGTGGGCCAAAGAAATCATAAATCACTGATTTTCTTTTATTTGTTAAAAACTAAATTGTTGCGTTTTAATAACCTTTCTCTTGTTATTCTATGGCCTAGTGTCTGCAGATAAGTACTTTAGACCCTAATTTTGTATTTTCGACACCCTGGCTGGGATGGCCTAATTTCAAAATTGGAGCTGCGAGATCAAAATTTTCTAAAAGGCGGACACTTCTAATTAGCGGACACTAACCCCTTTCCCCGATGGTGTCCGCTAATTAGAGGTTCCATTGTATTCGATAGTCTCCCTTATTCAATGAAATTTAAAGTCCCCGTCAACAAGAAACTCTCTTAAACGACGCTCCCTTATTCGATGAAAATACAATTCCCCTTGAAGATCAAATTAGAGAGCGTCAACTGTATCCGAAAACAGAAAGTATTCATACAGAGTGTTTTGTATGTTTTCAAAGGGCATCAGTAAATGTATTACCGCCATTTCCTTACAAAGCATTTTCCCATCTTACACCACGTGAGCAAAGATTTTAAAAATTCATTTGTTATTTCTGCATTGTCAGCAAAGAGGCCTGCCTACATTCCTATATCATAAAAAAGAATATATTTAAAGGGTGTAAACTGTGAATTTCCAGCTGATGAGGATGTTTTTATGAAATTTTTATGCACATACACGAACCCCCTCTACATTTGCAAATGGACTGTCTGTGTCAACACAGTGCTTTTTACAATGTAATTACTTTTTTGTCAGTGTAGTGCAACCCGATCTAATATTCTGTCATAACTTAATTGCTTTCTGATCGAATTGATCGGTCTTAGTCAGTTTGCATGTAGTATTGACTTTTTGACCTGTTGTTTGGAGTTTCATTTTCCTCAACTTGTAATATTAGAGATGGATTCGTGTAACTTTACACACATCCATTCGAAATCAAAATGTTTTTAGCCAAAATTTGTTACAATAGGAAATTTCTCCGTTAAGTGATTATTCCAGAAAAACACCCCATCCAGCCCCATCCCTTCACAGCGGACCTTCATACTGATGAGGTTTTTTTCGAAGGTTATTCTCCCTTGGAATTCGGATTAGATTTCAGTTAACCCTTGTATTTTGCTTTATTAAAAGAGAAAGAGACCCCCTATATTTTCATCGAAATTTCATAACTCCCTTAGCTGATTGAAAGAAGAAATTTGACCTCGTCAAGACGGAGTAGAAGAGGAGGGGAGAGTAGATAATCTTTCTATTAAACCATTTTAAGAATTCCCCTTTCTAGGGTTATCATCAACATCCCCCCTTTTCATTATTTGAATGTTCTAACCCTCCCTGGTGTTTGGATTTCATCACTTACAATTTTGGTTTTTGTACAAATTTTTCCTCCCTTCTTTTACGTTAATACCTCTTAAGAAGGAAGTCGCCTTCAATGGTATTTATTATTTCTGTGCTTTCGCTTTTCAAGTGATGTGGTTGAAAGATACCCACAAGTCTTACCAATATTGGCACCCCTTCTGGCCGATCTTTTCAACATCAAGACTTTCGTTGTTGGGCTAAATTACTTTAAAGTACTTTCCCTTTCGTTTGGTTGCTAAATACCTCTTTGAACCCGACGGCCTTGTGAACATTTATTATTCCCTTTTTCCCCATAAGTTGAGCTTATCAAATGGTAGTGACCATTTCTAGAATTGACCTTTTAATACACCCCTACTCACAGACGGACTGAAACACGACGAGGTTTGAATATTCCCATGTTTTTATATGGCTGGGACTTGATTCCATTGTTGATGGAAAAATCAACACAAAATTTTTGCAGTGTGGATTTGTTCATTTGATTATTTTCAGCTAGGGTGAATATTGAGGTATAATTTTCCACTGAGTAAGCTAGGGTGAAAATTGGATTCAAGTTTTCCACTGGAAATGATATTTTGGTCAACTTTTTCCAGTAGGAGGGGTGCCACCGGGTCTGTGAGTTAAAAGGGGGTTTAACAAGAAGATTGTTCAGGCACCAGACCTTGTTACTATTGTAGAATGTGTATGAGTTGTAGCCTGGGCACTGTTTTTTTCAATTTTTATGTGATGTTATATGGTAATGTTTTGATTTATTTCAGTACCTTAATGGATTAGTTATTTTTAACATACATGCTTTTCCTTGTCAAAACATTGCTTGTGAGCTTTTCTCGTCAAAAATATTTCCACTGCTTTATTCAACAATATTAGATTCTTCATCTTTTCGTTCAATTTCAGTAATTTCTTCCTTATGACTTCTTGCATAACCCCCACAATAATACCTTTCTGTGTATTTGTTTGTTCGAAGCTTTGGAATCTCCACCAACAAACTCCTCGCATTTTTGTTTGCACGTAAATCCTCTCTATACAGTCTATCAGTTTCATTATTTCTATGTCTCGACGTCATTCGATATTCATCCAAGTAAAGGTTAGCATTCTATAACACCTATATCAACCCTTATTTAGATTTGAGCAAATTGGGTTAGAGTTTACCAACAGGTAGGATTGACTCTAAATGTCTGAAGTCGTTGCATCGATTTTCTCTTAGAGAATCTTGAATTTTAAACGAGGAACAAAGTTCTTTAAAATTTAACAAATTCAAGCCTTGTGGTTCCTTTAAAATGAAAAACTGTGTCATTTTTCAATAATTCAAGTGCTCCCAAACAGCCCCCCTCTCTGTGATTCAATTTTATCCCATACAGGTCTGCCATGCACCAAAATGTTCCCAAACCAAATGACCTGGTGCACAAAGATCTGTATTGTACGTAGTTACATAGGTATGTGAAAACTAAGAAATAATTTGACCCATTAGTAGAGGGCCAGCATTCTCAATTAAAACTGCGATTGACTATGTGGTTGAACGTCTGGAGGCGTAATCATTATAGAATGATAATTCGTTCAAGGTCAATATTTCGCAAATTTGGCAACGGATCCTATTCCTTATATTTGCTTTTCTTTTTGATTGAATTTGTTTCAGGATTTATGAAATCTTTGATATTTTTCATCCCGTTCAGTACCTTGTACCAGTACAAGAGGGTCGACTGTATGTTTGTTAGCTCTGGTTTAGAGGCCCACTTTTCGCCCTGCCTATTCTAATTGTGAATTATAGTGGGCATAAAGTGGGCTGTCTGAAGTCAATACATTGCCATCTTTTCACGTCAATACAATGACTTCTTTCAATACAATTTTCCAAACAAGGATTTTAATACCAATTTTGTGCCCACTTTCTGCCTACTCTTACAAGTGCAATAGGCAGGACAGTAAGTCGGCCGACTAAACTAGAGCTTACTTACTTGTACTTGTTAGTTTAGTTGTGTTATCAGTCTGAAGACTGTTCTCTGTCATAATGAACCATGACTCTTGTGTTTGAGTGCATTCTAGTAAAACGCATAAGAAGATTTCCCTACTTTGTCTTCCGTGTTTCTGTTGGTCGATCAATTTTCATTCGTTTGTTTGCATTGAATAGGAGCTTTTTCCTCAAGCAGTTGTTGAATATTCTTATCCAAGTGTGCAAGATAGCTTGCTTGTTGTTGTTAAGTTGATGCATTAACTAAAAATTTTTAAGCCATTTCAATGTTCATTGATTATGAGCGACCGTAGTGCAGTGGTAGAGCATCTGGCTACGATGCGCACCCCCAGCCGGGTCATACCAAAGATTTCCAAAATGGTACTTGATGCCTCTCTGCTTGATGCTCAGCAATTAAGAGAAGGGTCAAGGGTAAGTGGAACAATCCAGGGAGAAAGAGTGGCGCCCTCCAGTAACCTTCAGTTAGATAGCTATCGAAAGAGGAGCCTTCGGGTCGCCTCTGACTGTGGTCGCAGACTTACTTACTTCATGTATCGTGCATGTGTCAATTTGTCCAAACGAGATAGTTTAGGGTGTTGATAAACTTTTTCACATCCAATGAAGACAATACTAAAGCACTATTCAAACATTTACTACAATCTGGCCACAGTGGCTCACGCGAGTACGTTAATGGGCTTTAGTCGTTGCGTTAATGCGTTAATGCTTGAAAGTTTTCACATTCTGTACAGAAATCCATTTTATTGACGTCCCTCTCCCCGACTAGAGCAAAAAGTGAAATTTAAGATTCAAAGGTTCTTAAGCTTGCGGGGGAGGGCTCGAAGATCTTTAAATTGTTAGTTGGTTGCTCATTCATTACCAGAGATATTTGAACAACAGTTATTTAGGGTGATACCATGTCGTTATAAAAAAATTGCAGATCCAACATTTCATTTAAATTTGAATTTTCCATCTTTGGGGAGTATGGAGAATTGCCAGCTCGTTACCTTCATTTAGCTTCCTAGGCTCCATGTCAACAATTAAGTTTTGGCAAACAGAACGATGCAGCTTGCCAAAAGAACCACTTCTTGCAAAATAAGGTTTTTTAAAAATGGTTTTCGTTGAATTAACTTTTACTTGCAATTAATGATTCGTCTCTTGCTATAAAGATACGTAACTAGGATTTAAACTGAAGCTGTCTACTATTCAGGGCTAAGTATTCTAAATTCGTTATTTCAATTTCAATTAATTGGCTGAAACCCTACCATTGCTCGAATATCCTTAATGTTCCTACAAAAGAAATATTTTCTCAAAGTTCCGGTGATTGACACTGCTACAGATATGGGCGTGATAATTAATTACATAATTATTGACGCATGCTTCTTTTTCCGTTAGTCGTCTGTTTATCCCGTGATTTCTCTTCTCTAACGTATACATGATGTTTAAAAATTTGTTTTTACGAATCTGAATACACCTTTTCGACCGTAGTTGCGTGGTGGCGCGTGCCACTTAATCATTTAATTATCCCCCTAAACTCTAAACTCGATCCAATCCCTTTTTGACACATTTTTATATTGTCTATAGATGTGAAAAAAGGACTGGGACGGTTTTAGTGGGATAAAGCGGACAAAAGAATGTCCGCGCGGCAATTGGCGGCTACAGTCGAAAAGATGTATAATCGACGAAAGTCGGAGTGAATATGTGACCTGTAATGATTGATAAAAAGTATTTTGAAATTTTTGACAGTTTTCTCATATCCAATTTCTCAATCATGATTTTTGATCAAATTCTCCAGCAAACCTTCCTTTGGTTCCATAATTTGAAGTGACCCTTAAGTGGAGGACCTCAACATCGGAATGCCCCTTATAAAATATGATATAACGGTCTTTAACATATTGTAAGATTTTAACGTTCTACAGTCGTTTCCATGGTGAATTGACAGTTTTGAACGCCTATACTTTATCTTAATCTTGTCCTCAAATGATCGAAGATCAAAGGAGAAAAGATCAACTCTTACCTATGTCAGGAACACCACCAATTAATATTTTGTTTAGAATGTGCTACTTAAAAGAAGATATTTTGGCCGAAATTTATTTGGCGGATGGCCGAAAAAGTTTTTTCGGAGGGAATTTAATTTGACGGTTAACTTGAAAAATTAAATATGGCGGGAATTAAATTTGGCGGGAATTAAATTTGGCGGACGAAGGACATTTTTGTCCAAAAAACACCATTAAAAAAGTAAAAAACTGTTTTAAAGCCTGAAATAGCACACATTTGGGGGAATAAATAGACGAACTTAAATTTGGCGGGAATTTAATTTGGCGGATGACGGAAAAAATTAAATTTGGCGGATCCGCCAAATCCGCCAAATTTTCTTCCCGCCAAAATTTCTTCCTTTAATGTATACTAGACGAAACCCCCATATGGTTCCCATTTTTGGCCATTCATTCGGAGGGCTGTAGCTTTTAAGGTTTGGAATGATATAAAATTCTTAGCAAATTGTCTGTTAAATACACCAGTGAGTGCCCGAAAAAATATTGCTATCCATAAAATTCGGACTATTTTATCCAAAATTGTAAAACAAGTGCTTTGACTAAAAATTCGTACGATTGTACAAAATTCCCTCTACTATTAGAAATTCTTCTAGAGCAAAGAACAGAGGAAAAGAAGGTTTCTATTTTTACAAATGATATGCTACTTAAGGACAGAGAATCTATATATTGATCACTTTGACAGATCGCATGTCGTTTATCAGACGAAAAGCGGAACATGGAATCCCCTTTCTTCCGTTAGAGGGACATCCTAACATACATCAAATTGTGGATATATAGGTATCTTGAAAATGAAATATATAATTTTTGAGCGTTTAGCCGGGAGGATTCCTTATATGCAATATTCCACTCGTTCTTCAAAGGTACGGAATTGCTACAGTATATTATTTTTTTCATATTGAAGTAATGATTTTTATTGTTTTTCTAGCAGTAAATCGGAAGTCTTTTTAAGAAAAAGTCAAATAATTGACGTCAATAATATTCAGAAACGAACTGACGTCTAATTTCATGAGCATCGTTTTTTTTTCTATTCTTCGTTTTTATTTTCCTCTTTCTCTCTATATTTCACCAGATTTCGCCAGCCCGCTGTAACATGTTAGATATGGATGCTGATTCGTTACAATAAAATCAACATCAAAATGGCGTTTGGGCGATAAAGACAGATTTCACCTCCTCCTTCAACACGCAAGAAAATGATCTTTAGACAACAGAGGGATGGGTAGACGGCATCCTTTAGAGAAAAGTTTATCTATCTTCCCATTGGTTCCTCAATCAAAACAAAGTCTCGTGTCCAGCTCTCTTCAACACGAAAACCAATCAACATCCGTAAGCCTCGCGCGCCGTCAACCTCAAACAAGACGCCCGTCACAATGTCATCAAGTGGAAGTCAACTTCCCGCCCGCATCCGCCATCACAAACGTAGAACATCCATCCAAAGATTCTTTAAGAGATGAATTTTATTTTAATACAAAGCGAAAGTTGGATCAAGCCTCCAAATTCATTCCGAAGAAAAATGTTATGATACCTTTGAAATTGCCACCTATTTCGTCAAACGCGTCTTCGCTTTCGTCGCACTTTACTGACGGTCAATCATTGAATTTAATTGCCACTGCTAGCAAAGGTGAGCAGACTTTCCTTAACTTTTTCACTTTTTCCCCAGGAGTACTCAATTGCTAAAGGAATCATTGTTTGTTCAGCGGCGAAAGGTATGAGACTCTACTATATAAGTGCATCTTTTTCCGTTTTAAGTATAACATTTTTAAACATGTCCGGCTAAGAATCGGTTCTTTAAAAAACAATAGGACCTTCAAAGTATGTACCGACCCTTAGCAAATAGCAGACAGTACTTGTTAAAAAAGATAGAATAAACAGTTCTTGAAAATTTAATTTTCATCATTTTTTTCATCTATTAACAGCTGTTGATAACTTGCATTAGTTGTACTAGATTTTAGGGTGGTCGAAATCCGAAATACCATCGCTACACGGGGTTTCTCTTATCCAATGTTTTATTATGAACGTGGGTTGATCAGAAAGAAGTTGTGATCTTTGTTGGTGTCTGTTATTCTCTTTTGATCTTTTCTTTCTCCGTTACATTTTTGTCATTTTTTGACATCACCAAAATCCGTTACATGTCAGCGTTGCCAAAATTTTCGTCTCTGAATTTGATGAAAATAGATTTTTCGTGTTATTTTGTTATTTTTGTTGTTACAAAAAAACGTTTTTTGAATGTTGCTGCCAAAAATACTAACCTTTCGCTTTTTTAAAGTTAGAGCTATTTTCTACGAATCCTATAACCAGCTATAACAAGTGAAAAATGAAGTTTTTGAAATTTTTGTAAATTTTGCTTCCATATAGACATTTGCCGAAGAAAATTCCTTTTAACAGCCAAAGCCTCTTTCAAAAACTGTAATCGTGTTACAAAGGCTCTTTCTCCTTTCTGGTAAAACTTCCATTGGGATAGCGACCCTTTGTTGATTAATGGACCTTTATACAGTAGTCTCTTTAACTCGAACCTCTACAAATTGAATGTCTCCTTAAACCTCGAACAAGTTTTGTTTGTCCGTTTAGTTAAAAATGCCTTATAGACCTTTCTCCATAACTCGAAAGTTTTTTAACTCGAATACATTTTCCCCTGTGCGTATCGAGTTATGGAGACTCAACTGTACTGTGATTTCGATGGTGATCTTGTTTAACGGGAGCCAGTAACAGGCTACTTAATGGCATCGAATCGATCCTAGAAATACCACTGGAATGTTTATAAGTAACTCAGAAAGTAAAGTAGTTGTACGGTACATGTGATCCTCAATTCCGTCACCATCACGTACTATGATAATTTTCTTGTTTTTTTGTTCTTTCAAATGAAAAAGAAAACAACAAATCAATAACTATTTTCACAGTAAAGACTTTTCGGCATACGCTATCATGTGCTTGCAATAACTCTCACTACCAATATTTTGTAAACACGAGAAGTGATAGCCAAGTAAATGACGATTTGTTTTTCTTCATTATTTCGGAATTCCATCTTTGATTTTGAAAATCTCTCCTGGAAACCATTTTTCCCTGCCAACAACATACTAAAGTTGATAATCTTCATAGTCGAAAGGCTATTTTATATCTCTTTTCGCATTTTGTGAATTTTCTTGATAGATGCCCAGTCAACTACTGTGGCTACTGAACAATTTTTCTGGTCCTCTGAAATAATCATATGCTATTTTATCCCTGCTATTTTGAGTAAGAACATATTTAGCTAACCCTGGGTTTATAACTTAGCTAGATTTTCTTTTTAGAAGTATGCTGAAATTTTAACCGCAGTGACCCACTAAATAGCCCTAAATATGTTTACTTGACCATTACAAAGCTGTAAAGGGGTCATTAAAGAAGACAATTTGATTAGATACATACGTATGTAATTATCTTCTAGTTCTAAAAATAGCAACCAGATTCTTTGATGTGCACTGGGCTCCCGTTAGTAATTACCTCTTCGAAGTCTCGCCTCAACATTTTTCTCAGTGACGTTTTTCTTGTCACATATTACCACACCATTAGATTTGAAGAATGAAGTCAAAGGAAATATGAACATTTCCACCACGCACTTTGTTTGTTTTGTACATAGGAGGTCGTGCACAATCAGAAAATCTAACGGTTTTTCTCTATTCTCTCACGTATGTCAATGATCTAATAGGATATGGGCGTTCGAAGTAAATAATATCAAATAGGAGGGTCTACTACTTGCTTTAATATTGTAAGATCGGTTTTCTTGGGTTCATTGATATCTTGATGAACGAGAACTATACAGATAGTTTTTTGTCGTCTTTAATAACTAGAGTTGATAATTTCCCATTGGAATAAATATATCTAAACTCCAGTTAATACTGGAGAGCTGTTCAAGCAAAAGCCAAAAAGAGGTACAAGAGAGGTACTCTTTTGCTATTGGATTCTTTCCAAGAAGTTTTCTTAATTCATATAAGACAAGCAGCATTTCTCCATAAATCAAAAACCATTTCGTAATGTCCGTTTTTTGGTAATAAAAAACAACAGGAAAATAATTGCCATGATTTCTCAAACTATATTGTGAATTTTACGTCAACTCTGATGTCACCTAAAGTTGGTCAGAATGACGACAGGAAATTGGGTTCGGTTACGCCATAATTCATGTTTAAATATTACTGACGAATATTTTGAAAATGATATTGTGAAATGGATGTAAATTTTAAATGAAATTCTCATTCCAAGCATAATTTACTTTGGTCATTACCATTTTTACACTGATTCCATTGATGTCACTCGAATTCGGGCAATAGCCTTAAGACATGCTATTTATTTGACAACCATCTTTAGCGAAAAGATACAACACCCAAATTAAAATGTTCCACCTTTTCGTCAAATTGAAACTCCTTTCATAAAATTTGGCTTGGTAAAGGGGTCATCCATATAGTGTGTACACACAGTGAAGGGTTAAGCAAAAGCGTGCGTCTATTGTTTGAATGACGTAATTTATATTATTCACTGCGTACAAGAGGGAAGTGGGTGTCGAATATTTGGAAAGTTTTGATGTGTGTACTACATATATGTAACCTAACCGTAACCGTAACTAGTTACCATTTGAAACCCTAAGAACAAATTGCTTTGTAACGTGAACATTATCCTGATGAACTCTTATAATAAAAACGGTAATTCTGGTATCTTAATAGAATATCAGGTTGTCGAGCCCGTTCTAAATCGAACTCCTTTAACAAGAGAGGTCTTTTTCCACCTTAACATGATTCAAAACCACTAAAATTGCTTTACCGTGCGTATACCATCGAGCCAAATAGATTTCAAATTTTCATTTCATTTTAGAGCGAAAATGGAAGCCTTGTACATGTGGGCGAAAGAAGACAGCTAAAGACGATTTGTCCAATCTGAAAGACAAAACGGTATCTGGATCGTATCAAGCCGAAGAAACGCCACGTTTGTTCTCCGTATACGTACGTTGGAAGACGTATCGCGATGGCACAAGTGAGTACAACTTTCGTACGTTGCGCGATACATTCCAAACATTCGGAGAGATCGTAAATATTGTGTTTAAGACTCGTAACAGCGCTGTTATTGTTTTTACGACGAGTGATGCTGCGTGTACGGCAGCTAAAGTGTTTATGAATGTTGGACAAGAAATGAGATTGTATGTACGCTGGTTGAATGATATGACATAATGCAAACAAAACAGAATAGACCCTTAAAACGATAAATAGTTATTTTCTTGTTTGAGTTCTATTGAGGATCAAAGAATTTGACAGATTTTATATTCCTTATAACCGATCCAAGCAACAAATTTCGAGACATCCCTCTGGCTGCCATGACTATTAAGCATTCACGCCTATTCGATCTTGGAAATGGAAATAGCGTTCTCGTAGAGGAAACTTAACAAGGGCTTCCTAAACAGTAGGAACCTATTCTCATAAATTAATTTTCCAAGGAACCTAATCTCATTAATTAATTTTCCAAATTTTCCAGGGAGTTGTTAACCCACAAACACACATTGGTTGTTTGATGATCAGCAGACGAGTATGCGGTTCAGTATTTGATAGCATTCCCGTAAAATTGGCTAAAACAAGGATCGATTTTTGCCTGAAATTGGCCTAGATTTTCTCTATACTGTAAGGGTCTAACTTATGAGACCCCAATGTTTTTTATGGTTTTCAAATCGCGGTAGAATTTAAATATAAGCGTAAATGTGTTTTAAGTTTTTACTGTAAATAGTTCAAAAAAATTTGAGAAAAATGATTCCTGATAGTGGAATAACTGTTGCTAATTTTCCAGCATGAGATTCAAGTTAATTTTCTTGTAATGTGACGTAGGATAAAACTAAGTATTTGACGCCAAATAAGATCGTCACTTTTGTCGATCCAAATGGAGTGAAACTGACCGTCAATCCCTCAAAATTTCAATGATTAAAGGAGTGCGCCTTGCTTCCACCCAATGTAGGTCAACCGTCGAAAACTGAGTCCAACTCATCCACCAAGAAGAACTTCAGATTGAAAACAAAAGAAGAAAATAAGAGCGAAGATGCGCAAAGCCTTCAGATGCTTCTCGAGCTAACGAAAGATGATTGCTTCTGGAACATATCAAAAGAGCGTTTAGCTTTCGCCCAAGAACTCATGAAGCAATTGATATTTTTGAAGAGATTATGTTTTTTACGGAGAGATCGTAAATATTGTGTTTAAGACTCGTAACAGCGCTGTTATTGTTTTTACGACGAGTGATGCTGCGTGTACGGCAGCTAAAGTGTTTATGAATGTTGGACAAGAAATGAGATTGTATGTACGCTGGTTGAATGATATGACATAATGCAAACAAAACAGAATAGACCCTTAAAACGATAAATAGTTATTTTCTTGTTTGAGTTCCATTGAGGATCAGAGAATTTGACAGATTTTATATTCCTTATAACCGATCCAAGCAGCAAATTTCGAGACTCTGGCCGCCATGACTATTAAGCATTCACGCTTATTCAATCTTAAATTTAAATTTTTAATGGAAATAGCGTTCTCGTAGAGGAAACTCTAGCGAGCGTTTCTTAAACAATAGGAGACGATTCTCATGAATCAATTTTCCAAATTCTCCAGGGAGTTATTAATCCACAACAATTCTATATACTGTAGCGGTCTAATAATGAGACCCCAATGTTTTTTTGGTTTTCAATTCGCGGTAGAATTTAAATATAAGCGTAAATGTGTTCTAAGTTTTTACTGTAAATAGTTCAAAAAATTTTGAGAAAAATGATTCCTGATAACTTACTTAAGTGGAATAATTGTTGCTAATTTTCCAGCATGAGATTCAAGTTAATTTTCTTGTAATGTGACGTAGGATAAAACTAAGTATTTGACGCCAAATAAGATCGTCACTTTTGTCGATCCACAAATGGCGTGAAACTGACCGTCAATCCCTCAAAATTTCAATGATTAAAGGAGTGCGCCTTGCTTCCACCCAATGTAGGTCAACCGTCGAAAACTGAGTCCAACTCATCCACCAAGAAGAACTTCAGATTGAAAACAAAAGAAGAAAATAAGAGCGAAGATGCGCAAAGCCTTCAGATGCTTCTCGAGCTAACGAAAAATGATTGCTTCTGGAACATATCAAAAGAGCGTTTAGCTTTCGCCCAAGAACTCATGAAGCAATTGATATTTTTGAAGAGATTATGTTTTTTGCATTTTAAATGGCTTCATGGATGACATCAATTTGAAAACGCCAAAAATAAACTTCCGTGTGACCAAAAAGAATTAAGTTACGGTACATGATGAAAATTTTCATAAACAGTTTGAACAAGTAGTCAATGGAGAAAGTTACCGTGCCGGTCTTAATAATTTTTGTTTTGAAGAAAACCAGCATATCCCTTTACGATTACGCCAGATCTGCTAAGTGTATCTAAGCAAAGCATCCCTAATCAACAACGTCTGTCTCAATAAATCTGCAGCGGAGACAAAAATTCTTTGAAAGCTGTTGTACCTGAAAAATGGCTACCTTCTGTCATTATATACACGCGATTCAATCAATCTTTTTTTCTCTTTACAGTAGATTATGTGTAGTTGAAGTGTGAGATGTATATGATGTTTTTACTCTAGATTTTAATCTTGTTTTTATTCTAATTTTTAGCCTGATGATGATCTCAAAAATGATCGAAATATATTGTAAAAAATAAAAATCAAAAAGATTATGTTGGTTCCTCTTTATGAGGGAGACAAGAAAGGCTATAATTTTAAACGAATTCGCATTAGGTTGCGGTTTTGTATTCGTTAAAAAGCTCATCCCGAGTGGGGTATTATTAAAAAAAGAAAAAATCTAAAAATTTAAAGATTAAGATAACCAAGCTCAAGCCGAGTGGACCTAGTT
The DNA here is from genome assembly GCF_902728285.1 of Clytia hemisphaerica. Lineage (NCBI taxonomy): Eukaryota > Metazoa > Cnidaria > Hydrozoa > Leptothecata > Clytiidae > Clytia > Clytia hemisphaerica. Next base: position 1,391,377 of record NW_027103598.1, read on the forward strand.
GAAGATTAATGTTATAAGAAAATGGAACAAAAGGCAAAATGAAAAATCAGAAAAAATACCAAGCCAATCGCGAGAATGGCTCATTTTACCTAAAAATGACAAAAGAGAAATTCCCCAAATATTTCAGCCAAGATAAATTTTCCAGAAAAAAACGGCTTTAGCCACTTTTTAGAGAACCTTGTCCTCTGTCTTTTACTTTTCAGAACGAACTTCTGATTAAAGGACTGGGGGAGTTTTAAAATAAAGCCTTCGTTTTTAGAATCGTAGATTGCGTTCGTGTATTTGAAACCGCGCACTTTATAGAAAGCCTAGGTCTTCAGATTATATATTTCATTTCCAGCTACTGAGATACAACCTGGATATTTATAATATTTTTCAAGAATGTCGGCAAGAACATGTGTATTTCTTGTGGATTCTTTCGCTTAATTAATGGTCTCGTAGTTGTCTTTTATTTTACCACTTTCTTGAAATGTATGTAGTTGAAAGGAGACTTAGAAAGTTGGTGTCTGCGAAGTTTCGATCCCTGATTTAGTATTCGTAAGCATCATAAAGGTTCGTAATGCATGCATATTATTTGATTCAAGAATATAAAATAGGTTTTGATCTTCCTGGCTTCACTCTAAGACTTTGTACTCTTTAAAACTGATTAATGCTTTTTAAATGGACTGAACTATACTTAGCTTTATATCTCAGCCGGATAGGCTCTTCTTTTTCTTTTCCCACAGGGACACCCTTTTCTGAGATTGTAATTTTCTCAACAGTATTTTTCAATTGCAACAAATTCACCATTTTTTTTCTTCTTCTGTCGACTTTCTCTCAGATAACAAGAGTGTTGCCAAAAATGTCAAAATATATTAGATTTCCAATATTACTAATCGTAATCGTAGCGCACTTACCGTTTGTCTTTTTTTATTCTAATAGAGTTATTTTTATAATTTCATTTTTCTGCAGAGGAGAGCATGAAATCGTTCCTCGACGTTCGAAATTGCAATAAAACCCGGGGGGGGGGGCATCTAAAACGTAAAGTGACCCCCGACGTTTGACGATATGGGAAAACTTTGTGGACATTTTTTGGGAGTTCCGGAGGCATTTAAGGGTCAGGACCATTTTCGAGCAAAATTTTTTTGGCAAGACATTACCCTTTACAAGATAGAATAACATCAGCACCCCCTCCAGAGAAATAAAAGTAAAAATACAGAAGACTGAAAGATTTTTCTTTTTGGAAATGTTTCTCTGTAATGAAATATCACTTCGTTAGCTAGTCTTACAAGAAGATTGGACGATCTAATGCAAAAGGCGCCTTCTCCCAAAGGAAATTTCCACCTGTTTGTTATGTTTTTTTGTTTTCCCACGTGACTTTTTGTTTTGTTTTGTTGTTTTGTTTTCTTGACAGCGCGCGACAATGACATTCACAACTCCTATACTTCCTTAGGAAAAATTTGGCCGAAAGAAAAATTTGGCTGATTTAGCCAAAATCCGTCAAATTAAATGGTGTTGAAAAATCTCAAACTTATGAGCGGGGGGGGGGGGGTGGAATAAGAATGTCCTGGTGCATAATTTCGAAAAATTATTAGCTGGGGGTGGCTCCTGGCGAAATCATGATTTCCACTTGTAATATAGGAACATTTCTCCCCCCCAGTCTTTCATGAATTTCAACGGACTTGAAAGTCACCTTTCGAACGTGTAATATCGAATCTATTGAAAATCTAATATTCACGGATTTCCATCCATTGAAAGTGTCTTATATATTCAATATTTTGAAAATATGAAATTTTCATGTCGTTTAAAATCTCTGAAATATGGATTTCACCACGGATTCCGTGATTGCCGAATTTACCCTTTTTGAGATATGGCGCGCACTCTAACTGGCGGCATAGATCTTCAACAGGGGGTCAATAGAAAACCAATGTATTCGTTGATTCGTATTTAAATGTAAATAGTTTTAGAGATTACTCCAGTTTAGTTTAAATCACTCGAATATTTTATCGAGAACGCCTAATTGTTGGTGTCTATGTTATATTTTGAGTATCTTAAGCAAATTAATAAGTAACCCCCTGACCAGATGCCAGATTCGCTTTACGAATCAACATTAAAACAGTTTTCAATTTTGTGGTTTCTTTGATTGAGGTACTTGTAGTGGTGGAATGATAACTGATCTGGGTCTGGTGTACGAAAATGAAAGGAGAAATTAATTCAACACCAAATCATATGTGTAAGTTTTCTTCACCGATTTCTATCTATTTTTGCTATTCTATATATAAACTAAGGGCGTCAGACAACACTCATTTAGGATTTTTGCCTTTTTTTGCATTTTTTTCTTTAATTTGCTTTGCGATTGTCATTCATTCACCCAGATCAGGGGTCTATTTCTACTTTTTTTTTACTTTTTTGTAATGTTTTTTCCTTTACTGTCTGTTTGTTGTCAAATTTTGACTCTTTTGTCTTTCTACACACAGTCGGATGCTGTATATCATAACCTGAACCCCGCGAAACCATTTTCGTCACGTCAACAGGGTTAAGTACGGAAATTATCTGCTATTTGTATCTTACTTTTTTAAAAGAACTTAGTAGATAATTTGCTATATATGAGTATTTCAATTTTTTTTTTGAGCAATGCAAGTTTTTGGCAAGCTTCTTCTCAATTTTGACTATTCTGAGATATGATTAAAAGGTTTCTTGTTTGTGATGATGAGGAGCAACTCTAATCAGTTTGTTATTTTTATGCAGGTAATGCCTTCTCAATCACTGAAACTTGGACCACTCTCTGCACCATAAAGGACAAATCCAGATTCGCTACACCACATGATTCTGACACGACAAAACGAGAAAGGATTCTCTAACAGAATTAAATTAAATTTTTTCACCCCCCCAATTCTAGTCCATTTGCTTACAAGGAACCTTTTTCTCGAAACTAGAGATCAAATAAAATTTCCCGCGCGGGGGGGGGCACTAGTCAACTTGGGTATGGGGACGTTTGCTGGGTAGGGTCCCTTTTTTTCTACTATACTAACAGGGGAGGGATGCAAATTTTCCACTTTTCAAGATGAGTTTCCTGATAGGGCGAATTATTTTGATTATTTGGACCTTTTCAGGGTGGAAATGTAGAAAATTTAAAAGTTTTTCGGCTACTTTGATTAATTTTTGCATTCCAGGGTGAAAATGAGGAGATTTTAATTTTTTATTTGACAGGGTTCAATTTTGCCAAAAGTCCACATTCTTATAGATCAAACTTTTCGTGATACGATTCATATTTTACTTTTGATAGTTTGACCATATATTATCGATTTTCCAATTTCTTCAGAGAACACATGAAACTGACACTATCTTTGAAGAAGCTGATGACTATGATCTGAAAATCGAGTTATTGGAAGTGGACGGTTACTATTTCTTGATGTTTTGCGTGTTTGATTTCAAAGAGCTAAAAGGCTTGAAATAGGCGCTCCTGCATCTTTGGAATTTTAATACAACGTTGACCCATTATCAGTGTAACTTATTGTGTGTATATTATCTTAAGTTTGCCCATAGTGTATACACAGCATTTTGTATTTTCCGTATTTTTTACTTGCTAATTCGTTATTAAATTTAAAATTACTTTCTCTTATTTAATAGCCTTTTATTCTTCTAATATTGAAAATTAATACATTAAAATGAAATTAATATTTTATTTATTTTTTTTTTTTTTTATGTACCTGTGTCTTCCCTTCCTTTTCTCTCTATTCATTACATTTCTACTACTTTAAACTTTTGCAATTTATTTTTTTTTTTTTTTTTTTTTTTTTTTTTTTTTTTTTTTTTTTTTTGTTCTGGAATGAGTTATCACACACGCCCCACCCACCACACCACCCCACCCCCCCCCCCCACACTAGATTCAAAACTAAAACTTCTGTGTTGTGAAATGTTTTAAAACTTGAATTACATTCCATTAAAGTTAGTTTTAAATTTAATATTTTTCTCCCTTCTAAACTTTAAAAACTTGAAACTGTGTATTGTTGTCCTGACACGGGTGGGGCCCCTGCCTTGCTTTCGCCATCTCCTCTCGCCCACCCACCCCACAACCCGCCGCCCCATGTCGTCCCTCGCTGGACCTATCGCGAGTCTAGACTCCTTCTCGCGTACACCCGACACCGGCACTCCGCTAGCCACGGGTTTCGTTCACCTTGCCCTGCCTACCCCAGTCTCGCGCGCCTCCCTCGCGCTGGGTCTCGCGACGCCGGTCCATCTCGCTCCTCTTCGTACCTCAGTGTTCTCGCGGCCTTATCTCTCGGAGAGTCTTCACTTTCGCCACGCACATTGAGTATTTTTTGTACTTTGGCTCGCGAATAATTAGAAAAAGTTAGATTTCCTATATATTGCTACATTTAGAAATCTATGATTTCGCCCAGTGGACGGCTATTAGTACCCGAGAGTATACTCATCGACCTCATACTTTAAGTGGATTAATTTTGGCGATTGGCAGGAATGAGATTTATGGCAGAGAATTAATTTGGCAAATTGGGAAATTGGAGACACTGAAATGGATGAAAGATACTATAAAATATACTAATTAAATTTTGACGAGGATTTAATTTGGCGAATTTTGTCAAAATTTGGACCTAAGAGAATGGGAAATTCCCCAAGCTTACGTAGTGTGTAATAGCGGGGAATTTCCCCACTTACAAACGATTTTCTGTAAAGCTCGTGGTCCACTTAGCTTTTTTGGTCGCCCAACAACGCACTTACATATTCCGATCTTATTGGATCTAAAGCTCTGAGAGGAGCGGGCCCATATCACCATCGGAGACCTATAGTAGTCACCCGCATCCTTGTGTCTAGCTATCCTTACACTTTTTGCATGAAATGATCTCTGCTGCCTAGAGAAACCTTACAGAAAAATGAAAAATGGTAACCCAAAGGTTCCAGCTGTTAAAATTTTCCCGACCTTCAGAGCTTTAGTGTGTCGGAAGAAAATTTCTACATCGATTACCAGATAAACACAGCTCGAGCGTTTTGTTCGCTGAGCGCTTTTATACTTCCATTGTAAATAAGAAAAACATTACCCGCAAGAGAAAATCAAAACAAAAGCAATTGCACATGATAAAAACAAACACACACACACTATGTTTACCTTCTCGCCCGCTGATTGGCTACTTTAAAAAGAATGCAAAAATCGAGCCGTGCGCGTTGTTCGATGACCAGAAAAGGCCACGTGGACCACGAGCTTAATATATAAATTGAAATTTTACGTGCATGTGAAAAGGAATGATCAACCAGGCAGCAACTAACATTTGCGGAGAACAAACTTAAGTTACAAATACAAATGAAAACTAGAGTAGCAATTTCTTCATTTTTTATAAAATTTTCTTCTTTATAAAATCGACACAAGTTGTTGGTGTAGTTGGGTTTGTAACAATGAAAGCAAAACCTATTTACAAGCGCGCAAGCAGTTCGTTAAAAAAATAAAGTCGGTTAGTTTTGTTGTTGATAACTTTGTTGTTGGTGATCGCCTCCTTGGTTACTTCCAGCACTTTGTTGACCGTAACCTTGGTAACCGTTTTGTTGATAGTTACCACCACTGGCTGCAGGGTTGCCCCCAGCACCGCCGCCATTTTGTTGCATCTGTTGTTGATATTGATATTGTTGCATCCAGTATTGATAATATTGTTGTTGGTAGTATGGATTGTATTGCTGCTGGAATAGATACACAATGAGAAAATTATTTTTACTCTCGTTCAATTATCTGTTGTGTGAAAAGAGCTCTTAGAGAATAGAGAATAGTGGCTATTGAAAAGTAAATATGGCTTCATAGTGTATCTGGGCATCACAGTCTTTGAAATTTAATGTTTTGACTGCCGGATACAAGAAAGTTACTTTAGAAAGTAAGAGGATATGGATTCTAACATTTCCTTAAGAAGAAAGGGAAAGTTTTTTTTAGATGTCAACCCTTAAAAATAGGGGGGAGGTGTTCTATCTGAGAGGATTTGTTTCACTCACCATATATTGTTGCATATATTGTTGTTGCTGTTGAGGAGTCATGTTTTGCATGGCGTGTGTGTGATCTTTGTTGTATCCACCACCATGGTGAGAGTTGTTGTAATTGTTGTGTGGACGGCTGCTACCTCCTTCGGGTCCTTCTTTACCCCACCAACACTGTTATTAAGAAAAAGTCAAGTTTAAAGGGGAATTAATGTTTCAAATTTGTCAACAAACAAATGACAGATTCAAATACTGTAGAGCTCATTGAGACGATTTCAAATATATATGGTTTATAGGGCTTTACTCTTCTACATCCGGAATGGGCTCTTCCAGAAAAAAATTGTACATGGGGGGTGGAGGATATTTTGTCCAGGGGGTAGCAAAAAATCAAAATTTGCTCTGTCTGGGGGGTCAACAGATGATTGTCCGGGGTGTAAAACCTATTGTCTGGGGGGCCAAAAGTCACTCTGTTCGGGGGGTAAATCACTAAAAATTGTTATATCCTCCACCCCCCATTTACAATTTTTTTCTGGAAGAACCCAATAAGAGTTCTTTGAAAATTCCCTTGTGTTGCTATCGATACGAAAAATGTGACATAGGGTGCGAACTGTGTTTCTCTTTTTTATATGCAGTTTTTGAGTTTCTTTTTACCGTCAGTGAATTTACTGCACCTTTGGAATACTAACTACATTCTCCTAGTTTTATGTCTTCGACGTTTTGCTATAATTACTCTAAAAAAGATTCATTTCTAACGTTTTATATCTCTTTTACATAGAGTGTAACAGTGAGAATAGTTGCAGTGCACTTTACGTCAAAAAATACACAGAGGGGGAGTTTTTCTCCATTGTAGAGTCAAAATTGTGAGAAATTAAAGATTAATAACTCAATGAATAAAAGACATTTTGAAGTGGTTCTTTTTTGTTCGATCACATTTTTCTTCCTCTTTAATGTTTGGAAAACAAATTTCAGGGTTAATTCCAAACGTTAATTCCCCTTTAAATTCTCTTAGGGTGAGAATTTCTTTGTTTGCAAAACTGTTGATTTTCAGTTAAGTTTTGCATGATATTGAACCAAATAAGTGCCAAACAACACTTGTTAAACAACATTTTTGACCGGCCAAATCTAATTCCAAACTCAATGCTTCTTCACAACAAAATGCAATGATTCAGGCAAAGTTTGAGATCTTTTTAAAGAAATCTAAGTTCTATAGCTTTAGCCATTGTTTGCCTGCTGTGACAAAAGAAAGTGATAAGTTTTGCATTACCTTTAAGGTTGATCCCATTAAATCACTTCCGTTCGTTTTAACGATTGCTGTAGCTGCGGCAGCGTGTGATTCGAATCTAAGACGAAGAAATTTGTTTTGATCATTGTTTTACAAACTGTTTTTGCAAGCTCAACACTTTTTACAGCGATCCAGACCTCACTTTTTATACTGTCGATTTGGCTTTAATCAAAACCGCTTAAATTTTACTATCTACTTTTTTTTAACAGACTAAATAGAATTTCAACATGGTAGAGAAAGTTTTACACCTGAAATCGTCAGTCATTTCAGTCATTTGAAAGCAAATATCTTAGGAATTTACCTAAAACGATCATTTTGTGACTGTAACCCTTTTGATTTGCAGAAAATATTTACCTAACAAATGCGTAGTTTTTGGCAGGAAAGATCCTAACATCAGTAACTTTTCCATGATCTTCAAAATGTCTTCTGATTTGTGCATCTATTTAGAAAATAATAAAAATATGAAAGCAAACTGCAGACAGAAGAATTTCGAGAATTTTCCAAAGAGCTAACAATTTTTCATATTGACTTTAAAACAAATCGAATGCACTCTGTACGCCATGGCCTGGCCATAAAACGAACATAACACTATAGAAAGAAAGGTAGTTTACTTTGAAAAATATAGTGATTGCTGAAGATTAATCAGACATTGTATACCTTGACAATTAACAGGGATCCCACCAACGTAAACCGTGCAATTGGTTGTTTCTGTTTCTCGGAATACTTCATCATAGTCTAACTCCTCTGCAGAGAGAAATATTTTAAGAAAAAAAAAATCATTTTATTTGCTGAAAATTTAAGGAAATGAAATTCTACCGTTGAATGAAGACTTCGACTAAAATTGCTATTACTTTAATTGGATAAAGAAATCACGAAATTTTTTCGATTTAATTTTGCAAGTTAATTGTTTCGAAAAATTCTGTGCAGACTTAATCTAGAAAACGAGCCTGAAAAAAGCTGAAAATTTTCATTTTTTGGCATGAATAGTGTTTTGACTGGTTCCTCCACTGAAAAAGAGTTTTTTTAATTTCACGTTGATTTAATCTTGCAAGTCAGCAATCTCACACATTTTCTTTGCAAAATTTAATTTTGTGGAAGTTAATCCAATTCAAGTATTCTAACTCGAAGGTTGCTTTTTCCCTTTGCATGCCATCTATTTGGTTACCCATAATACTTTATGATTTTTTTTTTGAGATTTTAGTAATGACACTCTGGATCATGTAGAATTTAACTTTCTAATCAAAGCTGATTACAAATTTCATTCTTTAATGTTTTCTGTGAGTCGTTTCCAAGCCATTGTTAATAGTTTTAAAAAAAGCAAAAAACATACCTCGCTTTTGGTTTTGATTTCTTGTTGCCCAATTTGTCTTGATGCTCCTTGTTTTCAACATAGCCTGGTTCATGTCTCTGATAGCTTTTTCAGCATCCTAAAATAATCGTTTTTCACCTTGCAAATTCATGATATTTTAACCTTGTCTTTCATGCACCAAAAAATCATTAAAAGTTGAGATTAAAACTTCAGCTGCAAATACAAAGAATCTTTTTATGACCTTTTTAAAAAGTTGATTCTTTTCTGAAGGAGTCACAATTTAACACATGGGAAATACAAAAACAATATAAATAGATTCACACTCACAGATAGAAAGTACTCACAGGTTTGTTTGTGTAAGAGATGAATCCTATGTTTTTACTTTTGTTTGTGACTGGATCCCTGACAACTTTGATATTTCTGAAAGAAGGATTTAAACTTAAAAATAACAAAATGCACTTTTACAAGAAGTCTAAACTAAAATAACAAAAAGTAATAATTAAGTAAAAGAAAGGCATGCTGAAATACCAAAAAATTGAAATAATGAAAAAGAAATAAAAAAGAAAAAATGAGACAAATAGAATAACTATAGAGATTTACTCTTTTGCAATTCAGGTTGCTTTGATGTTTTCATTTTTGTTGGAGCCATCTACAATAATTATGAGATGATAAAATTATCATTTAGCAATTTATGAAAAAATAAATTTGAAAGTTTTAAATTGATATTGATATAAAAACAAGAAAATATGAAGATGGAAAAAGGATTAATAAAAGTGACAACTAATGAGTTAAAGAAAAACTTACATGATTTCTCCAAAGACTTCAAAGGCAGTTCTTAAGTCATTCTCGTCAATGGTGTCATCCAAGTTTCCAACATATATTGTGACACTTGCTAAAAGTAAAACAAGTAAAAGTTTTTTTCAATTTTGATTTCAACATGAAATTTTAATTATACTCTAGCACTACTTAGTTTAAAATACAGTGGTCAAAGCAAAGTTTTCATCACAGACGGAAATAGACTTTAAACAACAAATCTGGCCAGATTCTTCATGTTTTGCTGAATTTTTGTTGAATTTGGTGACGGAAAAGCCTCTTTTTGCACCTTGCTAAGACGGAAATCCGTCTGAGACGGAAGAACTTTAAACACTGAAAATAACAGGCAGTCAGGTTGTATGTACACAAACTCAGTATCTACGGCTTATTTCAAAATTCATTGCCGTAGAGGGTCTGTTGTCATTGTCTTTTCTCATTTGAGATTTTTCAAACCGACTGCTGCAATGGAGTGTTGGTGAGAGAGGGGAGACCATGAGAGAAGTGGTTGCTATTTTAAAATCATACTTCATCGCAGAGGTCTCTAGACAGGAATTTTTAATTAAACAGACAGTGAGCACCTAGAGTGTACTAAGAAGCGATAAACGCCAGGTACACTGTGGTACAGAGTAGCAGTCAGGTGGCATACAGAAAATAAAATGCATTAATAAATTAAAAAATATTTACTGCCAATAACTTTTGGAGGTCCTCCTGTTGTTGTATTTGTTGCCCAATTAACTTTCACTTTCTGTGGAAAAAAAATAAATATACACATTCTTTTTTTTAAGAAACTAGTTTTACCAAGCAGCCTCAATGTTTCTTAAAAAATCGGCCTTTTGAGCCTTAAATGTTTCTACACTTTTTGACATAATCAGCCTAATTTCATGCAAAGAAAAAAAATTTCTTTTGATTGGAAGGTTCTTAAAAAAAACGAATTAAAAAATGTTATTTTCTCATTCTCAGCCTCAGCATGTTTCTTAGATGTTTCTTAGTTTTTAGGCATTTTGAGCCTCATGTTTCTTAAAAGTGTGTTTCTTAAAAAAAAAATTTCATTTTTCATGATAGAAAGGTCTCATTGTTGATTTAGGTTTTGCCCACATGAATCTCAAATTATCCACTGTTACATTCATTCAGGATATTTCCCTGCCATAAGGATTTGTTACCTTTCCACAAAAATCACGACCATTCAAAAATGTCATTGCTTGACAAGCAGCATTGTTATCTTCAAATTGGACAAAGCAATAACCATCTGGATTATTCTGAAACAGAAATACAAATTTGAAATATGATGGAAATTCATTATTATGTCGGCATGGGTGATTTTGGTGACTTGATAGGCTTATATTCAATATACCTTGAACTTCCTTAATTCAGGATAATGCAAGCCTTAATAATTAATATATAAAAGTTGAACATTTTCACTAATTCACCCTTTAGATTTCCTTTTTTAATAAGATAATTATTACCATATCACCAGGAAACATATTGCATGCAAGAATTTTGTTTTCAATATGTCCAAGTCCAGTTTTGAGAATATTTATCATCATAGCGTCTGTAACTCTTTTATCCAAATTTCCAACATACCTATAAAAGAATTACTTCCATTTATAAATATTCATTATTGAGCAATGTTTGTTGGAAAGGACCACTTGACTACAATTTTTTAACTGCTAATCCAATCCAAGAACCATAGTCATCATCATATTTTCTATGTTTTGTATTTATGGCCTCAGTTAGCTATGTTTATCGGGACCTTAAGTATATGACCCAACATTTAAGATTTCTAATACATGAGGATTCTTGTCACAATCTAGCTGTGAGACAAATTTGTCAAAATAGTTTCTCTTTTCTTTTTCTATTTGGTTGAGTCGCAGGAGGCTTAGAGGCCAATTTTCGCAACTATAGACGCTTTCAATTAGCGCCCCGTCAGTACCTTGAACTGACTACCCAATTCCCCTCACATGGCATGGGTTGACCCGGGCGAAGGTTTATTCACTTGCCAAGTGAACCGCTGCGAGTGGGAATCGAACCTCAGTCACCTGTGCAGCAACCAAGGTCAATGACCATATACCACAGCGCCTTTCTTTTCATTAAAATGTTAACGAAATTTTCGTTCATTTTGTCTTTGTTTGCTGAATCTACCCAACGAACCTAACAACTCTTCGAGATGCTATGTATCCTTTGAGCACCTAACGAGTACAGGACAAACAAAGGGATTTGCTCAGCTTTTTTCAGTAAATTGAGGAGGGGAAAAAATCCAAGCCACAAATGACAGATTGAAACAAATATATGAAGGGTGGGATTTTACAGCCGCTCGTTGTGCAAGGCACTGAGAGGCAACGGATGCCAAAGAGAAGGGCCGTTTGAAATGCGGCAACCTTATTGGTGGAAATTTGATAAACAGCTGTGAAGGAGCGCTGGGAAGCAATCAGTAGAAGAGACAACTTTTGTTATTGTTGCAGATTTCGGAATAAACTTCTGAGGGATTACTTGTCAATGTACATGTACACATGTGTTGTGAGCATTGAATTGTTATAAAGGAAAAGATAAAAGAGGTAAGACCAGCCTAGTTTCTAACCCTGATATAGGAGTTTAAGTTTAGACTGTCTGGTTGGTTTTTCATTGTCTGAATTGACGCCATTTTATTTTGAAAGAATGAATGAACTAATTATTGTTGAATGGTTTTTTAAAAAAGTCCCACAAACCTGAAGTTTTGCTTCAACCAACAGGAGTTTTCCATCCAACATTTCATCCAACATTGGAAAGTCATGTTGGATGAAATGTTGAACTGGTTTGCCCTGGCCTTTAAACAAATCCCTGAATCATTGCCTTCATTACAATTTCTTTAGATGGGAACTTACAGAACTGTTGCATTGGCATCTGGGACATCTTGAGGCTAAAAGAGATAAAAACAAAGGACTTGAAAATTTGCACACATAAAATTTCCCGGGAGCCATAAGCAAATAGTGCCAGGAGGACAGTGTAAAACATGATTTTTAATTACCCAGAAAATCTCAATCGAACAGAACTAATGATTGAAATGTTATAATGGATTCATAGTATCCTCCCCCCCCCCTTTATAAAGGGGGAGAACCAATTTTCAAATTTTGGATGGGTGAGGGGGGGAAATGAAAATTTGAATAGTAAAGGGGGGAAAAAAAAGAGGGGGTAAAATATCGATAGTTGGCAAATTTGGTGGGGGAAGTTGTTTCGATTTTATTTAGGATTTTAATTTTTCATTTCATTGTTGTTTTAAGACTGCTTTTCTAAGCATGTTTGTTTACATTAACCCATTTTCGTTCTATTTTGTCTGGTTTTCCTTTTGCAGCAAAATTTTACGTTTGTGCCAGGTTGAAATTTATATGGGTATATGGGGGGAACTGATATTTTCAGAATTTTCTGGGGGGAAAGCAAAAAAGAGGGGGGAAACTAAAAAACTGAAAAGTCATAGGGGGAAAAAAAAGAGGGGGGAGATTTAAAAAAATCAAGAATTTGGTGGGGGGAAAATACCCTGGAGGACACTATGGGATTTGTATATTTGTCATTTGACTTTGAACCATAATAATCCTCCCTAACTTTTGATCCTTTTTTACCAATGGCCGTTCGTAAAAAATCCCTTGGTTCCCGTCATTCCAACCATCAAAAAGTGGGTATTTTCTGTTTGAACGAAACAGTCCAAGAGGGCGGAATTTTCCTTAGAAAAGGGTGGCAAATGAACGTTTGGTCTTTTTCAGCCCCTTCACAAAAGCTCCGCTGGTTTGTTTTGGTGCTTCCATATGGTAGGGTGGTCAGGCCAAAATTTTCCCCTCAAATTTTGAAAACCAAACTAATTTTATTTGAAAGTCCTTACCTTTGTGAGAAAAATGAGGGGTCATTTGTTAAAATTGGTTAAGTAGTTCCAAAGTTATTCCATTTTCAAACCACAAAAAAACCACCTTTTCAAAGAATCGCCTCCTTACACCACGCCAGCAAGAAATAATTTTCGGAAGCACCAAAATCGCGCCAAAAATGGCGGATGAAATCTAGTCTTCCGTGTGGCGGGGCGTGAGGAGTTTTGCTGGCGCGGTCTGAAAATCGGCCCGATGACTGTTAAACTTTAGCCTATCGCTAATGAGCTGGAAATGATAGCTAAAAACAAATTTTACCAATGAAAAGCTGAAACCCTTAGCTTTCCAACCATATATGGTAGCCCTGATAAAAATTTCAGGAAAGTCCCGAAAAATCGAAATTTCTTCTTTTTTCTCGATTTAAAGACGGCCCGTAGATTATCGAAAAGGCTACCACGTGACAAACTAAAGTACTATCTTTCCCGCGTTTTATAAAAAAAACCGCGAGTCTATAACTAATCCAGCTCATTAGCGATAGGCATTTGAAAAATGGTGGTCAAGGTAGACGGTGGTGCCACGAATTCCGAGTCGCCATTTTTTCACCTTGATGTCTAATAAATGGTATATCTTTTTATTGAAGGTAGGTAATGGGATGGGGTTTTTTTCTTTGTTTTCTCTGATAAATTATGAGTATTTAAAAAAAAAGAATGAACAAGTTTGGAGTTGTTAAGGATAAGTTATGATGGATGGAATGTTCTAATTTTGATTTTTCGACTTTTTCCACGCAAAAAATCCCGACGAGTGCGCACCCTACATATGGTCCGCAATGAAAAATCGGACTTGAAAATTGGGAAAAAACGGAATTAACGGGTTTCAAATTGTTTTTTGGGCGAGATTAACGTTAGCTCTTTCTCTCAAAAAAGAAAACATGGAGGGTGATGGTGGAGTTTCAGCTGTCAGGAATAATTTTTCAGTAGAAAAATCACGGTCGGTCGGGTGACGGGAACCAAACATTTTTTTACGAACGAACATTTTGATAAATGACACCCCTCGTTCATTTTTCTCAAAGAGGTAGCTAAGGTAAGGACTTTCAAATAAATTAGTTTCGTTTTCAAAAATTGAGGGGAAAATTTTGCCTTAAAAACCCTATCATTTGATGTGATTGAAAACATTGAAAACCGTCTGAAATTAGATGAGTGAATGCTAGCTGGAGAGACTAAATTTTGTCCATTTTAATTGACATTTTCAAATTTTAGTCTGAATATTCATTTTGCTTGCTTAAGTACCCACCCCCCTAAGAATGAACAATAATGAGAATGTTTACAAATTCAAACCCCTGTTCTTACCTCCATAGTGAAATCGTTTGTGTTTTGTCGATGGTAATATAATAAAGTTTTAAGGTTTCGAGGAAAGAGGACTTCAGTGTTCTTGCTTCGCTGCTTGCTGCTTGCTCAAAGAGAAGGTTAAGTTAAACGCATGCGCAGTTGGATGAAAACGTCGCGCGTGTCTTGCTCAGTCAAAATACATGTCTTTAGTTTTTTGGTGGATTTTGCAATAATCAAGCCAAAATATTCGACTTTAAAGATGGTAGCTCAGTTAACGTGAATTTCCAGGAATTGAAGAAGTTCCTTTCATTTTCGATCATAAAAAATATTTTTGGAGGGACATTTTCTACTATACTTTTGGAGATGAAACCTCACGAATCTATCATTAAACTTGTCTGCATATCAGGATTTTTGGTAAGTTATAATATTATCAAAATACATAAAATTGTACTTGCAAAAATTGGATAGATCTTTCCAGACGATCTCAATCGAACGGAATCGACGATCGAACCAATCGAACCAAATCGAACGCAATCGACCAATTGAAATTCGATTGTCGAACGCAATCGAATCTCAATCGAATGTCAAAATTCTGGGTAATATTCGATTGGTTCGATTGTTGTTCGACTGGTTCGATCGTCGATTCCGTTCGATTGAGATCGTCTGGCTTTATTCTTGCAGCTTCACAATCATCCAAGCTCTCAAACATCACAAGCTGAATGAAATTACTTTCGATTTCCCGTAGAAATTATGCGATGAACAATCCGGGGGTCAATGATTCGACGATCGAACGCAATCGAACGCAATCGAACATCAATCGAACGCAATCGAATATCAATCGAATCTGAAAGGTGCGGTAATATTCGATTGAGATTCGATTGCGTTCGACAATCGAATTTCAATCGGTCGATTGCTTTCGATTTGGTTCGACTGGTTCGATCGTCGATTCCGTTCGATTGAGATCGTCTGGATCTTTCATTTTGGTTATATTTTTTTCTTTTGGTTCTTTTATATTCTGAAGATGATATTACAAAAAAGAAGAAAATAGGCTGCCATATTTCAATCACTCTTTTGTCATTTGCATGTTTTTTTCCCCAGACATTGCACCATATTGCATTTACATTTGGTATGGAAAACCTGTTATAAAAATGCCACACCCCTGCATCCATCATGTGCATTCATGTGCATGTGCAACCCACCACTGCGGTCGGTGTGCAACTGCAAAGAGTTCTACTCAATAACAACTTAACCACTAGGCTACCAATCCGCTGAAAATTTACGTGATTTGAGCAAATTTATAAAGTGACATATACTATAAGTTGGTCTAATGAGGACCCTCTGCCGACGCACCGGACTTAACGAACACCGGACACGCGAAAGTCTGGTGTAAAATGAAAATTTTTTTTACCACTGGACAATTTCTAAACCAGACTTAAAGAAGTACGATGTCCGGGTCGGAGAAGGATATTTTTTCCCACCGGACAATCAAAACACCGGACATGGCCAGTCCGGTGGGTCCGGTGTTTCTTAATTTTTTGTTTCATAAATGTCCGGCGTCCAAAATCCTCTGTATGCAACACCCGACTGACACCGGACTTATTGCGTCCGGTGTAGCGAAAGGATACTTTTTGCCACCGGACAAATACACTGGACAGTCCGGTGCGTCGGCAGGGTCCTGTCTAATGTCGACATCCGTCTACTAAGTTAGGGAAACCATCCAGGATCCTGCCATTCTATAAGCCAGCAAAAACTAAATGCCACTTGTAAACTTAAGTTTCTTACTATTTTCCATCAATAACAACCAAAAACATTGCTACTTCCCAAAGCTGGAGACCAAAACAAATTATCTTCCAAGATTATGGCGCCCTTTTGGATCTATTGTCATGGCCATCTAAAATGGTGGAAAGAGTTGCGGAAAGACAGGGGCGCCCGCTAGCTTCGAGGGTGGTAACGCCAAAACGCCCAATATGATCTTCCAACAAAAAGCGAGTTAGTTACCGCGCGAGTTACGTCATACACTCCACCGCAGCGCACAACGAACGGTGTTTTAGTGAATATCAACAATTATAAGAATATCTTATGTGCTTAAATTCAGTAAACTTTGAGTGCTTCATTGAATATTAAGAAGATAAGAAGATAAAAAATGCGCTGGATAATTTCCATTGTAACAGTTTGGTCAATCATTGCTGAAAGTTTGAAAAAAATTTTCCGACGCAAAAAAAAACTTCAGCCAATTAAAAGCACAGTGTGCTTATATTTACTATGTTTGCTACATCGTCTAGGCTAAAAAAAGTGCAAAAAGACACGAACGTCATTTTTTAATGAGTGTTGTTATGATTTTTTAGATCGCGGTCGCGTACAGGAACTCGCCAAATGTTCCTAACTGTCTTTATAGATAGGAATAATAAGAAGGTCGAAATCACTGATAGACTAAAGATTTTTCCTCTCATCGCGCTAATCAAAGTCAATCAGCGATTCCGACCTTCCTTAGTTTCTATTGTTCCTATCTCTAAAGAAGGGTGTCAAAATTAGAAGACGGATGTCGACATTAGACCAACTTACGGAAGTACCGTGAGATTGGGTATATAACTTGAATCAGTGGAGGCTAACATGCATAGCCCTCAAATGAAAGACCTGGCTGGTCATTAAAATACAATAAAGTTAAATCAAGACAAAAGTGGTAGAGTAGGGCTGCGAGCGGAGCTGCGTACTGTAGTTGTATTTTAACGACCAGACAAGTCATTCATTTGAGGGCTATGCATGTTAGCCTCCACTGATGCAAGTTACCCAATCTCACGATATATAATAGACGTTTTTTCAAAGAGGATGTTCTGTTGAATAATAAAGTAGTCCATCAGTTATTATGTAATAGTCAGGTAGAATTAGCCTGAGACCTGGACAAAATTGCCATCAAGCTGAAAATTGGCACAGATGTTCTTTAGGGTATACTGAGTAACCAAAAAAAAAGCCCCATCAATCCGGACAGGGGAAACCACTTTTTCGGACAGTTTAAAACCGGACATGTCCGGAAATTATGTCCGAAAAAAAAATTGTTCAGATATACAAGTATTATATATCAAAAGAAAGATAATTTCAAGACGAACAAAAAATTTGCTTACAAAAAGTCATGGAAATAAACAAAGAAAAAGTTATGAGTATCAGAAAAAACCTTACTGTCCAATTATTTTTGAATTATGTAGTAGTATTCCCTATTCTCAATGGCAGCGAATCTTCTTACAGCTTCAAGCCATGTGTTTTTAGACCAGCTCCTGAGTGCCGGGTAGGGCTAGCCTAGAGGGGTAGTAATTTTCTATACGATTTTCATGCTCCTCAATATATTTATGGAATGAAGAGGTTAATAGCGTTTTAAGGGGGCTTTTGAATTATGGGGTCCTAAAAGAGCTCGGGTAAGGAATTATTATTGAGAAGCCGTTTTATGTCAGTAACATCAGTGCATATCTTTTTATCTTAGCCATGGAAATGTCTTGAAACTTGGTAAAATACTCAAAAGAAGTAGTAAAACAATCTTAAGAAATTTTTGAAATATGTTTTCCGGGGGCTTGCGGGTAAAAGTAGCCATTTTTGCCTATTTTTAGCCTGTTTTCATCCTCATTAACAAATTACACGCTTTAAAATATTCAAAAATGCAACAAAAACATAGAAAACGTTGGACTTAATCGAAATCGTTAAGAAAATTAAGGTTACGTTGTCATTACTGGCAATTTTCAACGCTTCAGGGGGTAAAAAATGCTATTTTTACCTATATTTTGACTATTTTGCTTACCTAAGCTAGTTGGAGAGCTCAAAAATGCCCACAAACCTCATAGAAGTGTGCATAATATTGAACTTCAAAACTTTTGCCTATTTTTCACCTATTTTGTTTACCTGCGAAAGCAGCCGGCGAGGCGACCTTTTTTTCAAATGTGTTCTGAGAGCATATTTCTGCTAGAAATTTTGATCTGTTCTGATCTGAGAACTTCAAAAATTAATCAGCTCGAAATAATAATGTGTTCTGACAAGACAAGGGATAATCAAGTTCATCTAACGTGTTCTTGTTGTCTAGGTAACCCTAGAAAGTTTCAGGAGACAGGGGTATAATCAAGAGAAAATTGATGTAATCTTGTTGCCTAGTAATCCTAGAAATTTTCAGAACACATCTTTTGTGGAGAAAAACAAATATCTTACAAGTTTATCTTGGCAAACTGTTTTTCCTAGATTTTAGAACACATCAATACGTGTATAGTTTGTGAGTTTCCTTAAGATTCACAGTCAAATCTCAGCCGCCTCAGGTTCCTTATAAAGGTGTTTCTTATAACAAAAATACAACGTGTAGTCAAATAAAAAAAATCTAAAATTTCAGTGATCCGCGAAATTAAATTCCCGCGAATTTTTCGAAAATCGATGAACCGCGAAATTAAATTCCCACAAAAAAAAAACAATTTGACCAACCGCGAAATTAAATTCCTGCGAAAATTTCTTCCCTTAAGGTACTACAATTTCACGACACGTTTATTTGCACTTTTTGGCATCTCAGGGGGCAAAATTCGGGGCATTCTCCGACCGCCATGTTGTACACTGAGTATCAACCTCAGGACGACCAAGTATAGAAATTTTATGGCGCTTGTGTCAATCCAATCACTATAGAGAGAATCAAAGATGAAAGATATTGCTGTATTAATGTCTAGCAGATTGTATCAGTATACATGCTTACCATTGACTGACGAATTCCCCCAGAAACCTCCGAGTTTAATTGAAATGTGTTTCTTTCAAAAGAAATCCTCTACATCATTCCCAAATGTATAACAGTAATTGTACTAAACTATTAATTATACTTCAATGGAATCGAAATAATACACAGATCTTTATGTTATCATTCTCTATCACTGACTCTTTTTTTAAAGCGTCGATGATATTTTTGAGATATGCTTTCCACGACGCGAGTAAAAGTATCAACTTTAAACTTAATCCAAGACCTTAGATTGTCGTCATGCTTACTTTTCACAGCGTTGATTGCGCGCTGAATAGAATTGATATTCGCTGTCACAGGTCAGAATATGATTTCGACATGTGATTTTCATGGTAGTCATGTTCTGATCGAGGTGATGTTTTGGTGTCAGTATTCCCTCTACCGGTAAGTAGGTACCTCTATCATTGAACATACTTTAATCATAGGAATCTTAGCAAGACTAATTTTAGCGTTTTGGCGAGTTTTCCCTATTTTCGCTAAAATTTATCCGCGCGAAATTTCTGGTTATATTGCCTTGATACATTTTTATCAATAGGAAGGGTTTCAGTACAAAGATATGCTAGAAAACGAAAGCGATTAATAATATAATACGAGTATTCGCTAAAATTTATCCACGCGAAATTTTTAGAAATCGTGATTCGCTAAAATAAATCCAAAAAAAATCAAGATTTTCCTGACTCGCTAATATACTGTAATATACGCTAAAATAAGTCTCGCTAAAATTTCTACGATTAAAGTAATATCTGTGTTTATTTTTCTCACTTTCACTAATTTTGTTGTCTGGTCATTTATTTTCACCAATTCTTTCTTAATATAAAGATCTAGGTAATTTTTTTAGTAACCCGCATGAGTTCAACACAATGTTTGCTGAATTGAAAAAATGTGGCATCATGGTACCGTGAGATTGGGTAACTTGCATCAGTGGAGGCTAACATGCATAGCCCTCAAATGAATGACCTGTCTGGTCATTGAAATACAACTACGTAGCTCCGCTCGCAGCTCTACTCTATCATTTTTGTTTTGATTTAACTTTGTATTTTAATGACCAGACAAGTCATTCATTTGAGGGCTATGCATGTTAGCCTCCACTGATGCAAGTTACCCAATCTCACGGTAATTACTCTTACCAGAATATGATTTATTTATTTGTTACGATATGCACTTGTATTAATAGACCATGGCTGCATTCGAATGCGACCCGAAAGCTTGGCTATCAACCCAAAGGTGGAGGAAGGTGTCACTCTTTCTCCCTGGACTACTCACTACTCCAATTACCCTTTATCTTTCTCTTTAATACTGAGCATTAGGATTGAACCTACGACCTCGCGCATCTTTTCACTATGGTTCGCTTCAACGTTTCATTTTCAGGGTTTGCAATTAACTGTATAGCGAGTTGATTTTTATCAGGCGGAAAAGTTGGGTCCAAATTAATTGTTTCATATCTAAGGAACTGTATCGTACGGGTTGTTCGACAATATATCCAAGCAGATTTCTGGGAAATTTCTTGTAACGGACTTTTTTGCTTTCATTTTAATGCTTAGGTCGTAAAGTGTTGTTTTCCCTTGCTCCTCATTACTAAGCCTTGGCGATTGCGTCAGTCAAAGCTGTTTCGAATGACGAATGACGATGCGCTCTCGAACTAGGTAAGGTAAGCAAAATAGGCGAAATATAGGTAAAAACTGGCAAAAATAGCATTTGAAACGTTGAAAATTGCCAGTAATGACGACGTAACCTTAACGATTTCGATTAAGTGCAACATTTTCTATGTTTTTGTCGAGTTTTTGAGTTTTTTAAAGCGTGTAATTTGTTAAAGAGGGTCCAAACAGGCCAACAATAGGCAAAAACGGCTTCTTTTTACCCGTTTTTCGCCTTGCGAGCCCCTGGAAAACGCTTTTCGAAGTTTTTTTGTTTTACTACTTCTTTTGAGTATATTTACCAAGTGTCAAGACATTTCCATGGCTAAGATAAAAAGATATGGACTGATGTTACTGACATAAAACGGCTTTTCAATAGTAATTCCTTACCCGAACTCTTTTAGGACCCTCTAATTCAAAAGCCCCCTTAAAACGCTATTTACCTCTTCATTCCATAAAATGGATGTTGAGGAGCATGAAAATCGTATAGAAAATTACTACCCCTCTAGGTTAGCCCTACCCGGCACTCAGGAGCTGGTCTAAAAACACATGGCTTGAAGCTGTAAGGAGATTCGCTACCATTGAGAATAGGGAATACTACTACATAATTCAAAAATTGGACAATAGGGTTTTTTCTGATACTCATAACTTTTTCTGTGTTTATTTCCATGACTTTTTGTAGGCAAATTTTTTGTTCGTCTTGAAAGTATCTTTCTTTTGATATATAATACTTGTATATTTGAACAATTTTTTTTTCGGACATAATTTCCGGACATGTCCGGTTTTAAACTGTCCGAAAAAGTGGTTTCCCCTGTCCGGATTGATGGGGCTTTTTTTTTGGTAACTCAGTATACCCTAAAGAACATCTGTGCCAATTTTCAGCTTGATGGCAATTTTGTCCGGGGTGTGGTGAAATTTCAACTAATTCTACCTGACTATAATGAAAAATACCTCAAATAGGGTATGGCGTCAACAGTCATTTTTGGGGCAAAGTCAGAAAATTCAAGATGTAGTGTTTTTTTATGAAAATTTAACCTATTGTGAGGCATTCTGCGCAATTTTTAAGGTCAGAAGTTCAAAATTGGCCGAACCCCCCTGGGGGTACTGATTCGCACTACAGGTAAAAATTGGAAAAAATGGCATTTTCTGGCCTTTTCAGGCCTGTAAATATGTCAAAACTATTGCAAATCTTATTTTTTTCACTTGCTGTACTAAATCTTATGAAGAAACAACAAAATAATCATATTGGATTGAAAATTGTGCCCATTAGAGCCCTAAACGAGCCGTTTTAAGCCAATTTTGGGTAACAAAATGCTTTTTAAGGCCAATTTTGCAAGCTCATAAACTTTAAACTGATTGATTCACATATCTGAAATTTTCAGAGATGCAAGTCTTCAATAAAGTCTTTCAAAAAATCATAATGGCGTCTTCAAAAATCGCTTTTTAGCAAAAAAAATCATATTTCTCAAAAAACAGCATTTTTTAAGGCACACTTCTACAAACTGAGTTTAAATGCTGACTGAAACTTTTTTTGTAGTGATAGTATACTTGAGATACTCCAGGGAAATCAAAATCATTTGGGTCTGGGATGCGTCTATGTCCGCCATTATGGAAATAAAATCCCTGCTAAGAACCATTTTTCAGGCCAAAAACCCAAATTTGGACTGAAAAAATCTCTAAAATGTCAATAGACATGGGTCGAAATTTTCTTGCAGTGATAGTATTCTGGAAATACTACAGGAAAATCAAAGTCATCTGGGCTTGGGATTTGGGTAAATCCACCATTTTGGAATTGAAATTCCTGCTAAAACGCAATATTTCAATCAAAAATCAATATTTCAATCAAAAATCAAATTTTTGACTCAAAAAATCTTAAAAATGGCAATAGACATGAACCAGGCTGCATCATTTGAAAATTTCAGGCGTGTGGTCAATCACACTCCTAAAACCTTAATTTTAGTAATTTAGGCGTGTGATAAAGAGTGCTATGCACAACTTTCAGTTGTGAAACTTACTTTATGGGGTGTGATTGATCGCACTCCTCAGACATTTTAGGTGTGTGTGGAGGTGTGCGCATGCTATCGCACGCCTCAAATGATGCAGAACCTAAAATCTTTTTGCAGTGATAGTCTTCTGGAAATACTCCAGGTAAATCAAAATCGTTTGGGTTTAGGATTTGGGTATATCCCCCATTATGGAATTGAAATATGTGTTAAAACTGGCTAAAATACAACGTTTCAAGCAAAAACCCCCGTTTTTGAATAAAAATTGCTCTAAAATGACAATAGACATGGACCCAAATTTTTTTGAAGTGATAGTATTCTGTGAATATTCCTGGGAAAACAAAAACATTTCAGTCTGAGATTTGTTTACATCCACCCTTATGGAAATGAAATCTCTGTTAAAATGCTACATATTTCCATCCGATACATCATAATTGACTAAATATTTTGTATATTATATTAAACAAAGAATGTGAATTTACAATCTTTTTATTTAGAATTACTAGTTGAAATAAATTATTTAAAAAATCCCATTTCACTCAACAATTCTTTATAGCCCACTTACATTTCCATTTTCAAAACTTGTTCCGTCAAAAAAAGATTGAATTTTAGCTTGAAATATTATATACATTTTAAAACTGGCTTCAGTTTAAAAATTGTGGTCCCAGAAGCATCTTATACCTGAATAGTTTTTACCCCTAGAATATTTACAGAACACTATCACTGCAAAAAGATTTTAGGTTCATGTCTATTGCCATATTAGAGCAGTTTTTAAGTCAATATAGGATTTTTGATTGAAATGTTGCAATTTAGCCAGTTTTAGCACAGATTTCAATTCCATAATGGGGGATATACCCAAATCCTAAACCCAAATGATTTTGATTTTCCTAGGAGAATTTCCAGAAGACTATCACTGCAAAAAGATTTTAGGTTCATGTCTATTGCCATTTTTAAGATTTTTTGAGTCAAAATTTGGATTTTTGATTGAAATATTGCGTTTTAGCAGGAATTTCAATTTCAAAATGGTGGATATACCCAAATCCCAAGCCCAGATGACTTTGATTTTCCTGCAGTATTTCCAGAATACTATCACTGCAAAATAATTTGGACCCATGTCTGTTGACATTTTAGAGATTTTTTCAGTCCAAATTTGGGTTTTTTGCCTGAAAAATGGCTCTTAGCAGGGGTTTTATTTCCATAATGGCGGACATAGACGCATCCCAGACGCAAATGATTTTGATTTCCCTGGAGTATCTCCAGTATACTATCACTGCAAAAGAAATTTCAGTCAGCATTTAAACTCAGTTTGTAGAAGCTTGCCTTAAAATATGCTATTTTTTGAGAAATATGATTTTTTTTTGCTAAAAAGCGATTTTTGAAGACGCCATTATGATTTTTTGAAAAAAGTGAAAAACTTGAAATTCATTTTGCTTAAAGACTTTATTGAAGACTTCCATCTCTGAAAATTTCAGATATGTGAATCAATCAGTTTAAAGTTTATGAGCTTGCAAAATTGGCCTTAAAAAGCATTTTGCTACCCAAAATTGGCTTAAAACGGCTCGTTTAGGGCTCTAATGGGTACAATTTTCAATCCAATATGATTATTTTGTTGTTTCTTCATAAAATTTAGTACAGCAAGTGAAAAAAATAAGATTTGCAATAGTTTTGACATATTTACAGGCCTGAAAAGGCCAGAAAATGCCATTTTTTCCAATTTTTACCTGTAGTGCGAATCAGTACCCCCAGGGGGGTTCAGCCAATTTTGAAGTTTTGACATTAAAAATTGCGCAGAATGCCTCACAATAGGTTAAATTTTCATA
Organism: Clytia hemisphaerica; assembly: GCF_902728285.1. Classification (NCBI taxonomy): domain Eukaryota; kingdom Metazoa; phylum Cnidaria; class Hydrozoa; order Leptothecata; family Clytiidae; genus Clytia; species Clytia hemisphaerica. The sequence goes on from NW_027103598.1 coordinate 1,416,086, forward strand.
AAAAAACACTACATCTTCAATTTTCTGACTTTGACATTTGATGCCCCACCCTACCTCAAAGCAAATGATCGGCCGCAGTGACCACGCTGAGCTTTTTTTCTTTATGGTTGTTACCTATACAAGTGTCTACGCAGCAAGCTAGATAGTACAGATGCATTCATTAGATTGGGAATTCGAGACCTGATGGTGTATCTCCACTTTCTAGCTTGCTGTACTGACAATTTCATAGGTAACAGCTGTAAAGAAAAGCGTGCGTCGCTGTGGCCAATCATCTGCTTTAAGGTATTTTTCATTACGTAATTTCTACTGGACTATTTTATTATTTTATTATTAATATTAACGTCTATGGGTAACCAGACCTCACGAGTTAGGCTAATTGTTATGATCCCAAATCCTCCAAATGAGCCCCACCCATGCAAACATCCTTGGAGGGTAAACCTCCAATCAGGTGTGGGGGTTACTCGTTTTTTCCAGGTTGGGCAGCTTTGCTGGCTCACTCTATATAGGCACTGCGCGCCCTGTGCATGATACTTGTGTCTTCTCGGGATTTAGTTGCTTCTTCTTCCATGGGTCATTTTTTCGTACATATTTCAAGCCTATTCTATGTTCAGAAGAAATAAGATTGCATTGCTCTTCCCATTCATAAAATTATAAATTAAGCTATAATATATAGATAGATTTTTAGGCTTTTCACATGCCATTATCTCTCTGATATATAGTTGATGTACAACACAGTGCTGGTGAGTCCCAATAACTATAAGTCCCAAAAAGGCATACAATTGCTCTCAGGTAGCAGAGCAGAGCAAGTGTATGCAATCTCCAGATAGAAGGTAGTTTGACAGAAATTCTATGAAACCAGTAAAATATATACCTAATTGAAAAAAGAGACACAATATACCTATTAACCCTAAGCAGCACAGTTTGCTTTTTAGGGGTCTGGTAATGAATTTAAAAAGAATTTTTGTGGCATTTTCAGGTTAACTAAGTGAAACCAAGCAAATTCCTGCCTAAACTCTAGACACATTTTCATAGTGCAAACTATTTTAGCATTCAAATGACTTACCGTCAACTGCTCCAACTTGGGACTATCTGACGCAACATGGGACGGCCATGCCACCACCATTTAATCTATTTGTTAATCCCATTGGGCGGTAGGCAGTTAGGCGGCGGGCATTCTCTATCCTCCATTCGGTGTCCGCTCATTTTGAATGAAACAAAAGTTAAAAAGGTTGCACTATCAGTGAAAGTTATCGTGACATGTTATGACAGAAAGTATGATTGATAAACTTTGTGGAGTTATCAAAACAAATTTGTTGTCAACGAGATTTAACAGTAAGTGAAAATACAGGCCAGATATCAACAAGTCCCATGTTGTGACCACTTGTCCCAAGTTGGAGCAGTTGACAGTAACTATATTGATGTTACGATATCACTTCAATGCAAATGTATCTTTCATTTTTCAAAAAGCATTCCTACACTTGTTTTTTCTATATATTTGTCAAGAAAAATTTTCCTTATATTTTCATCACCAGTTTTTTCAAAAGCTCTAAAGGTTGTAATATGCATAGCAAAATTCACAGGATAAAAACATTAAGATACTTTAATCTGCAACGCCAATTAAATTGCCCGAAAACAGCCTGCTATATTTCCTAACACAAATATAATTCAAAACAAAGGACAAAGAAAGGACACGAACAAGACAACTTAATTTCTAATGCCTAAATTTGCACAAAGTATTTTGAAATACCGGCTGAATAGCTGATACAAAAAAATATGAGTCAGATCTGGACAAAGTTATTTTCTATCATGAATTAACGTCATAACGATGTTGAACCAATTTCCAAAACGTATACCACTGTCTATCAAGAGTTATTAACTTGATTCTTATAAAATAGATGCTTAGAAGAAAAATAGATATGCTCATATTGAGCATCTTTCCTTATTTACTTGTGAGAATTGATGTCGAAAGGAAAGCGTGCATATATACAATTTTTTTTAATTTGGCGTGTAGGTCCATCCCCAAAAATCCCCGCGAAAGTTTATCCCGTTATAGTACGCTAAGGCAAAATTAATAAAATTGTTGCCCTTTTTTACTTAACAGGATTTATTTGGTGTTGCTATGGTCTATCCCCAATTAGTCCATCGTGCAAAAGAGTTAGGGGCAAGCCCTCGCAATATTGGATTATTTGGATCAATTTATGGAACACTCCAGTTTTTTTCAAGTCCTGTCATGGTAAGTAGAGGATTTTGTATGAAAACTTTTTGTTGATGAATTACCCCCATATGTCCCAACTGCCAGATAACAATGAAATAAGGCATATATTTATATACCTCATTTTTCATTCAGATTTTGAACATGTTCAAAAAAAGTTCTTTGCCCAGCCAACTATCTAACAGGTGGTGAGGTGAGGTATTTACAAATTACGTATTACTGTAGTTTGAAACAAAGTTTTAGATTTAGGGTCATATGTAACCAATTGCTAGATTCATTATGAGACTAATATATATTTTAATAAACCAATTTACTGTAACAAGATAGCAGTGCATATTAGTACCGTGACAAAAGTAACTAAAAAATTAACTTGAAAAACATCATTGTAACAGTGTTTTGGTGAGAAATTATTCTGAGCATATCAGATATGTTATGTTGAATATTCTTCCTCTAAATTTTGTGTTATTTTTCTGCCTTTCTTTTTATTTAGGGGCAAATAAGTGATCACCTTGGACGAAGAAACGTGTTGATAGTTGCATTACTTGGGACAAGTTTGAGTTACTTCTTGTTGGGAACAGTTGGAAGTATTTTGTTTCTTAGTTTAGCAAGGATTCCCTCAGGTAGGTTCTTTATTCATGTAACAAAAAAATTTATATTAGCTCTACTTTTACATGCATAAAAACAATGATTTGCTGTGTTCTTGACACATTACAAAATCTTAGAAATCTTCAAGGTTAAAAATATTAAATTATTAATATTATTGTTATTATAAAATTGTATGGGAACTGAGTTCTGAGGAACTTTTTTTTCTTTGTCAAGGTCCTTCGCATTAAGTGCTTTCCTCCTTAAATTAAGTGAGCAACAAAGTTAACAGTTTCGTTTTCATTTCTTTCTTTACGTCTAGGGATCTTTAAATTCAGTTCCGCCATGAACAAAGCATTCCTTGTGGATATAAACCCGCCAGAATCGAGAGCTGGTGTTTTGGGTAAATTCAATGCAGCATCAAGTATAGGGTTTGTTATTGGCCCAACTATTGCTGGATGGATGATGCAAACAAGTGGTGGATTTCAATTAGTTGCATATATTTCAGGAACTATTTTTATTATCAATGCATTATTTAATCACTTTGTCGTGTCAAAATATTTAGATACGCTTATTGATGTCCAACAAAACAATCAGAGAGACAATGATAAAAAGCCAATATCATTATTTGCTGCATTTAATGTTTTTCGGGATGCACAGAATGTACCATGGCATGCAGTATGGGAACCGTTTTTGAATAGATTTTTAATGAGTTTTAGTTTGATTATATACAGAGCTAATTTCACCAGTATTTTAGCATTCAAGTTTGGTACTGATACATTGATGAATGGTTATATTCAATCTTTTAATGGTGCAACAAGTATGGCAACTGGATGGATGTTAGGAATTATCAGTAACTTCTTCCCTAGCAATACATTAATGCATAATACATTTTCAATCATATTGGTCATTTCTTTGTTTATTTTGAGTGTAACACCATCATTATATATTTACGTATTATGTATAATTCCTCTATGCGTATCATCTTCAGTCTTAAGAGTTACAAATGGAACTGCTATTGCTAATAGAGCTGGAGAGGAAGCAAGGGGACTTGTAATGGGTCTTGCAGACACTCTTACTGCACTTGCCAGAGCATTTGGTCCCGCTATTGCTGGATTTGCATTGGAAGTAAGTTATGAAGCACCTGGTCTTTGTGCTGCTACCTTTGCTTTGATTGGTACGTTGATTGGGTTGTATGCGAAATCAGAGGCTACACGTATGTTACATGTGGAATAGGTTATTTTCCATTTTTTTAATTTCAGTTTTTGAATTTCATATCATTTTTGATACAGGATATGTATATTAAATTCGCTAGTGTTTGAGTAATGCTCAACTGTAAGTAGCGTTACATATCCATCAAGAAAAAGAAAATGAATGAAATCGTTGGTTTTTTTCTTGATTGTAAAAATGTATTACGTAAATTTTGCATAATTAGCATATTTCGCATATTTACCTTTTTATATTTTTTTTCTTTGTATAGTCTTTTATTTAGATCACGTAATTATCTCGTGGTCTTCTCAGTATTTAAATTGTGAGCTCACCTTTTTAGAGCAGAGCTATCATTAGGAGTTCGAGATGTACAGAAGAGTATGTAAAACAAGTTAACTATCAAGAACTATTCTGCTAAGACCCATCTGAACTGACCTCCGATACATAAAAATGAAATAAAATGGAGACCTGGAAAACACGGTATATAATAGACCTTTTTTCAAAGAGGATGTTCTGTTGAATAATAAAGTAGTCCATCAGTTATTATGTAATGAAAAATACCTCAAAGCAGATGATCGGCCGCAGTGACCACGCTGAGCTTTTTTTCTTTATGGTTGTTACCTATACAAGTGTTCACGCAGCAAGCTAGATAGTACAGATGCATTCATTAGGTTGGGAATTCGAGACCTGATGATGTATCTCCACTTTCTAGCTTGCTGGACTGACATATTTACCTTTTTATATTTTTTTTTCTTTGTATAGTCTTTTATTTAGATCACGTGATTATCTCGTGGTCCTCTTAGTATTTAAATTGTGAGCTCACCTTTTTAGAGCAGAGCTATCATTAGGAGTTCGAGATGTAAAGAAGAGTGTGTAAAACAAGTTAACTATCAAGAACTATTCTGCTAAGACCCATCTGAACTGACCTCCGATACATAAAAATGAAATAAAATGGAGACCTGGAAAACCCGTAAGTCTCGAATTATGACGTCATTATCATTTTATAAATCGAAAAAGTTAATTTTGTATCTCTATCTAAGTCGAATTTTTTTTTCAGGTTTTAGTTTTCGAGTCACGTTACGTTTTTTCGAGTTAGAAAACTCGAATATTTATTTTACATTTCTCTTTTTGAGTTACGTAACTCCAAAACAAAACTTTAAAGAAATAATTCGAGTTACATAACAACAGTAAACAACCTTTCTGAGTTAAGAAGTCCCCTTATGACGTCATAATTTGAGACGCCACATTCGTTGTTACTCGGTTTTTGTAACTCGGGTTTTCTGGGCCTCAATTATTAAAATGAATGCAAATCCGATAAAGTTACAGTTTTTTTTTTTCAGTTTAATTTTAGATTTTTGTAATTAATATATAGAATTATTATTTTCTACCATAAAGGTTATTTTGTATTCAAATGGGTCTGTATGTTAAAGTTTTATATTTTATTTAGTCATATGAAGTTAAATTTTATTCATGTTATATATTAGTACTTTTACGATGGATATTCTGATATTTTGCGGGTAGATTTTATTTTATGAAAGAGTAGAATGATGGGGATGAATTCATTAAATGTTTCCAATTATTGATCATTTTGGTTTAGCATTTTCGGCATCAATTTTTAGTACTTTAATGGGCTTGTTGAGTTAACTGAACGTTCCATTGGTGTTTATCAGGTTGCCAACCAATGCCGTGTCAGTAATTCTTAATACAGGGATTTTGGGAGCTACCAACAGTTTAAGGATTCATGGCTTTATCTCATAGTTATGGTAGTGGTGTTTTCCCTTTGCTAGTATACTGTGCCTGTGTTAATACAGGATACGTGTAGTTGGAGTTGAATCAAAATTATAAATTATTACACTTATTTTTCAGCAAATTAAAAACAAGAAAACATAATGAGTATCAACTTTTTCGCAAAAAGACAATATAAACGTAAGACTACTAAACCCGATGATAAAGATGAAAAAGAAAACGATGGTGATGAAGCCACTGCTTCTCAAGAGAAGAAAACAAATATTATAAGTCTTAAAAGTAAGAAGTTAAAGAAAAACACATCCACATTAGAGCAAGAGAGACGTCGTCTTGGGGATATGGTCAAAGCGAAAATCCACTTCGAAAAATACGCCGTTAAGGCAAATTGCACGTGTACATGCAAAGATATTTCTAAAGAATTGTTTGAAAAATTAATCGTTCCTAATTCAAGTAGCGTAACTCCGGAAACCTTTACGAAAGAGACACCCGTCGTGGTGGCAACCGTCAAAGGCCCCCTAGCTGCAGCAGAGATCTTGGGTAAAACCAAGATCAAAGCTACCAGTAGGTTTGAATGTCGAGAAATCCAGAAAATGGATATTGTTTTTTATCCTCCTCAAGAGAGGGTCACCATGTGGTGGACTATGTACACTGATTTCGATGACAGCGAAGAAGAAGATTGATTTGATTTCAGATTTTAGCGAGTTTATGTATTTGAAATAAATCGAAGGAGACGGTACGAAGCAAAGTTGAAATGTCACCAGAATCGCCGTTCACTTTGCTCGACAATGATACTGTCGTCAGTTTAGGTGAGCAAAATTGATAAAGAGCCGTACATCAATTCTTTGTTTTGCGTTGGCTTCACTAACCGTCGCCCTCGATATCTTCCGATACATAAACTCGCTTTTATGGATCTTGATTGTGATGTTGTGATTTAATATTCTGAACAGGAGAACATTACCCTGAAAATCTTTCATTGGATATTAGTTTTTTTATGTTGCTAGATTACCAAAAGAGTGAAATATTCAAAACAATATTGTCATTGGATTTGGTTGAGTTAGTTGAAATCTTCCGTTGCTTGATCAATTTGGAAATTGGTTAAGAAAACTTTCCAACTTCTTTTTGAACCCTTGAGAGACATTCTTTATTATGTGGTCTGTGCTTTGGCTATTACGTGTTTTGTGTTGCTATACTGACGGCTAAAGACTTTGTCGTGTAAGTAGAGTAACGCACTTTTTACCTTAAGTGGATTAATTTCCTTGTGGACTTTTTTTTCGCGAATTGAAAATTACGTGGACAAAATTTTGCAAATCGGCCTCTTTTTCACCCATTTTTCATATTTTCATATTTTGACCAAAATTCGAATTTTTCGTGAGGACTAATTTTCGTGAGAAAATCGCAAAAAATTAATTCATTTAATAAAACGATATCCTTTAATGGAATTTTTTAGATGTAAATAAGATTTTTAAAGTATATATATATATAGGCTCTAAACAACTCATATCTGCTCAAGCAAATATATGACTTCGGGATATAGTAATATTCCCTTTCTGAGACTATAAGAGGGAACTTGTATTAGAGGTTTTAAAACTTTGTTTATCGGAGGGTATTACTAATCTTAACAAATTATTGCCATAGTGATAAACTCCCAGCAGATTTTATTAAAACTACTTTCTATTCATAAAAAAAATCATTTTAATGTCTCAAGGGACATACTTTAATGGGATAAACTTTCGCGGGGATGAAATTTCGCGGTTAGGCCTATCCACGAAATTCAAAAATTTCGTGGGAACTTAATTTCGCGGGTGGCACTATTGGGTGGCAATATTTTCACGATTTTGTGACTTTTACTGCCAAATCATGCCATGTTGGTTGTTGAAATACACATTATTTGCGCCTCTTTGATGCAAGTAACCATTCAAATAGTATTTATTCAGATTTATTTGACATTTTTGGAGTTTTGTTTTGAAATATTTCGCGGACGAGGCCCTTCCAACATTGGGACTTAATTTCGCGGATTTTCGCGGTTGACACCCAAATCCGTGAAATCAGCAAAATTTAATCCCCGCGAAAGTTTATCCCATTAAAGTAATCACTATGGAAATTGTTTGAATACGAGGCAACTGATGTTCGTGACTTCATTTATGAAAAGGTCTATTAAATGCCATCACTCTGTAACAAAGAATAACTAAGAAAAGAATTTCAACCTTGTTCAAAAAAGGGTGGCATTTGTCGCGGTCATCCCAGAAAAAGAAAAGAGCGTTCTCATACAGTGCCGTAGCAATTGGGGGGCTATGCCCACCCCAATAACTTTTAAAAATGGTATTTTGCAAAATGCTAAGTTTTATGTGTTTTTTTTCTCGAAAGCATTTTGTTTTGAGTGCATTTTCAAGGAATCTAGAGCTCAAATTTTCAAAATCCCCCCCCCCCTCGGGCCAAAACCGGTTGGCCCTTGCGGTGTCACTAAACTTCAACCCCCTCAATATAAAAATGCTTCCTACGGCACTGTCATATGATACTAGAGTAACTTAATGGGTTAAACGCAAAAAAAAATTATAGATGAAGATCATTATTTGAGCTCAAAATTCAATTTTTCGATCAACCAATTAATTAATTCATTTATAAATGACAACCTTGACTTGGCAATCAATCAATTTAGGCAGGGGTACTTCTAGGCCCACAACCTCGGTCAAAATATAATGAGAATAATTTTGGTTGATTCCTCGTTTTTAGCAATTTAAAGTTCGGGCGAGAACGTCGCTTTTGGGCTAATTGATAAATCAATTCGAGTTTTTAATTTGGGAGGGGGTTTATAGACTTCTAGGCTAATATTCCAAGCATTATTGGAGCAAACTTGAACTTTTGGATCTTAAGCTCCTAAGTCTTAAGTCTAGCGTTTAAACTCAGAGTTAGAACTCTTGATTATTCAACCATGGTGATCGTACCCCTTGAGACATTAAATGATTCAAAACGAGGCAGGTGATGTTCGTGGCGTAATTTATGAAAAGGCTATCCCTTTTTACATTTGCACGAATGGTTCAAAAGTTATGATCGCTTAAGGCCAGGGCAAACCGATCTAACATTTCATCCAACATGCCTTTTTTCTGATGTTGGATGAAATGTTGGATAAAGTTGGATGAAGTTTGATCGCCATCAAACATTGCATCCAACATTTGCGGCAGATCAAAGAAGCTCTCTCATTGAATTGTGTAATTTTTCGTGTTGGATTGGTTTGGTGGTACTTTTTTTCTTTTTGATGGAAGAAAGATTTGCGTTGGAAATCAAGCGAAAATCAAGGCCGGGGCAAAGCAAACTGATCCAACATTTCATCCGACATGACTTGGAAACAATGAAAGTTCAAAAAATATAGAAAACAAGCTAGATGCTGAATGGACCTACATATGATGAAAGTTAGATAGTAATGCAAGGAGAAAAAGGAAAAAAATCAGTCAGAAAACATAGCGTTTAGCGAAAATGCATAACGCAAGAAATTCATCATTGATTGATGGTAGGGGGAGAGGGAAGGGTTGTAGGGAAAAACTAAATAGAAAGTTCTGGTCGCAAAATTCAGTTTTATTGACAATAGACGATATCGGATTTAGATAAATGCAATGCATTCTGGTTTCTAGGGACTCTCAAAGGAATTATAATCTATTATAATTGATCTATTATAATTCCTTTGAGAGTCCCTAGAAACCAGAATGCGTTGCATTTATCTAAATCAGATATCGTCTATTGAATCATGCTTGATGTTACCATTGTTATCAATAATGTTTTTGTGTGAAAAACATAGAAATATAAGGAAAAATTCCAATGAAAATCTGCAAAAACGGCGATTTCCGGAATTTTCAACCGGAAAAATTTTTTTCTCAAAAATCGAACTCGGCCATGTTTTGAGCATTGCGAATACGCATCTTTCTGCAAAAAATCAGAAAAAACTAAAAATAAAAATTCGAGAAAATGTCAAAAAACCAGTTTTTCTGGCATATTTCCGGCATTTTCGGCCGGATAAAAATGTTTTTCGAGAATCGGGCTCCGTGACATTTTAGGTATTGTCATATTGCGTATGTGTGCAAAATTTCATAAAAAAATATAAAGTACAGCTCGAGAAATTCAAGAAATACTGTCTTTCCGGCGAAAATAGGTTAAAATTCCGGCGACTTTTAAAATAGTTCCGGCTTCAAAAATCAATTTTATTGAATATTGAAACATGCTTGATGGTGGGCATTGCTATTAATAATGTTTTTGAATGAAAAAACAACCAATTATAAGGAAAAAGTCCATGAAAATCTAGAAAAACGGCGATTTCCGGCATATTTCAGGCATTTTCCGCCGGAAAATTTTTTTTCTCAAAAATCGGCCAAGTTTTGGACATTGCTAATACGCATCTTTGTGCAAAAAATCAGAAAAAACTAATGATGAAATCTTGAGAAAATGCCAAAAAGCCAGTTTTTCCGTCATTTTCGGCCGGAAATGATTTTTTTTCGAAAATCGGGCTCCGTCACATTTTGGCCATTGCCATTTTGCATCTTTGTGCAAAAAAATCAGAAAAACTAATGAGCCAATCTCGAGAAAAGCTGGTAACAGACGAACGGACGGACGGACGGACGAACAGACAGAGGTTAATTCATAGGACCTCCACCGGGGCACCCGGAAGTAGGTCCAAAAAGTACCACCAAACCAATCCAATACGAAAAATTACACAATTCAATGAGAGAGCTTCTTTAATCTCACCGCAAATGTTGGATGAAATGTTTGATGGCGATCAAACTTCATCCAACACCGTCCAACACGATTTTTTTCTTCTTTTTTTTGAATTTTCATTTTTTTCCAAAAATTTGAATTGACGCAAACCGGCCCAACAACATTTCATCCAACATGCCATTTTTAGAATGTTGGATAAAATGCTGGAAATTCAAAAAAGTGTTGTATGAAGTTTTTAGCTTTCAATCCAACATGTTATCCAATGCCTTTCATTTACTCTCGTTCTCCCCCCTCAAAAGCAATATTTTAAAAATGAGCCTACTGCAGAAGCATGGCTCCAGTAAAACTCGCAATGGTCAAAGGAGGTAAATACCAGAAGAAAAATAATCATCGAAATTCATAGTTTATAATATTTGACATTTTATGTACATTTGATTTTGTATTTCAAGACTTAAAAATAAATTGCAAATAATGATGGACCATCAGTTAAATTTCATTTTGTTGTAACAAAGACTAGAAATAGGAACAGTTGACAGAAGAAAATAGAATACAAAATTAAGAAAATTCATTCTGGAAAATAAATAAAAACTTGAACAAAAAGTATAGGAACAAATAATATAATATTTGGCATATATAATAAACTATAAAATAGTGATAAAATTATATTTTCGAGTAAACTCTTCATCACAAGAAACAAGAGACAAGATGGAAGTTTTGAGATAGCGTTTACGTAGGTATTGTCTTTTTACTAAGCGATCATGCATTTACCGTTGGTGTTTGTTGGGATATTTGATCTGTGTGAATGTTTTAATGTTTTTAAAATAGTGAATAATTATTTTATAACTTCAGGAATTCGTTCAATGTTTCTTCTTCGACTGCAGCATCAAATGCACCATAGTCCTGTGAAGAAAAGTTGGGAAAAAATAAAATTGAATGTGGTATTGAAATCTACCTTAAAAAATGCAGAGTTGCTAAATACCATCATATGTAAATTACGTTTTATATCTTAAGTAGAAACTGTAAAGAACAAAATTGAGTTAATTAATTGGCTGTGAGTAAGTAAAGTTGTAAGTTTAAAAGTTTCAAAATGAGGTAATAATTATATAGACTATTTCATTCAATCAGAGAGTTTTGTTAAATCAATTTCTTTTTCATACAAGTTACAGATAATCATTCAAGATTTCTTTCCGCATAGGAAAATACAGGAGAAAATGGACCATGTAAATGGACCGCACCCAGGGGCAATCTTCCCGAAGTCGATTTTTGCATCTTTTCCAGATCAATCTTTTTTATTATCAAAGACAATTTAAGAGTAAAAATGATAAAAATGAAATCAAGACTCACCCCGCAGTATTGGTCACCGTTAGCAACTTGTGGTGGTAAAGCCTTTGGGTCACCAGCAATCTCTCTCATTTTTGCTTTGCCTTCTTCTGAAGCAGAAATATCAACGACTGTGTATTGGATTTTCTTGCCATCCAACACCATTTGAATCTTCTGTTGATGTTTCTTGATCTGAAAAATGAATAAATTTTTGGTGGCTGAATTTCTATTAGCTCATTTTGACAATTTGACCAGAATTGGGGGAAGTGTTGTCAGAAAGGTAGGATTGGTACCCTGCATTAGACTGAGAAGGGTTGATATTAAAGAAAAAATATTTTTTTCAATTTTTAAAAATTATATAATTATTTACCTTTTTATATATATTTTCGTGGGTACTAGTGAGGTCTGTTAGCACAAAAATACTTCAGATGGTGATTAAAGCATGAAATTTGGCACAGATGATCCTTAGAGGGTCTAAAACTTAATTTTAAACAGTAACACCAAATTTTTCCACCTGGCCACCTGCCAGATGACGTCATCAAGTGGCTGGTCAAAATATTATTTTTTTGAAAATATTCAAAATCTGATGGTTCCAGCGGAAAGAGCATGAAATGCTGATAAAAATTGAGGTATAAAACATGCCTTGAAAATTTTCCTATCAAAAGTTATGGAGGTTGAAAGTTTTTTGATGACGTCATCATAAGCCTTTCCAGGCAAAACTTAAAAACCTCGTAATTTTGGTACAAGTTGACCAAATTTCATGTTTTATACATGAATTCAAATTCCACACATGTAAATGGGTCGGCGTCTGGGTCTTTCAAATTAAATAAACGGGGGGCATAATTACCGGGGGTTGGAAAATAGACCTTAAAAAACCCTAAAAAGGGTCAAAATTGACTAAATTTAGGCTTTTTAGAGTAAAACAAGGAACTTTCCTTTTGGTAGCTGGGAATTTTTTCAAAAATTAATAAATGAGGGGGTCCTAATAACGTCCGAGGGGTTGGAAAAAAATTGAAAAATTAACAAGCGGGTGGGGGGGGGGGCGTTTATTTGGCACATAAGAGTAATCTTTGATACACATTTCGGCAGGACGCTAGTGTGACTAACTGAATAGACCTTTTCGCCTTTCCATCCGCCATATTGAATTGTATGCAAAAATTATGTGGCCGAATTGCCGTGGTGAAATTCCCTTAGAAAGTATGCAAAACATATGCAAAAAGAAAGTATTAATATAAAACTTACATGCATAATTAGCATTATATTAAAGTAATCTTGTAGAAGAAAGATTAAATTTGCTTCTTTTGAAAACTAGAAAAAATAATCAAATTCGCCCACTTCTTAGAACAAGCACTTCAAAAAACCATAACATTAGACATAAACTCAAGCTGAAAAATCACCCACGAAGGTACAAAAATAATCCTTATTCGGCTGACGGTAAATTATTCTCCTGGGAATAGAACCGCCAAACGATCAAATCAAAACATCGATCTGAACCCGCTGAATGAGTGACGTCATAATTACTTCTTTCAGTTTGCATGTTTTGAAAGTTGATGTGTGTACTCCGTCTTCGTGGAATTTTTTAATGGCATGAAAACAGAATATGCAATGTCTTTAAGAACAAATTCCTAAAAGGCTTTTGTTGTTCGGTAAATATTTCTTTTTGGATTAAGAAATTCCATCTTTTATTGTTCTAATGATTATAAAATTTATTTATAAGATGCTTTGTTGTCTTTTTAATCTTTGTGTAAACTTGCATATGTTTTGCATATTTTCCAACTAAATCAAACCACAGCTTTTTCGTTCCTATATTTTTGCATACAATTCAAGATGGCGGATGGAAAGGCGAAAAGGTCTATGGTATTATTAATGGCTTTCAAATGGTCAAAGAGGGTTACAACCCACCAGAAGAAGAACTGGAAAAGATTAGATTTTGCAAAGGGGAGGGGAGCTGTAATAAATTCTCAGACATCGTGTTGTCTTTCTGTGACAGCTCTTTATATAAAGCTGTGGTATTTTATCAACCACCCCTGAAAAATGGCTTGGTATCGTGAAGTCGGGTAACTTGCATCAATGGAGGCTAACATGCTTAGTCCTCAAATGACTAACCAATCAAAGCAGCAAAATTTCAAAACAAATGAACTACGCAGTTTCGCTCACAGCTCTACTCTACCATTTTTGTTTTGATTTAACTTTGTATTTTAACTTAAGGACCAGAAGAGGTCACTCATTTGAGGGCTATGTATGTTAGCCTCCATTGATGCAAGTTATCCGACTTCACAGTACCCTCAACTCACCAAATGGGCATAGTTATACAGCTAGAGGATATTTAGTAACTTATAGCGTTTATAGTCCAAGGCAATGACTTAAAAATGCAGGGGGGGCTATTGATTGGGCTGTTCCAAGTGTCCCACATGGATATCCATAACAATTAGCTTTTGAAAACTTCAACATTTCCTCAACATTAAAGATTCTTTTTAAGGAAAAGTCTTGGATTTCCCGATACAGATGACAACCAAATAATTAGGAAAATCCTTAGAAAGAACCTTTTCCAAAATTTCTTAGGATTTCCAAGTGGAAAAAATTCCAAAAAACCATGTTGTCTTCAGGGGGTAATGGTCTTTTTCTGGAACTGTCCATTACACAGAGCCTTCTATTTCATGTCTTTCTAGACTTTACTTTGGGACTGAGGTTGCTGGAAATATCATATGACTATGAGGCCTAAACTCTTGGATAAAATCAAACAGAATCAAAAGAAGACTTTACCTCCATGTTGCTGGAAACAGTTGAGAAGTAGCAAGTAATAGACATGTTGAATTTGACTTGACAGAGATAACAGATGACCCAAAATGAAAGTTGAGTGTAAAACTGAAACACAGTCAACCAAAAATCAGCCGAACCCTCTCCGTGTCTTGTCAAATGAGATATAATCGTAAAGCATAGTGGATATAGAGCTTCAAAATAAATCAAGCAGAGCTGAGCGATTAAACTCGAGTTTAAAGTTACAGTCCTTTGAAGGGAGATTTAGTTTTCTATTGAGGGCTAGCTTCGTATAGAAACAGCGGAGCGAGCGGTTTCCAATTGGAAACGGAAAGCCCCGCCTACTTTTTAGGTTTTTCCCTCTACGTTTTAACTTTTACAAAGTACAGTGTAATTGTTTATTTTTGTTGAGAAATTCATATGTTTTCAATTACTTCCATGTCAAATGACACAATTCCTCTTAAAGGCTTTATATATTTGTTTGGTAATATCCTAATCCTGATGGATGTGACAAGAACATACGCGCGTTTTTTTAAAAGAAAGTCAAACGGGAAGTCATACATAGCACATTAGCAGTTCGATTGAAGACCTTACTAATACTACCAGACTCAGTAGTCTGAATCACAGAACATGACCGCAGGCACCACACAAGGTAATATATGAGCACACAGCCGTTAGTGCATATCAGCAACCTAAAGATCTGAATGGTTTGAAGTGCCTGCCCTGCTTACCTCACAAAATGATCAAACGCGCTCGAGTACCGCGAGTATCACAGCTCGAATAAAAATATAGAAGAAAAATTGGTCTCTTGGTCTCAAAATAGAATAGATAGTTCGCCCAACAGGCCCTGATTTCTGCGGAACCTTCAAAAAACGTTCTGGTAAAGATTAGGGGCTAGAGATAGGCTAAAAGGGGGACACCATGTAATATATGAAAACATAAAAACAACAAACAACAAAAAGACAAAAATGATTAGCGAAAGGTTGACATTACTCGAAATACAAAGTATTCTATCTATCTAAATTGACCTTGAGAGAACGCTCGACACACACGTTCAGAATGAACGGATTGGTTAAACACGAGAAGGCATTTTAACATTATTTCAGATGATCTTCGTTTGGTATATATTTATTTGACAGTGTAGAAATAAAATCTATTCTCAAAATAAAATGTTTCAAATATGATAAAAAATGAAAACATAATTGTAGATCGTGAAATTGAACATTAAATTCTCATCAGATCATTTCGGATTTAGTTTTCAGGCGGAGACAGATTGTTGTTCAGTTTTCTTATAAATTCTTGAGAAAAAAGTATTAAAATTCGTCAACAAGTCGAAAGTCAACATGACCTTGCACGAATGAGCAGGAGGAGGGTTTGAAAATAAACGTCATACATTTATTATGCTTTATTGATAGAAGAAAACTTCATCCGAGTCATGTTTTGTATATTTTCATTGTAAAAGTTTTAGTTGCCATATCACCAATTCATATTTGGTGTAGATATTTCTACAGAATACGAAGCTCTACAACCTTGCTGAAAAGCTACTCACTTGAAAATTACGTATCTTCATGTGTCAGTGAAACATATATAATGTTCGACCTGAAGAAATTTTGAACCCGCCATCAGATCAAGTGACGGATTTCGGAACGAAAAAAACTAGAAGTTAAAACCAAAGAAAATACACGAACACCCAAATGAAAAAAAATCTTTAAAAATTTACAAAAAAACAATTATTTGGAATCTTTTATCAACTCTACAAGTGTATAAATGGGTCTATAATAATAAATAGAATGTATAAAAATTTATCAGAACCTGGATGGAAACCTTAATCATATTTTCAAATAGTTTCGTTCATGTCTTCTTGTATTCATTTTAAGCGAAATACATCCTTTCTATTGGTTAGAGGTGACGTAAAGAATGAATTAACCAATAGAATAGGCTCAAAATAATAACTGAAATATAACCAAGTGCGGTCAAATAGTCTCGACATTTAAGATTTCAATCATCTTTAATTCATAATCAAATTGAAAACAGTTTAGGTCCTTTGAACTGAAAGCATATGAACCCAGCCCCTCATTATCCAAATAAGAACTAACTAAAAAATGTTTATAAAAATCAAAAAAACATAAACATAAACAAAATTAACCAAAAAAAATAACGCTATAGACAATTCGGAAGATATAAACAATATTTTTCAAATACAGTGTGTTTCAAATTAATTGACCATATAAATTATAATTTTATCAGGAAACCTTGAAAAGAAACAATGGTCGAATGAATGTGCTATGAGAAATCTTAAGTGAGATAAACATATTTATATTCAAAGATAGTTGAACTTCTCTGGCCCTATCCTCATTTATTAGGCTGCACGCACCCCGTGGTAAGTTTTCATACCAGGGATCTATATCGGGTCAAAACCATTGTTTTCTTGGCATGCTACGATCTCTTGGTATACTACGCATCGCCTATATCAAAACATATCAGAAGGGATGCGTGCAGTCTACTTATTTGTTTGATTTCTTATTCGATTTTGTATTCATCATTAAAGAAACACATTGTATTTGATAACAGAATGACATAAAAATAATTCTTTAAAAAATTCTACGTAAAGTTGTGTTACGTTTTTTCTGCAACAGCCTTATCGTTTGATAGTTTTGCAATTTCAGCTCCTAATGTGTTGATATTTTCCTGAAGTGGTAAAAAACAAACACAAATGTTAGAACTCAATATCAAGTTCCCTTCAAAAGTACGAAAATACGGATAGGCATAAACTCCTTATGTTTCCTTAAAAATTTGCATGTATCCAAATTCTAAGGAAGATTTCCGATTCTCCTTCTTTGGTTTTTCGGAACGTAACGATATCCTTTTTAAGAAAGGGGAGTTCGAAATAGTGGATTTTGGGTGATAGGCGCTCAACACAACCAAAAAAACTCTTTTTTTGAAATGTTCACATAATACATAAATTCTTTTCGATATTAATGTAAGTCCGATAATCCAAGAGACTCGTGAATATTTTAGGCAAAATTCTTCTTCCGACTTCCAAAAATCAAAGAAATTTAAAAAAGGAGTTTGAAGGAAAAAATCACGCAAACCTCTAGGGGAATGAGATTTTTTTGGATATTCTAACAAGAGACTCCTTTATAGACGCATACAATTCGTTAGAAATTGCAGTTAAGCCACAAAAAAATGGTAGCCAAGCATACATAAAAATCAACACCGCGTGTTATGTGGAAATTGTACACTGAAACATGGCATAAACCATGTACATTATGTGAACAATCAAAACATTCACGCTGGGAAATCTCAATTATATGTGTATCAATATAAAGCCTCACAAGAAAGGATCATGCTGGGTTTTAACATTCGAAAGAAAAAACACTTTCATTGAGTAAAAAAGCCACTAATAACATGACTGAATCTCCATTAAATCTAGAAGCATTACTGCATGGAATACCTAGCTAGTATAAACCACTGCCTGAGTAGAAGAAATCCATGAAAATTACTTTTTCATGAACCTAGACGCAACCCTGCGTTTGCACACAAGGGATCGATGAATTTCGAAATTGTGTTACGTTAATGCATGAGGGGGAGGGGGTGGGGGTACCGAATCAGTGTACGGACCAATAGCTGATGGGTTGGTGTATAAGATAAATTTATACAGTGTACTATTAAAGGGTGGTATTGAAGCTCTGGTCGTAGAAATATGTAAGTACAATGTACTAAAAGGGTAGTGGCTCTGACTGCCGAAAGAAGTTCTAGTACAATGTACTAAAAAGGGTGGTGGTCTATTTTTTTGGAAGAAAAATTCCAAAAGTCAAGTTAGTACAGAGTACACTATGGGTTAGTACAGTTGGTATCCCGCCTGGTTAATGTTTGAATTGCGAAAAAAATGGCGTGACCGCACGAAATTTGGGTCAGAATGGGGCCACTAATAATTGCTTTAAAACTGAAAAGATCTTGGCAAAAAGGGATGATATATACCAATTTTTGGTTGAAAATTAGTGACTAAATGGTTGTGAAAACTCAACATAATGGGTGTACCTTAAATATATTCAAGGTAAAGTTCCAAAAGTTTGCGTAAAAATCGGTTATCAAATATTGTTTCATAGAGTAACTGTGTCATCCTGGATAATTCCCCATTATTTTGAACAATATTCATATATCAATCATCTTCAGTTCAGCTAGAGAAACATATGAGATCAAATCCACTCCAGATTGGAGTTTCATTTAGGAAAGAAGAAACATACTTTTAGAGTGATATTTTTCAATATGGTGTCTTCAAGGACAGCTTGAAGTTTTCGATTTATAGTTAATGAGAGATCTAGCGTCATCCCTTTATCGGTAGTTTTTCCTGAATACACAGACGCCATGATGCCACCATGTTGGCTGACTTCAGCCTGAAAAAAAAACGAATTCAAAAAATATGAAATGAGTAGACGGAGTGTATGAAAAACCTCTTCCTAATTTAGTAATAGGTAGCAAAGTTAGATATCGGTAGATACTTTGCAACAACATAGGGGTTTCTGAAGAGTTCACTTGCACTACAACGTTTTTCTATTTACGATATGCACCATTGCAATGTCTTCCACGGACCCAACAGCTGATTAATTGCAAGTGACGTATTGACTGATTTTACGTCACTTGCAACCAATCAGCTGTTGGGTCCGTGATGCAATATCAGAAGCCATTACAATGGTGCATATCATCATGAATTGGCTAACCGGAGATTAACGCACCCTGTCCATCCTAGCAATACATCTACCAATACTTAGCTTCACGAATGTGCATTAAAAAATGGAAAACCATAACCCCGACTAAAACTAGAGTCTAATGATTGAGTATGCACAAAGTTAATACAGACTTAGAAGTATCAACACAAAGTGTGTGATTCAGAAAATGTATTTAAGTCAATCAGTTCAAAAAGTAACAGTCAGTACAGTCAGTCGTGTGTCAATTATTTGTCAATAAAAAGTGAACGTGCATGCATGCTAGTGTAATATGTACAATACAGTAATAACGTAATGTGGAGTGGAATGGTAAGAAGACATGCATTATGAAAAACTGAAATAGGATGAAACACATGCACATAAAAGTATACTATATAACGTAACATATAATATCGTAACATATAAATTAGCACAATTAAAATAAATACTTTAAATTTTAAACCAATTAACTAGGATCCCAATAAAATATATGAGATAATAAAACAAAACATAATAACAACTAAACATGAAATCAAAATTCAAAATAACATATGCTATCCTAGTATGCATACACAAACGAGCATCATAGGTGTAAGCTAATATAAAGTTAAAATTTCTAACTAAGATATATACTATCGTAAACTATCAAAAATATAATTGAAAAATGAATTTAGTATAAAAATGTAATTGAAAAGAAATAAAATTAAGTTAGTATAATTTAAAATAATTATTGCAGGCTAAGAAAAAAATACCCGAAAAAAATAATACTAAACAATTTTAAAAATCCAACGTCTATTTAGGGTACTAAAATACTAAACGTGTAGCATAAGGCGCCTAGTAAAATTTATCAAAATAATATATAGAACGAAGAATAATAAGATAAAATAGATATAAAAATAAGATATATTTAAAGATTAATAGTCGAATTAAAATGCATTAAATAGCGTTATAGTGTGAGTTTAAAATAATTTAAATGTTTGTGTGTTTGGGTTAATGTTAAGTGATGACGTCATTATAATTGGGAAGAACATGGAAAGAAGAAAAGAAATAAGAAATGGACGTGGTGAAAGAAGAGTTTGTGTCAGTTGTGTGTACGTGTAGCGTCTGTCTGTGCGCATTTAACACGAGATGAAAAAATCTGAAATAAAGACATTGCTTAGCCTGTATACCCTACCTTGATTCGATCATAACGATCAGGGGCTATTGAGCCTGATTCTTCTTTGAGTACATACGATTGTATAATTCTATGAAAGTAAAACGACGTTCTCAGAATTGTTACAACTTTCTAAATAGTATTCACCATAAACCTATGGTGAAAACCTGAAAATTCAAGCTGAAGAATTTAGTATAATAGATGTTAATTTTACACGGGTACAGAGGAGTATCGAATATCCAACAAAAAAGAGCATAATTGAACGAACTAGATCGCTTCTTAAGAACACAGTAAATGAAGCCAGAACACAGATGATCAGAAAGCTGCGAAAAAAAAGAAAATAAACAAAACAAAAATAGTGTCTGAATCTAACTTTGTTTTTCTCTGTATATCTTGTGTTAACTGATTAATATGTTCTTCCATGAACTCTAGTTTCTCATTTTTCTTTGCTAACACTCTTTGTAATTTACAGATACGTTCGATAAGAACTTTCTTGTCAATCTCCACTTCAGGAAATTGTTGAGGTTGTAAGGCTCTGTGTGGTTGGCTGATGTAGTGATCTTGTGGTATCTATAGAAAATCAAAAATAATTTAGTTTGTAAGTAATATGTATAGGCTATAAATTGTGCATTGCCATCAATAAAAATAATTGACCAGGTAGGAAAAATGACCTAAAAGAAAGAATATATTAGTTTTAATTGATAATATCATAAAAACACGAGAATTGGTGAAATTACAGAACTGCTCAAGTGCTCAGTTTCAGTTACCGTACTTGATGAGCTCCCTTTACTTTAAAATCGATTATCGATAAGAAATCAATGCACCTAGACATCGATATGGCTTTATCGATTTCATCAATAATCAATTTCAATGATAGTTATCGATAAAGACAGCTTTGTAAGGTTTCCAAGAGACGGCAGTTAATAAAAAAATGGAATTCAAAAATTCCAATCAATACAGATCAATCGATTGAATTCAATGTACGCAAATCTAGGAACGGATCTAGGTTACGGACCTGGTCTGAAGAAGGTAGTTTACAGAAAAAGGATAGTTGTGAGTAAAATCTTTTGAATTTAGTATTTTAGGTAAATTTTATAGTTCTTAGAGAGGATTACGTGATTTTATTTATGAAGCAAACACAAAATATAAACGTTAACGAAAATACAAACACAACCATAGACATCGAAAGATAAACATTCATAGACTAACATTGAAAAACATCTATAAAATTTTAAAAGAAAACATCAAAAAGTTTCGTACCCTCACTTATAAATTAAGTACTAAAACACCTGAACATGCTATCTATCCTATTTATCATATCTTTAATTTCCATTAGATGTAATACTCACCATAAGTAACCACCCAGTGACGCCCACTCCTAAAAAAGTTCACGAGGACCCCGAATCTGAAATTAAAATTTGAATGTCAATAATCATGGAAGGATATGGAAAGCTATCAAAAAATAGCCTTGAAACTCGACTCCCTTTTTCAATCTTACCATAACACTTTCATGTTGAAGGAGAGGAGATGCATTAGGTGGTGATTCCGGATTTTGACCAACACGTTCCAATGAATTGCATGATGAAGTACGTGAACGGCTACTCAAATTCTCGTTCGAACCATTGTTTGATGACTCCATTTGCTCGATTTTTCTGAAATAAAGTATATAAGAATATTTGAAAATAATGTAACTGAAGGATGTAGTTGATTATTCCTTGGGTATGAGGGCAATGATCTCATAACAGACATCTATTCTACGTACACCATGGTCTGCTATAAAAGTATGTAGCACACTAGCTCTTTCGCCATGGCCTTTAAAGTGAAGAATCTGCTTGGAGATTAGGAGGACAACGAATAGGCCAACCCCCCCCTCCCAAAAAAAAAAAAATACGTAAATAAAGCGTCTGTGTCGGTATCTTATCAGGAAAATACAACTGTCAGAAAATCAATGAAATCAAAATCAATTGAATTTACTTTGTAGTTTGTTGTAGCTGTCTTTGAAGGTCCTATGAAGAAGTAGAAAAAATACTTTAAATACAAATACAGCGATACACACGAATTAAAATTTTAAAATAGCTTCAAGCTTTTTGTTGCGGAAAAATCCTATCGGGTAGGGATCCGAATCAATAATGGTAAAACCAAAAATGCTTACTTTGACGAGGGCCGCGTTTTTCTTTTTCAAAACTTTCAGTTCGTCTTTGGCTTCTTCCAATGTGTCATTGACTTTTTGCACTAAAAATAAAAATAAGATGAATGACAGGAACCCTGATTTTCAGGTCCTCTCCTCAGTCAATCAGGATTTAAAGGTAGAGAAAAAAGCACTGGGTCTTAGGTCGTTCAAAAACGAAAACATATGATATTTTTCATAAGTCATGAATGGATTTTCTCTTGATTATCAATTTAGATTATCAGTATAATATGAAATATTTCAAACCTTGTGTATCTTTCTCTTTGATTGTATTATTAGCAACGTCTAATGCTTCTTGTATTTGCTTCTTCTCCTTTTCTAATTTGCCAATCTGAAATCGAAAGAAAGCAACAAAGTGTTACGATAACAAAGAAAGGTGTGAACACAAGAAATTCTTTTTGTGTATTTACCTCGGCAACAGTAATGGAGTGTAGCTCGGCAGCACGTTATTTACAGGAACATAATTTTGGCTAAATATGTTCAAAGTCCATTCCGTTATTCGTTGAAATGGAGAGAATTGCCATTTATCAAGATAAATCAAGCATAAAAATCCAAGAAAAAATTCAAAATATAAAACATATTTTCTTTGAATGATATTTCGCGATCTTTACAGATCTTTATCAAGTTATTCTTCATCATTTATCAAGATACATTTTCTATCCGAGTCGAAGTTTTATACATAGAATAAAATGATACATACACTTGTTTGTGTTTCATTGAAATCTTTACTCGACTGTGCTTTCTCTAACATCACAGCATCCAACTAAAACATGGAATTACAACATTTGCATCAACATTTCAATATTATGCCCTTGCTACCCCGGCCTACCTCGTCAGGTTTTTTGCACTAAGGGCCAAAAAACTATAGTTGGTCACCCTTAAAATCGCACATGTATGGATTTTCCTAAAATATAGCTTTATTCCAATGTTGTAGATGTCGTCAAAACCTTCTTTGGTAGTTAAAACTTTTTTGGATTGCCACCAAATTTCCAGAGATTTTTTGCAGTACGAAGTTTTGAGGTACCTTGTTCATTCAGACACTATTTAATAAGAGAGCCCCTTCCTTGATTTTCATGAAATTTTTTCCACTAACAACCTTCCTTGATTTTCCAGTTTTTCGAGGAATGGTTGATTTAAATATCAATTGAGCGTTTGTTTGAAAACCACGCAGGTCACAGGTCTAGGAAGTTCACTTCTGGTCCTTCTGGCTTTCATTCCATTGTACAGATCCACATTATTATATTGTATCGGCCCTTGTTCACAGACTTTTTTTATAAGCAACTCAATTTTTCGGGTCAGGGCTTGAATTGCATAGCATTCTAGCTCATTTTCTGAAAATTAGCTTTGACCACTCCTGATATTATACCATATTTAGGCTTATTGGGTCAAGGGCTATCGTTTGCCATGCTTAGATTATTTAAAAAGCTTTTACTTTCAGAGATCGAGCCCTAACAACTTGGGTGCTTATAAAAACATGTGTACCTTTGTTTGTAGTTCAGCCACAGTTGATTTGGATGATACATTGTTTTCAGTGAGAGATTGTGAATATTGTAAGATTTCTTGATGACGTTCTGATTGCTCTTTGGCCTCTAGCTCCGCATCGTGTAATTGTTGTTTCAGAGTTGTCTCCACCATTTGAAGTCCTTTGATCGTTGTTTCATATCTGTCAAAAAGAATGGTTCGGTCAATGCTAAACCGTTTTGTATATTGAAGTTTAAAGGACACCTTATTTTATCAAGTCGATAGAGAAATACTGAAAATTGGGCAAATATTTAACACAACCTCATCAAAATAATTGTAATCTTTGTGGAAGATTCAATACTAGGACTATTTTTGAGCAAATGGACGATTGCAAAAATGAAATCGCGTTATCAATCTTTAACTAAGGTTTTATGTTGAAAAAAAAGAAAAAAGAAAAAAGAAAATGCCCAGTGATTAATTTTTTCGCATAGAGAAAGTCCAGTCCTAAAGAAACGAAACTAGATATGCATGCAGTCTTCTGGTTCTTACTCTAGTATGGTTGCTTGAACATCTTCGAATGTTTTGACTTTCTCTTTCATTTCATCAAGTTTTGTCTCCATCTCAGCATAATCTTTCGTCTTTTCATTCAATTGTAGCAACAAGGAACTGTTTCGACCTTCCAAAACCAAGAACTGTGCAAAGAGACGTAAATAATAATTTGTTGTTATGTCAAAAGGCGAGGTATTCCCACTTTCCTTGGAGACTATGGGCTAAAAGCTGTTTTTTTGGGTATTTTTACAATAGTTTTCAGATTTGAACATAAACGCCCCGTAGAGATTGTGGGATTGATGCAAAACCGGTAGTTCTTGGTTCATGCACCATAAAGTAGAATTAAAAAACGGAGGGTCGTCCAAAAATCATCCTTGACTTTGTTAACACCAAATTAACTGACAGTCTGACATTTTTGTTGGAGCATTACCTGGTTCTTCTTATCACACAATTCGTCTGCAAGTTTCGAATTATCT
The DNA here is from genome assembly GCF_902728285.1 of Clytia hemisphaerica. Lineage (NCBI taxonomy): Eukaryota > Metazoa > Cnidaria > Hydrozoa > Leptothecata > Clytiidae > Clytia > Clytia hemisphaerica. Next base: position 1,441,146 of record NW_027103598.1, read on the forward strand.
TCTTTGATAATACTGATCGCCAATTCTTGTTCTTTATTGATCTATAGAAGAAAAACAAATAGAAAGATTAAGATACAGTTATAAGTCATCACCCTCGATACATATGATATTTGAGGCTCCATAATTCAGCATTTAAAAATCACAGGTGTCAAAGAACAAAAATATAAAGAGTTTCGTAAAAAAATCGTTCCTTGTGCCAGTAATTGATACAGGTCGTATTCTGAGCGTTTGTGACCTAAGTTGTCATTTTTAAATATTTTCACCAAAGAAATTAGAGGGTAGATATTACGAAACAATTTCTTCTTGAATTTGAATGGCAGAGTAAATGCTAGCCTCGAGTTGTTTAGATGATTCTTCATCATGTTCTTTGAGTTTCGTTCGACATTCTTCCAATTCTTTGTCTAAACGAACTGATTTGATTTCTTCATCACCCTGCCAAGGAAAAAAACATATGCTGATTCTTCATTTATGACTTAATATTGAAGAGTGTTTTACATAGGGCAAGTTCTATTTTAAAGACTTTGTTCGATCCGAACTTCTTTGCTGGAATTTTGTAACATTTCGTGTCGGCCGACACATTATGGCTTGAAAACTCGATGATACGCTGTTGTATGCTTCTTACTCGATGTCTTTATAATAACCATCGAGCGCAAGCGAGGTTGAGCTATGCTAGCTTGGCTATGATCTCTACGATGATGAAGCTTAAATGATTTTAGAGGGACATCGTATTCATTCGACAACCAATCTATAAACCTACCTGGTATCTCTCGATCATTTGTTGGCAATCCTTACGAATCATGTCTCCTTCTTCTTTAGCTTGTTGGATGCGTGATTGGTATTGAGATATCAGTTTCTTCGTCTCCTGGAAGGTGAAAACATAGTCCGTATAAAAAACCTGATCTGCGGTAGGTTTTTGTTAGTTTATTTCCATTGTTCGTAACAAAGGATTAAAATCGATTTGCTCAGTTTTTGATCAAGTTACCAAATAGTCCTCTTGGGATTTTAGACTTAATCACATGATCAACAAGTAAGCAAAACAAACTAATTTCTCAGCGCACGTTCAAGTTAGAAACAGTAGAAAGAAATAATAGGCTTCCAGACCAGGGTTTCTTATACAGACTATGGTGAAAATGAACAAAAAGATGACCCAGAATACTAAAAATCGTTCTTTCTCCAAAATCAAGATCTAGACAAATTTGCAAGTTAAGTACCAGATGGTTTTTTTGCAACAAGCTTTTTAAAAGGGTGCCGTGTCATAAAATTAAATTCTACAGCCGATCCATTTCAAATTTCATTCCCAAAAATAAACGTTTACCTTGTGAGCTTCTAGTTCAGCTGTCAACTTATTCTGCGCCCAATTGATTTTTGTTTCTTGATTTTTGATCTCTTCCTGTTGTGTTTCAATTTTCTTGTGAAGTTTTGCGAATTCTTTCTCGTGAGATTCACTGTTCGAAAAGATGGACTTGATTTCGTCTGTTTTGCTTTTCAATGACGATTTTGTTGTTTCTATCTCCTGGAAAAAGAGAAAAATTTGTTGAAGACTATAAGATTCAGAATGCAAGAATGGCCGTCTGTTTGGCTTTTCAATGATATTATCTCCTGGTATTATATGCATATGTTTAAGTAATCGGTATTCTGTTAATAATCTGAATTAAGTCAAAAGAGCCTTCTTTACTGAATTCCAGGAAATAAGGTTTTCGGGCTCCTTTTCACTCTTCAGTAACTCAGCCAGTTAGTCTTCATTCAAAATCTTAACTCGCCGGCCTTGTGCATCTTCTATGTTTGTTAAAGTTATAAAGTTTCACAGTAAAGTTGCAACCAATTCAATTCAAAGATAATTTATTTGCCTGCATAACATTAAATTAGTTGAAATTTACAAAACTTGAAACTTATATAAATAAATTGGGGGAGCAGGCCAGGCTGGCCATCCATATAGAGGTTTAACCCGACTAATCAATGGGATAACTGCTGCAATCGACACCTTGACATTAACAATCCCCTTTCAAATGTCCTATCCCCTATAATATGACAACTCATAGGCCTTGTTTTGGTATACATGAGTTCCTAGAGAAAGAATGAAAGCATGTCTATCCCGAGGGTTTGTGTTCTTTGGGGGTCTCGAAAGATGATAAGTAGCCCGCAAGCTGCCCAATCCTTATTCACTTACATTTTGTTGATCAAGTATCTTTTTACTTTGCGTTGTATTGTTTTGTTTGAGTTCGTAATTCAAGGCTTCCAGTTTTGAGATTTTGATCAAGTGACCGTCTTTCTCTTTCATTGTGTCTTGGTATAGTTTGGTGACCTGAAGAAATGATATACCCAATAAAAGGTTTGCCTTTCATTTGATGCGCACTGGGCTATCGACTTGTAATTATTTGATATAGCCTCTGCCATCCCAATTACAGCGGAACAAGAAAACCTTTATTTTGAGCGATGTTTACAAAAACAGTTTAGTTCACAGGCTAACCTCTGATTAAATCCTTATTACTCCGATCACTCTGTAAAACATGACTCTGTTCAGAGTCAAGGGGGGGAGCGCTTTTATGTTTTTCATCTAAAAATAGGGATAAATTTTGAACAAGATTTTGAGTGCAAAAGGCGACGCGGTTTTGAATGTTTTGGCTGAACCATTCTAAAAAGGTTTAAATTTCTTTAAAAAATCCTTTGAATTTTGCATAAAACTCATAGCTGTTTGCAGAATGGTGCCATTCGATGTTAATTCGATTTTACAATCGACTCTATATCTCGATATTTTAGGAACTATCGATTAAAATATAGATTTGAATTATGTGAACTATTTCGTATCGCGGCTGATGAAGAGCTAGTTCGAATTACAGGCTTTACAGATCATACAGCCGGGAAAGATCTAAATAATAGCCAGAGATTCATTCATGACATGCGTAGGTTAGCAAAGTGTGCCCTAAACAAAACGAACAATGATACGACCCCCTGTCTTTAAGTCGGACATATAAATATAGAGAGAAGTGTCCCTTATGCTTGATTATAATTTTCATTTTCTCACTTTGCAAAATTAGGAAAACTGAATATAGTTTATATATTAAGGAAAGGTGGCGGAAAAATCATTTCCATATTATTCCTTATTGCCGATTCTTTCATGGTCATGGAATCATGGCAATAAAGTATGGCTAAGTCGTTTGGATTTTTTTTACAAATACTTAAAGAAGGAAAAGGATAAAGACAGAGATCTCTCTTTTCATTCAAAAAGATTATAAATACCGAAAATACGATACAAAGTGTATGGGAAATTGTGCGACGGATAAGACAAACAAAAGTGGGTTATATAACAGATAGTTTACAGAATGATACACCAACTAACGGATGACATAACATATCCTTGATGAAAAATCTATCTTAAAAAAATCACTTCCTCAAAAAACAAAAATAATAGCAATTTGCTACTAATTATTCATTAGCTCATTATCTTTTGATGCCAACATGTCATCATATTATAGAAATGTTTAAACGACACTTTGTATTACGTAGTTATTACAAAGGTTACGAAAGTGATTATAAAATACTTTTATGTGAAAATGTTCACTAAGGAAACCATAGAGTTTTGGTGCTAATGATCAAATTAGCGTATGTTTTACTTGAAATGTAACATTTTCAAAAGATGTAAATTTTACACCGCCATAGAGTAAGAAGAAACTCTAATGAATGACGTCAAAACCAAACTTGTGACAAATCCCTACGCGATTCTTTTAAATTTTAGCGAATGAAGTTAAAATAAAGTTGATAAACAAGCCCATCCCTTCCTGAGAAGACTTTGAAAATAACCTTATTTCACACATGGGATGTCAAAATTGAAAGAAAGCTTATAAAATTGCCAAAAAATAAAGCATTTTGTTGATGTTTTGACGCAACAAAAAACAATACATCTTTAACGAGGCACTTCTTCAGAAATCAAGATAGGAAAGGAGAGATTATCAGACACAATGAAGAGAAAATGTTGTCTTTACCTGTTCCACCTTGGCACCCATTTCCTTTTGCAGCACGCCGATCGCACGTTTGGCAGCCGCATCGTGGGCTGTTAGTTTTTCGTTCGATTCGCTCGTTAGCGCCTTTTGTTGTTTGATATCATTCTCTAGACGATCTATAGTCTTTTGATATGCAGTGGAGAGTTCTTCTCTAGATGCACTCTCTTTTTCTTTTTCCTTTTTTGACGTTTGATTTAATGTGTCTATTTGATCTAAAAGTCTGAAAAAAGATATTTCAAATCAAAACTTTGATGACGCTATGACATACTATGATAAAACCAAACATGACTTGACTGGACAAAACATTTCCACAAGAAAGAAGACCTTGACCCTTGAAAAAACATAAAATGTACTGTCCTCCAGACGAATGGGAATACCTTCCAAAAATAAGGTTAAAGTAGAGTACCTTCCAATGATTATAGAAAATTAAATTAACCGGAAAAAAAAGATGGAGAAAAAAGTTGAAAACTCGTTCACCTGTTGATCCTTGAGTAAAAAAATGAAGACAGAAGACTGAAGGGTCTTACGATAACTTACGATTTATTGCTTTCTTGTAGCCGTTTGATTTCTAACTTTTGTTCGTCTATCAGTTTTAAATGAAGTTCGTTCTCTTGAAATTTCGCTTCAACTTGCTTCTGTAATGCTACATAAGTGTCTTTTAATATCTCATATTCTGAGATAATCGATTTAAGTTCTTTTAAACCAAAATGGTTTTCTTCTTCGTTATTTTCATTAGAGTCATTAGAGCTTGCTCTATGTATTTCGATTTCATTAATGTGTGACAGATCTGTTTCCAAAATAGTCTTTAGCTGGGATACGATGTTATTATCAAAATCTTTCTGTGGTGTTTTGTCTTTGCTTCCAGTGATGTCCATCTTGACATTTTTCAGCCTGGAATAGAAATTTGAAAAAGCCATTGCCTAAAATGTGTCTCTTAATTATAGATCAACGCCATACAAAATGCACGTGAATAAAAAGTTATAGATGTATTAAAACCGGGTTGAAATAATACCAAAACAAAATCACAAAATCTAATTTGAAACATCATGAATTCTTAACAAAGAGATCAAGCTTCTCAAGAAAAGCTTTAAGAAAAAAAACTGAAAATATACATTGAACTGTATGTCTAGAAAAAGAGAAGAAAAACTCATTTATGTAAATATTATGTCACCATATATCATACTATCCTATTAGAAAAATCAGTTGATATTTTGAAAATTTTCTCTATCTGATTTCTGTAAATAACATTAGGCATGTTAAAACAATCAGAGGCTATCAGAAACGTTTCAGTCGGGTTGACATTGAAATTCATTAACTTATACATTTTTTAAAATACTAACTTATAATATCTATAAAACCCTATTGCTTAATTAATATAGTCGCCCTATAAACCAACTATATTGGCATAGCTCCCGACTTTTATTATGGAATATTATTATGGGCAATAAAAATAGAGTACAATAGAGCTAGTAAGTCGACTCCTTTTAGTGGGGATTTTTAGAAGACTGGAAGATGAAATGTTCATTAAAGTTATTAGTTTTTATAATTGAAATACCAAGGCATATGCTCATTAAGTGGCAGATACATGAAGTGCTTCTGATAGAGATCTACAACTGTTTGTAAATTAATTTTTAGATGGATATCACATTGATATTCTTTCTCATGTTTTTCATTTTTTAAACGTAGACTCTGAAGTGGAAATCTGCAGACAAGTCAATCTTTATTTTAATGATAAACATTTTAAATTTTCTTATTACGATGATGTCGCAATCACTGAAACACAAACTTTACATTTATCACACATCTTATTTGTTATACTTCATTTTTGCAAATTATTTTGATTGACAAGGATAGAAAAACTTAAAAGTCTAATTCCGTTTTCCTTTTTTGAACTGGTATAGATTAGCCTCTTTTCTCTTTTCCACTTTCTTTCTTTCTAGTCTCTAGTGCCTTTTTAAGCATTTTTTTCCACAGGTTACAACTTCATTGTCATTGTTATTATAAGAATTTGAACAATATTTGTTTCCAAATCGTAGGGTTTTTAACTACCTTATTGGAACTAATTTTCGCGGGTTTTAATTTAAGCGTTTTTCGCGGTTTTTCGTCAAAATCGCGAAAATTTGATCCCGCGTAAAATTTTGAGAGTTGAAAACCGCGAAAATTAATTCCCGCGAAATACAATTTTTTCCAATTTTATCGAAAATTTTGAAAAATCCCTAGGAAAATGAAAGAAATTTGTCCAAAAAAGGGCAAAGCCGCGAAAATTAAAACCCGCGAAAATTCCAGAATGGAAAAAACCGCGAAAATTAAAACCCGCAAATGCAATTTTTCGGATTTTATTTTTCGACCGCGAAAATTAGTTCCCGCGAAAATTAGTTCCAATAAGGTAGCAGAAATAGTATATACACCCCTGTCTCAGTGCCCCGGTGGCATGGTTTCAGTACATGATTTTTTTCAGTACATGGTTTCAGTACATGATTTTTTCGCAAATTGCAATTTGTAAAAAAATTTCATTTTCGCTGTCTTTATTGAGTGCCAGTGAAAATTGTTCCACATCTGCGACGATCTTATGAACTTCCAGATATCTCTATGGACACAAAATTAACACCCCGCATTTCGGGAGGCCCCTGGTGGCATGTGAAAAAAGTACCTTTCAACGCAATATTTTGGACGACACTTTTGCCTGCATATTTTTTCCTAAACTACAAGTAAGAATCGTGATTTTACCAAGAAAAGAAAAAAAAGAAAAAAAAAAAAAAGAAAAAAAAAAAAAAAAAAAAAAAAGAAAAAAAAAAAAAAAAAAAAAAAAAAAAAAAAAAAAAAAAAAAAAAAAAAAAAAAAAAAAAAAAAAAAAAAAAAGAAAAAAAAAAAAAAAAAAAAAAGGAAAAAAAAAAAAAAAAAGGGAAAAAAAAAAAAAAAAAAAAAAAAAAGAAAAAAAAAAAAAAAAAAAAAAAAAAAAAAAAAAAAAAAAAAAAAAAAAAAAAAAAAAAAAAAAAGAAAAAGCAATAAAAAAAAAAAAAAAAAAAAAAAAAAAAAAACAAAAAAAGAAAAAAAAAAAAAAAAAAAAAAAAAAAAAAAAAAAAAAAAAAAAAAAAAAAAAAAAAAAAAGAAAAAAAAAAAAAAAAAAAAAAAAAAAAAAAAAAAAAAAAAAAAAAAAAAAAAAAAAAAATGAAAAAAAAAAAAAAAAAAAAAAAAAAAAAAATAAAAACAAAAAAAAAAAAAAAAAAAAAGAAAAAAAAAAAAAAAAAAAAAAGGAACAAAAAAAAAAAAAAAAAAAGGGAAAAAAAAAGAAAAAAAAAAAAAAAAAAAAAAAAAAAAAAAAAAAAAAAAATAGTGATTAATACTACGGGTTGAGAGATAGGGGCTTGTTTGATAATGAGACTATTATCTCAAACATAGTATCGGATGCCAGAATTCAGTCAAAAGAAATCAAAGGAGTGCAGCTCTCTGACACTAAAGCTGAAAAGTTCCTTCTAAAACTACGAAAATTGATTTTTATGGTGACATATGAAACTTTTGTTGAAACATCAAAAGTATATGTGAGAATAATCTAACTAGACATTTTTCTAGCAGCTAGAATGACTATCTCCAAAATCCTCTCCATCTGAATCCAAATGTATAACAATAACACCATTTTTAGGGGTGTCCCATATTTACCCCTTAATTTTAACTGTCCCGTAATTACCCCAGATGACTATACTGAAAAAAATCATGTACTGAAATCATGCCACCGGGGCACTGAGACAGGGGTGTGTATATAAACTCTATTATTTTATGAGACTGATGATGGATTAAACTCTGGAAAGCTTCGAAAAAAGATTAATTTGTTATAGCTATGCTATCATTTTAACTTTGCCCTCAACAAGCCAAGCCCTCCCAAACACTGACTGCCTAAAGAAAAGTCATCATTCTAAGAACCAGTATAAACGCCTGGATAAATTCAATAAGTCACTCATTTCAAATGTGTGAACAAAACAAATTGCAAAAAAATATATATTGGTGAAAACATAAATTTTCCACACTGAGATCACTGAACTTTTATGGCTCTGGACACACTTTTTCTCCCAGTTCTGTTGGATGTTTGTAAAAAAGCCAACGCAATACTTACGACTTTGCCTGGCATCATAATATCTAAAAAAGTAGAATTAGTGCTACCTATTGATTAACCTTTTTTTTAGCTCTGATCAAAGATTTTGAAATATAAATCAAGGCCAGTGACCATTGCAAAGCTCTAAAAATAACTATATAAACAAATTTTAAATTGGTAATTTCTTTAGAATCTTGAGATAATTTAGTCAGAAGTTGGTGATTCATGGTCATGGTAAATTTTGGACCATTATTAATCCCAACTTGGGAAAAATATCTATTTAGCCAAGGTAAGGTAATTGACTAATATATCAGTTAAAAATCTCCTATATAGTTTTTAAGAACTTTTGAATTGTGTATATGATTACTTCAAAATAAGTTTTTAAATTTTCAAAAAATTTTGCACCTTCAGCAGTAGGCTTAAATAAAAAAAGAGTCAAAATTTTCAGTTTTGGCTTCATATATTTTTTTCCTACAATTACGAACAGTCTTTATCTTTAAAACATGATCATGTTAATATTGAATTTGAAAGGTAATTTTCAATATTCAACAAACTGTAACTGAGTTCTGTGTGACTGTAAAAGTTATTTTGCTTAGACTTCAGGCTGAAATCAAATTACAGCATTGTTTATAAGGTAGAAATTATGCAAGTCATATTATTCTTGTATGAAAGTTTTTATTCTGTGTTATGATTTTACTAACATTTGTGACATGTGTTCAGCGTCCATCTGCACGTTTGTTCCCTAAAAATCTAAAACCCTAAACAAGAATTTTACAGGCAAGAAAAATAATAAAAAATAGGATAGGCACAATCACTGCTTGGGAAACAATATTTTACTAAGTGAAAGAAAATTTGACTAAATCAGTGATTCCAACATCCTATCTAGTTCTTTCTTCAAATCAGTCCAAATAAGTAATTGGAAAAGAGTGGCCAAATTAGACCAAATTATCATTGTGTCAATTAAAGACAGTCTCAAGTCCATTTTTTCAATTTTGTAATACAGATGATTCAGGTGATGAAAAGAAATCTTACCTCTTACTAATCAACATAATACAAAAATAAAAACTCCAGGATTGACGACCCTTTACTCAAAAAAACAGTACTATAATTTCATTCACAAGAAGAATTTATAATGCCATAATTTTAATACAAGTTAGCATACTTTTAAGATAAAAGATTTTTCAAACACAAGTGATAAAATGACCAGACATTAGACGTGTAAAGAAAACCATTGGACTGTCGAAAATTGAAATATCTTAGCTTTAATAAACAGAAAAAGAAAGGAACTTTTATTAGTTTAAGAATAACTATATGTAAGATGTTTATAATAGCATTGTTACAATGGACTGTGAAAAAATGTTTGGGTAGCGGCTGGACGAAATTTAAAAAAAGTTCACTTGGCCAATTTCTAAGGGGTATCTATAACTTTTGTAGGACCAAATGTCATGTTGAATTAATTAAAAAAACTCCAAAGACTCTAGCATTAAAACATAGAGTTAAATGACAACACATCCTACAAGGGAATTTTTATGGCTTGCTCCAAAGGCTTTCAAATTGGATTTATAGTAGGACTTAAAAGGCTATATTGTATTGCACTGAAAATTTATGGGCTAAACTTGCAAGCATATTCAAGATTTAGGGCCTAAAGCTTTGAAGCTAACTATTTTGGATTGATTCAAAATCAGTTAGTTTTTTAGTTGCAAAAAACACCCATTTCCCACAAGCATTTTGTGGCTTTTAAGGCCATTTTTTGAAAGTGTGCATGCTGCAAAATAGGGTGTATGGCCTCAAGTTGATTCCAAAAAGAATGTTAACACCCTTGTGCTTATTTTCAACAATCAATTATTTGGTAAAAATATAGGAAATGCATCAAATCAAATGAGAAAAATACATTTTGATTTCGCTCACTTTCTTCATTTTTTAAACAATCTTCAACACCTAATAGAAAATCTCAAAAATTGAGTATTTTTGCACCTGGTGAGCAAGGGCTTTCAAGCAAGAAGTTTGGAAAAGTGTGCTGGGGATCGTACTTATTTTAAAATTTTGGAAGAGCGAGAAGACGTAGCTATCTTGATAATATATTTTGCAAAATAAAGCTGAATAAATTCTCTTGAAGTTGTTTGAAACATTTTTTGCTAAAAAAAACTTTCTTTCCTGGAGATTGGAAATTAGAATTTTTTCAAAAATCCTGTAATTATGTTACTACTAAGAAGACGTCAAACCGATTGGAGAATTAGAGAACGCCCGCCGCCCATTGCCCGATGGGATTAACAAAAAACTCGATTTAGTAGTAGACAGGCAGCTGACGACATCTGAAATCTGGACGACTTTGGGACAAACGTAGAGTTGATTTTTCTTATTCCCATATATCTACTGATCCTAAAAATTTTACTCGGCGTCCGAAAATTTATTTAACGGACATGTCCGGTAGTAATTTGTCAAATGATGACGTCACTACCAAAAGTGAAAATTTGATTTCAGCATATAATATTGATATATATATATACCATTCGACGCATTTTTCTATCTAGATTCTAAATCACATCAGTCTCAATAGGTTAAAATTTAGATTTCAAAAGTTATGACTTAAATTTGACATGTGATTTTGGTCAATCATGACCCTCTCACCCCCTAAAAATGTCAAATTTCAACGTCATCAAATCGAAAAACAATTTACACCATTCGAAAGCTCGTCAAAAACTATATAGAAGACAATTAAACGGGTATATTCGATTTCTCAGCCTAACTCGAGAAAATTGAGATCGTAATTCCTTATAAAATGAGGCATTTTTTCAAAAATGACGTCATAGAAGAGCTACGGACCTCAATAACTTTTCATATTCTAATTTTTACTTATTAAGATTGATGTGATTTGAAATCTTTATAAAAAAACGCTTCGAATGGTATATAAAACTTTGAAATTTTGCAACATCAATTTTTCACTTATTGCTTGTTACATCATCAATTAATAAATTATTCTCGGACACGTCCGGTAAAGATTTTTAAACACGCCGAGTAAATTTTTCTGACTCTCTAAACTATAAAGATTTCAAAATAAGTACTCAATATTTGTCCCTCGAATTTTCACTTATTCACTTTTTTTGATGTCATCAGCTGCCTGTCTATAGGCAGTTAGGAACATTTGCCGAGTTCCTGTACGTGGCCGCAATCAAAAAAATCATAACAACACTCATTAAAAAATGGCGTTCGTGTCTTTTTGCACTTTTTTTTAGCCAAGAGAATGTAGCAAACATAGTAAATATAAGCACACTGTGCTTTTAATTGGCTGAAAAATTTTTTTGCGTCAGAAAAACTTTTTCAAACTTTCAGCAATGATTGACCAAACTGTTACGATGAAAATTATCCAGCGCATTTTTTATCTTCTTACCTTTTTCATCTTCAATGAAGCATTCAAAGTTTACTGAAGTTAAGCACATAAGATATTCTTATAATTATTGATATTCACTGAAACATCATTTTGGGCGTTTTGGCGTTACCACCCTCGAAACAGCGGACGCCTCTGTCTTTCCGCAACTCTGTCCACCATTTTAGATGGCCTTAACAATAGATCTAAAATTGCGCCATAATCTTGGAAGATAATTTGTTTTGGTCTCCGGCTTTGGGAAGTAGCGATGTTTTTGGTTGTTTTAGATGGAAAATGGTAAGAAACTTAAGTTTAAAAGTCATTTAGCTTTTGCTAGCTTTATAGAATGGCAGGATCCTGGATGGTTTCCCGAACTGAAAGGAGGTGGTGGTTAAACTTCACTTCCAAATAGATCAGATTTCTTTAATATATATAATATATTTGAAGTACCTCCTTTTTTGGTTTGAGTGAAAAGCAGCTATGCTCATTGGGCCATCCCAGAAAATTTTTGTTACCCCCCGTCAAACACGTGCATTTCTGTCGTCCGCCCCCCTGTTACAGACATATTCTGGAATGGCCCATTCCAGGGACAGAAAAGGAGTAGAAAATTCACATACCATGATTGTTGCCTTTGAAAAAGTTTCATTATGTACTTGTAACTCTTTTAATAACTGACAGGAAAGTAACTTAAGTTGGTCTTTTGGTCTTGGTTGAACTAAGACCTCTTTCCTGGATGTTACTCAAACTCAAAATGACTTAAAGTGGAAAATCAAAACTCAGAAATTGTGACAAGGAAAACGAAAGTAATAGATGAAGAAAGGCTCATTTCCTGTTTGAATTTGGCAATTATACTGAAACAAGGAATGAAAATACTTATCAAAAAGAAATAATACATTAACTGATACTTTAATCTTCGATTTCGTAACAGACAATTAAAAAAACATGCCTCCTCTTCCTGATTTGCAATCAAAATCTTCAGCACAAAAAACTCATATAAACATTACCTTTCGTGTTTCGATTACACGAATACAAGATGGTTGACACGAAAACGGTAAGTCCAGGCTAAAAAGAACACTAGCCTGGGTTATCAACGCTTCTTTATCTTGATTGGTTGGTGATTACCTCATCTTTCTTTTTGCGATTTTGTCAACAAGGGAAAAAAAGGATGGCGGTGGTGGAGTTCCTAAACCAACTTTTTCACGAATGATGCTTTGCTTGCATTTTAGCTGTTTAGTCACTGATAATAATTGTATACAAGCGAATCTTATGATCTTCTAAGGTTGGTGAGTAATAATGAATTTGGTTATATTTTTGTGTAGACTTTCTTACAAAGACTTTTTTGTTCATTCATAACATAAAACCAACGTGATGATGATGATGATGATGATATTATGGTTGTGGTTGGTGGTGTGGATGCTTGTGTAGCAACTTTTTTTTTGCTTTGACGTAACTCAGGCTGATATTAGGCGCCAGAGCCCTGATATACTAGCGAGTTTATGTATTTGTGCTTTTGAGCACGGTAAAGTGACTGAAGCGATTTGGAATAACCCGCAGTTCTGCCCCGCAAAATCGAGGACGGTAAAAGTGATGATTTACCGTCATCCTCAGTTGGTTAGGATCTACTAAAATTATAACCTTACCGTCTCCGTCGCAGAAAACACACATACATAAACTCGGTACTAACTACTCAAGAGGTGCTACCATGTGCATGTCTGGCGCAGACAGACAGGCTAACATTTTTAATAGGTCAGTGTCAGTCAGGAGTTCTATCCTAATTAAGCATATTTTTTTCGATTGCACAGACTTTCTTAATTAGGATTATCCCTTTGTTTTTCAATCCTAATCAAGAATATATATCGAATTTCCAGTTTTTTTCCAAAAATACAAATTTCCGCAGATTCTTATCAGCCTCCAATGAAAGAAGTTAGTGTGTAGAGCAGATTTTGAAAGTTTGATACAGTAATATGGATGTAGTCTTGAGTTATGACATTTAGAAAAATGTTCTATTACCCGCGACAAAAACGCGTATAAAACGAGGGTGTATTGCCCTATCTACACCGTAGCAGATAAACATTTATAATGTAGCACGGGCTTTAATATTCCTAATTAGAACTAACGTGCCTAATTAGGCAGATTTTTACTTATGGCGTCATTTTGAAGCCCTCCGCCCAAATTTTGTTTTGATTTTTGGCTCAATATATCATCTTTGACCTGCTCTATCTATTGCTCATAGTTAGAATTTGCGGATTTTGTTTGTTGGTGAAGAATCTGAATTTAAAAAATCATATTCTTAATTAGGATTGAAAAACAAAGGGATAATCCTAATTAAGAAAGTCCGTGCGATCGAAAAAAATATGCTTAATTAGGATAGAACTCCTGACTGAGTGTGTGTATGTATGTATAAGCCAGACATACAGCATGGCAGTAGTGTATGGCCCGAGAATTCTCGGACCTCTTCTGGCCATGTTCGGGCCGAGAGATCCTTTTGGCCCGAACATGAGCCGAGTCATTCGGGCCATGTTCGGGCCATGTTAAATGTTAAATTGATTCAGTATGTCCAGTCAAACAAAATAGTACAAAATAAGATTTGTCTGTTTTGTTTATATCGCTCAAAAAAACTTTACGAGCTTCCCGTGGACACGCACCCATGGACACGCTTCAGTTTAAAGCCAGGACCAGTTTACTAGCAAATATTTCCACCCTAAGTATATTTATAACTATGTTTTCATACCAAATAAGACATTTAATATTTATATGAATTTACAACATTCATATATTTAATATAATTAAGAGAAACCAAGTTTTTCTCAAAGAAAATGTTAAAAAAATTCAGTCCTGAAATTATACGCCGAACACGGCCCGAATTCTCAGGCCAGCTCGGGCCATACTCGGGCTTTACGCGAATTCCAATGAAAGTGTTGTTTTGATTGTCGAACGCAATGGACCTTTTTTTAAAGAGGCAGCCATGCATGTTGAATAATTATGTACACCAGCATAAAAACAATGATATGATACAGCCATGCATAATTTTTAAAATATGCATGATACAGTAATTATGCATGGCTGTATCATTGTTTTTATGCTAGAGTACATAATTATTCAACACGGCTGCTTCTTAAAAAAAAGGTCTATCAAATCATAATAGAATCAGGCTTTTCCAGGAAGAAATAAGTAGGAGAGCGAGGAATCACTCACGTAACAAAGGCGGCAATCTAAAATATGTTCCGTTCGCGTCGCCCGACCGACTCACCTTCAAAACATAAACCCCGAGTCGGACAAGGCTGAAAATGTCGGAAAAAGTTTTTGATAGCTAAGCACTTCTTTGAATCATCATTCGCTACGAGTTTTTGTTTACTTAACCCACATTGAGTCCTGATTGAGTTTTTTCATGTACCCTTATTGAAATTTTCAAGTCGAAAAATTCGGCAACGCGGCCGAAAGTAAGGTCCGCTTTTAAGGTTCACATGCGCGCGCATATTTAATATGGCAAATCCAAGATGGTGGCAAGAGATTTTGTTGATTGCCGACTTGATTCTTCGGTATTTACTAGATTTAAAAAAACAGATAGAATTTACTACCAACCGACCAACCGACTGGATTTGAAGATGTTTTATGACGCAAACAGAACATAGTTTAGATTGTCGCCAAAGACAACGCGTGCAAAGCATGCAAAGCTTTTACGGAATCGCGCATGTGAACCAATTTTAGCATTTTTCTATAGAATCAAAGTATAATTGACGCGCACAATTTTTCGCTCACCATACGAGATTGAGGAACGTTTTACTATCGCGCACGCCTTATTGAAAAGCATGCGAATATTACCCAGGAACTTAGCTCTGGCAGATCATTTTGATGGAAGTTGTTGGAATGTTTACAAGGTTTGTCAATGATGACAGTGCCATTGTTAATTTTGTTAGATCTAACAGATTGATGTTTGTAATACACCTCAACCAAAATTCAACCTCCTCGCGTTGTTGCTACGCAACACTTTTTGGAAGGTAAATAAAGCGTGATATTGCGGTTTTCAGGCGAAAAGCCTTACAAAACATCCAAAATATTGATGCCAAAGAGCCTCCAAATCAACTGAAGAACCACCGAAGTTGTTGTTTTTCTCTTTCTTATAGCTTCTGCTAGCATCTTGAAAGCTTTGTTTAGTTTGTTTTTTTCAAATTCACTGAAATGAAGTGTATTTTTAGGAAGATATAAACAAGCCAGATATAAGCAAATGAGTTCTTGTTTTACGCGAGAACCATTTATGTTTACCTCCCAATTTCAACGGATCCATTTTAGCGCAATTGTTTTTGTGGAATTTCCGATGAGGTGTATTGCACTTTTGCAGTTTTGATTCACATTAAAGAATTACCTATATTCTAGTTTTCATGTTGTTAGATATGCTGTTTTAGAGTTTTGGAGAGAGAGAGATAAAAACTGCAATTATTTTTTTTTAAATTGACATATTTCGCGCGCGGACACGCATGTACTGAAAACCGCAATTTTTTTAACAATGAAATGCTGAATCAACAGAAAAGTAAAGAAAGTAAATCAATGAAAATTGCCATTTTCGGCAATTATTGCCCTTTTTGGAAAGAAAAGTTGATTTTATTATTGAACATGTGGTATTTGACACCATCGCAATTAGTAGGGCCACTGTGCCTTGTTTAGTTTTGTCTTCAACTGGTTTTGTTGGAAATGTAGACTAGAAAAAAAGTCAAGTCAAATGCAAACAAACTTACAATCTGTTACAATGGGAGTTTTGTTTTTTTCCTTCTGGCTGTGTTTCGGCATCGATGCAGGATCTTTTTACATATAATTTTAGAACTTTTCATGTTATTGAGCAACGAAGGATTGAAAAAGTCACTTTTAAAAATCCAAAAAACCTTTTCTTTGATGGGATTTTACAATTTTCAAACACCTCTGTCATTTTGACCTTAAGGACAACTTATTTTGCTGTTTTTAGCAATAATTGCTGTTTTTATTTTATTAATACCCAATTGAATGTGATCAGGTCAAGCCTGAAAATATCTGGATTTTCATTATTTTTTTACAGTTTTAGACGATCATCTGTAGAAAAGTGTTGTCTAACTGCCTTTTTATTAGGCTGTTAGGTTTCTAGGTGGGTAGGGCGTTAAAGGAAGGAACATCTCTGATATTTGGAACAATATAAAGGGTCTATAATACAACGACCCACAGTATGGCTCAAGATTTTTCGGGCCACTTGGTTATTTTTAACTTGAAAAAGTCCCAAACATTACCTGAACTGGCCCTTGCATGTTTGAGGGCGTGTTTGGGCCAGGTTTTTGGAGGCAAAAATACAAAATAGTTTAGCTAAAAGAATACCTATTTTGATTTTTTTGGTCCAAACATGACCCATAAATGTTTATACAGGTCATACAGTGGGTAAGTATATTAAAAAATTTGGGCAAATGCAAAGCAAAAAAAGATGAAAATGATGTAACTTTTGACCTAAATAGTTTATAAAATTGACCAATCAAATTTGAAGATAGCATTCAACTAGAACATTCTTTACCTTTCACACAAGAGTTAATTTCCACATCAATGTGAAAATATATTCACATGAGGTAATTTTAGTTATTAACTTTTATGACTTTTTAATACCTTTCAGTGATCAGTAAGATAGTTATAAAATAAGTGAAAGATAAAATCAACATGTTTGGTGGTGGAAATAATTTGGAGAGTATCCTTTTCAACAAATTTTACTAAATCACATGCAAAATACATGTCAACACAATTCCATTAGCTTAAGAACAGTGATCCCTTTATATTTCAAGATAAATTATGTTGAAAGGTGTTTATCAAAACAACCTAATTTCATGCATACATAATTTTCATATTATTCTTAACTTGGTTTCAAATTTGTTGTATGCAGAGCAACTTTTTAACTTGAAGGTAAGTCTCAAAAACTTTTTACAGTATTAAATGTTATCTATTATAGTAAATTGTCATTGAAAATATGCATAAGCCATCAGGAATGAAGCTGTTGAATGAGCTGTAACTTTAAATTAAAGATTGTTCAAATATATTGCTTTGTTTTTGTAGTTTGCAGCAAAAAACTTGGAAAGAAGCTCAAAGAAATGTGAAAAAGAAGAAAAGGCAGAAAAATTAAAATTGAAAAAGGTAACAATGATGTGCTGTGATGTGATGAAACTATTTATTCGTACTCTCTCTATATATATGATGTAGATATCAACTCCCTTTTATAGCAGAACTTCCAAAATAAAGTTGTAGCTATACCCTCAGCTTAGTATGAAAAAGTAATTATGTTACTTGAAATTATTTATAAAATGATATCCTAATTTTAGGCCATTCAAAAAGGAAATGTAGATGGAGCAAGGATATATGCTGAAAATGCAATCAGACAAAAGAATCAAGTAAATACACATTATTACACTGTTTTGTATATCGTTTGAAAATATTGTTTATTGATTGGAAATAATTAGCTATCAATAATTAAGCTTTTTAAATGCTTCTTAAAGGCTTTTGAAACCAATCAAGTTACACCAAGATTTTACAGTGGATATGCTTCCTACTGATTTATTTCTTTACCGTTTTCAGGCACTACACTTTTTGAAATTATCTTCAAGAGTAGATGCAGTATCACAAAGAGTACAAACAGCCGTCACAATGAAACAGGTACTTGTTGTTGCTTATATGGGATGCATGTGATTGGATATAGAAATTGGATTTATTGTATACTGTAAACCAGGGGGGTCGGTACTAAGTTGTGGGGGCCAGTGCCGGGTAGTGGTCTGATAAGGTAAGTAAAAAACAACTTAGTACATGGTACTAAGTGGTGGTCCTAATTGAAAAAGACATTTTTACAACTGTGTCAAGGGACTAGATGGTGGTCTCAATACCAAATATGAGGCATCAAGTTAGTATCTGGTACTCAAAATCCTGCAAAAGCATAAAAAATGTTCTTTTACTTTCTCTTGACTTAACCAATTTTTAAGAAAATGCAAGAAAATGCAAGAAAATGAGTTGAATAGAAAGTTTTTAAAGTTTTTTTGCTGTTTTCACAGCATGCAATTAGTGGTCACCATTTGTTTGATTTAATTTGTTTTTATTATTTTAGGTAAATTCTAATTATATAAGTGAATAATTTTTTTCCAGCAAATTTATTTTTTGATGTCGGTCAATTGTTGAATCTGTTTATTTCAGTAATTTTCATTTGGCTATAATTCGGTTTGCACTGATAGCTAGAGTAGCGTGTAACCCTTTGAATAACTGAGGAGAAAAAAAAACAGTTATTTATCAACTTAGCTTGATTAAAGTTTATGTTGATGATGTTTCAAATTAAAGATTAATTAATTAGTTAAATAGAGCTAAATTTGTTTTTATTTGAAACTTTACTTCTTTTGATTAAAAAAGAATTAGCTTGAAAATGATAATTTGGCTTGACCTAACTTGACAGGAATTTTTTCTGAGATATTGAGGGTTGTACAGAGTGGTGTGGTACAGAGTGGTGTTATAAAGTTTTTTTCGAAAATTTAAAGGAGGTGTACCAGAAAGTACCATTACGAAGAAAAAAGGGTGGTATACCTATTTTGAGGGAGAAAATCAACTCAGTAGAGGGTACTTAAGGGTGGTGTGTCATTTCTCAATGTTGATATCAAGATTGTACCCAGTTGTACCGGGTACTTAGGTGTGGTAGATCTATTTTAAGGGGTAAATTCAACTTAGTACCAGGGTACTAAGTGGTGGTGGTCTCAGATAAATTTCAAAAAACAAAAAAAGTACAACTTTTCAGCACTGGTCCAGTACCACATTTTGGTACCCCCCCCATGTGTAAACAATTTTCTTGATAATATGTATCGTTGATTTCTAGTACAGTCTCTACAACAAGATGATATTTTTCACAAAAACAACACCTATAAACATACTAAGGCTAAGCTTAAAATGATATAATGCATAATATATGTTATATATATTTATTTTTTTGTCAGGTCACAGGCTCAATGTCCAGCGTAGTAAAATCAATGGACTCTGCTTTAAAGAGTATGAACCTTGAAAAGGTAAGCAAAATGATATTATTTTCTCAGGTGTTTTAAAAAGTATAAAAGTTTGATTTAACATTCCTAGAAATATGTATGTGCCATCAATCTAAACCCTTTGCTGTTCAAAAGAGTTGAAAAATGTCAATTTAATTATGCTCTTTTATTTTACTTTGCGCGTTCCATTTCAAAAATTTATAACAATAAATTCAGATGTTCCTTCTGTTGTCTCTATTGAGAGGAACAACAATTTTCATGCGAAAGTTGTACGTTCACAAGGATGATATCATGATATCATGATCATGTTTTGCAGGTGTCAGCTATGATGGATAAATTTGAGAAGCAATTCGAACAATTGGACGTTCAAACACAAGTCATGGATGAAACAATGAGTGCTTCAACGACCCTTACTGTTCCACAGGTTACTATCATAATTATGAATATCAAGAATATGATGTTAATTATTCCCTTAATATTTGCTCTTGATATGGGTCTAAAATTGTGTTAGTTGTAAAAGAAATTCGTTGTCAGCATTCTGTTTAAAATTAAAAAAGTGGAAATGAATGGCTGAATCGAGGGAAAAATAGAAAATGAACATTCACGCTTTTCTAAATTTTACACTTCATCATTTTTAGAATCAAGTGGATAGCTTGTTGCATCAAGTTGCTGACGAACACGGGTAAGTTGCAAGAAATAAGATCTTAAAGTCACCGCTACATAAACCTTCAAGTGATTATTCTAGTATATGATAATGTGTAAGATTTGTTCACTGAGGAATTAAAAAACGTTAATGCTTGATTGTCTTCAAAACGCCATATTGTATCTTACAGTATCAAATCCGTCCAGCTGAGAGACAAATACATCACCATGATCACTAATCCTAAGGTTTCCGTCCATACATGCTTTTTATAGGCAAGTGTCGGCCCTTGGTCAGGCTCGAGTATGCTTAAGCTTCCAAAGCATTCAGGCATAGCATATGCTTATTATATGCTTATGAACTATTATGCTTTTGATTCACCCAACCCAATTTTTTATAAAACTTCAGAAATTATGTTAACATTCGATTCAAAAAGCATTTAGATTTTTGGAGCAGTAAAATGTGGCTATTCGTGGAATGTCTGTTTTTACTTGATCATTTCCAAACCTTTTTGAACAGAAAAAGATTGACCTCATGAAATATTTCAGGCTGGCGTATATCCTTTTGCCATGTTAGGAAATCTGCAAATCTGAGCCTTCAGATGCTCATAAGCTTTATGCTTATAAAAAAACATGTATTCACAAAACCTTGTTTTATTTTAACACAGATCTGAAAAAAAGTCTATGAGTTATTTTGTTTTTGTTAACCTTTATGTATCAATTATTGCACCTACAGCCTTGAAGTGAATATGGAATTACCGAACAGTGAAGCTGGAGCCATTGGAGCTGCAAGCGCATCAACCAGTGCCTCACAAGAACAGGTAACATTAATAGCATGTACCTCCTTCTATCTTATCGTCTCAACATGCGCGCGCTGCAATCGCACCTTTTGGCTTCAATCCTAAAAAAAGATTACGTCATAAAAATGTAGCGCACGCTCAAAAAAAGTTGAACAACCGCTACGTCAGATCGCGCCAATGGAGCTTCTTCATTTTTCTTTTGACCAATAGTTTGGAAGCTTTGCTTGAAAAAGTGCGATCGAAGCGCGCGCAAGTGGAGATCGGCCTTTATAACAAAGATCAAGAACATTCGTTGCATAATTTTGCCTCTTCGTTGAAGTGAAATGCAAGTTTGAAGACTCAGTATGAGCCAACTTTTGTTTTTTTTGCTCGGATAGCTAGAAATAGGTACGAACCAACCTCGAGGTTACAATAGAGATAGGCTGTGAAATCTATATAATATTATCCTTTTATGAAATAAAGGAACTTGCTTTCTATGTTATATTGCTACAAGTTCTTCTTCAAAATAAAGATAGATGTATAAATATTATTTACTTCTTCGCTTTTTAGGACGATTTATCACTTCGATTGGCCAAGCTTCGGCAGTAAATTCTTGGCTCCTCTACCACAGATATCTAAGCCCGAAGGGCTAGATTTGCAACTTTAAGCTTTCTCCAGCAAAAAAAAGTGAAGCTAAAATTTGACTTTTTAAATTTCGTGCCGATGGATAGGATCTAGCATTTTAATTGTTTTCGGAGCGCGAGATCAAAAAACGTAGCCGACAAACGCTATTTCACATCTCTCAAACCGTTGAAATTGCATATTTTAGTCACGTGACTCTGGTAGGAAATCCTTCCAAAGATGAGCTTCACTTTTTGATAAAAGCTGCAAATCTAGCCCTTCGGGCTTTACAGATATCTGTGTCCACTACATGATCTTTTGACAATGTTAAAAATGTTAAAATGAAATTATTTAAAAAGTGGAAATATTCGATTCAGGGGGGGGGGCACGCAGTTACTACAAGACAGTATCACACTTACTACCGTGGCGGTACTGTATTCAGAAGTTATGAAAACAGTTACTAAAAAGTGTAGTAACTGCTGTTTGGGGGTGGTGCCAAACACTAAAACTAGCACTTTTGGTGTAGTAAGTGCTTATATTTTAATTCTTTTTAAAGAACTTTCAAAATTTTGCACAAAAAATGATTTTTTTTGTGAAAAAATTCTTTGTTAAAAAAAATATTTTTGTTATAAATGGACGAAAAAAATTTGAAATTTTTCTCAGACCCAACTTTGAAATTATGCTTTCCCTAATTATCATTAAAAATTATCGTTGAAAAAGCACTTACTACACATCATGTCTTGTAGTAACTGCGTGCCCCCCTGTTCGATTTGGGATATCTTTGCTACTAATTGCACATTCACACACAATATTGGCTACTCATAAGAATTTAAGGATGAATTTATTTACGGAGATTCATATGCAAGTTCAAACAATAAAAACAGTTAGTCCAGTTATAAACTTTGGATGAACTGTGAACCCATTAAAATATGAATGATCTTGCTCTTTTGAGTTTGTCATGTAAAAATCATTGAAGAATTATTTTCATTTAAAATTTTAATTTAAAATGTCTTTTAGTAATTTTGTTGACAGTTATTTTGTAAATATATCGGAAAATCTTTATACTAAAGACATATTGTCTTTCTTCTAGCTAACAAACTTTAGATTGGGCCCTCCCAGAAAAAAAATTGAATATGGGGGTTAGAGGATATAACATATTTTGGAAATTTACCCTGCCCCCAAACAAGGCAAATTTTGTAGATTTTTCACTAACCCCCCCCCCCCCCCGGACAAAATATCCAATACATCCTCCAAAATTGTAACTGTACAAAAATTTTCTGGAAGAGCCAGTTTTACTAAATCTTTAAGCCTTAGGATCCGTGTTTTATAATTTTTAGAAAACGTTTTAGTGTGATCACTTTCCTGGATGACATTCAAAATTTATTTCTTCAAAAAAGATAGAATTAAAATAAAATATTTCCTGTTTACAAAAATATTAATTAATTATTTTCCCTTTCTTGGGAATCGACTTCGCATGATAAGAAGAAGTTGTGGAATCGAATCCCGCTTAAAATCGTTATTTCCAGATTTATGAAGCAAAAAATTCTAGATTGTAGTATCTCAAAACCTGGTCAAATTGTTCTATTAAATTACTTGATTAAAGAACTGGTTAGGGAAGAAAATATATATAATGTAAAGATAAGATATACAAATACAGTTAAGACTTTAAGGGGCTAAACATTAAAAAATAATCTACAATTTACAATAAAAACTACGAATGATAAATAAATACTATCCCATTACAAAATTCCATAAATGGACCCACAGCGTCGTACGACGTCGCAAACAAGTTGCCGTACTTTAGGTTCATGAACTGTTGTGATTAGTGACGTCACAGCTGGAAAAACAGCTGGTAATACTGATTTGAATTGGAGAGTTGGTAAGCCGAGTAGCAAGTCTAGCATGCTAATAATAAGCTGTGACCATGAAGTTAGGTGTAGCAAGTCATCTTCTCTCTTTTTTGGATCTATAAGGTTCATTTTCGTACTACTGCTATCTGTACTTTGTGTATCGAGCTGCCCGCCGCGTTTTCTAAGACGGAAAGGTGAGCTCTTTTTATCGATATAGGCGCCTTTCATTAAACGTGAGACGTCTAAACTTTCCTCTGAAACGTCCGAAAGATTTTTGTGTGGCGAGGCTTGAGGTGTTGATAGAGTACTTGATGAGTTGTCGATAAAACCAGAATCTTGTTCGATGAAGGTTTCCGTTTGATGAAGTTTATGGTACATTGTGCTGATCTGGTTACATGCTTCGTGTAAACGTCGAATAACCCAATCTATATTTTCACTGTTTTTTAAAAGTTCTAGTTTAGCTGGATTGATAGATGATTTGTGTGGGCTTTCTGGGCTAACCACTTCTAATAAAACTTTCTCTCCGGTTAAAATACGTTTTGTGTTTGAAATTGAAAAATGTTCTCCATCGTATTTTGAGATTTGGAAT
Organism: Clytia hemisphaerica; assembly: GCF_902728285.1. Classification (NCBI taxonomy): domain Eukaryota; kingdom Metazoa; phylum Cnidaria; class Hydrozoa; order Leptothecata; family Clytiidae; genus Clytia; species Clytia hemisphaerica. The sequence goes on from NW_027103598.1 coordinate 1,465,082, forward strand.
AAAGTGTTCAAATAAAATGCGAAGGATGTAATCGAGGTTCGAAGTAAATTTGCCGGAACATGAAAACGTCCAAGTTTCTGTGTCAAAGACCGTAATCCGGGCCTTGTATTGAATTCATGGGCCACATCATGTGTGTCTAATAGACACCCGAATAAAATATTCAAATTTAAGGGAGATAAATAATTCAGTAGTCCTGGTAAAGATTTCTCTTCGTTGATTCTCTTGATTAATCCAGCTTCTGTTATGGTGGAGATAATAGATCCATGAACTGCTGAGTCAGCACTTTCAAGGAGAATGGAACCGAGCATTTGGATGAGAATTTGATTGGATAATAAACTGATGGTGAGTGAACGAAATGGTACCCTAAAATGAGACGATAAAAGCAGGAATGAGAAGATGAAAGGTATCTTCAGATTATATTTATGATTGCAAATGCATACTTTTCATCTCAATAAACTACATATCAACTTTTTGTGAATGAGGCTTGCAAAAAGATGTCTTCAAAAAGACTAATTAAGTTCTCTGAACTTCCTTAGTTTTTTACGAGTTGCCATGAATTCGTTCGGCGATTCACTGTCAGAGTTATTTCCACCAGCTCTGTTTCTTTAAGCGTCGCTATTGCCCAAATATTTAGTCTTTTGAGTCGGTTGTCAGAGGTCCGGCCCATATGGCTCAACATTCTCCAATCCTTGCTCCCTCCCCACAGGTTTGTAGGCTAGCAAACTCAGAGAAAGCTACTAAGCCAATAAGCGCTCGTGAAAATCTTTAAAAGGAGAACAAAGGGGCTATGAACAAGAAGAGACTCAGAGATTGTTCATTAGCCCAGCTGGTACACAAAGTTTTAACGTTATATGGACGTTGTGAACATTAGATAAACGTTAAAACAACGTTATTTTTCAGCTGGGCGAAAGCTTTATCTAGATGTTACCTTATTTTCTCGTCTTTCTTTTTGTCATCCATCGGGGAGATGAGGAAAATATAAGACCGGTTATCATCTTCATCTAAATCCGATTCGGAACGTGGTGACGTCACTGTAAGTTGTGATTCAAGTAAAAAAACCTGAAAAAGAGGCGATTTGATAATTAATTGACTTACTTTTGGGTGGCTAATGAACCCCAATCAATGAATGAGCCCCCCCCCCCCCCCCGTTTAATAAAATTTGAAGATTTTTCCAAACCCCTTTTATTCCGACCCAACCCGTTTGTTAGGAAACTAAAACTGATAGCAAAAGGTTTGGGAAGATTTTCGCCATTGGTTTAACACAAATATTTGCTATTTTTAGAGTCGATAACAACTCTGTATCAGTATCAAGTAACAGCAATAGTAAGAAAACCCCATTCTAAATTATTTTCGATCCTCAATGTGTGAACAAAGTCTAATAAAAAGCCATCAACAAACCTGTTCTGCAAGTTGTAAAGCTCGCAAACTTTCGGTCGGTGTTACATCACGTCGAGCGACGATTTTAACTTGAAAACCATTATCGCCTGTTACACTTTTGGAGTTTGGGACAAAGCAATCAATCAGTTGACGTGTCTGTGAGAGGGTAGAGTCTACAATTTGTTTGATGCCAAGACATAAGATGTGCCATAACTCTTCGGTGAATTGTGAACCAGCTGATAGGAGTAAATGTCTGGTATGAAAAAAGTGAAATTTATTTGGTTATGTTCTTTGGATACAATGCATTATGCAAATTTGTTTAAATCAAGGATATTGCATTTCGGGAGCTCGAAAACTCGTCTAAAAGCCTGAAAATTCTATTGTGTTCCTTTTTTTAATTATTCCAGAAAATGAACTTTAGGTTGTTGAATGTACTCTATCGCTCTTATTTGTGTAGTAATACTAGGAGATATTTCTCAATTCTTTCGATTCTTTGTTTCTTCTTGGTGAAAAATTAATCGATCTTGATTTGGCTAATAACTTCACGGAGTTAATTGACTGTATAAAGGAAATAAATACCTGAGACATGAACAACCAAGTCTTGCAATGACTTCAATGTGTTGAGAAACACAATCATGGAATAAGTCTAACAATTGCTTCAACATCAATGGAACACACTCGACAGCTCCTATCGTAGGAAAAGAAAAATTTTGCCCTTTATTATACGATTTTTTTTATTCTCTTTGTGAAGAACAAGTATATGGACAACTTTTCTAATCACCTACTTTCGTCCATACAGATTTTCTATTAATTTTTTTTTTAAGTTATAAGGCTGTCGCGTCAACTTATTTTATCAACTACTTAAATTTCTAACCTTCCACTTCTAGGAAATGTCCAATTTCATCTGCCACAAGTTGAGTAGCCAATCCACACGCGTGTTTGAAATTGTTTAGTGTGTAATCCCAATATGTTTTCTTCCTTGCACCACGTTCAACCCAAGCTTGTAGCATCGGTAACAGTAAATTGGAGATTGCAAACATTGAGAAATGAGGTCCTGGTACAGCTGTTAGTGAATTCAGAATCTCAAAGAAAGATTGAATGATCATTGGTTGATATCGTTTCGGACTGTTGGCAACGCTACTGGTCAACCCTTCGAGAATTAGAAACCAGATTCTCAAGACACCAGTATCATCTATGGCTACTATAGAGTTTGCAGTGCTCAGAATTGCTGGTTTCGATTCTGCATCAGGACTGGTGGTGGTGCTGGATCCACAGGACCAGTTATCATCCCAGACTTTATCATGAGATTCTGCAATGTTGACCAACAGGATTGAATAGGATCCATGGAAAATGACTGAAGATGGTTGCAAATATATTGTGGATAATCGCTTGGAGATTTGTAGGAGGATGTCGAGGGATGGTTCACAGAGATCATGTTCTGGCGATGGTTCACTTGATTGGCTATCGGTATCACTTCTTGGGTCATCGAGACAAGGTGGAAAATCAAATGAATCTTCACTCGTGTTGGTGAATTCTCGCCCACCTCTGATAAATTTGAGAAGACATAAAACAGCACTGACCACACTGGATGAGAAAACATTCGTTGTTTTGAGTTGAACAAAATGTTCGATCATGTTGAATACTAATTTTCTTCTTTGTTCACCGTCATTGAAGTCGTTCAAGTTGCTTCGATTGTCGATCTGCGCATGACTGACTGCATTGAAAAGTGACCGCCATCCAGACTTGATGGAAGGTCCAAATCCTTCGACTAATTCGTACAGTGTGTATAAGATCTAATGAGAAATGAACAGAAAAGTTTTTGAAAACATCAAAGTTAATACAAATGCTCACAGAAATGTAGTATGTATTTGAGTTATTTTAGCCTGTAAATTGGTAACAGCCTTGGTAAAAATATATCGTAAAAATCTCCAAACTTAACCATGTTTCTATCCCTTAACGGAGAATAAGAGGGTTTCATGGTTTTAGTGTGGTAAAAAATTACAAAAATTTTCCTTACCTGATCATGAATATCATCTTCACAGCCATCCGCGGACATCAGCGTTTCGAACGGTTTGAATAACGCGTCGTAAAACCAAAAATGGGGAAGCTCGTTTCGTCTTTTCAACAGCTCACTCAATATGTCATGGATGGAAGTCAAAGCAACTTTGGAAATGTGCTTTTCTTTACTGTAAGCTGCCTGGAAATTATAAAAGATAAGATCAAGACTTTGGTAAAACCAGCTCTGTTTGACGTTAAACAATGCCCTGCGACCTGTTAAACCTGCTAAAGCGTGTAAGAAGCTGGTCAAAAAGAAATGGCGCTCATTCATTGGCTAAGAGAAAATTACCTATTCTGTCAGCCTACTAACATACCTCAGCGCATTATTTTGCAATTTAAGGGCGACTTTTATATGTGATGTTTTGGAATATAGGAAAACTTTTGTGTCATGTTTTAAATGTCAGTATGTCACATGACCATTATTTCTCAGCTGTAAAATCTGGTAGCTTCAACAATATTTGAAAAGCTATAACAAATTACCTCAACAAGATGGGATGAAATTATAGACCATGCTTCCATGACGTGTAACAAGGGCCTTGTATTATTTCGTGCGCATCGTAACATGACATCACAAATATGATAAAGATGTAACGTGTTCATTGAGATCAGCGTCTCTTTGATGGCTGCTTTGTCTAGTGGGCGCTCTGATAATTTAGCCTGGTCAGAAAATAATTGATCGTGGGATGCTTCGACTAACGATGCTAAAAATTCACGAAAAGCTTTAAGTGGTAGTGTAGTTGCAGCCATGTCAAACAAATTGTCCACGGCGCTTGATAGTGCGAATACAGCGCGACAAGCATCTTCTGCAGGTAATATTCCGTTGAGCGTTAAAGAAGTATTCGCTCGGCTGTTGGATAGATTACGATCGTCCGGAAATGAATTTGTACTGTCCGGAGACATGTCCGAGTCTTCGTCAGTGGAGTAATAATCAGGTGAAAGAATATTGGATTTTTGGAGTTGTAATTGTAGATGTGGATGAGCTCCACTTGGAGGTGCGGGAGGATAGTTTGGTGATGAACCTCCTGTTGGACTGTCGAAAGATGCATGCTCCAGATTGGAGATGTACATACAACACCTGGTATAAATTACAAGTTAAACATTAATTAAAGCTAATCTACAGTATACATTTTGCTGCTTTGCTGATCTTGCGAAAGCTCCATCAAAAATGTAGATTGTTCTTTTTAATTCTTATTCAAATTTTCAATGTCAAAGCGGTCTAAATTGATTGTCTGTATTAAGTTAATTTGGAAAGAAGACAGTTTTAAGAAAAAGTTCGGAAATTTGAAGTCAAAGAATGGAGTAAGAAGATGGTTTGATGAGCTACTACGGTTGAAATAAAGAGCTTCAAAATGAAACCCGAGTGAGTACAAAATTTGCATTATATGCCTCTAAGTAATAGTTTTTAGCTGTCGAGGTTACACAAAACTAAAGATGTATTTTCCATTAATTATTCCATTGTTAATATACCTGAAAACGTGGTTCCATGCTTGAGGCGCTCGACTTCCAAGTTCCAATCCGGCAGCCAGTAGCGCGTCCATACTCAAAACATGCGCGGCGTGCAGTTTGACGGAAGGCGGGATCCCGTTTTTTGATAACTGTTTCTTCTCGTTTATGAAATAACCACACGAAGCTTCGGATAACCGAGACAAAATGATATCACATCTTGATTGAATATCTAGGTAAACGAGACAAAAATATGGACAATTTTTTCACAAAATACATCTAGGTACTGAGAGAGAGAGAGTGAACCATCCTAGATCATTAGATCATCTAGGTACTGTATTGCTTTCAAAAGGGGTCAGATGCGATGTACAGTTTATAGGTGCGTATTCAACCAGTCAAAAGCAGCCACATATTTTTCATACTACAGTTTTTTTTATATAAGAACAACCAAAGCCTTAGGATGTTCTTAACTTTTTTAGCTTTAAGCCTAAAAATGTTCTTAACATGTTCTTAATTTCACTATTTTGTGAACATTGTTGGTCATTTTAGAGTCTGTTAAGCCTTAAAATGTTCTTAACTTTTTGGCCATCGAAGCCTTATGTTCTTATATAGTTTGTTCTTATAAAAAACGTGTACTTTGATCTGATGAAATATTATAAATCATCATCGTATTCAAAGACGTTTTAAAAATTTGTATAGATGAAGAAATCATTCTATACGATTGATTAAAGGGAGGCTTCATACCGAGATCACAGCATAGTCTAGCAGCTCTTCTGAATCCATCCAAACTCAAACATACAAGATCACGTTCGAGCATTTGTTTGGATTGAAGTTCAGCTCGGTTGTTCACATTGGTGTTGTTGATCAAGAACTTCATTCCGGCTGAGTCAGCTGAAAATATTGAAAAATCAAAATCGCTATTATAAGGGAAGGAACACCCAGTATTTTATATCATCCTTTTAGACTTTATCTCATCTAATAGACCTTTTCATAAATTACGTCACGAACATCACTTACCTCGTATTCAAACATTTACCATGGTTACTGTGCCCCTTGAGAAAAAATTGTTTTCTTTTATAAACTATGATATAATTTTAATAAAATCTGCTGGGAGTTTATCACCATGGCAATAATTTCAAAACGAAGCAAGTGATGTTCGTGACGTAATTTTATGAAAAACTCTAATGTCTTTTCATTCATCATAAATATTCCCACGAGTATACCCAAAATTAATCATCTTATTCCCAAAGCAACCAAACAGCTGTTTGCTTCCGATGATAAATCAGAATAGAACAAAAGGCGTTGCCTCTACATCTATCTTTATTACCTTCATAATATGAACAAGTACTATAGTAGAATATCAACCCTGTTTCGCTTAGAAGAACAGAGTAAACCGTATGCCTTTCTTATAAACATTCAGACTTGGATTTTGATCATTAAAAGAATAAGTATGACTTACAGGAGATCTGAGTTGTAGAACTAAGCGGTACTGCCAGCGTGTCTAAAACTTGGTCCCATGTCGATAATAAAAGACGTCTTGCAAATTTCTGTCCTTCACGTTTTCCAGCTGTAATCGGATCTCTAAATTTCCCTGAAGTTCCGATCTCATCCGTTTCTTTAATCCGGTTCGGATGATGAGTGTAAATCTTCTCGGAAAGAATTCCGATCAAAGCCCGATTTGTATCGCTGGATTCAGGATGGTAACCAGCTTTGGAAAGGATATCATATGTGGTGATAAGACGATAGACCTCGCTTAACCAAGTTCTTGAAAGACGAACTGGGAAACCAAAGTCAACGACAGACTGGATAAACGAGTTCTAAAAAAATGTGATTATATGAATTTTCACTATTTTCCAGCTAAGAGAACATAGGTTTATGTATATTCTTTAGAATGCGAGAATCATTGGATGTTAAAAATCAAAGACAAATTCGTGTCTTTGGGAAACCGGGTGTTAACGAGTTATTACATTTATAAAAGCTTCCCTGATGTCTTGAATAAAATATCGGCTTTTATGTTTTGTCAAATGAAAAGTCGGATAATAGGGCGTCCACTCCACTCTTAAACAATAAGCTTCCCTAAAACGAAGTCTGATGAAAAAGAACGAAATAATGTACCTGTGATACGTGAGGTGTTGCACCTGATTTCTCATAATAACCAAGTTGATTGAGCTCGTAACTCAATTTCAGAGCTTCGTAAACCGCTTTATAGACGCATTCAGCGTTTAAAGACGGGTCGTTTGTTTCTTTTCCATTTTCCTCGGCCGTCTTCATATCTAGTGTCCGTACAGTACCGAAATTCGGAACATTTTTTCGTTTCAGCGTCATACACGTGACTGCTTCACAGACATCTGAAGCGAACTGTTGTAGAAGTTCGTCCGCGGCAGACGGTTCGGTCGCTTTAAGAACACTTGGTAGGATACCCAATAGACAGCGAGCGAAATTGCGCGCACCCTCTTTCTCAAGCTCTTCAGGAGTTTTAGCGGAGGTCTTTTTCGGTGAATCTGCTTTGATGGATGACTTTTTGGGAGACGAAGCTTGGCCCTCTTTTGGTGGTGTTTGTTTTAGTTTCAACGAATTTGGCTTTTTAGCTGACTTCTTGCTTTGTGAAGCTTTTTGGCGTTGTATTTTGCTCAGTGGGATTCCATTAATGGTTGTCTCCTTGGAAGGTGATGTGTTTTCAATCTCAATTTTCTTTTTATTGGAATCTTTTGGTAGTGGTTTAGCGATTGGTTTGATGGGTTGTGGCAGAACACCAAAGATGTCACTGTCTGGAAATTGTTGTTGCTGGTCTGATGGAACACCTTAGAATAGAAGACAGAATTTGAATGATGAACAATAACATAGAATTCCAGTGAGTTGACACCCCTGTCTCACAGCCCCCAAAAATGAAAATTTTGTTGAAATACCAATGGAGATAGAAATTTTATTGTTCCCAGGTGGAGTATTTTTTCCCACTTGGTATGAAATTTTCCAGTTGGGCGGGGGTCCCATCGGGTCTGTGACAAGGACGTGAGTTGGGATAAGGAAAATGAGTATCATCTCTGATTTTAAATTTCATGTTGTGTAAATTAAATAAACATACACAAAACTTAGAACTATAAGATCTTTAATCTGTTACACTTCGTAGATTTCGATTGTCAATTCTTGTTATTCATGACGTAATCTTTTATACAGGAACACCAGAAAAACGCCGGACGTTTGCCACGTTTTTCATTGTTTAAATTCAAAACTGGCGGCAAACACCCGGTTTATTTCGGATGTTTCCGTACAAAAGATTACATCATGAATATCAAGAGCTACATTTATTGTCTATTATTATTGTAGTATTGTTCTATATCAATTCTAACTGTATTCAAATGACAAGACTATCATGCATCTTTCACCAGAAAGCATTAACTAAAATAAGTGATAAAACAACTTATACCTCCTCCTTTTTCCTCTTCACCGAAAAACCGATTAGACTTTCGTAAAATAGGTTTCGGCGATCGTTGCTGTGCTTCATCTGAGGTTTGTTTACTGTTACGAGATGGTTGTCGTAACTTTAAATTGCGTTTTCGTTCCTTCTCGAAAAAGGCGTGATTTATGACGACTTGCTCGACTTTTGACGGCTGTTTGTCTTTGATTTCAAGTTGAGAATAAGACTGGACCCTTCTTAATGGGAATTTCTGTATTCCTTTGTGTATTTTGATTGATGTTTTTGGTTCTCTCAGATCGGTCGCGGAGTGTGACCGCGAGAGATTTGTATAGTTAAATTGATGACGTTTGAGTTTAGGTAATTTTAATCCTGAGTCAGTTTTAGCCCTGACGGCTGGGTAGTGTGATTTGAGCTTTGGAGATGGAGATTTACGAGGTGGTTCTTAAAACGAGAATTAATTAATTAATATAATGAATGAATGAAAAATAAATAAATGGGCAAGTCACAGGCCCGGCGGAAGCGGGTAGACTGGGGAGACTTCACCCTCCCCAACTTTGAGTAAAGTAATTTTTTTATCAAATTTCTAGCGAATTTTATCTTATTTTGAGCCTTCAGCCTTCCCACTTTTACGATTGTTCCGCTCGGCCAGAGTGAACAAGGAACAAATGACTCTAGCAAAGAGACACATAGTCACATATCTTAGTATGCTACATCGAGACTCGATCCAACAGTGAATAACGAGTTTATGTATTTGCACTTTTGAGGACGGTAAAGTGACTGAAACGATTTGGAAAAACTCGCACTTCTGACCCGCAAAATCGAGGACGGTAAAAGTGCTGATTTACCGTCGTCCTCAGTTGGTCATGATCTAGTCAAATTAGAACCTTACCGTCTCCGTCACAGAAAAACACACATATATAAACTCGGTAATGTATGACGATTGAACGAAAAAAAAGAATTTTGTAATGGAGAAAATCTCGTCAATGAATATATGATTTCCTGAGAAATGTCAATACTTTCTTGACGGTGGGCTATTTACTTACCAATCTTGTTTTTATATTTCTGTGGATTGGCCATCATTTCACGGTTCTCAATAATCCTCTCTTCGTTATGTTCTGCCCATGACACAGATTTCGGTAAAATGACGTCATCATCCTCAAAGGTTGAATCTGAAGAAAATTGGAAAATAAAAGATTTTCAAATTACTTACAAAGTGGTACAAATCATCTTTACTAGGCAAGCACCATAGGACCCCCTTGGATTTTTTTCTCATTTTTTTGGACCACCCTAGATTTTTACACTCGAAAAACCAAGCTCCCTGGATTTTTTATTTTCCAGACCACCCTGGACGTCAAACCTCCTCAATATAAAGGGTGCAGACAATTTCTGGAATAGCCCATTGGTTGAATTTATCACTTGATAAAATCTTTCTCTTACTGTATTCATTCTCTTCATAGTCCATTTGCCAACGAATATGTTTCGATTTCGATGGTCTCTCCTCATCACTCTCAGCCTCACTTTCCCCCGAATCGAGGCTACTGCATTTCAAAGTAGGTGCCATGCCATTGTCATACAACACTGCTTTACCACTCAGCTCTTGAATATTGAGTGGTTCTTTGACTTTATGTAACATTTCAATGTTTTCGTCACTCAGACCTCGACCGTTGGAAAGATCTTCAAGTGTACCCAATAAAGCGACTACACAAGACACGCTTGCGTTTGAAACTGAAGGATCTGATTGGTTGGATGACTCTTGAATACCATCCATAATTCTGTGATTGAGAGAAGTATTAAGGTTATTTTTTGAAAAATGACTTTAATTCAATTTTCAGGGGAGTTTGGATTTTTATCGAATTAGTCGTTTATAAGAGTTTCTTGTTGAGAGCAACCTTCAATATCATCGAAAATAGAGCGTATCCCCTGGTAAAAATTCTTGATAAGATCTGAAAAGATCGTTGAAGATCTTTCAAGAATCTTTAATAAGTAAGAATCTTTAAAAATCTTTGTAAGATCTTACAACGATTCTTAGGCAATCTTGAAAATTTCTTCCAACAAAAAGATTTTTAAAGATCTTGTAAATAAATTGTTAAGAATTGTCAAGATTCTTTCCGCATATTTATAGTAAGAAAATTTATTATTTATTATTAAGTTCTTAAGCAGAATCTTACGAAATCTTGAGCCATAAATTATTTTAAGATTCTTTGCGTAACTTATAAAGTTTTTATAAAGAGACTTTCCAAATCTTAACTAACTATTATGTGCAAAGAAGCTTTAAGATTTTTAGTGGTTCTTATCAAGTTCGGGTTAAGAATCTTAAAAACACGTAAATTTCTGGTTATGATTGTTTTTCATAAGAAGGAGTCTTTAGACTCAAGGAGAGCAATCTCTTAGGATAGTATTTACGAATCAGTTTTTGGTCAGCTTCGAAATACGGTAAGTGGTTTTTCTTTTGTGTGTTTGTTATCATTGACTGTATATTAATGCTTGGATGATTAATGGGAAGTATTCACGAGGTCATCAGTTGAAAGGTGTCACTCGAGCGAAGCTTTCGGCTCTTATTCAATAACTGAAGGGGAATAGTAGTAAGATTCCGTCAGCGACCGTAGTGCAGTGGTAGAGCATCCACCTACGGTGCGCAAGGTTGTGGGTTCAACCCCCAGCCGGGTCATACCAAAGAGTCCCAAAATGGTACTTGATACCTCTCTGCTTGATGCTCAGCAATTAAGAGAAGGATCAAGGGTAAGTGGAGCAATCCAGGGAGAAAGAGTGGCACCCTCCCCTACCTTCGGGTGGAACTGCGGTCGTAGACTTATTTTTACTTAAGATTCCGTCAAGATCTTGAATCACTGTAAGGGACAAGAATCTTATTCAAAACTTATAAAAAAGTCTTATCAGATCGTTAAAGATCTTGAAAGATCTTGGCACGTTCGTAGTAAGAAACTGAAAAAGAATAAGCAAAGTTTCTTGATAAGATCTTTTCAAGAACTTTTCAAGAATTTTTACCAGGGTCGAATTAGTAGAACGTCGAATTAGAGTGTCAACAGTATGAGGAATTTGAAACAAAACGGGATTTCATGATGGGAAAACATGAAAATAGAGGTTTTAACAGCAATACTATGAATTACCCAACTTGAATTAGGACAAGAGTCAGTTATTAAGACTTTTCTCATAGATATGATTGGATACTCTCGCTTTTAAAATCAAAGATTTTTATTTCATAAGGAGATGGAATAGAAGCTTAGATCATACAATGATTTAAATTTCCAAAAAGAAACTTACAGTCTAAACAAATCGAGATCTGTTTTGCGTTGATCGGTGGGCGATTCCGGTGTACCGGGCTCCCGATCATCTATGGTCGGTCCGGCTAAATCGAAAATACGTTGCGGACTACCAAGAATCTAAATTGATTATAGAATTTCAGTTTCAGCATTTATGTATACACTCGTATTCCTTCTTTCTCCTTCGGGTTATAATATCTTCTTCTTACTTTTTAATACAAGCTACATAACAAAGACAAATATGGCAATATCATGTACCATTGCACACTAGATTGCTAGCTGCCTACAGATTTTCCGTGAAAGGAAGTCCAGAAAGTCGACTAGTCCACCATATTGTTTTTTAAAACATTCGAATCCCTTGGTTGACAACCAGAAATGACAAACAAAAAAAGTTACAAACCTCTTGTATGACTTTCAGAGCCTCAATTCGATGCTGTGGTTGAGAATACAAGACAATCCTATGAAAGAGTGATTCTAATGTTGGTCTCAAAGAGTTCAACGCGCCAACCAATCGCACTAGTTCACCAGCAATGACATAGATTGTTCGCGCCATAACTGGATTCAACGATTTATTCGTACTCATTCCTCTTGCACCGCGTCCGTCGTCCGGGAAACCATTTGTTAACCCGATTTGACGATTTCGAGTGTTGATATCGTTGATCGGGGAACCGAGAAGTTGGATCAGTGCTGGACAAAGCACTTGCCTGAATGATGAAGAAGAAAGATTTGTTAGTATTTGTACGATTTGCAAAGAAGAGAAATCTTCTTCTAGTCTCGTCAATAGCATCTTTGACTGGAATTTAGGGTATAGGCTAGACTAGAGTCCGTGTAATACAGTAATATGGGTGTCATATGATAATACGATAATTGCAATACAAAAATATAACAATTTGTTTCTTCTATTATTTTTTTGCTTTGTTTTATGTCTGAACTAGGGTCGTTTAGCATGCTAAACTAAGAGCAAGCTCAATACCAAATCAAGTTCACAAATTCTTTATCCTCTTGCATAGATGTGGAGAGGTTGTATAAGATCAATTCGATGCTATCCAGATGTAATTGTAAAGCTTGACTTTGGTGGAGTAATGGTGTTGCCCTTGAGTAATGAAAAAAAACACGGATATTAATTAGTTATTGCCGGTTGCTCACATAAAGTATAGATCTCTGTTTTATCATTGGCCTCGAAGAGACAAGATAAAAACACTGGTAAGACCTTGTCAGCCTCACCATATGATAAAACTACTAAAAGAACCAGAGAACTTTTATAGGTTGACGCCCGGGGGGGGGGTACTAGGTTTGCGAGGTGACGGGTATGTCCGAGCCGAAAATCGAAAATCGACCCTTTGAGAGACAAAATTTTCGCGATTTTGGGACCCTTTGAGAGACTTTTTCCAAAATTTTGGTCCATTTTTTCCAAATTTTGGTTTGATTGTCACCAAATTTTGGTCAAAATTTTTGGAATTCGTGACCCTTTGAGAGAGAAATTTTCGATTTTCGTGATTTTGGGACCCTTTCAGAGACTAACTTTTGAATTTGCACCCCTTTGAGAGACTTTTGAGGAATGAGAAAAGGTACCCTTATGGCTCGCACATACCCGGCACCCATTTTGCCTAAGTACCCCCCCCCCCGGGGGTTGACGTAACAAAGACAGTAATGCAATATGGGGGTATTGTGGAGGAAAGGCTATTCAGATTTACCGACGCAAGTCAAAAGATGAGGACGATGATGAGAAAACTTCCTGACTTATATCAGCAACAGAGGACAAACGGCTGCCAGATTATCGGTCATATTTCAAATTAACGGACTAAAGCATTATAGCCTTATGGGATAAAGGAAATCTCAAAATTTCAAACAACTTACGTATTTGGCTGCTGCAGTTTCAAACTGAAATCTTTGAGTAACATAACGATATCATGACTGAGCACTTTACTGGTGTCTGTTGATATATTACCAACACCTAATGAAAAGCAAGATCATTTTTTTAGTTTCAATCAGTTCCAATCCCAGGAGTTGATCAGAAAAGTCACATTAGGGTCTATTTAACGTCCAATCAACATCCGGATAATGTGTGATAAATGGGGGGGGGGCATGTATTTAGACTATCGAGAAAGACATAGTTAAAGAACAGATTTTCTGGGAGCTTTAAAGACTCGTTGTGATTTCTATCGAATCCAAATTTACCCAAGTGTATTTTTTTTTCATTTTCTCACATTATCACAAGTAGTGAATTAGGGGTTAAAATTAGTAATCACTTACCTTTTAAATCAGATGAATGTCGATTATGCTGAAAAAAAAAAAAATGAAAAATTAAGTCAGATGATCAGATTTATAAAAAAAGGAATGAGGTTTTAAGCGAACTTAGAATTAGGAACGAACTTGAAGAATCAATTCAAAATCGATTCGACAAAAAGAGGTTTATAAGGGAGAAGGCCCATGCCTGTAATTTCTTGGTTTCGATTAAGTTTATAGGTCGTGGCCAGTGGATTGTCATTGTTTCAAAAATAAAGAAAAAATTCAAAATGTCTGTGACCAACTTTTTGACATGTTTCTTACTCAATTTGAGGGTGCTGATTCCAAATCTGAATGTTACCAAGCTTGAAAACCCGCAGTTTTTGCGTGATTTGCGATTTTTTGCGTTTTTAGGCAAAATTGTAAGCCCTGAAAATTTGTGATTTTTGGGGGGTCTGCATATTAGGTGAAAAGATACTTGTTTTATAGAACACTTGACCAATAGTGAAATCCCGATGGGGATATAAATTTTATTGTTCCAAGCTCGAAAAATCCAGTGTGGATGGTTTTGACTGCAATTTTCTACAGGGGAGGAAATCAAAGTCAATTTTCCAGTGAGGCTGAAATTGTAAGGTATTTTTCCCACAAGTAGTAGGAAATTTTCATCAGGCCTCACAGGGTCTGTGACACAGGGGTGTTAGTACATAAAACGGAGCTGTTAATCAAGTGTCCAGCTTACCATACATTCTTGGAAGAGCTGACAAACCGTGCTCAACATCTCAGTTAAAGTTGCACGACATGCTGATTTGGTGGAAGGACTGATCGCTTTCACAAATGTCTGTACACAAATCTAAAATTTGAAGGTGGTACATATGCAGTGGTGACTCTTTAACTTGAGCCTCTATAACTCTAATGTCTTCTTAACTCGAATAAGTTTTCTCGTCACTTCATCTTGAAATTTCATTAACTCAGGCAAATTTGTATTCCCTCTGCGTGTTCGAGTTATGGAGATGCTACACTGTATTTGAGTGAGTTTAAAGCTTTTCAAAACTTCCATTGTCAATTTCCACGTTCAATGATATAATTTGATATAATTATTGAATGTTTATAAAAGTATATTAGTTTTGAGCAAATCACATACCTCCGCCATTTTGACAAGATTTGGTCCGTGCAAGTCACATGTTTTCGGGTTGACCAATCGCAGGAGAAGCTGAAAAAGAACACAAATGAAACAATAATATCAGAAGGTTTGCTAAAACTTTTTTAAACATGTATCCACAAATTAGTGCCCACTAACATCACGAATAATGTGCTCAGCTTGGAGAAATGATACAGATACTAAAACAACAATCCCATTGAAACTGTGTTAAAAACGATTGAAATGAAGAAAGCGTTCATCGAGGGCTGTGATGTTGTAGCAAAATGATGGATGTTAACTTACTTTCATAACTTCAATTTGAGCTTCGTCTGATTGAGAGGGAACAGCCGTAATAGCATTCAAGAATTGCACAGAAAATTGATCTTCGATGTTTTCTTCACGCCCGTCCGTTTGAAAACGATCGTCTGCAAAGATTTTCTGTTTAAAGATATTCAAAAATGTGACATTGTTTATCTTCAATAATGTTCGAAAGATTGTTTGGTGATGTTTTACAAGGGTAGAATTATGAAAACGCTGACCAAGTTAAAATTTGAAACTTTTCAGTTGTCCCGATACAATGATCTAGGTGGTAAGAAACGTAATGTATTTTTTCGTAATGTTATTTTAGGTTTCGTTATGTTTCAACCAAATAAATAACTGTGGATAATTTCTTCAAGAAAAGCTAAATAAACACTTAACAAGCTTCAGTAAATGTCGGATGAAGAAAGAATAATATACCTGAAAACCACTGATGGCGAGCGTGGCCAATTTTGTGGAGCCGGATTCCAAAGCGATCTTGAAGGGAAGGAAACACACATCTCTAAAACGAAAAATAACGATGATAATTCTGGCAGAACAAAACTCCAGTTACATCTAAACCTACCCTTTTTTATAGAACAAACAATGTATTGAGAACATAATGTTTTGGTTGCAACGAGACATTTTAAGGTTTTTCAAACGCGGAAATTCCTTAGGAAATGCACAAAATCACTCACAAAATGGTGAAAAAAAGAACATTTTTAAGAACATTTTTAAGAACATTCTTAGGCTTAAAAACCCAAAAATCTAAGAACATCCAAAGTTTTCAAAGGTTGTGATTTTTCTTATAAAAGGCCGTGTAGTTCAACATTATTTCATACGAAAAAGTTTTCAAAGTTTAATTCTAATTGATATTGCCGAGTCGACAAAGAAATTTTCTTTGTTTACGGTAAGGGAGCTTTGTTATTCAGTACCAATCTAGAGACCTGCTGTATTCAATTGGTGAATTATCATTAATATCAGCCATGATTTAAAGCTCAAACTTGTCAAAAAAGTAACCATTCGTTTCAGCTTATCGCAAGCACATTGATAGACAGTTAAAAATCTAAATGCTGAATAAGAGAAAGGTAATATCATTTTTACCGTAAGGCGTAGGCATCATAGAAACAGCTTTTATCATACCACGATTGCAATAAATCTGATGCTTTCTCGCAAGCCTCTTGTAAACCTTTATATTTTCCAGAATTCACATCTTGATTGAGTTCCGCTATAATATCCTCAATCTTAAAGCCATGCTCTTGGGACGCCATTATGTTAACAAATAAATGAGCCAAAAAATAATAATATGGCCAAATCCAATGAAATCAAGAAAAATGACTCGTCCTTTTTTACATTTTCTCTTAATTATAAGCATTAAGTTTGTGATTTTATATAAATTCTTCAAAGATAAAATTCAGAAAATTCTTCAAAAAAACACCACGTCTATTCTTCACGAAGGCTGGTCGACAAAATTTTGAAAATGAATTTGAGTAATGCGCAAGGGGAGCGGAACGTAGGCGAGTGATCTTTTGAGCGTGCGGTCTATAATTTATGTGAAGACAATTAAAAGAAGATACAGATAGAAGAAGTGTGTTCACTGAACGGTAACAAAACTGTTTTTTGAACTTTCGAAACACTCTTTTTGAAAAACAATGTAAACAAAAGAGTTTGAAATACATGTTTTTTATAAGCAAGTGTATGCCCCTTGGTCAGGCTCGTGTATGCTTAAGTTCTTAAAGCATCCAGGCCTAGCTTATGCTTATTATATGCTTATGATTCACCCGAGCCAAGTTTTTAGTGAAATTTTGTTAAAATTTGTTCAGATTTTGGGAGCAGTGGAATGTAACTAGCCGTGGAATGTCTTTTTTTACTTGACCTCTACCAAACCTTTTTAAACAGATAAAAAATGACAACTTGAAAAATATTCCAGGCTGACATGTATGCTTATGTTATGTTTAAGAATTCTGCAAATCTGAGCATTCATATGCTTATGAGCGTTATGCTTATAAAAGAAAAAACATGTAATAAAAAAAATAGCATTAAAGGTTTTGTTTTTAAATAAGAGTGATATTGTTTGCTTACTTATCAATTCAAATTCACAAGCTTTTTCACATTGGATTGATACGTATGTGGAGCAAGACTTGTCAGAAAAAGGAAATGAAAAACATTTTTTCGCTTATATCAGCATAATTTAACAAAAGCAGACACTGTCCTGATATGAAATATGTGTCTGATATGAAACGGGAACACTTATGTAAAAATAAAACCTTTAAAGTCTATCATCTAAAGTCTGTTCTGAAAGAATCAATTTCATAACAGATCATTCATTCTGCGAATACCGCGCACTGCCTCACCACACTTTTTTATCAGAGCATCCAAAAGTTTGAAGCCTCTGGATGTTAAGAAATGTTCTCAACCTGTTCTTAATACTTTAGCGATTGAAAGCATATGTTCTTATATAGTTTTTTTTCATATAAAAAACGTGTACAGAGATGGGGCGGAAGTAATGATCTGACAAACTTATTCAGCCAAAACATTCCCACTGCATTACTTTTAGCTTAGACTAACAAACTAGTCTGTTAATTAATCATGTCAAAGAGCGGGAACATAAAGGCGGCGGACGTTTGCTAGAATAGGAGCTGCGTAGGAGAAAGAGCAAAAGTTGGTGAGAAGCTGCTGATTTTATCTGGCACCCAGATGGTGAAATTTTCATTCGACACGCTAAAGCTCTGAAGGTCGGGAAAATTTTCAACATCTGCAGAAGGTTTAGATTACAGAATTTTGCAAGACTGCGTCAAGGATTCTGCAGCGGGAGGTCTGGTAACTCAGCCCTCGTTTTCGGGGATTGGAGGGTCCAGCTGAAATATTTTTAGCTTCACGGGCAAGGGCTGTTAAACCCGACTGCCGATGCGGATCATCAAAGGCCGACTATCATTCCACTCCGATGGGAAATTGGCCCGCTCCCTTTAGTGCTTTAGCGTGGGCGGCCATCAATCCGCCATCGGAATATCAGATAACTGCTGATTAACAGCTTTCAGTCCTTGCCGCCGAAAAACTTCTTCCTACAATTACCTAACTACTCACGCTCACTTTTCCCACGTGATACCGTTCCAGCCCGACTGGCGTGCCACTCTATGTTTAGCTGAATAAAACGAACGCGAGTACGACTGGGTATCGGTACTCGTCGGTACTTATCTTTATGATTGAAGTGTCTTTCGGTATGATTATCTTCAACCGATCACTGCGCGCTTAAAAGCTCATTTAATATTCATCCGATATCTGAATGAAAATACTCAGATTTCGCAGTTTTTTTTCTATTTGGTTTAGTCACATGAGTCTTTGAGGTCCATTTTCGCAACTATAGACGCTTTCAATAAGCGCCCCGTCAGCACCTTGAACTGACTACCCAACTCCCCTCACATAGCATGGGTTTACCCGGGCGAAGGTTCATTCACTTGTCAAGTGAACCCCTGCGAGTGGAAATCGAACCTCAGTCGCCTGTGTGTCATAATGACCACTATACCACAGCAGTCCTCTAACGGAGAAACAACCTTTAGAGCAAGTGAGTCGCGAGAGCAAAAACGAATAATTCTCCACACATATTTTCTTCTAGAAACGGCGAAAAAGAATTTAAAACTGTCGGGTTTTATGATTACGCTCTGGTTTTACTAGGCAGCCATATATGTAAACTGAGAAACTCGTGAAATACAAAATTTCATGTTTGTGTTCTTCTTGGCTTTATTTTATTATATTCAAAATCTACAAAAATATACAAATTTAAGTTTTCCTTGTTTTTCAGTGTCTTTCTGTTTTTTGTCACATGTGGACAGAGCTTTCTTTAAGGGTCTAGACACATTTTGGAAGTTTTCTTGCATGTCCACTTTGTTCTGGTCTTTGTCCTTTGTTTTGTTCTGCATTTTACATACAATTCAATTTTAGAATAATTTATATAATTTATGCACAAAAAATAATTGATTTATTCATAATTTATTACATATCTACTTTGTTTTTTTATAATTTTTGTCCACTTTGCTTTTTGACACAAAACCAGCACTTTGCTTTTTGTCATCAGTTGTCAACTAGCTTTTGAGGAGTTAACATCACTCTCAACTTTCAACTGAAGTCAATTCAACTCAATTCAAGATGGCTTCCAGTTAACTCTTAAGCTAAGTTGGGAACATCAATCAGTCAATTCAAATCAAATCTCAATTCAAGCTCTCAAGCAAACTTCATTCAAGCTCTTCATTTTGTCTAGGATTCTCACCACTACATTTCCTGGCATGCTGGTAAATATAGACTTATATTTTACATTTTTCTTTCAACTTAGACTTATACTTTCATAGACTTATACTTTCAACTCAGACTTATACTTTCAACTTAGACTTATACTTTCAACTCAGACTTATACTTTCAACTTAGACTTAGACTTTCAACTTAGACTTAGACTTTCAATCAATATCAATTTTCTTTGTACATTGCTGCTAGAACTTAGATTTTCACAAAGTAGGCGTGTCAAATTTGACTTTATTTTTTTGTTCAAGTTATTTATTAGTTATTTATTTTTTCTTTTGTATTCTTTTTTCAGTTTTGAATTCTTAATGAATTACAAAGAGCTTGCAAAGAAATTGGTGCACACCTTTATAACATTCAAAACAGCACACCAACAGCTACATGCGTCGAAGCACACGTGCGGCTGCAAACAAACCCATCAATTATAAATCGTTTGGCACTCAAGGCATACGATTGCCACCCGAAACAATCAGTCAAGCATCATCAAGCGATGAATCAGATGCTGATATATCAACATTAGAGCAAACGTTCAACTTATATCAAAGTTTATACGAGAGTGATACCTCTACACAATCAGTTGACGCAAATCTTTCACAACTTGTCCGAGGTTTAACAATCAAAGACCAAATTATGGAAAACGATATTAAAAACATTTCAATTGAACAGAACGTTCTCTCTAGTGAAATTGCTGATATCGGTACAGATTATGACATTGAGTTTATGACATACAGTGAACTGGAACAACTCTTTAAGGAAGTAAAAACAATGCGCAACCGCTTGAAAGTACTACACAATGAAATACTTCAATCTATCGGAACAGAAGAATACGAGAAAAACTTTCTGAAATCCTACAATGAAACTATCCATAATGCACAGACAGTCATTCAACGCGTCAATGCTCGTCGAAAAGAAGTCCGCCCTGATGAGAAAAACGCCCAACGCAAAAAATCATTATCAGACTTTTTAATGAAAGAGGTAAAATCTACTATTACTTCACTTGAGGCAGTTTTTAAAGAGGATCCAAGTGCATTTAGCTATGATGAACTTGTACTTGCTGAACGTAATCTTTCTTCACATCAACAAAGTATCAACAACCTGACAAAGCATATGGAGAAACTCCTTGTAAGTGAACATTTTCAAAAGGATGAAACTGATATTGTTACTAAGTCGTACGATGCACTCGCTAAACTGAAATCTACCTACATCACAAAGCTCGAATCAACACTCAAAGTTCAAGAGATAGCCAAGAGCAGAAATTCCAATCTTCAAAGTTGAACATTAAGCTAACAAAATTCAAAGGGTATGATTCATCTTCGGATTTTTACTCCTTCAAAAGTGACTTTGAGAAATTGCATTCAAAATCAACACCTTCCGCTCATCTTCCTGACCTCATCAAAAACAATTACCTTGAGGGGCCAGCCCTGACCCTTGTTAAGGGAGTTGACAACATCGAAGAAATATGGCGTAGACTTAAGTTATCGTACGGAGACCCAAAACTGCTTTTATCAAAGAAACTGTCTGATATTCAAAACACTACTCGTTTATGGCGTGTCAGAAGTGACCCTGAGAAACAAATTGAGTCACTAGTAAAATGCTAAACTTCATGAGAGATACAATGAACTTAGCTCAGAAACACCAAATTGAGAACTTTCTTCTTTATGGAAAAACACTTGAGGATGTTTATCAACTTATGGATGACACCCGCCAAATCAAATGGTTTTCCTTTCTTGAAGGGAAAACACTTCATCAATCAACTATCTGGGAGGAATTCATCAAATTCCTAGAGAAAGAAATATCAATCCAACAACTCAAGATGATACACTGTTCATCGCCAACAACAATCAACCCTGGTAAACAAACACCAGGAAATGGAAAGACTTCAGGAAGTGGTAGACAAACATCACCAGGAGGTGGTGGAAGCTCATCACATCTTACAGACAACAAATCTCCAATCATCCAGACAAAGTGCTTCATCTGCGGTGAGAAGGGGCACGTCCAAACCAATGGTCCTAATAATTCCAAGTTGCTACAGTACTTCTCCTGTCCAGAGTTTGTTCAAATGAAGCCATCTCAACGATTCAGCACCCTACGCCAAAAGGGTTACTGCACACAGTGTCTGTTTCCAGGCGCTCAACAATCAAAAGGTAAACATCAAGAAGGACGATGTCAACGCGAATTTACCTGTCCACATCCATCCCATGACGACTACGACATCAAAAAGCATGTTCTCATCTGTCAAGACCATGCTACAACTCCAGAATCCCACCAAGTCCTTCAAAACTTCAAAGAAAGATGTATTCTACGACAATCAAGACTTCAACAATTCTCTAAAGACATCAAACTTGCATTTCACATTGATACAAAATCTCTTTCCTTCAACTCTTCAACTATTCCAAACAACCATCAGCATCAGATACTGAGGAGGAGGATAATGACGCCATCTACATTCTTCAAACAATCAATGTTGATGGCCAACAGCTTACGATATTTTTTGATTCAGGATGCAGCGACATGGTCATATCCCAGAGTGCAGTCAAACGTCTGGGGAAGAGAGCAAAGATGGAGTATGGCGGCAACATCCCAATAGGAGGTGTCGGCAATGTAAAAACAATCAGCTCTGGCTCCTACAAAATCAACATTCCACTACATGACGGTCATGACGCACAACTTAAAGGACTCTGTCTTCCAAAGATCACCTCAACCTTCCCTACTTACCAACTCAAACAAGTGGAGGAGGACATCATCAATGCATATCGACAAACCGGATGCAACCCAGAAGATCTGCCATCACTCCCATCATCTGTTGGTGGGGAAATAGACATCATGCTTGGTATCAAATATCAACGCTACCATCCAAAAGAAGTATTCCAACTCAAGACCGGTTTAACAATCTTCCGCTCTTTGTTCAAGAACAGCGATGGCAGTCGTGGTGTTGTAGGGGGCCCTCATTGTGCCTTCAACGTCATCAACCAACATCACCTTGCAATAAATCAAATGAATGCGTTCCTTGCAACCCATCGTCAACTGTCAAGTCAGCAGCTTACAACCCTACCAGATATCGACCTGATTCACATCAAGGTAGAGAAAGACCATCAACAAGACCTTATGCTAGAGATCGACCAACATCCAACAGCACATGTCACCAGAAATATCAAGATATTTGAAGAAGCCGAAAATTCTGGTAGTCAAATCACGTATCGTTGTGTTCATTGCAGAGACTGCAAAGAGTGCAAAATAAGTGAATCAATTGAATCAATCAGCTTGAAGGAAGAAGTGGAACAACACTTGATCAACCAATCCGTCTCAGTCGATTTGAAGAATTGCGTATCACATGCAAACTTACCACTCCTTCACAACCCAGAGACCAAGCTGGCTAACAACAAACATAAAGCACTGAAAGTCTACTTCCAACAATTGAGAAAGTTAGACAAAGAACCAACCGACAAAGCAGATGTCATCGCATCAGAAGCCAAACTCCAAGCAATGGGATACGTTGACTACGTAGAGAACCTCACACCACAACAACAACATATGCTATCCAATACTAAAGTACTCAATTTCATTCCGTGGAGAGCGGTATGGAAGCCAAATTCCATATCAACACCGTGCAGAATTGTATATGATGCATCGCAACCAACTGATTCAGGATACAGTCTGAACAACATCCTTGCGAAGGGAACAAACAACATGAAACATGAAGAATGGCATTCTATACTATACTGGCAGAATTCTACCCACAAACAATATAACAGCAACCGGAAAACTCACTAGCATTATGCTCGATCTCACCACAACTTCATTTGTTGTCCCATTGGTGGATAGGCACTCTCCAATAGCCTTCAGCATTATCAATCATATCCATTGGAACCACCCAGTTGCCAAGCATGCTGGTGTCGAAACTGTCCTTCGTTATGTACTTCAAATTGTATACATCATTGATGGTCGGGACCTTGTTAAGCTCATTCGAAGGCGCTGTGAAAGGTGTCGGTACATTGCCAAAAAAACGATCAATGTGGAAATGGGACCGATATCAAATCACAATTTGAACATCGCCCCTCCATTTTTTTCGACTCAGGTGGATTTGTGTGGACCATTCACATCTTACTCAAACTTTCACAAACGCACTACAATTAAACTATGGATGGTAATCTTTTGCTGCACAACTACATCCGCCACCAAGATAAAAATCATGGATGATTATAGCACGCCCGCATTCATCTTATCATTTACACGATTCACCAGTGAAGTTGGATACCCAAAGTACTTACTACCTGACGAAGGAAGCCAACTTGTCAAGGGATGCGGAACCCTCAAATTATCGTTTCGAGATATCCAAAACCGCCTTTTTCAAGATGTTCTCGTTGAATTTGAAACCTGTCCTGTATCCGGCCATCACATGCACGGCAAGGTGGAACGAAAAATTCAGGAAATCAAGAAGTCCCTTGAAATCAACTTCGATAAGTATCGTTTCTCCGTGCTCCAATGGGAAACCGTCGCCAGCCAGCTGTCTAACACTATCAATGATGCACCATTGGCTCTCCGTGGACATACAGAATTTGAAGTATCTGACATCTTGACCCCCAACAGACTTTTGTTAGGACGCAACAATGACAGAAGTCCAACTTTTCCAGTCGAAGTCACAACTAAACCCGACAAATTTCTCAAGCAAAATCAGGAGCTTTTCAATGCCTGGTTTGAAGTATGGTTAACAGTTCACGTACCAAAACTCATGCATCAACCCAAATGGTTTGACAATTCATTCAATCTGAAAGTTGGTGATATCGTTTTATTCAAGAAACAGAAAACCTGCTTTGCAATACCTACCAATACGGGAAAATAAAGAACGTTGAGACAAGCAAGGATGGTCGCATTCGCAGAGTTGAAGTCCAATACCGGAACGAAACCGAAAACTTCGATCGTACCACCTACAGACCAGCGCGTGGCTTGGTAATGATTCATCCTGTAGATGAGTTGGATTTGTACAATGAGTTGATCTTAAATGATATTGACGACAATTGAAATTTTGCATATGCCGGCCGGGCAGTGTAAACTGAGAAACTCGTGAAATACAAAATTTCATGTTTGTGTTCTTCTTGGCTTTATTTTATTATATTCAAAATCTACAAAAATATACAAATTTAAGTTTTCCTTGTTTTTCAGTGTCTTTCTGTTTTTGTCACATGTGGACAGAGCTTTCTTTAAGGGTCTAGACACATTTTGGAAGTTTTCTTGCATGTCCACTTTGTTCTGGTCTTTGTCCTTTGTTTTGTTCTGCATTTTACATACAATTCAATTTTAGAATAATTTATATAATTTATGCACAAAAAATAATTGATTTATTCATAATTTATTACATATCTACTTGTTTTTTTATAATTTTTGTCCACTTTGCTTTTTGACACAAAACCAGCACTTTGCTTTTTGTCATCAGTTGTCAACTAGCTTTTGAGGAGTTAACATCACTCTCAACTTTCAACTGAAGTCAATTCAACTCAATTCAAGATGGCTTCCAGTTAACTCTTAAGCTAAGTTGGGAACATCAATCAGTCAATTCAAATCAAATCTCAATTCAAGCTCTCAAGCAAACTTCATTCAAGCTCTTCATTTTGTCTAGGATTCTCACCACTACATTTCCTGGCATGCTGGTAAATATAGACTTATATTTTACATTTTTCTTTCAACTTAGACTTATACTTTCATAGACTTATACTTTCAACTCAGACTTATACTTTCAACTTAGACTTATACTTTCAACTCAGACTTATACTTTCAACTTAGACTTAGACTTTCAACTTAGACTTAGACTTTCAATCAATATCAATTTTCTTTGTACATTGCTGCTAGAACTTAGATTTTCACAAAGTAGGCGTGTCAAATTTGACTTTATTTTTTTGTTCAAGTTATTTATTAGTTATTTATTTTTTCTTTTGTATTCTTTTTTCAGTTTTGAATTCTTAATGAATTACAAAGAGCTTGCAAAGAAATTGGTGCACACCTTTATAACAGCTTTATTTTATTATATTCAAAATCTACAAAAATATACAAATTTAAGTTTTCCTTGTTTTTCAGTGTCTTTCTGTTTTTTGTCACATGTGGACAGAGCTTTCTTTAAGGGTCTAGACACATTTTGGAAGTTTTCTTGCATGTCCACTTTGTTCTGGTCTTTGTCCTTTGTTTTGTTCTGCATTTTACATACAATTCAATTTTAGAATAATTTATATAATTTATGCACAAAAAATAATTGATTTATTCATAATTTATTACATATCTACTTTGTTTTTTTATAATTTTTGTCCACTTTGCTTTTTGACACAAAACCAGCACTTTGCTTTTTGTCATCAGTTGTCAACTAGCTTTTGAGGAGTTAACATCACTCTCAACTTTCAACTGAAGTCAATTCAACTCAATTCAAGATGGCTTCCAGTTAACTCTTAAGCTAAGTTGGGAACATCAATCAGTCAATTCAAATCAAATCTCAATTCAAGCTCTCAAGCAAACTTCATTCAAGCTCTTCATTTTGTCTAGGATTCTCACCACTACATTTCCTGGCATGCTGGTAAATATAGACTTATATTTTACATTTTTCTTTCAACTTAGACTTATACTTTCATAGACTTATACTTTCAACTCAGACTTATACTTTCAACTTAGACTTAGACTTTCAATCAATATCAATTTTCTTTGTACATTGCTGCTAGAACTTAGATTTTCACAAAGTAGGCGTGTCAAATTTGACTTTATTTTTTTGTTCAAGTTATTTATTAGTTATTTATTTTTTCTTTTGTATTCTTTTTTCAGTTTTGAATTCTTAATGAATTACAAAGAGCTTGCAAAGAAATTGGTGCACACCTTTATAACAATATAGGCATTCGTAGTGGATTAGTTTATGCAACATTAAGTAAGCCTTCGGATGTTCTTGACTATTAAGTTTTCAAGCTTAAAAATATTTTTTTACATATTCTTATTTTTAACGTGTTCCATAGTCAGCAAAACCTCTTGGAATGTTCTTAAATTTTGACCACAAAGCTATTAAAGAAGAAAGGTGTATATGGTTCAAAGAAAAGAAATTCTAAATGCGTGATGTCATAAGTGAAAAATTGACGTCTATGCAAATGAGATTTCAAAAAAGAATTTGACGTCAAAAAAGGCGGCTTGAAATCAAAATTAGTTCACGCTTTTAAGAGGATCAGAAAGTGACTTGTCTTGTGATGGAATGGCAACGGCAAAAAATGGCAAAAAATGACAAATTAAAGTAAGTAAGTGAGCTAAATTACTTTAAGATTATAACTTCTATATTGATAAGGGACGTATATACATTTGCAAGAAAATAAAAGGTTAATATTTTTACTAGCCTATACAACACTTACTCTTTCTTACATCACTCATTTTGAAGCCTTTCTCTCTGAAACCATAAAAATATTTTAAATGTTTATAGCTATTTATCTAATTTATTTAACTCATTTAGTATTTATTTCTTTGACTTGAACTTCTCATCACCGCCAATTTACATTTTCAGCTTGAGGATTCAACTTAATTTCAACTCCTAGTTTTCAATACCGCCCTGCCTTCACATTTTGGTATTCTCAGCACCAAGCCATTATGTTAGGCTTTGTGTCAATATTCTCAGCCTTTAATTCTCAACTTTACTACTTTCCTCGGTTTGATATGAGCTTTTTCTTTAGGAATTTTATATTATAAATTATTTTTGAATAAAATAAAGAACCAAACATTTTATTTTAACTCATTTTCATTTATATTTTTTGTTAAATGTTTTTATATGTAGGGAGAACGAACATGTATGTTTTGTTACTACTTAAATATATAGATAGATAGATAGAACAGACGGCTCCAGGGTATTACATAGGCTTTGGAAGAGTAAGAATTTCATGTTCGAAACAAAGAAAGATATGACGAAACATTTGTATTTACAGGAACAGTGAACACAGCGAAACATATCAGTTGGCAGAAACGCTGTAAATTGTTTTCGCAATTTCATTTTTCGAAAAAAAGAAACAGGGTTTCTGGCTGACGATATGTACAATCATGGACATTTTGAAACTTAAGATTAATTTAATAATTCAATTTTTACCGCCCTCTCAATGTTGAAAGTATCTTTCTAAAAATTAATTTTATTTATTATAACATAAGAAATTGGCGTTCCAATACGTTAATACGCTAAATTTGGAGGATAAAGGTATATAATTGAGGGGTGTCAGGGCTTCCAATATCTTCCATTGACCAATAAAATGCTGGAAAGTGACCATAAAACAACCAACAATTTTGGCAAAAGTCAGTAACCATCGAGTACAAAAAAATATTATATTCTTCTCTATCAGATGGTTATCGGTTACCCGTTGTTTGTATATGTAATCACATGATAACGAGTGCAATTCGAATATAATTGCACGAGTGATTTTTTTGTTATTAATTTTTCGAGTCCGAAAGGACGAGGGAAATTCGAAACAAAAAAATCACGAGTGCAATTTTCGAATTGTACGAGTTATTATGTGATTACGAGCTAATCGCACAATGGCTTTCACTACTTTTTCCCAGTTAGGAAAGTAAATTACAGAAATTACACTGAGAGTTTTATATTTTTCTCTTGCTTCTCTTTATGTCTTTCTTTTATTGTTGTTTATTGATTTTCTTTCTCACAAAATAAATTTCGAATGCAATTAAAACGTTCGATGCAAAAAAAATGTAAGAAAAAACATTAAAATTAATTTTGTAAACATTGGCGCGGCATTGGAGAGTGTGATTAACGATTAATTGCTCTCTACAGGATGCAATTAACGATTAATTGCTCTCTTTGAGGGCGTGCCAAATAAGAAAAAATAACCCATCGTGCGATTAAGTAGATTTATTGCAAGGGTATAAAGGTCAAAGTTCTATCAATCAAAGCAAAAAAATAATGACGTCGACGTATCAAATAAAAAAATTTGACGTTAATTTAATTAAAAAACAGAATGCAAGAGTGCAAAAATATTGATATTTTAAAGATGATAAACAAATTGGTTTAATGGCTTCATTTGTTTATATGAATATGTCGTTAGGATTTCTTTTAGAACGCCTTGGTGAATTGTCTTGATCAAACTAGATAACAAAAGACCAGAGGTTTGCGGTAAGTGTACACTTAATTAGCTTAGCTTCTCATTTTTCATAGAAAATCAGGTGATAAATGAAGAAAAAACTTGAAGTGAAAGGGAAGTTGACAATTGAGGCTGTCCGAAAGATATTCCATCAAACCTCCAAATATTCTACTGTTAAGAAGTTCATTCTCAGGGCATTCAGTTGAGAATTTAATCTACGAATATCAATAGCTGGAAAAAATTTGAGTCGAGAAATTCTACTTTGATTTATAGCCATGGTTGAATTCCTAACTTGAATGATTTTCAGTAGACCACTCAGACAGTTTTAAATGAAAACTTCATCTTTCGTACAAACATTAGAAGCTGGAAATAATCTGAATCGCGAAATTTTACTTTGGTTTATAGCAAAGCATTGAATTTTTCATCCAAATGATTTTCAGTAGACCATCCAGACAGATTTCAATTGAAAATTTAACCTACAAATATTAGAAGCTGGAAATAATTTGAGTCGAGAAATCTTACTTTGGTTTATTTTATAGCCATGGGTTGAATTTTTTATTCAGATGATTTGCAGTAGAGCAAAAACAATTAGGGATTATGGCCCTGAAACAAAAAATCAAAAATCGACTTGATTAATGGTTGGTTGCCCAGGCTGAAAATAATTTGAGCAGAGGAATTTCGTCATGGTTGTTATATCACTCGTGTTTTTTTGTTACAGATTATTTTTCAGTAGAGCTATCATACAGTCGAAATTACAACAATAATAATACAATAGTTTTTGGGTCTCTGATCTACAACAATGCAAACTACAGTTAATTTAAGGCTGGAAATAATTTGAGCCAAAAATAATTCCATCATAGTTTAAACCAATATGGCGCTTACTTTGGATTCAAATTATTTTTAGCGGAATTAGAAAAGTGCACCCAATGATCGATTATTTTTCTCGCTAATAAATTGCGATATCTAGTCTATTTTTGAAGGAGTCGTACAAGATTTTATGTTGCTCAGAAATAATTTAAGCCAGTTTGGGGCTGTTTCAAAGGGCGGAGTTGGGAAATAAAAAAGGGGGACTGAACCAATAATAGCTTTTCAAGGAACAGAATATGCACCCCTGCGATGGATTCAATTATTAGTTTCAGACAGACCATTTATTCGATGAATATCTTTCAACTTTTCCCTGTTAGCTAGCAAATAATTCAGCTGGAAATGATTTGAATCGATAAATTCAACTTTTGTTTACATCCATTTGAATTCTTCATTCAAATGATTTTCAGTCGGGCGAAAATTATACGGGATTATTGGTGTTTAGGTATTTAGTCCGTTGAAGACTTCTCTGCTTTTAAATAATTGTTAAACTTCAACATTGAGATATAAATTTCTTGATTTTGAGGTTGGATGTATTTATGAGCGAAAGTTGAGAAAATTAAATAAGGAATGGACTGTTCCGGCGTACGGAACTCCGGTAGCTGATTATTTGTGACCGGTTTTTGGGTATATTATTTAGTTTTAATCAATTAAAAGTATCACTTTAGATTTTTTCTGTTTTGTATGGTTAAAAAACCGTAAAAATGACAAAGGACACCTTTGCCGCAATTGAATATTTCACAATATAACTGAATGGTATTTATTTTGTTTTATCAGTATTTTATATCAATTGAAAATTTTCGCAAATGAAATAAATAATGATAAAATAAAATTCTACTGCAACAATGTTTATAGCGGGTTTGGGTTTGATTCAAAGCAGGTCGGGCATAAAAACGAAAGAAGCTTGAAGTTCCTAAAACGCCAACATTTGGTGACCTTAAGTTTTTAGTCATGACAATCTAATCTGTTGTTTTCCAAGCTGTTAATAATTTGTTCCGACAAATTTCGTCATGGTTTAGATCATTTCAGTTATTTTTTTGGAGCAAATTACTCTTCAGCAGAAAAACACAGCACTTGAAATGTAGCATAACTTTAGACTGAGAACGGGGCGAATTAAAAAAAACAATTCGCCACAAATCTTAATTATTTTGCCTAGAAATAATTTGATCGGAGAAATTTCAGCATAGTTCATATCAATCGGTAGCCTGTACCAGACGACCGATGACTAGTATATGTCAATATACTCGTACATGTCAATATACTCGTACAATTTGAATATAATTGCACTCGTGATTTTTTTGTTTTGAATTTTCCTCGTCCTTTCGGACTCGGAAAATTAATAACAAAAAAATCACGAGTGCAATTATATTCGAATTGCACTCGTTATCATGTGATTACGAGCTAATCGCACAATGGCTTTCACTACTTTTTCCCAGTTAGGAAAATAAATTACAGAAATTACACTGAGAGTTTCATATTTTTCTCTTCTCTTTATGTCTTTCTTTTATTGTTGTTTATTGATTTTCTTTCTCACAAAATAAATTTCGAATGCAATTAAAACGTTCGATGCAAAAGAAATGTAAGAAAAAAACATTAAAATCAATTTTGTAAACATTGGCGCGGCATTGGAGAGTGTGATTAACGATTAATTGCTCTCTACAGGATGCAATTAACGATTAATTGCTCTCTTTGAGGGCGTGCCAAATAAGAAAAAATAGCCCATCGTGCGATTAAGTAGATTTATTGCAAGGGTATAAAGGTCAAAGTTCTATCAATCAAAGCAAAAAAATAATGACGTCGACGTATCAAATAAAAAAATTTGACGTTAATTTAATTAAAAAACAGAATGCAAGAGTGCAAAAATATTGATATTTTAAAGATGATAAACAAATTGGTTTAATGGCTTCATTTTTCTATATGAATATGTCGTTAGGATTTCTTTTAGAACGCCTTGGTGACTTGTCTTGATCAAACTAGATAACAAAAGACCAGAGGTTTGCGGTAAGTGTACACTTAATTAGCTTAGCTTCTCGTTTTTCATAGAAAATCAGGTGAAAAATGAAGAAAAAGCTTGAAGTGAAAGGGAAGTTGACAATTGAGGCTGTCCGAAAGATATTCATCAAAACTCCAAATATTCTACTGTTAAGAAGTTCATTCTCAGAGCATTCAGTTGAGAATTTAATCTACGAATATCAATAGCTGGAAAAAAATTTGAGTCGAGAAATTCTACTTTGATTTATAGCCATGGTTGAATTCCTAACTTGAATGGTTTTCAGTAGACCACTCAGACAGTTTTCTAATTGAAAACTTCATCTTTCGTACAAACATTAGAAGCTGGAAATAATCTGAGTCGCGAAATTTTACTTTGGTTTATAGCAAAGCATTGAATTTTTCATCCAAATGATTTTCAGTAGACCATCCAGACAGATTTCAATTGAAAATTTAACCTACAAATATTAGAAGCTGGAAATAATTTGAGTCGAGAAATCTTACTTTGGTTTATTTTATAGCCATGGGTTGAATTTTTTATTCAGATGATTCGCAGTAGAGCAAAAACAATTAGGGATTATGGCCCTGAAACAAAAAATCAAAAATCGACTTGATTAATGGTTGGTTGCCCAGCAGTAGCGGCCTGGCTTAATTGTCTTGGTGGTGCAAATTATGAAATTGGCGCCCCTGGTATTTTTGTCCTTAATTGCGCCCTACACCATTAAGTGAAAATATTTAACTGTAAGAGCAGTGACTTGTTGAAAGTAACGCCCGGAAATCTCTGAGTTAACAAACTCTTATTTATACGAAGGTGGTGGTAATGACAACTCGATATCTACTTCCTTGTTATTTCCTGGTCTTACTTTACTCTCCATTTATGATCAATGGCTGAAATTCAAAAGTTGGCAGGGAATAAGGGTTCTTTGTAATTGTGGCGCCGCAGGCAAAAAAATTTGGTGTAAGAAAGGTCAAACAGCTTAAAAGATATTCTAAAAAGGAGAAAGTTAGTCCGCATACTGTATGTAAGACCACAAAAACCACAGCGAGCAGTTTCGATCAATCTCTCATTTTTGGGGTGAGCATCCGCTTTAACCCCTGGTGGATACACAACACTTCTCTTGCTTTGACTTTTCGCAATTCATTGTTGATAGTAGTTTTGAAAAAAATCGTAGAATAAAACGAAGCGCCGCAGGCGAAAAAAAATTAACATTGCACTTATAAAAGGCGCTAAAAACGTGTCAAAGGGTGCCAAATCGCCCAACCAAACATCAAAAAAAATTTGGCGCCCCCCTTGAAAAGCTTTTTTTGGCGCCCCTCTCAGGTCTTTCTGGGTGGTGCACTGCACACCTTGCACCCCCTGCCAGGCCGCCACTGTTGCCCAGGCTGAAAATAATTTGAGCAGAGGAATTTCGTCATGGTTGTTATATCACTCGTGTTCTTTTGTTACAAATTATTTTTCAGTAGAGCTATCAAGCAGTCGAAATTACAATAATAATAATACAATAGTTTTTGGGTCTCTGATCTACAACAATGCAAACTACAGTTAATTTAAGGCTGTCAATAATTTGAGCCGAAAATAATTCCATCATAGTTTAAACCAATGCGGCGCTTACTTTGGGTTCAAATTATTTTTAGCGGAATTAGAAAAGTGCACCCAATGATCGATTATTTTTCTCGCTAATAAATTGCGATATCTAGTCTAGTTTTGAAGAAGTCGTACAAGATGTTATGTTTTATTTTTACATCGTTGATCTCTCCTTCCTTTATGAAATCAT
Organism: Clytia hemisphaerica; assembly: GCF_902728285.1. Taxonomy (NCBI): domain Eukaryota; kingdom Metazoa; phylum Cnidaria; class Hydrozoa; order Leptothecata; family Clytiidae; genus Clytia; species Clytia hemisphaerica. Next base: position 1,498,321 of record NW_027103598.1, read on the forward strand.
TCATTGTCTCAATCTAACACCTGAGAAAACGATTGACCGGAATATCAAGTTTACAGCGTCAGAAAGCTCTTAGACTCTTTATGACATGAAACATCGGTGAATTACGTGAAACGTTTTAGGAAATCGACAAATTCTTTATACGATATTGCAGATATTTTATTACGTTTTGTGGATTCAAGTAAAAAATAGTGAACCATTGCTATATCGTTGCTATATTGCCCTGCAATACAACTGTCAATCATTTTTAAGAAAACTGATTGGATGATTAATGTCACGTGGCCGGTCAATATTTCCCCATAGTGACCAGTTATGAAATTGACATCATTAAAATGTCAATTTTTACGATGTAAAACAATAGAATACACTTGTTAATTACTTTTATTACTTTATTTTTGCAGGGCTATAAATGGATTATTAACCTCAGAAGCCCGTCTTGCAAAATATCGACCTCGTTCGCTCGATAATTTTCCAGAGAGACCGGCTTTTCAGTTAATAATCCATAACTATTATACATTTATTCCCCGGGGGGGGGGGGTACTTAGGCAAAAATAGGTGCTGGGTATGTGCGGACGGTAAGGGTCGAGTTTTTCACCTTTCAAAGTCTCTCTAAGGGTTACAAAAATCAGGAAATTTCAAAGTAGTCTCTCTAAGGGTGAGAAAAATCACGATTTTTAGAAAAAAAATTTGATTTTGAGAGAAAAAATTACTTTAAGTCTCACTAAGGGTAGGAAATTTTTGAAAATCAGGGAAGATTTTTCGAAAAGTCTCTCTAAGGGTCACTTTTTCACTAAAATTTGGTCTCTCTAAGGGTCGGTTTTCGGAGGTCCCGTCCGCACATACCCCTCATTCATCAACCCTAGTACCCCCCCCCCCGGGATTTATTCTCGGTGAGATTTTCAAAATAAGAATGAATGTTACTTTTCTGTCAAATTGATTTCTTTTATCTGAAACTGATCTGACGATGAGAGCCAGGATATGAATACTTATACTCCCTATACTTTTAATTACGGATAATTTCTTCCGTCGATTGGCATAATCCATTTAACATGTCAAAGTCAGAATACAAATTAAAAAGCCCACAAAACAGTACTTAATACCTCTTTCCTTAAGGCTCAGCAACTAAAGAGATGGATCAAAGTGAATAGGTCCAAGGAAAGAAGTAGTGTCCCCTACCTTCGAGTAGACTGCAAAATGAAAAGTGAGCTTACTTTAAGGTAAAATTTCGATTAAAAGATGACGTCGGAAGGTTAATATATTTGACGTCAAATAAACTTAATTCAGCAACATTAATAAAAACATTGAGACGAAACTTACCTTTTTGTGGAAGTTTCATTTGATTGACTTCATTGATCGATGAGTGGCTTGATTTGGTTCGTTGGTGGGTTTTTTCTTTGACTGTGTTGGTCTATAACGAATTTTAATATACACACTTTTTTATTTATAAGCACGATTTTATAAGAACACCAGCCTCAGATTAAGGATGCTGATTAATAACTCTATTGTTTGAAACAATAGAAATTTGAGAACAATCGAAAACACAGCCAAAATTTACTGGTTCTTATGTTTATTTTAAATATTCAGTTAGCAAGAAAATAAAAGCTTGATAGGGGAGTTTTATGTTCGAAACCAAGAAAGATATGACTTTACATAAATATTTACAGGAACAGTGAACACAGCTGTCAGTTGGCAGAAACGCTGTTGACTTGTTTTCACAATTTCATATTTCGAAGAAAAGAAACAGAATTTTTATTGGCTGATGTTATGTACAATCATGGATATTTTGAAACTTTACATGAATTAAATATTTCAAATTTTTTATGCTTATAGAGTGTTTAAGTTTGATTCAAAGCAGGTCGGGCTTATAAAGAAAGAAGCTTAATGAATACAATAACTTTTTATCGTCAATTTCTTGAAACCCCAACATTTGGTGACCTCTAGTTTTTAGTCATGACAATCTAATCTGTTGTTTTCCAAGCTGTTAATAATTTGTTCCGACAAATTTCGTCATGATTTTAAATCATTTCAGTTATTTTTTAGAACAAATTATTCTACAGAAGAAATACGCAGCACTCAAAATGTACCATAATTTTATACCGAGAACGAGGCGAATTAAAAAAGAGACTATTCGCCACAAATCTTAATTTCTTGGCTGGAAAAAATTTGAGCGGAGAAATTTCAGCATAATTCATATCAATCAGTTGAGTCTTTCTGTTCAAATAATTTTCAGTACGAAAAAATATACAAACGAATCATTTACACCGATAACGTTATCAATCAATTTATATTCGCGCGTTGAAGTCAATGTCAATAATCAATAACTCTCAAAAAGAGACAAAAACTTCACATTCGTTAACTAGTCAATAATCGAATATCAATCGAATACTAACGCGATTTAAAGATTCGATTAGTTCGGTTGCTGGCATATGATCAACGAACATTCGAATGGGATCGAGTACTCAAATCCCAATCGAATTTCACCTAAAAGTTTGCTTCTGTGCTCAATCAATACTTTTTATCAACAACTTCATGGTCTCCATAGTTACAGGTTACAGCAAGAGTACAAAGGTCAACATCTTAGCAAAAAAAAATAAAAAAAATTACGTCGACATATCTAATAAAAAATTTGACGTCAACTTGACTTAAAAACAAAATGTAAGAGCGTGAAAAAAAAAGCTTTGAACTTTTGAACAAATTGGTTTGATCACTTCATTTTTCCATATAAATGTGTCGTTAGGATCTATTTTAGAACTTCTTGGTGAATTGTCTTGATCAAACTAGATAACAAAAAATTAAGCCCAGAGGTTTGTGGTAAGTGTATACTTTTTCTTTTGCTGCTTATTTTTCATAAAAAATTAAAATATAGGTGAAAAATGAACAATAAATATGAACTTTAAGGGAAGTTGACAATTGAGGCTGTCCAAAAAATGGATTCATTCCATCAAACCTCCAAATATTTTACTATTAAGAAGTTCATTCTCAGAGCATTCGGTTGAAAATTTAAATTACAAATATTAATATCTGGAAAAAATTTGAATCGATAAATTCTACTTTATAGCCAAGAGTTGGGTTTCTAACTTAAATGATTTTCAGACAGATTTAGTTGAAAAACTTGATCTTTTGTACAAACATTAGAAGCTGAATTGAGGAATTTTACTTTGGTTTATAGCCAAGGGTTGTTTCTTTTACTAAAATGATTTTCAGTAGACCACTCAGAGAGACTTCATTGGAAATTTAATCTACAAATATTAGAAGCTAGAAATAATTTGAGTCGAGAATTCTTACTTTGCTTTGGTTCACAGCCAAGGGTTGAATTTTTCATCCAAATGATTTTCAGTAGGGCACTAAGACAGATTTAATTAAAAACTTAATCTAATGTACAAACGCTTGAAGCTGGAAAAAAATTGAGTTGAGAAATCTTACTTTCGTTTATAGTGATGGGTTGAATTTTTTATTCAAATGATTTTCAGTAGAGCACTCACACAGACTTCATTGGAAATTTAATCTACAAATATTAGAAGCTGGAAATAATTTGAGTCGAGAAATTTTACTTTGGTTTATAGCAAAGAATCCATTTTTATGACTCAAATGATTTTCAGTAGAGCACTCAGACAGACTTCATTGGAAATTTAATCAACAAATATTAGAAGCTGGAAATGATTTAAGTGGAGAAATCTTACTTTGGTTTATAGCAAAGAATCCATTTTTATGATTCAAATGATTTTCAGTAGAGCACTCAGACAGACTTCATTGGAAATTTAATCTACAAATATTAGAGACTGGAAATAATTTGAGTCGAGAAATTTTACTTTGGTTTATAGCAAAGAATCCATTTTTATGACTCAAATGATTTTCAGTAGAGCACTCAGACAGACTTCATTGGAAATTTAATCTACAAATATTAGAAGCTGGAAATGATTTAAGTGGAGAAATTTTACTTTGGTTTATAGCAAAGAATCCATTTTTATGACTCAAATGATTTTCAGTAGAGCACTCACACAGACTTCATTGAAAATTTAATCTACAAATATTAGAAGCTGGAAATAATTTGAGTCGAGAAATTTTACTTTGGTTTATAGCAAAGAATCCATTTTTATGACTCAAATGATTTTCAGTAGAGCACTCAGACAGACTTCATTGGAAATTTAATCAACAAATATTGGAAGCTGGAAATAATTTGAGTCGAGAAATTTTACTTTGGTTCACAGCCAAGGGTTGAATTTTTCATCCAAATGATTTTCAGTAGAGCACTCACACAGACTTCATTGGAAATTTAATCTACAAATATTAGAGGCTGGAAATAATTTGAGTCGAGAAATTTTACTTTGGTTCACAGCCAAGGGTTGAATTTTTCATCCAAATGATTTTCAGTAGAGCACTCACACAGACTTCATTGGAAATTTAATCTACAAATATTAGAAGCTGGGAATGATTTAAGTGGAGAAATCTTACTTTGGTTAATAGCAAAGTTTCCATTACTTTACTGAAGTGATTTTCAGTTGGGCACTCAGACGGATCAATTTAACACATGATCTACAAAGGATACAAACATTTGGAGGTGGACATAATCAACTTTGGCTCATAGTTACGGGTTGAATTTTTTAAACAGATGATTTGCAGTAGAGCAAAAACAATTAGGGATTATGGCCCTGAAAAAAAATCGCTATGATTGATGGTTGGTTACCCAGGCTGCAAATGATTTGAGCCAAAAATAATTCCATCATGGTTTAAACCAATGTGGCGTTTACTTTGGATTCAAATTATTTTTAGCGGAATTAGAAAAGTGCACCCAATGATCGATTATTTTTCTCGCTAATAGATTGCGATATCTAGTCTAGTTTTGAAGAAGTCGTACAAGATGTTATGTTGTTAACTACATCTAGAAGCATTAGTATGGTCGCTAATATTCATAATTTCAAGAAACTACTTGTACTCACATCTTGGTAAGCATAGCATGAGTTAAATTTTGCTTGATTAGTGACTTGAAAATACGTCTGATCCACGCTTTTTTTTATGAGAATGGTGTAAATCCATTTCATCATGGATATTCTTAACTTTTTTGGGAAGATCACCTAAAATATTCTTACAGCATTCTTAGGTTAGGATCCTAATTCAGACTAGATTCAGCAGTTAGTACATACGTCTCAACCATATAATGGCATTTTTAGAAAAGGAGTGAGCCTTACTTTGGGGTAATTGACAATTCATAATTGAAAATGCTCTAAAAATGGCATTCTTAGCTTGAGAAACAAAATTCCATGATGGTGATATTCTTAGCATTATTCTTAATTTTTTTGACCATTTTCATCATGAACATTTTTATAAAGTGTATTCTTATATAAAACAAGCAACATGCTGAATGGACCTACCTGATGATGAAACTTAGATAGCAATAAGGAGAAAAGCAATCATTAAGAAAATATAGCGCTTAGCGAAAATGCATTAAATGTCATCATTGATTGTTGATGGGGGGAGGGGTTTAGGGAAAAAAGAAATAGAAAGTTCTGGTTGCAAAATTGCAAAAGTTTTATTGACAATTGAATCATGCTTGATGGTGGCATTGTTATCAATAATTTTTTTAAGTGAAAAAACAAAGAAATGTACGGAAAAAGCCCAATTCAAATCTGCAAAAACGGCGATTTCCGGCATATTTCCGGCATATTTCCGGCATTTTCGGCCGGAAAAATCTTTTTCTCAAAAATCGGACTCGGCCATGTTTTGGGCATTGTTATTAGGCATCTTTGAGCAAAAAATCAGAAAAAACTAATGATAAAATCTCAAGAAAATGCCAAATAAACAGTTTTTCCGGCATATTTCCGGTATTTTCGGCCGGAAAAAAATTTTTCTCAAAAATCGGACTCGGCCATGTTTTGGGCATTGTTAATACGCATCTTTGAGCAAAAAATCAGAAATAACTAATGATAAAATCTCGAGAAAATGCCAAAAAACCTGTTTTTCCGGCATATTTCCGGCATTTTCGGCCGGAAAATTTTTTTTTTCCAAAATCAGGCTCCGTCACATTTTAGGTATTATCATTTTGCATCAGTGTGCAAAATTTCATAAAAAAATATAAAGTACAGCTCGAGAAAATCAAGAAATACCGTTTTTCCGGCGGAAATGGGCTGCACCGGCGATTTTTAGAAAGTTCCGGCTTCAAAACTCAGTTCTATTGACGATTGAACCATGCTTCATGGTGGGCATTGCTATCAATAATGTTTTTGTGTGGAAAAACAACGAAATAAAAGGAAAAAGTCCGATGAAAATCTGCAAAAATGGCGATTTCCGGCATATTTCCGGCATTTTCGACCGGAAAAAATTTTTTCTCAAAAATCGGACTCGGCCAAGTTATGGGCATTGCTAATACGCATCTTTGTGCAAAAAATCAGAAAAAACTAATGATGAAATCTTGAGAAAATGCCAAAAAACCGGGTTTTCCGGCATATTTCCGGCATTTTCGGCCGGAAATAATTTTTTTTCGAAAATCGGGCTCCGTCACATTTTGGGCATTGCCATTTTGCATCATTGTGCAAAAAATTAGAAAAAACTAATGAGCCGATCCCGAGAAAAGCTGGCAACAGACGAACGGACGGACGGACAAGGGTTAATTTAAAGGACTACCTTAGGGTAGGTCCAAAAAGCGTGTATCAGTACTCAAAGAAAATCGAACATTGTTTAATGAAATTTTGAAAATAATGTTTATGAGACAGGGGAGTAGTAAATTAGAACGGGGGTTATAACCAATGTATGTTCAGGAATAAATTAAGCGGGTTCGGGTTGATTCAAAGGGACGGGTTGGGAAATAAAAAAAGGGGAGACTGAACCAATAGCTTTTCAAGAAAGAGTATATGCACTGCTGCGAGGTCTCCTGACATTGCGTCACTTTTACAACGTCTGATCGGCTACAAGTGGCGTATTGGAAGCCCGAAAATTGTATAATTATATCATAAGTGCTTTAGAGTCAGCAAAGCCTTAAACTGTTATCAAGTTGAACTTAATATTTATGCCATCGAAGCCTCATGTTCTTTTATAGTTTGTTCTTATAAAAAAAAAATTCAGAGTGACTTTGGAGTGTTTAAAAAATCTATAAAAAACTTAAAATTCTTATAAGTCGTTTTAGAATTGAATTAAGGTGAAAAAAAAAGAAAAAATTCCGAATTCATCTACAAACAAATATATGGCCCAATATAAAATCGAAAAACGATCGTTTGGTTACATCTTTTAGCGCCTTCTTTTGAAAAGCTTTTGATAGTTCGAAATCTTTTTCATAGATATTTGGTTGTTCAGAAGCATTACAAGAGACGATATAAATGATAGTTTTCTCTTTTCAAAGCAAAGGTTGAAAAAAGCCTTGTGATATACACCCCTGTACCACAGCCCCGGTGGAATTTTTTTTCTCAGTAGGGATAAAAATCCCAATTGAAATCCTAATGGGGATAGAAATTCTATTGTTCCAAGGTTAAAAAACGCAGTGGGATTTTGGATTACAATTTTCGGGAAGTTCCAATGGGGGGATGAAATCAAAGTCAATATCCCGGTGGCGCTGAAATTCAAGGGTATTTTCCCACCGGGGACGGAATATTTTCTTCATTTTCAAGTGGGGCTGGGGTCCCAGCAGTTTTGTCAGGAGTGTTGATACAGAAACAGGCTTTAAGCATCACTTTACGGGTACGAAGTGTTTCTTAAAATCAGAAGAAAAATTTAATATTTCATGATTTTGCAACAACAGGTAAATCTGTCAATTTTTTCAGCATACTGTAGCATTATCTCATCAACAACTCCATGGCTACAGCCATGTAGCCAATTGTACAAAGGTCACACAAAAAATTACAGCAAAAACAAAAAAGAAAAAAAATTGACGTGGCAAATGAAACGAAAATATTTGACGTCACCTAAACAAAATGTTACAAAAAGAAATAAAAAAATTGAACATACTGTTCTATATTTGTTGCAGTGAGGTTGTGCAAAACAATGAATGTCACTTTAAGGTAATGAACGGATTGGTTTTATGGCTTGAATGATCCATTTTGGTCGTTAGGCTTTAGGGTGCAATAGGTTCGTCACGTTGACCTAGATAACAAAGAAAATATTTTCAAAAGTTTTTGGTGAGCATCTGGGCTGACATCTTCATCTTCTGCGAGTCACCCCCTTAGCTGTTTGGTGTACAAAGCTACTTTAGATTTTAGAATGATCATTTGACTTGAAAATCAACAAACACTATTTATTATCAAGTTGATCTACTTTTGTTGCCAAATAAGCAAACAGTCATTCTGCTGTGTTTTCTAAAACATACAGAGGTCTTTTTGGCTATTTGCTAACAAAATAATAATCATATATACCTGAAAAAAAAAGAAGAGAAAAATCAAAATCATAACAGCTGCATTCTTTTTCACCGCCCAACATAATCATATATACCTGTTAATCTCTTTCATCTACAATAATCAATGTCACTCACGACCATGAAATACCTTATTGGTTATTGGGCGGTCCAAGGTATTATTACACGCTGCAATGAACGTCAGTTCTTTCAAATAGTGTGAATTGGAAATTAAATTTTCCAGTTTTGCATTATTTTAAAGAATTGATCAGATTCCAGAATATGGTGTTTAGAAGCACCAAACTGATCTGTGGCGAGTTTTTTTATCAACGATTTAGATAAGTACAGTAATGAATTGTTGAACCACGTACAAAATCAAGGCTATGTTATCATTAGCATCCAGTAATTGACAAAGTGGTTTTACTCAGAACTTACTTGACCCTAAACATTTCTTGCTAGATTGAGAAACGAACAAAAACTCGAACGGGATAAAGAGTGACTTTATTAAATGCCATCTTTTTTAATCTTTCGAGTTTTTGATAGTTTGAAGAAAAATAATTGAAATGGTTTTTTGCTTTAGAGAAGTTCTTTAGGCAAATTTGGGGTTTAATTCCAGTAAAGGGTACAGAGTAGGCACTTGTTTTTATTTGACGTCAATTAGATCAGACGCTTTTGCAACGCTCTTCGAAAAAATGGCTGAAAACAAATAAAAACATCAAAATTCATGAAAATAACATCAAAATGGATAAAGATCAGCTTTTCGAAGCAGCCTCACCACCTCAAGCTTGCACGCCGTCAAGATGTACTGAAGACAATGACCTGGATCGCTTAACATGCAAAACATGTAAAAGATCAGTTCATTATTAGTGCACACAATTACCCCTGTATCAATTACAAATATTCGTGACATCCTACAACGATCATTACTTATGTTCAAACTGCGTACGAATAACGAAAAACCTAAGAAATAAAGTGGGAAAAAACACTCAACATATGATGCAAAATGAACTTAAAAAGAAAGACGACGTCATACAAAAACTGAACAATGAGGTCAACACCAACACAAAAACCCGTGATTCCATCAAAAATGACCTCAAAACCTACAAAGAGAAAACTACAAGAGATGGAGGAAAAGACAAGAAGCATGATAAAGGAGGAAATAAAGCACACAGCAGAAATAATGACGGAAACATCAAAGAAACATACGCCGAGATTACCAAGAAGCAAAAAAGAAGACTTAAAATCTGCCGAAGAACAAAAACGGAAGGAAGAAAGTGAAAAGAGAGACATAGAATCTAGAAAACTGAATATGATCGTTCACGGGTTTCTCGAATATTCAGGCCCAGATAAGGAAGAAGAAGAAAATGGGAAAAATATGACATATTTCGGTTCCGAGAACTCCTAGATGACATCAATATTCCAGAAATCAATGTTACTCACCACAGATTAGGAGACAGAAAAACAAAAAATGGCCGTCCTCTGAAAGTCACCCTGCAAAGTCAACATGACAAAGATCTTATCATGAAGAATTTACACATGCTAAAAGAAACTTGTTTCTTTCAGGTAAGTATAACGGAAGATTTCACAATCAACGAACGGAAAAAGATCAAGGAGATGCACGAACAAGCAAAGAAACTCAACAAAAACAATAACGATAAAGCATTCAACTGGCGCGTAAGAGGAAGCCCAAGAACAAAACTACGCCTCGTTAAAAAATTACAAAACCAAACAAAAATATTTTCAAATTACAAACCAAAATGCTCTACAGAAGAAATCGTCAGCGATTGGGCATTAACAGATGATGATGAATGAATCATTTTGTAAAATAGGCAGTCGAACTCTATTAGCTTTAAAGCTAGTACACATTTGTACACATTTTTCGACTTTAAAGAATATATACATTAACATTAACATTGAAACAAGAAGCCCGTTGGGCGTGAAGGCCCAGCGAAAAGTAATGTGTTGAAAACAAGCGTGCAAAACAGCAAATGTATGACCCCGTTGACATGGATCAAAGTGAAGACAGGAAAAAAATTTCAAAATCACCGCGGTACTTCTCATTGGTTAGACGCTTGAAATTTTATTGAATGGTCTCCTACCAACCGGGCCTACACAGGCGCAGGTTCAAATTTCCAATAAAATTCTAGCCTGTGTATCCAGACTCAAAATTTCAGAAAAAAAAATCTTACCTGGTGTAACTAAAAATTTCGGGACAGACTATCAAAACCCAGGCAGACACACATAATTAACATACCATATAACCTCTTTTACAAACTCAAAAAACTTTCAAAACTACTCTAAACTACATCAAAACATCAGCCACATTTTAAAAAGGCTCCTTTCCAGTGGCCATTTTGTTTAGAAATGAGCCTGTGTTTTCATTTTCAGTTGTTCATCTTTTTTCACAAGGTCAGCTTTTTCCATAAATTATGCGCGCCCATAGAAAAAAATAAAAAAATTCCCCGAATATTCTGCTTAGTGAGTGGGCACTTTTTAACGAATTAGGTGCACTCACATATGCAGGGAGAAATATCCCTGCAGGCATGTTAGTTGGACCAGACCGTAGACCAGAAAAATGATCTTCAAAGAACTAGAAGGTGAAATAGTTTTTATGGTCTGCATATCCAAGCTAATAAAATTCATGTGGTTAATGTGAGTTAACAGTTAATGCAGAAATGACCATTTTCACTGTTCATGCCTTGCAACCATGAGAAATGTTCAATCTAGTTTGAATTTACCCATGAGCTGCATTTTAGTCTCCTCTAACATATTCCATAATCAGCTTGAAATAATTCTGTGTCGAATTTGAAAAACCAAGCCACTGCACCAATCGTCAAACGAGACGGATCCAAAAAAAACCATTTTCACGTGTAGCCTCGTGGAAAAAGTACCAATCTTGTTCCAATTTACACATGAGGTCCATTTTAGTGTCCATTACCAAATTCCAGAATCAGTTTACTTTTAATAATCATGTGTTGAGTTTGAAAATCATACCACGTCCCACCACTGACCGCTGTTAGCGACATATCCAGAAGTGACTGTTTTCTTGTGTAGCATCAAGGAAAAAGTTCCAATCAATTTATAAATGAGCTGCATTTCAGTTTATTTATTTCTATATCAGAAGCCATTATTTCCTAAAAATAAAGTCTTTTCGAAAACAATAAACTAAAAATATAGGTGATTTAAGGTAGAATTTTCACTCATAAAACGTTATGAAAACTTGAGCAAAGACTATAAGATATGGCAGAATGTTGAAAAGGTTTATAAAAGAAAACCATTACAAAATATCTTTGGTTTGAAAGTCTCTTGACCACTAAAGCAAAGAAAATGTTCAAGAAAGTATGAATCAACCTCCTCGCTTCGACCGCCATCTTTGTTTTGTTTTGAAAATTGTTTTTGAAAGAGCGCGGAATCAGAAAATATATCTTTTATAGCCAGTATCCGACTTTAGCAACCTTTTCCCTCTCCAAACGGCAAAATTAAAAAGTGCGGTACTGGTTTTAAGCGCCGTTTCTACCAAAACGGACGGACAGACAGCGGAAGGACGGACGGAAAGTTGCAAATGAAAGGCCCTATCGCTAGCGCTGGGCCAAAGACTACAAAACTCTCAATTAATTCAAAATGTTCGAATTTTCAATTTTTTATATGCTTATTTTTTATGAGGAAAAAATAAGTTGCTTCAAGATTGGAAATTCCATTTTGCGAAGAGAATTAATAGTTTCCACTACAATATACAGCGATTAAAAGAAACAACGCGTAACAGTTTTTTCACGATGAAGCGTCTAGCTAAGTGTAAAGTATGAAATTATTTCATTGTCTCAATCTAACATCTGAGAAAACGATTGCCCGGAATATCAAGTTTACATCGTCAGAAAGCTCTTGAACTCTTTATGACATGATACATTGGTGAATTAACGTGAAAAGTTTTAGGAAATCGCTAAATCTTTTATACGATATTGCAGATACTTTATTACGTTTCGTGGGTTCAAGCAAAAAATAGTGAACCATTGTTATATATTTATACATTTATTCTCAGTGAGATTTTCAAAATAAGAATGTTACTTTTCTGTCAAATTGATTTCTTTTATCTCAAACAGATCTGACGACGAGAGAGCCAGGATATGAATACACATACTCTTAGGTTCCAAATAAACCGGGGGGTGGCGGTTGGAAAATTTTTGAAATTTTAATAAACAGGCTATTTATAGCAAAATATACTTGACGTCAGATGAACTGAATTCAGCAAGAGCATTAAAAGAATCATTGCGAAACTTACATTTTTGTGGAAGTTCATAAAGTTTGATTTGATGCGCTTCATTGATCGATGAGTGGCTGGATTGGTTCGTTGGTTGTTTTTTTCTTTGATTTGATTGAATTCAGATGACTGTGTTGGTCTATAGCGAATTTTGAAATACAAAAGTTTTATTTATAAGCACAATTTTACAAGAACACCAGCCTCAGATTAAGGCTGCTGATTAATAGCTTCATTGTTCGGAACAATAGAAATTTGAGTCTATTAAAAAGAAACAATTCCACAAATCTAAAGTTATTTTGCTACAATCCCCCAACAAATATCTTGAGACAGATAATTTCTAAACATTTTTGGAAGATAAAAATCCGTCCCCCGGACCCCACTGTCAGTGTTGTGTTGAGTCCGGAAATGGCCATGTGAAGTATCTCCAATATAAATTGGGGAATTAAAGAAATAATTTAAGCGGAGAAATTTCAGCATAATTCATATCAATCGGTGGAATTTTTCTGTTCAAATAATTTCCAGTTGAACAAATATATACAATCGAACCAATTTAACCAAATAACGTTATCAATCAATTGATATTCGCGTGTCGAAGTCAATAATCAATAATCAATAACTCTTAAAAGGAGACAATAACTTCACTGTCGGCTAGTCAATAATCGAAAGTCAATCGAATATTAACGTAATTTAAAGATCCGATTAGTTCGGTTGTGGGTATATAATCAACGCAGAACATTCGAATGGGATCGACTACTAAAATTAAATCGAATTTCCCTTAAAACTTCGCTTTTGATTGAGATCTGATTGTGATAATAGCAAACAGCTTTTTCTCACTCTACCCTACTCAAGCATTATTTTATCAACAACTCAAAGGTTAAGGGTTACAGTAGGTACAAAGGTCAAAACTCTATCAACCAAAGTAATTAGAAGCTGGAAATAATTTGAGTCGAGAAGTCTTACTTTGGTTTATAGCCATGGGGGAGATTTTTATTCAAATGATTTTCAGTAGACCACTCAGACAGATTTCGTTGAACATTTATTCTACGAATATTAGAAAGTACTTGGTTTATAGCCATGGGTTGAATTTTCTATTCAAATCATTTTCAGTTGAGCAATTAAGGATGATGACCCTGAAAAAAATTAAATGTCTTTTCCCTGTTAGCTAAGGAATAACCGAGCTGCAAAAGATTTGAGTCGATAAATTCAACTTTGGTTTACATCCATTTGAATTCTTCATTCAAATGATTTTCAATCGGGCGAAAATTATACGGGATTATGGGTGTTTAGGTATTTAGTCCATTGAAGACTTCTCTGCTTTTAAATAATTGTTAAACTTCAACATTGAGATATAAAATTTTTGATTTTGAAGTTTAGATATATTTATGAGCGAAAGTTGAGAAAATGAAACTGTGAATCGTAAAATTTGTTCCCCGGTGGGAAAGAGGGAAGTTGACAATTGAGGCTGTCCGAAAGATGGATTAATTCCATCAAACCTCCAAATATTTTTCTGTTAAGAAGTTCATTCTTAGAGCATTCAGTTGAAAATTTTATCTACAAACATTAATATGTTGAAAAAATTCGAGTCGAGAAAGGCTACTTTGGTTGATAGCCGAGGGTTGAATTCTTTACCAAATGATTTTCAGTAGGGCACGTTTAGATAGATCAATTTAATATATGATCTAAAAACATTAGAAGTTGGAAATAATTTGAGTTGAAAAATCTTACTTTGGTTTATAGCCATGGTTTGAATTTTTTATTCAAAAGATTTGCAATAGCGCAAAGATAATTAGGGATTATAGCCCTGAAAAAAAATCAAAAATCTACTTAATTGATGGTTGGTTGCCCAGGCTGCAAATAATTTGAGCTTGGGAATTACGTCATGGTTATTATACCACTTGTGTTCTTTTGCTACAAATTATTCTTCAGTAGAACTATCAAGCAATCGAAATTACAGTAATATAATACAATAGTTTTGGGCTCTCTGATATACAACAATACAAACTACAGTTAATTTAAAGCTTGAAATAATTTGAGCCGGAAATAATTCCATCATGGTTTAAACCATGAAACTTAATTCGGATTCAAATCATTTTTAGCAGAAGTAGAAGTCCATCCAATTATTTCCACGCTAATAGATTGCAATATATAGTCTAGTTTTAAAGAAATTGTACATGTTGTGATGTTAAGTTTTGCATGAGTAGTGGCTTAAAATACGTCCCATACACGTCAACACTCAAAGAAAATCAAGCATTTTTAAATTTCGAAACTAAGATTTATGAGAAAGGGGAGTAATAAATTTGAGCTGGGGTGATAAGGAACGAATGTCCAGGATTTTAGCGGGTTTGGGGTTGATTCAAAGAGATTGGAACCATGAAAACGAGGGGACTGAACCAATAGCTTTTCAAGTAGAAATTCCTAAAATCCCAAATTCTTATTGTGATCAATCTTCTTACAGCACGCCAAACCTCAAAATGGAGTCTACGTTTCTTATTTTCCAAGTTGTTAATAATTTGTTCGAGAACTTATTCCTCATGGTCTTAGATCACTCAAATACATGTTCAGAACAAATTAATCTTCAGTAGAAATACACAGTTCTCGAAATGTACCATAATGTTGGAAGAGGCGAATGAAAAGTCGAGTAATATGAAATTTGTTGTTCTTTTTTATCGTTCTTTATGAAATTTGTCGTTCTTTTTGTCTATTTTTTAGTAATGCAGGATTTGTTAGATAGACCCTCTCAAAAGGTAAATTGGTCAATTTTTTCTAAATTTTCATTGTACTCAAGCATTATTTTATCAACAATTCCATGGTCACAGCAAGAGTACAAAGGTAACAATTATAGCAAAAAAAAAGTAAAGAAAATTTGAACATACATTTGTTGCAATCAGCGGTTGTGCAAAACAATGAATGTCACTTTCAGTTAATAAACGGGTTGGTTTTATGGCTTTATTGATCCATGTTGGTCGTTAGGCTTTCTGAATCTCTTCGTGCAATAAGTTGACCTACACCTAGATAACAAAGAAAAAATTTTGAAAAGTTTTTGGTGAGTATCAGGGCTGACATCCTCATTTGTTGTATCTTTCATGGATATTCTTACAAGTTTTCATTAAGAAGAAAGATGACGTGAATTTTTTTATCTGTTGATCTCATTAGTTTAGCGCACACTGTTTCACTGGATCTTCAGAGAGGCTACTCGGTAAAAGTTGCGTGATGCTAACCAAAAGTAAAAACGCTATTAGTTGTAAAAGTTGTGAAAATTGAACTGCAGTGCCTTCTACGAGTCACCCCCCCCCCCCTTAGCTGTTTGGTGTAAAAAGATACTTTGGATTTTAAAATGATCACTTGACTTGGAAATCAGACAAACATTATTCATTATCACAGTTTGGTTTACTTTTGTTACCAAATAACCAAACCCTCATTCTGCTGTTTTCTAAAACATACATGGGTCTTTTTGCCTATTTGCTAACAAAATAATTATTCATCTACAATAATCATCAATGTCACTCATGACCATGCAATACCTCATTAGTTATTGCACGGTCTCAAGGTATTATTAAACGCTGCAATGCAACGTTAATTCTTTCTTGTCATGCGAACGGGAAATTCCATTTTCCATTTCTGCATTATCTGATAGAAATGATCAGCTTCCAGAACGTGTTTAGAAGCACCAAATCGAACTGGCGAGTTTATTTTATCAACCATTTGGATAAGTTCAGAGATAAGTTGTTGAACAGAGATTATACACCACGTACGATATCAAGGCTATGTTATCATTAGCATCCAACACTCGAGATAGTGGTTTTTACTTAAAACTGACTTGAACCTTAAACATTTCTTGCTAGATTGAAAAACGAACAAAAAACCGACAGGGAAGAAGATTGACTGTTAAACGCCACTTTTTTAATCCTTTGAGTTTTTGATAGTTTAGGAAAAGTGACTAAAATGCCAAGATCTTTGTTCAGAGAAATTTCTAGAACGTGGTGTTTGTAAGCACCGAACCAGAAACAGCAGAATATCAAGTTTACACCGTCGGAAAGCTTTCGCACACTTTATGACATAACACATTGGTGAATTATCGTGAAACGTGTTTCTGGAAATCGACAAATTCTTTATACAAATTTGTCTCTTTTTTATTACGTTTTGTGAATTCGAGTAAGAATAGTGAACCATTGCTTTATCGTCATTTTACATTTAGAGTTAGAGGGCACAATACTGTCTCAAGGGCATAAGGGCTATTAATGCACAGGCCAAATAGACGTTTGCAAAGACGGGAGAAGTCTAGTTTATCCTAAGCGAGATTTCAAATTGAGAATGAATGTTAATTGTCTGAGCCATTAACATGTGAATAAAGGTCAAATACTAAAGAATTAAAAAATGGTATTTGATGCCTCTCTTTTGTAAAGCTAAGTTAGTTAATGAATAGATCCAGGGAAATGGGTAGCGCCCTCCCCTACCTTCGGATAGGGGAGGCGTACCTCTGGGTCACCTGCAACTACTGCTGCAAAATTACTAACTTTCAGTTGTAAAAATGACGTTGCAAAGTCAAGTCAAATAAAATCAAACATATTTGAAGTCAGAAAATTTTAATTAAACATAAGCGTTATAAGAAGCAACACGTCGCGAAATTTTGATTTGATTGGTTTTATTGTTCGATGAGTTGATTGATGGATTTTTTCTTTGATTTGATTGGAGTGAGATGGCTTTGTTGGTCTATAACGAATATTAAAATATTACAAATAGTGGTGCCAGCTACAACATGTAAAAATGAGATACATTGCAGCAGAATGGTTGGTCAGACCCTCACAACTACTTCGACTGCCACTCTTCTGATTGACGAAAAACAATTTATATTTCAACGGGTATATTGAATTTTATCAATCAGAAGATTGAAAAAAGCCTTAAGCTTCCCGCTCAATTTTATTTCGTTTATTTTATAGCAATATATCGCAGGACTATGGGCTATTATTATAAAAACATGGATTTTGAAAAGTTTCAGACTTGCAGTTTCGGTACAATGAGTTGACTTGAATGTAAGCGTGTAACGCATTCACCAGCATAAGAATCATTTCTTATCCTGTTTCCGTTACGTAGTGACTGCAAATACCAAATCGATCGAATTTTTAGCGATAAGTTTGAGTAGATAACTTGTTGAACAGAATTTATGCATCACCTTAGCCTGGGAATCCAAGTGTTAAACTTTTTTCACAGTCTAGTTTATGATATTTTTGCTGCTGGTTTAACGCTTGGTGCAGGTAACTCGCCTGCAGGGAGATTTTTCCCTGCAATGTAGGTTCGGCCTGATTGGCCAGCTTTTGGCGTATTACTTAGCAGTACTTTCGCGCGCATTTTGATATTTTCGATGCGCGCGCATAATTTATGGAAAAAGCTGACTCTGCAGAAAAAAGGAAAACAAATGAAAATGAAAACATAGAATCATTTCAAAACAAAATGGCTGTTGGCTGGAAGTCTAAATACATGTGGCTGATGTTTTTATTTGGCTTTTAGTAGCTTTGAAAGTCTTTATAGATTGTGGAGGAGTTTTATGGTAAGTTGATTATGTGTGTTTGCCTGGGTTTCCAAAGTTCAGAAAGTCTGTCAACAAGGGTTCACACACAGACTGTTTATAACATTCTGTGTCAGACTAATCTACCTGCACCAAGCTCTATAATTTTAGAACTTTGTGAGGTGAGGTATTTTTTGTTTTTTCTAAAATTATGAGCTTGGATTCCCAGGCTAGCATCACCTTTGACATCCAGGCTATGTTAACATTAGCATAAAGCACTCTATTGGTCTTTACTTAAAACTGACTTGACCCTATAAACATTTCTCCCTGGATTAAAAAACAAACAAAAAATACCAAAAATCGAGCAGGGAAAACGTGACTGTTAAATGCCACTTTTTTATTCCTTCTAGTTTTTATAGTTTGAGCATGAAGGTAATAAAGATAGATGGAGAGTCAATGCCTTTTGTTCTATTCTGATTTATCATCGGAAGCAAACAGCTGTTTGGTTGCTTTGGGAATAAGATGATTAATTTTGGGTATACTCGCGGGAATATTTTAGATGAATGAAAAGACATTACATTTTTAACAAGTATATTGAAATATAATAGCCTTGTCATGAAAAATTGAAAAAAACTTCACATTATAAGCACAATACTCCAAACTTCTAGGGGAAGCTGCCCAGAAAGCCATCGATAGATTTAAAAAAGAATAACGTGTTACGATTAGGAACCTTGTATCGATCATTTTGTCAGAGTATGAAAACCGCTGCCCACTAAGACGTGAAGATTTTAAGATAAGAAACTTTCAATGATAATGTGATGCGACTCTCAATGTTCACAAAGTGCCAGCCCAAAAATATATCCTTATGAAATCAATATATTCTTTTATCCTTAAATCAGTTGAAACTATTTCGAATCGCATTTTAACTAAGATTTCTCGCAAAACTAAGTTTTTCAAAATAAACGGACCAGCCTTTTTCTGTTCATATAAAGTTATAAATTGATGTTTTTTGCTTCCAATGATGGTACATCAAAGAAAAGCCGCTTTGAATAGATTTATAAAAGATTTCAACGACCATTTAGGTCATTACCGAGACGTTTTCTCTCCATTTGTATTTTTATTACCTTCATGGTTTGAGGACAAATGATTGAATTGAAATGCCTTAACATGACGGAAGTTAAGTAAAGGATAGAGTGACACTTGGAAAGACTACAAAGCTCTCAATTTATTCAAAATGTTCGAACTTTCAATTTTTTATCAGCTTATTTTTGATGAGAAAAAGTAAGTTGCTTCAAGATTGGAAATTCCATTTTGCGAAGAGAATAATAGTTTTCACTACAGTATACAGCGATTGAAAGCAGCAACGCGTGACAGGTTTTTCACAATGAAGCGTCTGGCTAAGTGTAAAGTTTGTTCTCCATAAGCGATGATTTCTTCCCTTTTCTTTATGAAATCATTTCGTTGGCCCAATCTAACATCTGGCATAACGGTTTACCAGAATATCATGATTATACCACTTGCTGGGAAGGCTCTTTTGACACTTGATGACATGACACATCGGTGAATTATCGTGAAACGTTTTCGGGAATTGCCTTAACCTTAAGGTATGTGTTCACCTTTCTTGACACATTCTCTTTAATTGATCATATCTTTAGAACAACAAATTTTTATATATCAAAAGTATATATTTTCTGAAAGCCAATAATATTCTCTTTCTAATGGTAAAAGTTTCAGCTGAATTTAAAAAACTGGGCAGGATATAATTAAAATCTTAAGAATTTTAACCTTACCTACTTCAAAGAAGTTAAAGTCACCCATAGCTTTTGAATTTTGAAAAAATAATTTCGATACTTTGTTTCCAATAGATCGAACTAAAAAAGTGTCTTGGGATTTTTTTTGGAATTGACTTTAACTTTTTAAATCCTAAATTCTGTAAAAATATCGATAAAAAAGTAAATTTAAATGTGACTTTTTCAGTTATCTGTAAATTGAGGAAAAACAACTCGGTTAGAAATAAAATCCTAAGACACTTTTTAAGTTTGATCTTTTGGGAATCTCATAAAAAAAAAATGAAGTCGATATCTAAATGCTATGGGTGACTTTAACTTCGTTAAAAGTAGTATGGTGTGGTAAAATTTCGTTTTTTTCTACATCAATTTGAAATTTTTAACAAGATGATTGCTGTTTATTTGAGTAATCAGTGAATTGTGTCAAAAATATTACTATTCAATAGAGGTGAGAATAAACATTAGCTGAATTCTCTCTTTTGTCTTTGTTGTTTCCGAAAGAGACAATTATTTGAGTAAATAATCCATCATAAGACGAACTTTGTTTTGAAGTTTAAATGGTTATAACTCTGGATCAAAAAAATATTTTAAGATCGCGATTTTGCCAAAATGAAATCAAGTAACTTTTCTTCCACTTTGACTGAAAAAAAATTTTTTGACAAAAAATCGGAAAACAGGTGTACACATACCTTAATACGATATTGTAGCTTTTTCGTTACGTTTTGTGACTTCAAGTAAAAAATAGTGAATGCAATCTTAACTTGTTACACCATCGGATAGCTCTTAGATTCTTTATAATACAACACATTGGCGAATAATCATGAAACGCTACTGGAAAGTGACCATTTCTTTGAAAAAAAATCTCTTTTTTATTGCGTTTTGTGACTTCAAGTAAGAAACAGTGAACCATTGGTATACCGATTTCTTTTCACTTATTCTAGATGGGATTTTCAAAAAGAGATTGAATATTATTTTTCTGACAGTTTTAAATCTTTTATCTGATACTAATCTGACGACGAGAGAACAAGGATATAAATATACATATTCCGGCCTTATCCTTATAATCACAGTCCAGGGAAAGAGGTAGCGCCCTCCGCTACCTTCAGTCAAACAGTTATATGAAAAGGGAGCCTTCAGGTCGTCCACGACTATAGTCACGAGCTTTACTTAAAATCCAAATTTCGATTTAAAAAATGACGTCGGAAAGTCAATATTATATACTTGACGTCAGATAAACTGAATTCAGAGAGCGTTAAAAAGGATCATTGCGAAACTTACATTTTTGTGGAAGTTCATAAAGTTTGATTTGATTGTGGCTTCATTGATCGACGAGTTGCTTGTTTGGTTGGTTGGTTGGTTGTTTTTTTCTTTGATTCGAATAAATTCAGATGGCTTTGTCGGTCTATAACGAATTTTAAAATACACGCTTTTTTATTTATAAGCACAATTTTACAAGAACGCCAGTCTCAGATTTAGGCCCTTGGAACAGTAGCTCTATTGTTTAGAAGAACAATAGAAATTTGAGAACAATCGCAGTCTCAGCCTAAATTTACTGGTTATTTCAAAGAAAAGTGTGCATTTTAAATATTTAGTTCGCTTAACATTTTTGACTAGTCCACAAAGAAGACAGCTCCAGTGTGTTACACCTGAGTAGGGGAGTTTTAGGTTCGAAACCAACAAAAATGCAATATTCAAATTTTCAATTTACTTTTACTCAGAATCAACTTTCTTTGTATGTACAAAGAACTTAAATCTTTTTCACAAAGTAGGCGTGTCAATTTTGACTTTATTCCATCTTGTTCAAGTTATTTAATTATTTTCTTTTTTCATTTTATTTTTAGTTTTGAATTTGACCTGAAATACAAAGAGCTTGCCAAAATTTGGTACACACCATATTCATAGACGCACATCAGTTGGCAGAAACTCTGCAACTTTTCGTCGCAATTTCATATTTCGAAGAAAAGAAACAGGATTTCTATTGGCTGACGATATGTACAATTATAGACATTTTCAAACTTTAGATTAATAAAATAATTCAATTTTTTACGGCCTCTCAATGTCGAAAGTAACTATCTAAAAACCAATTTCATTTACTACAACATAAGAAAGGCGTTCCAATATATTTTGTCCATGATTGTTATAGAAAATATTGAAGAAATTAAATCGAGGGGTGTCAAGGTTTCCATTTTCTTCCGTAATCCCATAAAAGTGCTGGAAAAATAACGAGTAACCGTAAAGTAACCATCAATTGTGGAAAATCTAGGTAAAAGATGATTACTGACATCAAGTACAAAAAAATATTGTATTCTTTTATTATCAGATACAGTAGTTGTCGGTTACCCGTTGGATCCCATTAACCAAGGTATTCAGTCCATGGAAAACTTCTGCTTCTAAATAATTTTCAACCTTCAGTTTAGAGATATAAATTACTTGATTTTGAGGTTGGAATGTATTTATGATCGAAAGTTGAGAAAATGAAACTGGGAATGGACTGTTCCGGCGCAGGGAACTCCGGTAGGTGATAATTTGTGACCGGTTTTCGGGGATAATATTTGCTTTTAATCGATGGAGTTTTACTTAAGGTTTTTTTCTGCTTAGTATGATTTGAAAACTGAAAAATGACAAAGAGGACTGTCAAGAGGCGATTGAATATTTCACAAAGAAACTCAAAGAATTGTTATTAATTTTGTTTCATCAGGTTTTGAAATTTCAAATTTCGCATTTTAAGATGAAATGATAAAATAATAAAAAACATTTTTAATGATGTTGATAGCGTGTTTGGGTTTAATTCAAAGCAGGTCGGGCATAAAAAGAAAGAAGCTTAACGAATAACTTGTAATTGTCAATTTCCCGAAACCCAAACATCTGGTGATGTTTAGAACCCTTTAACTGCCCATGTCGGCATATGCCGACATGAGCATTTTCGATTTCTTTGCCCATGTCGGGATTTGCCGACATGAGCATTTTCGATTTCTTTGCCCATGTCGGGATTTGCCGACATCGGCGCTTTCCATTCCTTTGCCCAAAAATTTAACACTTCTACAAAGATTTTGTATTAGATGGTTTGAAATGAAAAAAGATAATAGTTAAAAGCTTTTCTATGTTGAAAAATAACTATTCAACAATGTTCAACTCAAAATTATAGTCCTTGGCTGATACTTCATATATTATTCAGAAAATGAGGTTAAAATCGCTACCTTTTGACCATGTCGGCAAATGCCGACATCGGGCAAATAGGTCGAACCTTCTTTTTTTCCCGTGGCAAAAAGGTCGAACTTTTTTTTTTCCCGCGGCAAATAGGTCGAACCTTAAAAAAAACGACGGGCAGTTAAAGGGTTAGCTTTTAGTTATGACAATCTAATTCAAAATTTTCCAGGCTGTTAATAATTTATTCCGAGAAATTCCGTCATGATTTTAGATCATTTCAGTTCTCTTTTGGAACAAATTATTCTACAGAAGAAATACGCAGCACTCAAGAAAATGTACCATAATTTTAGACCGAGAACGAGGCGAATTAAAAAAAGACTATTCACCACAAATCTTAATTTCTTGGCTGGAAATAATTTGAGCGGAGAAATTTCAGCATAATTCATACCAATCAGTTGAATCTTTCTGTTCAAATAATTTTCAGTACGACAAAATATACAAACGAATCATTTGCACCGATAACGTTATCAATCAATTGATATTCACGTGTCGAAGTCAATAATCAATAACTCTAAAAATGTAACAATAACTTCACATTCGTCGTCTAGTCAATAATCGAAAGTCAATCGAATATTAACGCGATTTAAAGATTCGATTAAAGTCTATTCACGATAAGTGTGCACTCTTTTTTCTTTTACCTATAACTTTTGAAGGAATTCTTCAATCTTTATAAATTTGCTATCGTTGGAGAGATATTAGTGAGTGGAACAATTTGAAATAAAAAAATCTTTAAAAAAATGAAGATGAAAATGAAGAAGAAAAAAATGAAGATCTTATGGAAAAGAGCTATAACTAAAATTTTCACTGAAGTGAATCCTTGATCATCGAACGTTATCACTGTGAAAAAAATTCTCAAAAATAATCATTCAGTCAAAAGATATCAAACAAAGTTATAAGCTGATTGACGTCTAAAAACGCTGTTTTCTGCAGTTTTTTGCTATTTTTTGGGGTCAATCACTTATTAACTTTGTATCATAACTTTATATTTAATAAATATTTTAATGAAATTCCTTCACAGTGATGATCTACGGTGGCCTACAAGGGCAAAAATCTTACTTTCTTTTTTTTTGGGGGAATCTTTGTTTTTTTGGGGGAATCTTTGTTTTTTGGGGAATCTTTCTTTTTTTGGGGGAATCTTTGTTTTTTTGGGGGAATCTTTTTTTTTTGGGGGGGGGGAATCTTTAATTTTGTTCGAATCTTTAACTTTGGAGGAACCCTTTTTTTTTGCAGCGGGGAATGTTTTTTTGAGTGTAAATACTGTATGAAACTAACGTAATTATAATTTAAAACCATGGTGTATTATTCGAATACCTTAAGGGAACTATTTTTTGCGGGAACTAATTTTTGCGCTTTGCAGTTTTGCGATTTTTTGCAGGAACCTAATTTTGCGGATTTCTCACTCATTTGAAAGAAAATTAGAGCCTCGTGAATTATTCGACCCTGTTTAACGCATTGAAAAATTTTGCGGAAACTCAATTTTGCGGTTTGGCCCAAATCCACAAAAACCACAAAATTCAGTCTCGCAAAAACTAGTTCCCTTAAGATATTATTTGCTTCTCTGTTTTCCAATTCCTGTCTTCCAATTGTGGATGAGAATTTTGCTTTTCCTCCCTGAAGATGTCATGTCAATCCCCACTTTCTTCATTTTTCGCAAATTAAACTCCCTTAAGTAGACTCTTTTACCGTGGCCCACAAGTGCAAAGAGAATCTTTTTTGCTTGGGGGAATCTTTTTTTTGAGGAGGAATTATTTTTTTTTTGAGTGGGAATCTTTTTTTTTTTGTGGGAATTTTTTTGTTTTGAGGAGGAATCTTTTTTTTTGAGGGGGAATTTTTTTTTTTTTGATGGGGAATTATTTTTTTTTGAGGGGGAATTTTTTTTTTGATAGGGAATTTTTTATTTATTTAGGAAATTTTTTTTTTATTCACGAAATTTTTTTGTATAAGGGGAATCCTTTTTGGGAAATCTTTTTATTCTTTGGGAATAAGTTTTTAAAGGGGGAATTCTTTTTCTTTTCTTCTTACGAAACTTCGCCACACAACTCGTCACTTTCCTTCATTATTCAAACCGTAGAATACGTTTCATGAATACTGTAAATTCGGAATTCGTAAAGTTGCCTACTTAAAACAAGCACACAGTGTGAAATGTAGATGGTCAGCCGTAATAAAACGCGGATACAAAGAGTTCGTTTACAAGCATCTCAAGTACGGGGGCGGTCTGAGAATTTTCGGTAGGGTTTACAGTCAAAAGTTTCATGCCGTTCGCATGTCGGAGCGGTCTGAAATACCGGAGCGCTTCAGTTAAAATTACCGAAAACAAAGTCCGCCCAGAAAATTCATGTAAAGGCGTTTATTTTTTAGTTCGGGATGGTCATAGCACTATTTACGGGCCGATGTCTGAAGATCCCAAATCAATTTACTGGAACTGATTTCTCTAAATTTTCTCAAACCACTCTGCATTTTGTTTTTCAGATCGGTTGTCAACATTCGGCCCGCTTAAGTACTACGACCACCCCCAAACCGAGCTGAAACACCTCATGTAAACAAGAAAAGGCTCAGAACGGTCAGAATCTCAGACCGTACGACAACCAGTAAACGGGCTCAAAGATTCAATCCGCCGAAACAAAATTATTAAGTCACTTTCTCTTGGTAGACCCCACGGTTCTTATCTAAGCCTTGCCAATTTTGATAACAATGAGTTCGAAAAGCATCAAAATCTGGTAAATTCCAAATTTATAAAATAGCTGCTAACGAGGCAAGTTTGCCACTGAAAGTCCACCTGGAGTTTACGGAAGGAAAGATGTTGACGGGATGAAAGACAAAACAAAAACAAAAGCAAAAGTTGAAGAGAACAATTCCATATCTTGTGTTGTGTTGTGCTCTTCAAGAAAAAGCCTATACGAGGGGAGGGGAGGGGGTCTGAAGAATATACTGTTTGGGTTGCCGATTGAAAAATGTTCAAGGGTAAACTTTTGTTTCCAGAGGGTCAACGACGGGGTAAAAGCTGTGACTAGGAGTAAAGTTTTGAAATATCCAAGGGTAAATCGCTGAAAAAATAATATATGAGTAAAGCCCCCATTTTCTTCTGGAAGAGCCCATTTCTAACTAAAAAATATACAGGAGGTACAATAAAAATATTGGGCATGCCAAATTCTATTTTAACTATTATATTTAAAACTTTAACTCTTGCTACAATCAAAAATCGTTTCCCTGTTCTGACAAAAGAGACTTTTATTTTGTGTCACCTGAGGATAAAATTTGTATAACAGTTCATGCTTAAAGACACGGAAGAAGAGAAAGGCTGCTTCAAATTTTGGAACAATTTCAATTGCACTCAAATATTTTTTCTTTGCTGGTAGGTTACGCTAAGCGACTTGATGTAACATCAGCAGAGTAGCACAAGTTAAAGCAAAATTCTGTAAATAACAGCTGAAAAAGAATTATGTGTGCTCAGAAAAATGTAGCCAATTCTTTTGTTTAAAAATACTGAGTGGGCAAAAAATGGGACTTTATCTGAATAATTGGTACAACAATTAAAAAACCCGTCAATCAATTTAAACTTGAAAAACTTCAAACACATTTGGATCATGTAATTTAGTCGATTTCTACATATTGATATTAAAAACCGTAACTAAAGCCAGTGTATTCGAATAGTCCCATTTTTTGCCCACACAAGATTTAGCAGCATCACTTTCCAGTTACTTTTGCTTACTTATAAAACACAATGTGGCAACATGCGAATAAAGTTTTGTTTTGCAATTTGAAGGTTAGAGAACTCGGGTAGTATCAAGAAATCACACAGGTAGTTGAAAAAATCGACGCTGTTCCTGTCAAAATTATTTTGGTCCATGTCATTTTCCAAGTTAACTGAATATCCTCGAACAGTAGCAATATCGGCAGGATTACACTGGGTACAATTTTCTCTGAAACCATTCGGCGGGAAGGAATATAGCACATCAGGGCGACCACTAGCTTCTACATTAGGAGAGTGCCTAATGAAATGTGAATTCCACTGTTCCATACAAGAATCAAGCTCGTGTTGAATCAACGGAGCAAAACAATAAAACGCACAGGCCCGGTGAAGATAATCGCCTGTATTATAGATACCTTCGTCCACCATATCTTGAAAAAAATTTATTAAATACTCGGTATTTAGTCGTCGAAATTGTGACCACCAACTTTCTATGCGCTGATTGTGATTTGAAGATCCATACAAATGAGCTCGATGATCACTTTGACGGTTGAAGTAGCATTGTGCTGCAGCTAAATAACCATTCTCTGTACCGCAGTCCGATCGCACACATCTGGGAAACACACCAATTTCTTCTACGGTTTTCAAAAAAAGGTTGCAAATTATTTTTGGATTGTTGTTACTGTTGATAACACGTAGCCACAAAATCTTCCTGCTGAAACCATCACAGCACCCATGAATTGGGAAACCATACCTGAAAAATTAGAAAATTTAAGATTTCTAACATAGAAATTTTACTAAATTATGGATTTAAGGATGATATCGAGATTGATGACATGTTGCGTTGCTTGAGATATTCAAAAACTAAGGGACAAAAATACCTTTTAAGTTTGTCATAGCCATCCACATGCCACGTGTAGTTTGGTCCATCTGATCTATAGCTTCTTCTCCGCAGGCGTCGAGATCTTCTATGTGCTGCCCCATCCGGGTCAAGAAACTTCATTGCTTCCATCACAAAATTTCGAGAAATTCTAATTCCATACTTGACTGATAGTCTGTGCCATATGGTACGATATCCAACAGCATCACAGCATAAATCTATTTCTCTTGAAATCGCAGCAAAGGCTTCAGCAAAGTCTCGTTGACTAAAATTCTTTCGATTAAGATTTAACCGACCTAAGTGTGATTTCAGTGTTCTCATGCAAACTTCCGTACCATGATGATGAGACAAAAACTGTAAAATTTCATCGTAATTGTATCCTTTGTAAAAGTATTTGATCAATAACTCATCAAATTCATTGTAAGGGAACCTTTCACCACAGTTCGAGCAAAATAGATACCTCCCAACGTGTTCACAATTCGGACATTTCATTTTTTTATTAGTGTTTTTCTAGAACGATAAAATATAGTTAGTGAAAAGAAACGGTAAAGAAAAAGGAATGCAAGCAAACGATAATCTTTTAAGATACGATTAAAGGCAAATGTGACTTTGATATTTCATAAGAGTGACAAACAACATTAGATATGAATTCAACAGTGTAACGTATAGTAGAACAGACTTTAGTATATTTCAACACACTTAGAAAGATATAAATCAATCTAAAGCTATCATAAGAAAAAATAACAACGTTTCCAGACGTTTCCGTGCAATATTGTTTTTAAAATAACAATAAAAACAAAACAGGTTATAATTTTGCAATAGAATATTAAAATTTTATGTACTTCGTATTTTGATCTCCACGAACACTCAAAGGTACTACTATTTCGGATAAATTTTACAGGATAAAAAGTCCCAAAACATCACATCTAGTAATACCATCGATGTTAACTAGTATCCGAAAGGAAAATTCAAATGTAGCATTTAATTTTTACAAACTCTTTTTGCAAAGTTTTGAGGTTTGAAAATATAAACTAGTAAACTGTTATCTGGTGATAAAACCTCGCAAATATGTAAACGTATAAATCATAAACATAACTCTATTTTTCACAGCCTTAATTGTAGATAAGGGGAACCTGATACAATGGATAGTCAAATTTGAAATTTCTATTACACTAGTATTAGTATCAACAAAAAAGTATTAGAACAACAAAAGGGAGCTTTAAGCTCAGGACAAAAGAAACCGGTAATGTTAAACAGACGAAGTAAAAAGTCAAAAAGAAATCATACAATATCAACTGTTCAAGTTCTTAAAGATTTTATATTTTACAATCAGCCAAAGTGAAAGCTGTATGCATATTTTGAGTTGAGAATATCCTTAAACTCTTGCTCAAAGACATTGTAGCTTTCATAGTCATCTTGAAGAGTAAGTGATGGAACACACGTTCGAGAAAGCGGTCCTCTTGGCGTTTGTTTCTCTGGAACAATGTTTATCAATATTTTATCTTCACCAATTAAATCTAATGCTGTTACAAATGTTAGAAATCTAAGCAAGTCTGCTTTGCTTAATTCTCTTAGGAATTTGATCAGATAATCTAGAGTGTTCCTTTGATTTAATGTTTCTGGTTCACTGTAACTTAAGTGCTCGATTACCTTCCTGTTGGTTGGAGCTTTATCAAGATAAAAATTCTGGATTGATTCCACTGTTGCAAAAATAGTTTTATTGCATTTATAGAAAACTGCTCTGAATATATTGGCTATATAATTTGGCTTTTGGATGAGTTCTTGAAAAGCAATTTCATTGATCAGACCCAAAACGTTTTCAGATGTCGGCTTTGTGTGTAATTGAAACTGCCCCAAAATTTGAAGAAGCCTTTTTCGTGACTCATCTGTGTCTTTAAGCATAAACTCCTCTATGCAAATTTTGTCCTCGGGGGACACGAATTTCCAAAAGCCGTCAATAACATCTGCTTCGGAAATACTTTCCTCTCCAAACAAGGTATGTGTGATAAAAATTGATGAAATAGTAATGGGAAAATAGCCAATTTTCTTACCATAGATGAGAATTTTCCCAACCGCTTCCCAATGTTTTTTGGTCATAGTATGCCTCACTATGGGAACTTTTTCAGCAAACCCTGTGCAATTAGTTACTCCAAATTTGTTCCAAAAAGAGGTAAACACATCACGCGTGACCCCGATTCCGATACCTTTTTCTTCTTTTCCTCTCGCATCAATGACATGAAATTCTAAGTTATACCCCATTATTGAATGGTCCATAAACAGCTCAATTAGATCTTCCACAATTTTAATTCGGTGGATCGTAGCCGATTTTGCAACCAAGACTTCTTCATCCATTGTTAAATCTATAGGGAATATGTTTATTTTAAAATGACAAGGACAAAAACCACTTTTAGTTGTGTATTCATTTAAATAGATAAAATCATTTTAAAGTATCCGCATCCGAAATGTACAAACTGCAAAAAAGGTGGTTCCTTGACAAAAAAAAAATGCCAAAGGTTACTAACCGCATGGATGGATAAAATAATTTAAAAGGAAATCTTTGAAAGATAACCCCAATTTTTACCAAATTTTTGAAAATATTAATGTTTAAAAAAATTCGATGCAAATTAGGGATCCATGTATTTTTGCAGAAAATGTTTTATAAAATACTGAAAGAACAAAGACAGTCTAAGTTATAAGACATTAGGCATTGCGTTTTGCTTTCATTTTGATCAAAACGGCATCTCTTGTTAAAAACATACCATGAATCGATGTAGAATCAATTGAAGAAAGAAGCTGATCATTTGAAGAACTTGCTGCCAGTTCAACAGAAGTGTTGCGAGAGACTACAGAATCAGTTGAATCTACAAAAAAAAAACAAAAAAAATAGCTAACACTAGATCTTCAACGAATTCAAAATGATAGGATACCGAGTGTGTTTCAAAAAACGCCCCTATCTTTCAATTTTTGACGTACATTTTTCTACCAGATAAAAATAAATGAAATTTTTAGAATAGATTTGAAATTCAATTTCCTACCCTTGGTGAAAATTATACATTTATATAGCCGTTAATTATGACTTTATGACAATTTTGCTGACGTACGTCAATTTTTGATTGTTCACAGATTTTGATAGCTGAATTTTCCCGTAGGGAACAAAACCCAAAAGCACACTAAGCTTTCATCTTCTTATTTTGTCTCGCAACTTTTAAAACATCGAAATGGCATAATTGTTTCATATGCCAGGTTATTTTTTGTTCCAGGATCAATATTTCATAGATATTCTAGCTTGTTCCAAATAAGTCATTTTCAACGTCAGTTGCGACGACAAAAAAAAAACACTCTTCAATCATCAGTTATGTACAAAAAAGCCGAAATAATCACTTTTGTCACTGCAAAATCTCCAGATTTTCATTTAAAGGTTTTCCCAAAAAAGGTAAAGAAACAGCTGGGCTTTTGAGATATATTAGGATATGTTAAATCGAGTTAAATAATGGAAATCAAAGGAGTTAAAGAAGTTTATTTTACTGGAAAAGGTTTTACATCGTCTTGAATACACTGTGTAAATTGCGAAAAAAAATTCCAAAAGCCACCTTTAATTTCAAAAAAGATAATTTGACATCAAATTAATTTTAGTTTAGTAAAATTCCCTTTTCTACATCTCGCTTAAGCTTTAAGTTTTCTTTAATAATGTCTTTGTTGGTAAAAGGAAATCTGTAATCTAGACGTTGTGACGTCTTTTTTGACGTCAATAGAATGCTTCTGTGAGCAACGCAAAAAGTGGTGATCTTGCAAGAATGTTCATTACTTTAATTAAATTTACCCAAAAATTAAAAAACTTACAAAAAATTACAAATTTTACTAGTTTTTGGTAGTAAACGTTTCTAAAAAATCGACACATAGATACCACCTATTTTGGTATTTTACTACCCTAGGTAGTAAAAGTTTTTTTTTTCCATTTTTTGTCACACCACCACCGTAGTAAAGGTCATTATATCTGAGATTTTACTACCGACCGACCCCCCCCCCCTTTGAATAGGGGCGTTTTTTAAAGCACACCCGGTATAAAGCTGGTGTTTAAAAATGAATTACAAAAGGAAACCCATCCCAGTCATTAAAAAAGTTCAGATAGCAAATACTGAACTATAACTATAACATTAAAACCTACCTTGAATTGAGTTTGGTGCAATTGAAGAAAGAAGCTGGTCATTCGAAGAGCTTGCAACCAAAGAAGTGTTGTGAGAAACTGTAGAATATGTTGAATCTACCAAGAACAAATAATAAATTGACAATAGTAACGTGTTAAAATGCACTGCGCGCAACTTCATTATCTAAAATGGAAATCAAAGGCTTTTTTTTTGTGGAAGTCAAGGCTATATTTTTTTACAAAAAGTGATATTGGGAAAAGCTTTACTTAGTCGCCATGATAATTATCAGTTTTCTTCCGAGTTTAAGGAGTTGATTTTTGTTAAAGTTAATTCATATAATCTGATGTACATACGTACATTCTGAGATTAATGAAGGCGCGTCTTTGTCAGACTCGATTCTAGGTGTGTCAAGCAGTAACTACTGTATTCGAACTTTGTTGACTGATACATAGCGTCAGCCTAGGTTTAGGTCCAAGCCAAAAATTTTAAAAGCAACTGGTCGAAAAGATTTGACTTTGTCGGGGCCTGTGCGCGCCATTGTCAATTGACGAGTACAGGCTGAAAAGTGTTTTTTTGACGTGCTATTGTGCGCGTGCGTAAGAAAAAACCACAAATGATCAATATACCTCCAAGTAATATGGTCAATTCTCTCTTTTTAAATTATATGAGATACTTTCCTCAAATGAATTATTAAAGCCTGTAAAAGCAAATAATTTTTTAACTAATTAACTCTTTATTAATTGCTTGCCCGATTCGAGTTACCCTCATAAAGCAGTTTCGCTAGATCCACCCCTGGGTGTGTTTGTTCTTCTTTATGAGTGATCAGTACTAGAAAAATCATTAAACGATCCTTCTAAAAGTAATCACTCATACGAACCTTTAACTGTACTATTATCACCCTGAAAACACTGAAATATCACAAGAATACAGTGCACTTTCATCTCCATTAGAAATTAAGTTTAAAATACTGTTCTTGCAGGAGCCCCTCCCACTGGAAATATCATCTCCAGTGGAAGTTTCTATCTCCGCTGAAAATGATTAAATAAATAAATCCTCACTGCAAAACATTGTGACTTCTCTGATTTGAAAATAATGGAATTTGAATACCCAGTCATAAAAAACGTGGGTATATCAATCCCCATTGAATTTCAGTCCTCAGTCTTTTACTTTTAAACTTCTTCCTGAAGCATATCAGTAAAATATTCTCGCAAAAAAAAGAGTAAAAAAGAGAAAATACAAAACGACAGAAAGAGACAGACCGATTATACTTGAAAGTCAAAAGTATGGTAAACTCTAGCCAGCCCCCCCCCCTCGAAATATTTGAAACAGATTTAGCCTCCATCTTTTTTGGGGTGTAACCTCACTTTTAAGGGGGGGCTATAAACACTCAACACAATTAAAAACATACCCTCAATTGAAGCAGGTGCAATCAAAGAACTGAGTTGATTGTTCACATGATTTGTTGAATATTCAAAAGAGGTGTTGCGAGCGGCGGCAGAATCCATTGAAGCTGTCAATAACAAAAAACATTTCATCAATACAAAGTGTCAAAAGAAAGGAATATACTAGGAGAACATTCTTTAATATGCTTGAATGATAAATTTTCACAAACCTGCTTTAATTAAAAATTTTCACTTATCAACAAACTTACCATGATTCCAGGGATGCGTGACTGAAGAAAGAAGCTGATCATTCTGAGAGTTGGCTCCAAATTCGACAGTAGAGTTGTGTGGATTTGCAGAAACTGTAGAGCCTATCAATAGAGAAATACAATTTTGAATTCAAAATAAACCAGCCGTTTAAAGGCATTATTTTTTTACGCTATATTTCAATATTTATAACTAAACAATTTCTACTGAATGTTTTAACTTTTTTTTTACCCAACTCATTTTTTATAAAAGAATGACTGGGTGAGTTAAATTAACAGAAATACCCATAAAGTGAGGGTTTACAAAGTTTGG
Organism: Clytia hemisphaerica; assembly: GCF_902728285.1. Taxonomy (NCBI): domain Eukaryota; kingdom Metazoa; phylum Cnidaria; class Hydrozoa; order Leptothecata; family Clytiidae; genus Clytia; species Clytia hemisphaerica. Next base: position 1,532,058 of record NW_027103598.1, read on the forward strand.
AAATACCTCTCTTGTCCTACTTCCTCAGAAATTTGCCTTAGTAAATCTTGAGTTTTGATAAATAAAAACAGTCGAAAAATATTTAGATCAGACGAAAATACGAATGTTATATTTTTTAACTTTTAAGCAAACCAAAAGAACCCACTTAAACATTATCTATAATATGCATGCATTAAAATGATTAGCATGAATTATGCATGAATCGTGCATCTTAAATTACACAGACCTAAAAGAATTTTGAAATTCAATAAATATTGAGTTATTAAGATTGGAATTCTTAGATAACTGTATAGTAGTGTAATGATTTGAAAAAATGTTATGAATTATCAGGAATAATCAAATGAAGCCAAAATGTCATTTTTGTGAGAAGCCAATTCAAAAAACATTTCATAAATCACAATAAAAACACAATATTAATGATTTTTATCATGCAAAAATACTATTATTGTTGAATGATATTGCTGCTCCTGTATCAAAGATATTGAAAGGTAATGGATTCACTGGATTCTCGTCACTAAAAAAAAACGCATTGAATTAATAATTTACTGTGATACAGTACTAGAAAGAAAATTGTATATAGCTTTAAGATATCTTCTTTTAGCCTTTGGCACTACCCATATTAATAAGGACGAGGCGGGTGGGATCTTACTGGTTTGACAGGGTTGCTAAGTAAGTGGTACACTTTAAAGCAGCTCACAAGAAGACAGAATCTACTGTAGACCAGGGTCAAATTTGGTGTCTTAATTTCCTCATGGAAAAAATATGGTCACAATCTCAAAGACGTCAAACTTTGTCAAATTTTTGTTAGCATTTTTGACTTTTAAGCCCAATTTTGAATTATTTTTGAAAGAAATCCTGGTAGAATCTTTCTCCTGCAACAATCTTCAAAATTTGTAATGTTTTATTTACATTTCCTCAAAACTTTTCCTGAATAGAAAAAAAATTTAAATTCTGCCAAAAATTGTTTCTGAAAGGTAAACCAAAAGATATTGATTGCTTACTTTTGTCTTTTGCTTAGTGCAGATGGAAGCGGTTCATCATCGTCTTCGTCTTCAATGAACATTGGCAACAGATAAAACAACATATCTTTGTATTTCTTACAGATATCTCTTTGATATTTTTCCAATGTGAATGGAATGTTAGTTCCTGGAATTGTTTTACAAATATCACCATCCTTATTATATACAAGTTTTACATCTTCCAGCTGTTTTGATGCAATCAGTTTGTTGTAACGTTTTTGTTTATCAAAAGCAGCTTCTCGTAATTTGTAGTAGTCCCATTGAGGCTCACATTCAAGTGGGAGACGGGAGTTTGGTACTTGTTTGTAATAAGTCTCGAACTGTTGCCCAACAAATTCATTTAAAACAGAGACATTAACAGTAACTTTAGAAATCTTTTGTTTTTTGGACTTGCATATACGATCAGTCTTCTTCTCTTCTAAGAATTGCTGGAATGTTTTTTTTCCTTGATTTGATGTACTTGTGCTGGCACCAGTATTTTGTGTAGTATTTCGTTTACCACATGCAGTACAAAAAACTTGATTAGATGCAATGGGATAGGCGCAATGACAACAATACATTTTTCATTAACTAAATAATAATAATAATAATAACAATATCAATGATGATAAAGGATGGTGTTTCAGTGAATAACAATAATCATAAGAATATGTTGTGTGCTTAACTTCATTGATCAGATGAAGAAGGAAAATGATGAAAAATGCCTGTGGTTTAAATAGGGTTGTTTTAGCATTGTTGAAAGTTGAAGAAATTACTACCGACGCAAATTTTTTTACAGCCAATTTAAGGCACAGTCTGCTTATAGTAGCTATGTTTGTTATATCGTCTAGACAAAAAATAGTATAAAAAAGACAAGAACATATTTTTTTATGAGTGCGGTTTGATTGCGGCCCCGTACTGGTACTCCCCAAATGTTCCTAACTGAGTGAGTATTTGATTACCAATAGAATCGATAAGTGGTAATTTTGACCACCTTTTTTGATCATTTTCAATCATGCATTATTGATTATACTTCAATTACAATCGAATGTTCGATTAGTACTGCCTAGAGTACCGTCTGGAGTATAGCCTGGAATCCAGACTCAAAATTTAAAAAAAAAATCTTATATACCTTAACATACAAAGTTTAGAGTTTGGTACAACTAAAAAGTCTGGCACAGTTTGTTTGATACGGTCAGTATAAGTGAACCCTTGTTTACAGAATCTCAAAACTTTGGAAACCTAGGCACTAGGCAGCCGGGCCAGGCAGACACACATAATTACTTACCATAAAACCACTTTCAAAAACTCAAAAAACTTTTAAATTTACTTTAAACCACATCAAAACATCAGCCACATTTGCAAAGGCTTCTTTCAAGCAGCCATTTTGTTTTCAAAATAAACCTGTACGGTATTTTCATTTTCATTTGTTTACATAATTTTGCAACGACCCTGCCGGTGCACCCGACAGTCGGGTGCTGAAATTTCTAAATTTGCGAAAACACCCGACAATAGCACACCCAACAGTCGGGTGCTAAAATTCCTAACTTTGTGAGAGCACCTGACAATAAACACCCAACGCCACCTGATGGCATTTTGTTGGTAGTAAGAAGACCCTCTTGTTTCCGCCCTCTGGAAATCGCCACCCACTCGTTGCATGTGGGGTGCTGTTTTGTTAAAAGCGCCAAGATGTAGCACCCGACAAAATGCACCCGACTGTTGGGTGTTTAAATTTCTAACTTCGAACACCCAACAACAGCATCCCGACTGTCAGGTGCACCGGCAGGACCCTGCCGACGCACCGGACTTAACGAACACCGGACACGCGAAAGTCCGGTGTAAAATGAGAATCTTTTTACCACCGGACCATCTCTACACCGGACTTAAGGAAATCGGATGTCCGGTGTCGGAGAAGGATGCTTTTTTCCACCGGACAATCAAAACACCGGACATGACCAGTCCGGTGCGTAATCATAAATGTCCGGTGTCCAAAATTCCCCGTATGCAACACCGGACTGACACCGGACTTATTGCGTCCGGTGTAGTGAAAGGATACTTTTTGCCACCGGACAAATCCACCGGACAGTCCGGTGCGTCAGCAGGGTCCTGCACCGGCAGGGTCGTTTTTGCAAGAATGTCAGCTTTTTTTCCATAAATTATGCGAGCGTATAGAAAATAATGCAAGTAAAAAATTCTGCTCAGTGACTCGTAGAGAACTGGCCAATCAGATTCACTCGTCGCAGGGAAAAATATACCTGCAGTTACTTGGACCAGACCATAAACAACCAGAGAAAAGATAGACGGTGAAATAGTTTACGGTCTGGATATCCAGGCTACATGTAGTAGGGTCCATTTTTCAGACGACAGCAGAACACCCACTGCCACAAGTGTACCAAAGAGGTGCCAGAGCACTCCTTCATCCTTGTTTTCAAGATTTCAAAAGTGAAAAAATAATGACAATATCCGCAATATCTAGCCAGACACGAACAGACAGACTTGTGACCTGCAAGGCAGACCCCCTGGCCTGATGAGTGATCAAATAAAAGATTGAAAGTTAGTTTATCTATAATACCCTAATGTTTAACACATTTTAGCTAAGAACCAACCACACAGCCAACCAAACCACTTAACTTGGTTTTTAATAAAAGTTTTTCTGCTTGATCAGTGCTGTTTATTTGTACGTTTGCAGTCAGAGGAATGATGTATGTATAGTCTTCCAACCTTTCAATTTTCCAAAGCAGTACTTACACACAACACGACCAAGTATCCAAGTGTGATTTGATGCATTTGGGTTTAGCTGTAGTATACTAAAAACCCTTATTATGTTAGATTGTACTCTTTCCACGCTATAAGACTAAAGCATTAACGAAATGATATAATATAGCCTAATATAGCATAATTACAATACAAGATGTTGCTCCAATAATATACTATATACCACTGTCAGACCCGACTGATAGCCAGTTTATGAAACACGTGCACGAAAAAAAGAATCCAAAAAATATTCTCCCTCGAAAAAATAAAAATTCCAAAAAGAAAAAAGATTCCCCGAAAGAAAAAAAATTCCCCCTTAAAAAAAATTATTCCCCAAATAAAAAAAAAAGATTCCCTAATAAAAAAAAAATTCCCCTCAAAAAGAAATAATTCCCGCTCAAAAAAAATAATTTCCCCTCAAAAAAAAATAATTCCTCCTCAAAAAAAAGATTTCCCCTCAAAAAAAAGATTCCCCCAAGCGAAAAAAGATTCCCCCAAGCAAAAAAAGATTCTCTTTGCACTTGTGGGCCACGGTACTCTTTGCTGGTTGAAGTGGTGCATCTGCGTTGTATCCATTGAGTTTAAAGCCCGAAGGGCTAGAGGAGAATCTTTAACCTTTCTTTGGCAAGAAAAAGTGAAGGCTTAAAATATATGCCGTGTTTTTGATGACGGATTGAATCTAGCAATTCCTTTGTTTTCAAGTGATATTTTTTTCGAAATTAAGCGGTAAATTTTAGTTTTAATCTGTCATTTGTATAAAAACCAGGCGGATCGCTCAAGGCCGCGCAACTTTGGTGGGATTTGTCCTACCAAAGAGATTGACTTCTAGCCTTCGGCTTCTACTTCATTGGTTGTATCAATGTACTTTCTTACACAGGTTCAACACAACAATACACTCTTCTCGAGATTAAATAATACACTCTTCTCGAGATGCATAAATTTATTGTTGTCCTCGTTTTCAAACAGATTTCATTGCTATGAAATTATACATTTAAACCAATTTAAATTCCCAAAAGGCAAACATTAACTCTAAAACAAAAGTACATGAAATTCAAAATGTCTCATGAGGTGTAAACAACACAATTATCATTGTGAATATGTAATTTTATAGCAATGAAATCTGTTTGAAAACGAGGACAACAATAAATTTATGCATCTCGAGAAGAGTGTATTTAACAAAATTTAATCCAATGAGTCCTGAGAAGTCCATAACAGCTAATGAAATTTCTGACGGACGAAGGGAGTTGGAAACGGATTTCCTTACGGTTTGGGAACGAGTTTGTCATGTGTAGCGTGTGTAAATAAAAATGGTAGCATTTTTCATTATCGCCCTCGGCTCACTTGAACATCTGTGCAGTTTCATCATCAAAAAAAAAATAAATAAATAAAATTTTTTTTTTAATCTAATGCAAGCTTCTAATCGAGACTTCAAAAGAAGAAAGAACGATGGTTACAGCGTGTCAATCGGGTCGAACGGAAAGTTCAGTGGCGCTAAGGAAAAGACAACAAACAAACGACAATGATAAATGTTTTTGAATTATATTAATATTTTCATTTGTAGCTCAAAGGTTCTCCCTGTCAAAATACTCATACTTGGTATGTACTTCTGTAGTTCGTGAAGAGACTGAGGGTTTAGTCCATGAGGAATTGGGGCCCATCTAGCCTTCGGGGCCCCTATTCAGCCCTATCCGAAAGTTAGTCTGATTCGTCAACCTTGAGAACACGACAAAGAGAAGTACGTTTCACAATGTTGCAACCAGGCTAACACCTAGGTAGGAAGTAAGATATGTAATATACTGTACACTGTTCACGCCAGCCAAAGACCAAATGCTCAGAGAAAACAAATATGTGTATTTCAATGTGTTTTGAACCCTTTGCCGTATTGTATAAGGGTTGCGAAGCGATCCAGACTCCACCTCAATTCGCAAGTTGCTAGCAAAATAAGAGACACTCTAAATTAATAAAGCCGCTATTCATGATATGCACCATTGCAATGTCTTCCGTTCCACCCAATAGCTGCGAGAAATCTTACTTTGGTTTATAGCAAAGCATTGAATTTTTCATCCAAATGATTTTCAGTAGACCACCCAGACAGATTTCAATTGAAAATTTAAGTCTACAAATATTAGAAGCAGGAAATAATTTGAGTCGAGAAATTTTACTTTGGTTTACAGCCATGGGGGAGATTTTTATTCAAATGATTTGCAGTTGACCACTCAGACAGATTTCATTGAACATTTAATCTACAAATATTGGAAATTTATTTGGTTTATAGCCATAAGTTGAATTTCCTATTCAAATTATTTTCAGTTGAGCAATTAAGGATGATGACCCTGAAAAAAATTAAATGTCTTTTCCTTGTTAGCTAAGGCATAACCGAGCTGGAAAAGATTTGAGTCGATAAATTCAACTTTGGTTTACATCCATTTGAATTCTTCATTCAAATGATTTTCAGTCGGGCGAAAATTATACGGGATTATGGGTATTTAGGTATTTAGTCCATTGAAGACTTCTCTGCTTTTAAATAATTGTTAAACTTCAACATTGAGATATAAAATTTTTGATTTTGAAGTTTAGATATATTTATGGGCGAAAGTTGAGAAAATGAAACTGTGAATCGTAAAATTTGTTCCCCGGTGGGAACTCCGGTAGCGGGTTATTTCTGACCGGTATTTGGAGAATATTATTTGGTTTTGATCAACAGTATTATTTCGAATCTTTCTGCTTGTTAAGATTAAAAGACCGGAAAAATAACAAAGGACACTTTTGCCAATTGAATATCACAATGCAACTACAAGAATGTTATTGATTTTGTTTTATCAGTATTTTATTTCAATTGAAAATCTTTTAATTTTTCGAAAATCTTGTATACTTTAGAATATTCTCCTTGGAAATATCTTTCCAACGGTGTATAAAAACAAAGTATAAATTGGTGGTGAGAAAATACTAAAGAAAATAAAGTGTCCACATACTTTTGAGAATGACTTTACCGGAGGTTTGTGGTAAGTACACTACACAATACTTTTTCCGCTTCTCATTTTTCATAAAAAAATTAGGTGAAAAATGAAGAAAAACATGAACTGAAAGGTGGAAGTTGACAATTGAGGCTGTCCGAAAGATGGATTAATTCCATCAAACCTCCAAACATTTTGCTGTTAAGAAGTTCATTCTTAGAGCATTCAGTTGAAAATTTAATCTACAAACATTAATATGTTGAAAAAATTCGAGTCGAGAAAGGCTACTTTGGTTGATAGCCAAGGGTTGAATTCTTTACCAAATGATTTTCAGTAGGGCACGTTTAGATAGATCAATTTAATATATGATCTAAAAACATTAGAAGTTGGAAATAGTTTGAGTTGAAAAATCTTACTTTGGTTTATAGCCATGGGTTGAATTTTTTATTCAAAAGATTTGCAATAGCGCAAAGATAATTAGGGATTATGGCCCTGAAAAAAAATCAAAAATCTACTTAATTGATGGTTGGTTGCCCAGGCTGCAAATAATTTGAGCTGGGGAATTACGTCATGGTTATTATACCACTCGTGTTCTTTTGCTACAAATTATTCTTCAGTAGAACCATCAAGCAATCGAAATTACAGTAATATAATACAATAGTTTTGGGCTATCTGATATACAACAATACAAACTACAGTTAATTTAAGGCTGGAAATAATTTGAGCCAGAAATAATTCCATCATGGTTTACACCAATGTGGCACTCAATTCGGATTCAAATCATTTTTAGCAGAAGTAGAAGTCCATCCAATTATTTCCACGCTAATAGATTGCTAATAGTCTAGTTTTAAGGAAATTGTACATGTTGTGATGTTAAGTTTTGCATGAGTAGTGGCTTAAAATACGTCCCATACACGTCAACACTCAAAGAAAATCAAGCATTTTTAAATTTCGAAAATAAGATTTATGAGAAAGGGGAGTAATAAATTTGAGCTGGGGTGATAAGGAACGAATGTTCAGGATTTTAGCGGGTTTGGGGTTGATTCAGAGGGATTGGAACCATGAAAACGAGGGGACTGAACCAATAGCTTTTCAAGTAAAAATTCCTAAAATCCCAAATTCTTATTGTGATCAATCTTCTTACAGCACGCCAAACCTCAAAATGGAGTCTACGTTTCTTATTTTCCAAGTTGTTAATAATTTGTTTGAGAAATTTCCTCATGGTCTTAGATCACTCAAGCATATGTTCAAATTAAATTAATATTCAGTAGAAATACGCAGTTCTCGAAATGTACCATAATGTTGGACGAGGCGAATGAAAAGTCAAGTAATATGAAATTTGTCGTTCTTTTTTATCGTTCTTTATGAAATGTGTCGTTCTTTTTGTCTATTTTTTAGTAATGCAGGATTTGTTAGATAGACCCTCTCAAAAGGTAAATTCGTCAATTTTTTCTAAATTTTCATTGTACTCAAGCATTATTTTATCAACAATTCCATGGTCACAGCAAGAGTACAAAGGTAACAATTATAGCAAAAAAAAAGAATTGACGTAAGAAAATCAAATAAAAATATTTGACGTCAACTAAAAACAGAATGTTACAAAAAGAAAGAAAATTTGAACATACATTTGTTGCAATTAGCGGTTGTGCAAAACAATGAATGTCACTTTCAGATAATGAACGGATTGGTTTTATGGCTTGAATGATCCATTTTGGTCGTTAGGCTTTAGGGATCTCTTGGTGCAATAAGTTCGTCACGTTGACCTACACCTAGATAACAAAGAAAAAAATTTTTTGGTGAGTTTCTGGGCTGACATCCTCATTTGTTATGTCTTTCATGGATATTCTTACAAGTTTTCATTAAGAAGAAAGATGACGTGAATTTTTTTATCTGTTGATCTCATTAGTTTAGCGCACACTGTTTCACTGGATCTTTAGAGAGGTTACGCGGTAAAAGTTGCGTGATGCTAACCAAAAGTAAAAACGCTATTAGTTGTAAAAGTTGTGAAAATTGAACTGCAGTGCCTTCTACGAGTCAACCCCCCCCCCCTAGCTGTTTGGTGTACAAAGATACTTTAGATTTTAAAATGATCACTTGACTTGAAAATCAGACAAACATTATTCATTATCACATTTTGGTCTACTTTTGTTACCAAATAACCAAACCCCCATTCTGCTGTTTTCTAAAACATACAGGGGTCTTTTTGGCTATTTGCTAACAAAATAATTAACCATCTACAATGATCAATGTCACTCAAGACCATATGTAATACCTAATTAGTTGTTGCATGGCCCAAGGTATATTCCACGCTGTAATGCAACTTCACTTCTTTCTTGTCATGCGAACTGGAAATTCCATTTTCCAGTTTTGCATTATTTGATAGAATTGATCAGCTTCCAGAACGTGGTGTTTAGAAGCACCAAATCGAACCGTGGCGAGTTTTTTTGATCAACTATTTGGATAAGTTCAGAGATAAGTTGTTGAACAGAGGTTATACACCACGTACGATATCAAGGCTATGTTATCATTATCATCCAACACCCGACATTGGGGTTTTTACTTAAAACTGACTTGACCCTAAATATTTTAGATTAAAAAACGAACAAAAACTTGAACGGGATAAATAGTGACTGTTAGAAATGCCATTTTTTTAATCCTTCGAGTTTTTGCCAGTTTAGGAAAACTGATAAAAAAAATGCCTTATTGACAAGACCTTTCTTTAGAGAGGGTGTCCCGAACGTGGTGTTTGGAAGCACCAAAAGCGAGTTGTTTTCTGTGCGTTTTTGGAAAAGTTTTGTCTAAATCACAGACCTCTACAAAACCGCAGGTAGTATAGTTTTCTATAAGAAGCAAATGAGCAAAATGAACAGTTTCCAATATGCAGTGATTGAGAGCTGTGGGCATCAAAACAAACCGTGACAATATTTTTGTCATCAAGCGTTTGGATAAAGTGTGAAGGTCGTTCTCCATAAGCGGCGATCTCTTCTTTTCAACTGAGGCCTTGCTTTACGAAATTATTCCATTGTCCCAATCTAACATCTGACAAAACGATTGAACGGATAGCTCTTGAACTCTTTTCGATTGAACTCATTGGTGAATTATCATGAAACATATCTGGAAATCGATAAATTCTTTATTCGATTATGTCAATTCTTGATTGCGTTTTGTGAATTCAAGTAAAGAATAGTGAACTATCCACAAACTCTCATTTTATATTTAGTTAGAGAGCATCAACATAGCTATTGATGCGCAGGCTAAACCGGCGTTTACGAAGATAAGAAACGTCTAGTTTTTCTAGGTAAGATTTTGAAAATGAGAAAGAATGTAACTTTTATGACAATTTTGATTATTTTCTCTGAGATTGATACGACGTCGAGAAAGCCAAGATACACAAACACATTCTCCTTCACTTAACATTATAGAACGACGACGCAATCTGAATTTGTTATACCATCAGATAGCTCTTGGACTCTTTATGAATAATCATGAAACGTATCTGGAAAGCGACAAATTCTGTTTACGAATTTTCGATGTCTTTTTGTTACGTTTTGTGACTTCAAGTAAAAATAGTGAACCATTGCTATACCTCTATCTTTTCATTTATTCTAGGTGGAATTTCAAAAATGAGAATGAATGTTACTTTCCTGACAATTTTGATTATTTTATTGTCAGAAAAAGACATTCATTTTCATTTTAAAAATACACATACACATCCATTTGACATTACTGAGTGACATTCCCGTCTACTGGTATTATCAGAATAAACATTGAATTGAAAGGCCATAAAGGACAAAATACCAAAGACTCGCAAAATGAAATTTGATGTCTCTCTGCTTAAGGCTTAGCAACTACAGAGATGGATCAAGGGAAAGTGAATTAAGAGACTGGTGCCCACTCCTACTTTCTGGTTAACAGCCATCTGGAAAGAGAGCCCTTGGGTCGCCTTCGACTACAGTCACAAAGCTTAGTTCTAGTTTAGACGGCCCACTTTTCACCATGCCTATTCTAATTTTGAATTAAAGTTGGCATAAAGTGGGCTGTCTAAAGTCAATGCATTGCCCTCTTTTGACGTCAATGCAATGGCTTATTTCAATCCTTTCCAAGCAGCGATTTTGACTGTCAACTTTGTGCCCACTTTCTGCCTACTCTATCAATTAGAATAGGCAGGGCAGAAAGTCGGCCGTCTAAACTAGAGCTTACTTACTGAATAGTCTATTTCGATTATAAAATGACGCTGGAAAGTAAAGTCAAATAAATTAAATATATTTGACGTCAGATAACCCTCAGATAAACATTGCAAAACTTACATTTTTGTAAAAGTTCATACATATAATGAGGATTTTGATTTGATTGACTTCATTGTTCGATGATAGTTGCTTTTGATTGGTTGCTTGATTGGTTGGATATTCTTTCATTTGATTGAAATCGCATGGCTTTTCTGGAATGTAACAAATATTAAAATATTATAAAAAAAGTTGTACACAACCTAATCAACTGCAACTCTTCTGGTTGACGAAAAACAATTTATACTTTTAACGGGTATGGCGGTTTTTTTTCATTCAGAAGATTGAAAAGAAGACTTTGTAGAAAGCTCAAATTTGGGAAAGGGATGGTTCAAACTTGCAGCCTTGGTACAAAGAGTAAGTGAGAACAAGCTTGTAACGCATTTACCAGCATATGAATCATTTCATACCCTGCATATAATTAGATTTATCATAATTAACAGTTGAAGTAATTAAATAAGACTATGAAATGAACTGTATTCATTACTTGTAGATATTCAAATACCCTATTAAAGGGGTTGCTCTCTCTTCTCATTGACTTTTCTCCACACTGTTTGTATAGCACAGACATACACCAAAGAGATTTAAACCAAACATAAATTATCTCTAGACTAAATCTACCTTGCTTGTAAAAATCCAAGGTGCAAGTATTCGCAATTTTCATATTGTGGTGATTGAGCCGTGGATATTTTGGAAGCAAGAGATTGGAAAATCTTTTTATCAATTGTGACCTGTTAGTCCTATTTTGATCAGGTTTCTAATTATTACGTTATCATCTAATCTGATTCCTTTGGTCCAATAATTCGAATCTTGATTATCCGGAGTGTCCGACGAATGGGGAGCAGGAGCATACCTCTGGTCAGATTTCTTATTTTTGAAAAAGCCGAAAATATGTAACATGGTTGGAAAGTCACAAAATTCTAGCGATTCTTAATTAAATCTTGTCGGAGATGTTGAAAATCATATTTAGTTTAATTGTCTTACTTGTGAAAATCTGAAGCATCACTATCACGATTATTGCATCATGATTATCGATAATCAGATATTTGGAAGGAGGAGTTTGAAATAAAATTTTGAATAGTGATTTGACCTGTCAATCTTATATGGAAGGTTATTTTGGATTAAAAATCAAAGGCAACTATTCTTATCATTTTATCCTGGCCCAGATATTCGGAAATGACTGAGGGTTTGCTGTCAAATATTTGTGAATTACTCATTTGAAATTGTTAAACTTTCGAATCTGCGAGACTAAATATTTGTTGGTAAGAGATTAAGGAAGACATTTCTTGGGGGACAATGCAATCAGACATTTCCAGGTAAAAATCGCATTTTGAAAGGTTTTAAAACAAAAATTGACATTGAAGAGTGTTTTAGGATACTGAAACTGAGAGATGTTGTCTTAGAAAATTTGTTTTTATTTTATCATAAGAACCAGTAAATTTTGGCTCAGGCTGGGCTGTTCTTAATTGTTCTTATTGTAATACAACTTTAGATCATTATTCTTTCATTTAGAGTCTGTAATGTTCTTAATTTTGATAAGCAGACCTATTATTAAAACCATCCTTCGCTCAGCTCAGGGGGTGTGATTAAGTTATTTTGAAGTCGTATGCTGTTGGTACATTTGCATCTTTCTAACTCGATATTCAAGACCTGAGATGGATCTTTGGATCATAGAAAGCAATTTTACACTGAACGTTTTTAATAAGAAGATCTCTAAGAAGTTCTTCCAAAATATTAAGAACAAGTTAAGAACATTTTAAAGCTTCATGGGCTCTAAAACTAAAACACCCAAATTCTTAGGAAATTGCACAAAAATACTCACAAAATGGTGAAATTTAGAACATTCTAAGAAAATTTTTAGGCTTAAAACTCAAAACGTTAAGAACAAGGCTTTTTAAACATATACCTTCTATCTGAATGGGCGGGTAGTTTAAATTACAGAAAGATTCGAGTTAAAGAGGTTCGAATTAGAGAGAAAGTTGACTGTAATCATAATCGTTGGCCATTATTTCAAAAAGTCCAGTAAAAATGGTATCCAATATTACAAAATCTGAAAAGCAAAATTAAGGAAAATTGACGTCAATTAGAAATAATGAATTAAACAAAAAGAATTTTTTGAAAGATTTCACATTTTGGCATTTTGTACAAAACAGTGGTTGTGAGTTGGGTCTTGATTAGAAAATATGTTTGGTTTGCTTAATGGATTGATTGAGTCGGTTTGCTTTTAATCCTTTAGAATATCCTGGTGTAAGATCAATTTTTAAGCATTTGAACAAACTTTTTTGCAGTAAAATACACATTCATTCTTTAGAATCTTGAATCGATGGTTGAGTTGCAAAAAATTTCCTTTCAAATAATTTTAAGCTGATTCTATCAAAAACTCTTCTTTTTACTGAAGGATTCAAGTTATTTTTCCGCATGTTGAAAGAAGTACAATGTTTTTCAAAAGCTTTATAATCTTAGTAATTTTCGAGTTTCAGCACAATGGGACTTTCCTACAACAAAGTCATACCATATAGTGAAACTAAAGCTAAAGCATAGCATGGTTCCTAGAAATTTAATTTAAGTAGTTTTGGACTTGTTTCTCTCAATGTAGGATAAAACATTCTCTCTCCATTCTCTGCTCTAGCCCATTTTGGAGTGAAACAAATTTTTTCTGCGATCAGGAAAATTCTTGAAGAAAACATTTGAGCTTTTATTTCAAAGTTGTCTATTGAAGGATTTTCCGTTCGCCGAAGCTTTTAGCAACCCTACCCAATGAGTCAGCATTTCCAATGTTCTTTAAGTCAATCAATTTTTCACTTTGTAAATCGATGCATTTGTTTTGAGATGCATAAAATTATGACAGCCCCGTTTTGAAAGTAGTGTTGCCAAAGTCTCTTCCTAAACATTTTTGAAAATTGTTTTTCTTTTGCTTAATTGATACTTTCTCGCTAAAATTCTGTGTTTTTTTTAGAATTTAACGCAAACACAATTTTCGGGAAAATCGTGGATATTGCGTTTCAAGAATTTACGAGGGATTGTTGAAGCCGCGTTCATCTTACAATTAGTGAAATATACTTGTGTGAAGCACATTTTCCAAGAAAGTTAAATAATACGTAAGAGTGCATTACGGATGTTTTCAAACACTTTTCAAGAAAAGGTAACCTTTTTGGCTTACTTTTACTTTCGTTAAGTGTATGAAGATAATATGAAATACTCATCTTACAATAGCAAAATATGAACTGTGAAAAATACATCCAAGGAACTTTTTTGACTTGGCCTTTCTTTCGTGGTTAAAGAAGTTGAGTGATAGTTGATATATAAATAATGAAACATAAAAGATGAGCTAAGACTTGTGTGAAACACTGCTCAAGGCAACAAGGGAAGGTAACTTTTTTTGGCTTGTCTTGTTTTTGTAAGTGTATTTCAACAAGATATGAGTGATGGTTGATAAACGATTTCATCTAACACGGATGAACTATGACTTGTGTGAAACATTTCTCAAGGAAATCTAACCTTTTTTGGCTTACTTTATTTATAGTCAGGTAGAATTAGGTCATAAACTGCCAAAACCGGGACAAAAATGGTGTAGAGATGAAATTTTGCACAGAGGTCCAGGAATATGTCAGGAATCGCCAAAAAAAAGCCCCACGCCCAGGAAGATGGGAACACCCTTAAATCCATAATGGCGGACATGGTACTTTTTTCTACAATTAATCAAGGGGGACCCTTGACAACTGATTTTTAATTGTTTTAAAATGTCAAAAATAACTAGACAGGGAGATTCCTCTCGATGAGTAAATAAAGAAAATGGGGTCACTTTTGAAATTTGGACCACGTGGTCCCGAGATATGACCTCTAAAGTCCAAAAAATGACGATTTTGATGACGTCAGCATTTTTACTGAGATGGATAAATTGGTACGTCGATGAGCTAGTCATGTAGCCCTGATCATGGGCTTTCAGAAAAATATATGGTTTAGTATGTTTAAACCAACTGTTGGCGAGATATAACGATTTTAAAATCGAAAAAAAGTGCTGACTCAGCAAAAATAAGCGTTTTAAACGATTTTAAAATCGTTATATCTCGCCAACAGCTGATCTAAACATACTAAACCATATACTTTTCTGAAAGCCCATGATCAGGGCTACATGATGAGTTTGTCGATGTTTCAATTTATCGCTCTCAGTAAAAATGCTGACGTCATCAAAATCGTCATTTTTTGGACTTTAGAGGTCATATCTTGGGATCACGTGGTCCAAATATCAAAAGTGACCCAATTTTCTTTATCTACTCATCCAGAGGAATCTCCCTGTCTAGCAATTTTTGACATTTGAAAATAATTAAAAATCAGTTATCAAGATAAATTGTAGAAAAAAGTACCATGTCCGCCATTATGGATTTGAGGGTATTCCCATCTTCATGGGGGTGGGGCTTTATTTTGGCGATTCCTGACATGTTCCTGGACCTTTGTGCAAAATTTCATCTCTACACCATTTTTGTCTGGGTAGTTATGCAATTCTACCTGATTATTATGTGAATGGATTCCAACAAGTTATGAGCGATGGTTGGTAAATCAAAAAAGGATGAACTAAATTTAAGTTAAATTATGCTTGAGTAGTGACTTAAAAATACGTCTGATATCAGCACTCAAATAAAATAAAGTCGAGCATTATTTAATAAAATTTTGAAAATAAGATTTATGAGACAGGGGTGTAGTAAATTAGAACGGGGGTTATAACGAGTATATGTTCAAGAATATTTTAAGCGGGTTCGGGGTTGATTTAAACGGCTGAGTTGGGAAATAAAAAAGGGGGACTGAACCAATAATAGCTTTTCAAGAAACAGGATATCCACCCCTGTGATGTCTTTAATTACTCAACTATTAGTTCCAGGCAGACCATTTATTTCATGAATATCTTTCAATCTTTCCCAGGGCCGGCGAATCGGTTTTAAAAGTGAGGGGGCTAAATGATATAGTGACTAAGGAGGCCCCACCATGGTTGGGGCGGACGGGCTGGAAAATTTTTGAAATTATGGTACTATACATTGGCCTAGAAGTGGTCTAAATTAAATTTTTATTAAGTTATTGGATTGAAAAAATCAAAGAAGTTAGGCGTTTTTTCATAAGTAAAAGTAGATTGAGAGTATGCTTTAACAGACAGTAAGCATACAGTAATAAAAATTAAAATTGTCCAAAGTATTTAAAGCGATGCTCTCGAGTCGACACAAACTCTCTACCAACTTCATCTATATCAAGTTTATCCGTTAGATTTTTATGGATATGGAGCAAAAGAAAGATTGTTAGACCGTTTTGGCTTCATTGTTGAGCGTAGCCAAGTCTTTTTTTCTCTCGCCCTCTCTTTCTCTCTCTCACTCTTTTTTTAATTTTTTTGCAAAAAGTGGAGGGGCTACAGCCCCCCTAGCCCCCCCGGTTTCGCCGGCCCTGTTTCCCTGTTAGCTAGCGCATAATCGATTTGAGCCGACAAATTCAATTTTGGTTTACAATTTCTTCATACGAATGATTTTCAGTAGGGTAAAGATAATAAGGGATTAAGGGTAACGGACACATAATGTCCTGAAAAAAAATCTAATATCGACGTGATTGACGCAAGTATAAGTAAATGTTATTTTAGGCTTTTGATGACTGCTTTTCTCTAATAATCTAAAGCGCGCCGGTGTTCGAATACTTTTCTTGAAGAAGTGCAACGGACGAACAGGAGGATTGAAATTTCTGGGTCATGTCTTAAAATCAAGGAATGAAGAATTTAAAGAAATTTCAGCATGCTTAATACTAATTTCACTCTTACTAGTATTATGTTTTTCCTTGCACAAATCATTTTAATTGTGTTTCGTCATATCACTTATCCTTCTCTCGAAAAGCTTTTGACAGCTCAAAATCTTTTTCATAGATAATTGTGGTTGTTGAGATGCATTTCGAGCGATAGACAAAATAAATGATAACTTTCCCTTTTCAAAACAAAGATTGAAAAAAGCCTTGTGATATACAAACAGGCTTTACAAATTATTTTACAAGTACAAAGTGTTGCTTAAAATCAGAAGAAGAATTTAATATTGCATGATCAAGTATTTTGCAACAACAGGTAAATCCGCCAACTTTTTCAGTTTATTTTATCAAAATTCCATGGCTACAGCAAAGTACAAAAGTCACATTTATAGCAAAAACAAAAATGGAAAAACAAAAATTGACGTGGAAAATAAAATGAAACTATTTGACGTCAACTAAACAGAATGCTACAAAAGAGAAAGAAAATATTGAACATAAATTTGTTGCAATGAGGTTGTGCAAAACAATGTCACTTTCAAGCAATGAAAGGATTGGTTTTATGGCTTTATTGATCTATGCTATGTTGGTCGTTAGGCTTTAGGGATCTCTTGATGCAATGAGTTCGTCCTATGTTGACCTAGATAACAAAGAAAATATTTTCAAAAGTTTTTGGCGAGCATCTGGGCTGACAACTTTATTTGCTGTGTCTTTCATGGATATCGCATCTGTTATTGCATGATCAAAGGTGTAATGCAACACGCTGCAATGCAACGTCAGTTTTTTCTGACCATGCGAACTGGAAATTCCATTTTCCATTTTTGTATTATCTGATAAAAATGATCAGCTTCCAGAACTAGGTGTGAGAAGCACCAGATCGAACTATGGCGAGTTTTTTTATCAACTATTTGAATAAGTTTAGAGATAAGTTGTTGAATAGAGGTTATACACCACGTACGGGTTTTTACTTAAAACTTACTTGATCCTAAACATTTTAAATTAAAAGACGAACAAAAACTCGAACGGGATAAAAATGCCACTTTTTTAATCTTTCAAGTTTTTGATAGTTTGAAGAAAAATGATTGAAATGCCTTATTTAGATTTAGATGTTTAGATTGACAAGACCTTTCTTTTAGAGAGAATGTCCCGAACGTGGTGTTTGGAAGCACCAAAATGGACCTCAAGCGAGTTTTTTTTCTGACGCGCGTTTTTGAAAAAGTTTAGTCTAAATCACAGACCTTTACAAAACTGCAGGTAGTATAGTTTCCAATATGCAGTGATTGAGAGCTGTGGGCATCAAAACAAACCGTGACAATATTTTTGTGATCAAGCGTTTGGATAAAGTATGAAGGTCGTTCTCCATAAGCGGCGATCTCTTCTTCTCAATTGAGGCCTTCATGAAATTATTTTGTTGGCCCAATCTAACATCTGACAAAATAATTGACCAGAATATCAAGTTAACACCGTCGGATAGCTCTTGGTCTCTTTAAGATATACCACATTGGTGAATTATCATGAAACGTATCTGGAAAGCGACCAATTCTTTTTACGAATTATTGTTGCCTTCTTGATTGCGTTTTGTGAATTCAAGTAAAGGATAGTTAACCTATCGCCATACATACCCTTATTTTAGATTTAGTTAGAGAGCATCAACAATACAATCTTAAAAGCCTAATAGCTATTGATGCGACGGCTAAACCGGCGTTTACGAAGATGAGAATCGTCTAGTTTTTTCTAAGGGAGATTTTCAAAATGAGAATGTATGTAACTTTTATGACAATAATTGACTCTTTTCTCTGCTGAGATTGATATGACGGCAAGAAAGATACACAAACACATTCTCCTTCACTTAACATTATAGAACGACGCAATCTTAATTTGATACTCTATTGGATAGCTCTTGGACTCTTTATGAATAATCACGAAACGTATCTGGAAAGCGACAAATTCTGTTTAACGAATTTTTGATGTCTTTTTGTTACGTTTTGTGACTTCAAGTAAAAAATAGTGAACCATTGCTATACCGTTATCTTTTCATTTATTATAGGTGGAATTTCGAAAAAGAGAATGAATGTTACTTTCCTGACAATTTTGATTATTTTATTGTCAAATTGTCAGAAAAACAACATTCATTTTCATTTTAAAGTACACATACACATCTTCCTTCTCGTAACATTACTGAGTGACGCAATTGAAAATTCCCGTCTACTGGTATCGCTTGATAACAGAATAGACATTGAATACAGGTCAAAATACCAAAGACTCATGAAATGATATTTGATGCCTCTCTGCTTAAGGCTCATCAACTAACGAGATGGATTAAGGGACAGTGGATTAGGAGAGTGGCACCCACCCCTACTCTATGGTAGACGGCATCTAGAAAGGGAGCTCTTGGGTCGCCCTCTATTGCGGTCACAAAGCTTACTTACTGAATACGTAGTCTATTTCGATTTAAAATTGGCGCTGCAAAGCAATGATAAATAAATAAAATAAATTTGACGTCAGATATAAACTACATTAAGCAATAGAAGTTTAAGGAGCGGAACATGGCAAAACTTACATTTTTGTGGAAGTTCATACACGAAGAGGATTTTGATTTGACTGATTTCATTGTTCGATGAGTTGCTTGATAGGTTGCTTGATTGGTTGGATATTCTTTCATTTGATTGAAATCATATCGCTTTTCTGGAATGTAACAAATATTAAAAAATTATAAAAAAAGTTGCACACAAATTAATCAACTGCAACTCTTCTGGTTGACGAAAAACAATTTATACTTTTATAACGGGTATGGCGGTTTTTTGTCATTCAGAAGATTGAAAAGAAGTCTTTGTACCGGGTGTCTCTGAAAAAACTTCCCCCTGTTTGATTCAAAATTGCGAAAAAGTGAAAAAATATATTAGCTTGATTTTTTTGAAATCGTTTAGAGGAGGGTTTAACTTAAACTTTGGTATATCAAACTTTAAAATTGCTTCATTAGACCAAAAGTTATGAGAAAAAGAGTAAAAAATCTTTTTTCAAAAAGAGCGAAAAAAGACGAAAAAACAGGGTATCAAATCTTTTGTTAGAAAAAAAGACACTCAAACTTTCTCTTCTCCACTCAAATAGACTCGCTAAGCTTTGGAAACTTTTGGAAAAATTTTGATAAAAGTTTGTTGCTTGTTTAAACTTCATGCTCATTAATGAATCCAAAAGGAGCTCTAAATTGGCAATAAAAATCATTAAAAACGAATAATAAAACAAAAAAGATGCACAGAAGTTCAAAAGTAAAACTTTACTGTCAATAAAGTAGTGTTTTCTTGTCTAATTTGATACCCTGTTTTTTCGTCTTTTTGCGCTCTTTTTGAAAACAATTTTTTTACTCTTTTTGTCATAACTTTTGATCTAATGAATCAATTTTAAAGTTTGATATACCAAAATTTAAGTTAAACCCTCCTCTAAACGATTTAGAAAAAATCAAGCTAATATATCTTTTGACTTTTTCGCAATTTGAATCAAACAGGGGGAAGTTTTTTCAGAGACACCCGGTAGAAAGCGCAAATTTGGGAAAGGGATGGTTCAAACCATTGAGTTTAAAGCCCGAAGAGCTAGAGTTCAATCTCTAACCTTTCTAAGGAAAGAAAAAGTGAAGCCTTAAAAAATGCGCCGCACTTTTGACGACAGCAACTTTGGTAGGATTTGTTGGCTTATTTTTGCTGAGTCAGCACTTTTTTTCGATTTTAAAATCGTTATATCTCGCCAACAGTTGGTTTAAACATACAAACCATATATTTTTCTGAAAGCCCATGATCAGGGCTACATGACTAGCTCATCGACGTTCCGATTTATCCATCTCAGTAAAAATGCTGACGTCATCAAAATCGTAATTTTTTGGACTTGTCTCCCTGTCTAGTTATTTTTGACATTTGAAAACAATTAAAAATCGGTTATCGGTCCCCCTTCATTAATTGTAGATTTATGATTTATGATTATGGATTTGAGGGTATTCCCATCTTCATGGGGGTGGCTTTTTTTTGGTGATTCCTGACATGTTCCTGGACCTATGTGCAAAATTTCATCTCTACACCATTTTTGTCTGGGTAGTTATTCAATTCTACCTGATTATTGGTGTCGAGACGCGTTTCAATTCTAGTAAACTAAAACTGAGGAATGTTATCTTAGAAAAATATTATTTTTTCATCATTAGAACCAGTAAATTTTGGCTCAGGCTGGGCTGCTCTTAGTTGTTCTTATTGTAATTCATGATATGCACCATTGCAATGTCTTCCATTCCACCCAATAGCTGATTGGTTGTAAGGGATGTATTGACTGATTTTACGTCACTTACAACCAAAAAGCGATTGGTTCCGTGATGTAATGTCAGAAGACATTGCAGTGGTGCATATCATGAATACAACCTTAGATTATTTCTATTTTGTTAAGGCAGTTAGTTAGCCTTAATTAGATGAGTCTCAGGTCCCACACAGCACTCTCACCATTTTGCAGTTTGTCATTTTCGTGTTTTCTTTTGTTTTGATCATGTTTGTTTACCTTTTTCAGTTTGGTCAGCATTTTAATCATATTTTCTACCATTTTGAATACACTCAGTGGCAGGAAATATGCAAAAACTAATTTGAAATTTGAAATCGGCATGAAAAGTTGATCTTAAATTTTTCATTCAAAGTTAATTCAAAGTGAAGCATTTTCAAATTATAAATTTTTCTTAGTTTTGAAGATTTTAGTAAAAAAAAGACTCCAATACCAGGCCAAGGGTAAGAGTTGTGACGAAATCATGGCGTTCTAAATTCAAATGACATCATTAATTAGGTCCACAGGATTTTGACGTCAAAGCACGCTTGCTAGGCCTTGAATTTAGAACGCCATGGACGAAATGAATTTCAAATTCAGAATCAGCATGAAAAACTGATTTAAAAAAGATATCACATCACTAGAAAGCTACTCATTTTGTTTTATAAGCATAACGTTTTTAAGCATATTGAAGCTCAAATTTCCAGAAAAATTAAGCATATGCTATAAGCATACCTTGAGGCTCAGCCAAAGAAAAATATATAGAACAAACATGTATAATGCATATCAAAACTGGTAGTACTGTATTATACAGAATTCAAATTAATCCCTATATACTATATAATAGTCGAACGTGCACAACGCACTGGGCTCAACTTCAGTGGCTTCAAATCATTCATAGGCCCAATTGTAGACCCCCAGATATTCACCCAATGAACAAGTGTGCCAAATTTCAACCAAATCCGATCATTTTGGAGGCCTGTAGACTGCTCCAAAGCTTTAGCCTCGTTTTGGCAAAAAACTCGTTCCCAGGCCCCAAAAATCAAAATTTTTGAAAAATGCAAAAAGCGCCCCCAGATATTCACCCAAGGATCAAGTGTGCAAAATTTCAGCCAAATCAAACAATTTTTGAAGTCTCCAGGCTGCCCCAAAGTTTTAGCCTCGTTTTGGCGAAAAACTCGTCCCCAGGCCCCAAAAATCAAAATTTTTGAAAAATGAAAAAACGACTTCCAGATAATCACCCAAGGAACAAGTGTGCCAAATTTCAGCCAAATCAAACAATTTTTGAAGTCTCCAGGCTGCCCCAAAGTTTTGGGACATACACACAGACACACACACACACACCCATTCTCAGATTCTAACTCAACTGAAGTTGAGAATATCAAAAAGCACCAAGTCAAGAGAGAAAGTGTAGCAGTCTTTTTTTGAAACATGAACACAACACTATAAAGATTCGAAATCATATTGTAAACATTCGAAAACAATAGAATGTCTTCATTTTTCTCAAGATTAAAGATAGGGGAAAATGCGCGAAAATTCCCCCCCCCCCCCCCCTTCATAATTTTTTTACCAAGCATAGGGTTAAGCATAGTGGAGGCTCAAAATTGAGCTTTACTTAAGCATAGTGAGCTTCAGCCGAAATTTACCGTATGCTTATAAAACAAAATGAGTGTATTCAAAATAGAAAATTTCAAAAAATTGACTTTTTGCGGTTTTTTGCGGTTTTCCGAAAAAAAGGTCTCCGGTAGCCGGCCAGGGATAAGAGATATCGAAAAGTGGATTTCAAATTTGGAATCAGCATGTAAAATTGGTTAAACATAAAAATTCCCAAAAAAGTCATTTTTGGACCACCCCTACTAAATCAAGGTCATATCTGAGTTTCTTTCTTCATACATAGTAAATCGAACTTCAAATCGAATCCTCTTATCTCAAAACCACATCATCCGAGGTGTACAAATTGTGTCTACAATTCACCATTTTAAAAACCTCATATCGAATAAATTTAATTTGATAATAGTGACAGTGTTAATTCTCCATTCAAATTTTTGGGTATTATTACATTAAACTTTTTACAAAGGTTTAGGCATTGTTCAATTTCTCTCTACCCTAGTCTAAATTCATTCCATCTAAAGTCAACATTATTTTTTTAAGAAAATAAATTCTCTCAAATTCAAATTCGATATTCATGCCGAAAAACCGATTCGATTTCATTATTTGAATTGTTTTAAACTAAAATTGCTAAAATTATTATACGAAAATCAAAAGCTAATAAAATTGGAAATTTCTATCTAAGCTGATCCACATAAGTCGGATTATAATCAACACGTTCTCTATCATTGGATACAGCCATTTTTTTGAAGGCTTGGCGGTACAGGAGGGGTGTTATTCTGTGGTACATGGTTAATGTTATTCCGAAGTTGTTGTTCAAAGTTGTTTTGCAATTTTTTTTTGGGTACAGCGCGGTACAAACGCCCATTATCTTCGTCATATTCATTGCAGAGTGCCTTCGCCGTATCTATACGATGGTATGGGCTGGAGGCTATTCGGTGTAACATTGCCATTATGAAGTAAAGGTTGGCTGTCTGAATTCTCCTCATCTGTGGCCAATTCATCTTGATTTATTGATTCCGATTTATAATTCTTGTCTTTATGTAACAATGAAATAGATAAACTCCTGAAATTAAAATTTTAAATAAAATATTTTGGATTCTATCGAAAGTGTACAGGCCTAGCACCAAGCTAAATTTAGTGTTGACACTATATGAAATGGTCAATATCTATCACTGGTGATAAAAGTCAAAGACTTCCGTAGTTCTTGAGATCCGACAGGCCCAAAAGATCCGACACGGGGTAGTTGTGTACTTTACAGACCAGTTTGCAAAGGACCAGATATCATAGATTTATAAAGCCCGAAGGACTAGATGTCGTGCTTTGGCTGAAAAGTGTGCCGAGGTTAGATAGGAAATCCTGCCTAGGTCACGTGCGTGACATTACAATAGAATTTCTGCGTTTGACCAATAAGAAGCTTCGCGGGTTTTCGAAAACAATAACAGCAATATTTATTTGCGATATTTAGTTTTTTTTTGCTTGGGAGAGCTTAAAGCACGACATATACATGTTTTTTTATAAGCATAACGCTTATAAGTATATGAAGGCTCAGATTTGCAGATTTCCTAAGCATATTGTGAAGCTAGTAAACTAATCATTGATGAATAATGCAAACAGAGACTAGGACTGAGCCAACGCGATATCAATGAACTGAAAGATGAATAGAAATCAATAGAGTGGGGCTCAGGCCCTCGAGCCCAGACCCCTGAATAGGGCGAGCAAACATGAGCGAGAAAAGGAAAGAAATCGAGGACTTGGTAGGAAGAGCTCGAAGGAAAAGGACTTGGGAGAAAGAGCTCGAAGGAAGAAGACTTGGAAAGGAGAGCTCGAATAAAAAGGACTTAAAAAGGAGAACTTGAAGGAGAAGGACTTGAACAGAGACTATCGTTAATTACATGCCAGAGTTACTAAGTTATTTGATGTTATTTATGTTACGCTTATTTGATAAATATTACTTAATTGGAAAAAGACCTAAAGTCCCTTCGTTACACTGAAGGTGAACCAGAAGAACTCGCTTCGCAAGAATCAAAGATCCGAAAGGAGAGAGCTACATTACACCAAGGAACAAGAACAATAAAAGATTACACCACAGAAACTGAACTATTGTTGATTGGTAGTTTGGTTGATTTCGCGATTAAGGACACGTTATTTTGAAAAGGACAAAAGTGATTTTACATGAGAGTTTTACACAAAATCAATTATTTAAAGTCAACGAGAAGAGAAGTTTAACGTCGAACTCTCGGTATCAATTATTCAACAAACTTGAACGCAGTGAACCTTTGCCGTAACCAAGCATTGGTTACAATTGATTCAAGTAAAATAATACCTAACATTGTGCAGTAAATTTTGATTTCGATTTTGTGATGAATGGAAAGATAAATAAGTAAAGGAAACTAGGCAAGAGGAATACAGCATCTAGAGGTAACACATTTCGACTACTTATAAATCATTCAACATGCAACTCGCTAAAACGACAGTGTCGATGAAAGCGAAAACAAGCAAGTAATGACGAACATCTTCAAGATGAACGTAATCCAAATGACTTTGGACGATATACCACAATTCAATGGAACCAGTAATAAAAATATCAAAAGCTATTTCGAACGTTTCGAGAGCATAGCAACCATTGGCAAGTGGAGCTCCAAAGAACGTTTGAACGTTCTAACAGCATATGGCTTACAAGGTCACGCGATGCACTATTACAGAGCGCTACCAGCAGGCGTGAAGCCTTCATACAAGCTGATAAAGAGATGTTGCTGAACTACTTCTGGTCGTCCGATATCAGAATGTTAAAGAAAGCGGAACTAGCCAAACTCAAACAAGAGGAATGTTCATCACTAAATGTCTACATTGAAAAACTCGAAAATCTAGTTCATCAATTAAATTATAACAATGAGCAGAAATTGGACTCACTCATCGCCGGACTGAATGACGGTTTACGAATATCAGTCATTTTAAAGAGATTCAAAACCTTCAATGAAGCAGTGGCTTACATCAGATTGGAGAACACAATCAAGCCGAATTATAATGTGAACTCCACCAAACTATTCAAAGAGCTGAACGAAAAGATCGACAAATTAGCATACTGTCCAATTTTCCGGTGCAACACCAAGACGAGTGTCATTAAATGAGTACGCCGGTGAAAGAGATCTCGATGAACAAGTATCCGAGGTGATCGAACAAAAGTTACGAATGATAATGCCTCAAACAATCAATACGCTTGGCCGACCCCCAAATTTGCATCATCACAGACGGAATGAGAGAGATCGAAAGAATGCAAGCCAAAATCAAGAATCTCAAGCGACACGGAACAGACTTCCTCAACAAAATAGAAGAATCTCCTTAGATGGACGCCGTTACACATCAACGCGAACGCCAGTAAAAGATCAGGACCCTCGAGAACCCCCCCCCAAATCTACCCACCACCGATATTACCTACCGCCCACCGCCCCCTTATTCGCCAACACGCAAGACCATTTATAACCACCAAAGCTTCTCCGCCACCTATCATTATCGAAGTTCATCACCACCGAAATTTCATTCCGACCACCAAAGATTATTCGCCGACCACGTCTAACATGTCAACAACGCCGAATTTCACTCATCGAGGCAAATGTTTATGAAACGTTCAAACTTCACTCGTTGTCAAGGATTACAACCTGTCTCCAAGATATGCCATCTTTCGCTAAAAATCACAAGAAATGATTCACATTCTCTAGAATTATTCAAACCCCCTCCAAGGTTATCCATCAGCCACCAATAATTCACAGCATTGTCAGAAATTAGAAAAACCTGTCCAAGAATATTTGAAAGTCTTCCAGAATAACCCAGTCGAGAATTTGTAAAGCCGTCAAGATTGTTAAAAAGCCGTCCGAGATGTCAATAAAAGCCGTCCGAGATTGTCAAAAGCCGTTTGTTAAAAGTCATCTGAGATTGTCAAAAAGCCGTCGAGAGTGTCAAAAAGTCATCCGAGATTGTCAAAAAGTCAGCCGAGATTGTCAAAAAGCCGTCCGAGCGTCCGAGACTGTTAAAAAGCCGTCGAAATTGTCAAAAGCCGTCCGAAGTTTTGAAAAACCGACCGATATTATCGAAAGACCATCCGATATTATGAAGAAGCCAATTGGAGTATTAAAAATCCATGTTGTAGTGTTCAAGAGCCGTCCAAGAATATTGAACACCCGTCCAATAATATTCCGAAATCATACGAGAGTGTTCAAATATCCACAAAACAGTCGACAGAATGTATGACGCTTCAACTGAAATGCCGAAAATACCAGATAAATCGAAGCAGAAGCAAGATACAACTGAGTCTGCTACTGAAAATAATCTTACCAACGTTGTACATCCTGATTATGAATATCATATCGTTGATAAATCTTACATATACAATACCAAGTGAAGAGCCGGCAGCAACCAGAAATCAGTGAGAGAATTCTCAACGATGATAAAATATACGACCAGAAAAACCAATGGCACAACCGAAAGATCTACGAGTACAAGAAAAGAATTTGTGAAAAACAACAAATTTATCCCAGAAACAAAAATAAACTTCGTTCATTGTGTTGAGTACTCAATACTTAACCATGCTTGATAAAGTTGATATTTAATGAAACACGAATATTTAAAGAGCTGCACAGAGCACCAAACCAGAAAAAATAGTTATATCGAGTCAAAATTGCGTACATTGAGAAGGACAGTTAACTGACTACAACCAAGACAAAATTTAGCGCAGAGAAATTGTTGAATAAATTCCGAGATGTCGAATAGAATGCAGATATGTTTACCGAATGAAACTAACAATTACCTAAAGACTGAAATGTTAAAAGAGAAACTGAAATTGGACAAATAGTTTATTGATTTTATGACATTTTTAAGAGATGAGTTTATGTAATATTTATGAATCAGACGATAATTTGTAATTTAGTTGTTTTCAAATAAAATATTTCAGCATTAGAAATTGTTAACTATACGTAAAATTTGATATATAAAGAACCGACATCAACAATGAAAACAACTTGAAGACCTGCGAAGATGAAATGCAGTCCAGGATATACCGATTATGTTATGTTTTAATTTAGTGACGAGAACGTCACTTGTCAAACGTGAGGATATGAAGTCATATCAGTGTACGAACTAAAATCCAGAGAAGAATAAACATTAAACATTGTGAAAACTCGATAAGTAAACAACCACAATTGAGCACTTAATTGCACCAATCATCAGCACGAAAGCAAAAACATTAAAAAGTTAATGATTCCTGAGAGAAAGAAGTAAGCAAAACCACGATCTCGAATTTTTTTTGAAGTGACGAGGACGTCACTTGTCGAACGTCGGAGATGTGAAGCTAGTAAACTAATCATTGATGAATAATGCAAACAGAGACTAGGACTGAGCCAACACGATATCAATGAACTGAAAGATGAATAGAAATCAATAGAGTGGGGCTCAGGCCCTCGAGCCCAGACCCCTGAATAGGGCGAGCAAACATGAGCGAGAAAAGGAAAGAAATCGAGGACTTGGTAGGAAGAGCTCGAAGGAAAAGGACTTGGGAGAAAGAGCTCGAAGGAAGAAGACTTGGAAAGGAGAGCTCGAATGAAAAGGACTTAAAAAGGAGAACTTGAAGGAGAAGGACTTGAACAGAGACTATCGTTAATTACATGCCAGAGTTACTAAGTTATTTGATATTATTTATGTTACGCTTATTTGATATTTATTGCTTAATTGGAGAAACAGAATTGATGTTGATTGAAATCTATTAGCGTACCTTTACTACGTGTCCATAGACTTATCCGCAATAAGGGATACCCTGATCGAAGGAACAGTTAAGTGATCTGAGAGGTCCCCTCGATAACTAAAGGGTGACCCCAATCGCCTAACTTCCCTTCGTCACAATATCATGAGCATATACGCCAGCCTGAAATATTTTTCACGTGGTCAATTTTTTTCTGTTCAAAAAGGTTTGGAAGTGGTCAAGTAATAAAAGACATTCTATGACTAGCCACATTCCACTACTCCAAAAATCTGAACGCCTTTTGAATCGAATGTTAACAAAATTTCAGAAATATTATAAAAATTGGGTTGGGTGAATCAAAAGCATAACAATTCGTAAGCATATAATAAGCATATGCTATGCCTCGATATGTTGAAAGCTTAAGCATATTCGAGCCTGACCAAGGGGCATACACTTGCTTATAAAAAAAAAACTGTAGCCTTTTGGGATTTATAAATCTATGCCAGATACCCATTGGATCAAGCTTTTAATGAGAAAACAACTTTAAGGAACAAATTTAAGTTTAGTCTAATGAGCTAATCGAACTTACCTCCTAATCTTGCGAGCTAACTCCCTTTTATAAAAGTACCAAAGCACAGATTCAATCGCAAGACCAATTAAGAAAGTGCCGACAATCAACATAACGAAGCCTATAGAGTCGTCATTTTCGTCTTGTGAAACGTATTTCTGACCCACTTTGAGTACTGGTTTATCAGTGCTCGGTAAAGATGGCGGTGTTGTTGTTATAACACTGGTCGTAGTGATGGTAGTGGGTGATGTTGTAGTACTTGTTGTGTCACGTTCTATGGAATTGGAGAACAAATTACATTTTCGTTAATTTACTTTTTCCCGATAATGTATTGTGGAAATGGTGACCATTTAGGAAAGAAGGAAGACAGCATAAAATAAACTTCACTTGAAAATCAAAATGGATTTTCATACCTCTCACAGTAACGTTGAAATAAATATTGGCAATGGGGCATTGATGAAAACGAGTTGACCATTTAAGCTTGTATATTCCACCATGTCTCCGTTGAGGATTGAGAATCTCCAAAACTAGAATAAAAGTAGCACAGACTTTGAAAATATTACAACGGACAGACATATTGGTTCCCAGGTTTATTCGAATGACCATGTTAGAATACATCGTTACATTAAGAAACAGAAACATCGACACCAAAAAAGCTAAGCTGTGATCCGGGGCTGTGATAGAGCTTCTAATCACTTGTTTGGGCCACCAGAGCAGGGCACACGATCTAAAAGCTACTGTATGCGCAGAAAAAAATTAGGGTAGCAAAATTGGACCCTTAAAGTGCATAGAAAGTTATTCAAAAGAGTTAATTTGAGCGAAAAATCGACCCTCATTTTGCCAAAAAAACTTCGTTTTTCTCGCGTTACACACCCTTTTAGTGCACTTTGGGAAACCTGAAAAGAATTACCCTTAAGAAAGGGTAAAGGGCAAGATTCAAATGTCAAAAAATAGTCGATGAGAAAATTACCGTTGCAGTCGAAACAAATGTATTGTCTGCTGCCAGTATCCCTAGATGCATCTGAACTTTTTGCCCCGATGATGTGTTTAGGGGCCCCCAAAAAAGGTGAAAAATGAATAAATCAATAAATTTCGTTCTCAGCGCGACAACAGTCTCTTGCAAAACGACTTTGACGTTTCCTAGCAATTTGAGAATTTCTAGAGATATTTCCATGGACTCCAGGATGTGTAAGATTATTTTCCAAGAGAGGTTTTCTACTCTCATAAGCAAACTATTTCACGAAAAAATATTTTATTTACTACTGTACAAAGAAAACAGATTTACATTTTACTTACTTTGTGCAGTAGGGCCAAAATCATCAGTAGATGGCAAGTTATAATGAGGAGATGCTTTAATTAAAGGTTCTATCAAACTTTGTCCATTAACAGTCCAGCTTGTTTTAGATGCAGGGTCTTTTGCTTTCACTGCAAGTGTTAAATCTTCGCCAGCCAGGACGTCAAATTTATCTTTGCCATCATTATATTCCAATTGCACTATAAATTCAAAAAAGTGACATACTTTGATAAAATTAAAAAGCTTTTTTTCAAGTGACAATCCATCAACTTCATGAGACCTTTTACCACAAGATTTTTTACTTTAGTGATATCTTAAATTGTTTAACTGTTTCGTGATTTTCAATAATGATATGGTCATTGACGTGTCGTTTACCCGACTGAGATGTTCCACTGATGCTCGAAAATGGATGCTACGTTTACTAAAATTTGCGAAAAAGTGATCCTGGGTGGGACTGAAATGTTTCACTTTTTGTCCAGGTAGGTAGGTAGGTAGGTAGGTAGGTAGGTAGGTAGCCTCCCCCCGGGGGGCAAAGAGCAATTTAACTTACGAAAAGCTGTCACTTTGTAATCATAACAATCAATGTAGTTCAGATTAGCTTTCCTGAAAGCGTAAAATCCTTCGTGTTTAACCATACTGAAAGAACGAATAGTCAAACTGCTTTTTGTTGGATCACGGTCGGAGTATGTAATTGAGTACTGAGAATCGCTGTCCAATTGTACTAGTGAATCCTTTTTGCTCTTTTTGTACCATTCATATTGTTTAGCGCTGGCACCATTTTTTGCTTTTCCATGTAATGTATAGGAGCGTCCATAACACATAACCATTACTTCTTTTTTAGGTTCACAAACTACAATAAAACCTGTAAAATCATAAAAAAATTAATTTAAACTGCTTAACCAAAATATTCGGGTATACACCCCTGTGTCAAAGTCCCACTGGAACCCCAGCCCCACTGGAAACTTTGGCAAAACCATCCCCACTGGATTTTTTTAACCTTGGAAGAATAGAATTTATATCCTCATTGGGATTTCAATAGAAATATTTATCCCAACTGAGGAAAAAGTTCCACCGGAGCTGTGAGACAGGGGTGTGGGTATCAATTTACATCCAATTTTTATTTCATTGCTATCCTTTGTGTACATAATCCCAAAAAGCAATCCAGGTGCCTTTTCATGTTATTATATACATAAATTTACTTATCTTATATACTTTATAGTTATAGGAAAAAGTTTTAGCGAAAATAACATTTGGCAGAGCTTGGCCACCCTCCGCTGTATTAAGTTCCCGCTAAATTTAAATTTTCTCAGGCATTCCCAAAAAGTGTGCCAATTCAGACCTTAAAAACAGGCTTTTTGTTCATCGTGTACCATTTTTTTGCCAAAATTATCTTTCATTCGCAAAATTTGATTCCCGCAAAATTTAAATTTTCTACCCAAAATTGGTGTCCGGACAATTCCCCCCTGGTGAATTCCCTCCAGTAAATTCCCCCCTGGTGAATCCCCCCCGGAAAATTCCCACCCGGTGAATTCCCCCCTGGTGAATTCCCACCCATATATTTTCATATGTGTTTTTAAGTTTCGAAATCATGGACTGTAACCCCCGGGGGTACTAGGGTTGGCGAATGAGAAGTATGTGCGGACGGGACCTCCGAAAACCGACCTTAGAGAAACTGATATTTTTGCTGAAAAGGTGACCCTTAGAGAGACTTTATTACAATTTTTTCTATGGAAATCAAAAGATTTTCTAAAAATCCTGAATTTTTAGACCCTTAGAGAGACTAATTTAAAACTTTCAATCGAAACAAACCTCCAATTTTAGGGTCACGAATTTTTACAAAGTTTTAAGAATCACAACTCGCTTATTTCAAATTACATGATTTTTTAGTTCACCAATTTTCCGGGAGAGAATTCACCAGGGGGGAATTTACTGGAGGGGAATTCGGCGGGGGGATTCACCAGGGGGAATTGTCCGGGAATCCCAAAATTACACTCCCTAATACACGGGAGCAAAATTACATCGGTGCAGTCAAAACATGTGATTACTCGAAAAAGTTCAAGTGATTTTATTCCCATGTTACTTGCTTTACAACTTACAGTAAATTACTTTATTAGTGTCAATGAATTCGAACCAATCAGAAATAAATATCATGTAACAGGGACTTAAAAATTTCGAGTAAAAGCGTGATTTGTCTTCAGACTTTTACAGCCTGTGTATTGCTCGTTAGACCAGTCTCATAATATAAATTAAAAGCTAACAAGCTTACGAGTCGTTGAGGCACAAGTTTTAGGGCAATGTTTTGATACGTCAAATCTTCGGTCGCCACATCCAAGCACTTGACCACAATTCCTTTTCATATCAATACATTTCATTTTACAAACTTTTTCAGCTATTTCGTTTTCGTCTGTTGTCAGATCTAAAGTTTAAAAGAAATTTCAGTTAAAAGGCTATTTGTGGCATAAATGGTAAAAATATTACATAGTTTTTCATTCAAATCTTGAACTGAATTCTAAAATCAACTTACGAGTCGTTGAGGCACAAGTTTCAGGGCAATGTTTTGATACGTCAAATCTTTGGTCACCACATCCAAGCATTTGACCACAATTCCTTTTCATATCAATACATTTCATTTTACAAAATTTTTCAGCAACTTCGTTTTCGTCTGTTGTCCGATCTAAAGTTTAAAAGAAATTTCAGTTAAAAGGCTATTTGTGGCATAAATGGTAAAAATATTACATAGTTTTTCATTCAAATCTTGAACTGAATTCTAAAATCAACTCCACATGCAAGCATTTGACCACAATTCCGTTTGAATTCTAAAATCAACTTACGAGTCGTTGAGGCACAAGTTTCAGGGCAATGTTTTGATACGTCAAATCTTTGGTCACCACATCCAAGCATTTGACCACAATTCCTTTTCATATCAATACATTTCATTTTACAAAATTTTTCAGCAACTTCGTTTTCGTCTGTTGTCCGATCTAAAGTTTAAAAGAAATTTCAGTTTAAAAGGCTATTTGTGGCATAAATGGTAAAAATATTACATAGTTTTTCATTCAAATCTTGAACTGAATTCTAAAATCAACTCCACATGCAAGCATTTGACCACAATTCCGTTTGAATTCTAAAATCAACTTACGAGTCGTTGAGGCACAAGTTTCAGGGCAATGTTTTGATACGTCAAATCTTCGGTCGCCACATCCAAGCATTTGACCACAATTCCTTTTCATATCAATACATTTCATTTTACAAACTTTTTCAGCTATTTCGTTTTTGTCTGTTGTCAGATCTAAAGTTTAACAGAAATTTGCCGTCTAATTTTTTGACATAAAATCTCTTATAGTGAGGAGTCGTTCCTTAGGACACGTGATAACGATTTGCGGAGTGGAATTTGTTTGCGCATTCATTCACTATTTATAGATGTATTAACCTTCCTCTTTCTTATGTTATTCCTTACCCAGACATGGCTTTGCATTGCAATTCCGAACAACACTGTCAGAGTCTGCACAATTCAATCCGCCATGCTGAGGTTCAGGATTAGTACATGTTCTTGTTCTAGTTTGCTGACCAGTGCCACATGATGCACTACACTTTCCCCATGAGCTCCAATCCGACCATTTGCCATCGACTGAAAATTTATGAAATAAAGATATTTACTACTAGCTAGGTCAAGCCAAAAATTACATAATCGTTTATAGAAATATATTTTTTATAAAAGTCTTCGTGGCTTAGGCTTCGTGGTTTATTGTGGAGCATAAACTCTATAATTAACTAATCTCTATAATCTTAAATTTGAAAACTAAAGTTTTAACAATTTCCAATAAATTACCATTAGTTTTTCGTTATACAGCAGGGGTGCCTTCAAAAAATGAAATTTAGGAATACAAATTGAATTTCGTGTTGCTTACTTGGCTCACTTGGGCATAGGTGTGAAGTACATCTTCGAATTTCATTTTTACTATCAATGTCTGTACAATCCAATCCGCCATACTGAGGTACAGGATTAGTACATGTTCTTGTTCTAGTTTGCTGACCAGTGCTACATGATGCACTGCACTTTCCCCATGAGCCCCATTTTGACCATTTGCCATCGACTGAGAAATGAATGAAATGAAATATTGAATTAGTGGTTGATATGACGTGGTTGATCGAAAAGGGAGCTCTTCTGATTCTAGTAGGTAGCCACAAACTTTTCGATTGATGGACCTTTCCAATAACGGACCAACGGATTTTCCCCGATCGAAGTTTTCCTGATAGACAATTTCATAAAGGACGCTTTGTTGATGGTCGCCTCCCCGAAATAACGTTTCTATAAACGGGAAATTCCTACCCTGAGTATCAGAGGTTGAGAATATTTCAACCTCTGAAGACCAACGATAGAAACTTTATCGCGCATGTGTCAATCTAATCACTGTAGAAAAAATCTAAGATGAAGAGCAAATATTACCATATTAATGTCTAACAGACTGTATCAGTATGCAGTTTACTATTTATAAATTCCCCAGAAACCTCCAAATGTAATTGAAATGAGTTTCTTTCAAAAGAAATCTTTTACATGATCCCCAAATGTATAACAGTAATTACTAAACTTTTGATTATGGAAATGTCACTTTAATTGAATCGAAATAATAGACAGACTTTATGTTCTGATTCTCTATCATTGATTCTTTTTACAAAGCATTGATGACTTTTTGTAAGTTGTGTTTTCAACGACGGGAATAAAAATATCAACTTTGAACTTCATCCAAGATCTTGGATGGTTGTCATGGTTACTTTTCTTTGCGTTGATTGCGCGCTGAATAGAATCTGGATTGGTCGGCACAGCGTCGATATATGATTTCGACCTGTGATTTTCACCGTAGGAAATTCCCCGATCTTCGGGAAATGAAAAGTTGCATGAGGAAATGTTTATTCAGGCTAATAATGTCCGTTCGGGGGAATGGTCCGTGAGGGGAGTCCAGTCGAGTAATTATCAATTGGGGTAATGTTTGTCGGGAAAAAAGCCAGTGACGTTTACATGAGGTAAGTTTTTATGGAGAACCATTCATTCCCATATAAGAAATAATAATTGCAAAAATAACAGACTCCGTTTTTAATTCTTAGTAACTTCTGTAGCCGCAGTTGCAGTGTCAACAAAAATTCGATCGGGAAAATGTCTATCGGGTTATTATAAGTCAGGGTAAAATTTGTTATGGACTATCCAGTTACCACTTTCTAGGAAAAATAAGGAACAAATCATAATTGGCATTTCTTACTTGGACATGGCTTTGTATTGCAATTCCGAATAGCAGTACCAGAGCCTATACAATCCAATCCGCCATGCTGAGGTGCAGGATTAGTACATGTTCTTGTTATAGTTTGTTGGCTAGTGCCACATGATGCACTGCACTTTCCCCACGCGCTCCATTTCGACCATTTGCCATCGACTGAGAAATGAATGAAATGAAATATTGAATTAGTGGTTGATAGGAATAATTGGTAATTCTTTATAAACTAGACAAAGTTCTGGCTTCAACTCAACTGAATTTACGGGCATCGTGTAAAGAGATAAAGGAGAAAGCAGCCGCAAACTTTTTGATTGCCGAACCTTCCCAATAACGGACCCATGGATTTTCCCCGATCGAAGTTTCACGATAGACAATTTCATAGAGGACGCAGTAATTATCAGTTGGGGTAATGTCTGTCGGGAAAAAGCCAGCGGTGCTTACATGAGGTAAATTTTTAATTCTTAGTAACTTCTGTAGCCGCAGTTTCAGTGCAGTGTCAACAAAAAATCCGATCGGGAAAATGTCTATCGGGTCAGGGTAAAATTTGTTAGGGACCACCCAGTTACCACTTTCTAGGAAAAATAAGGAACAAATCATAATTCGCATTTCTTACTTGGACATATGTTCGTATTGCATTTCTGAATATCAGTATCATAGTCTGTACAATCCAATCCACCGTTTTGAGGTGCAGGATTAGTACATGTTCTTTTTCTAGTTTGCTGACCAGTGTCACATGATACACTGCACTTGTGTAATTTTGAACACCAAAATTGATTTTTAAGCGCCTTAAAAACTACAGTTGGAAAGTAGAGTTTTAACTCTGAGTTTTAACATGAGACTTGAGACTTAAGACCTTAGGATCTCAGGATTTAAAAGCTCAAATTTGCTCGAACAAGGCTTGGAATATAGACTAGAAGCCACCAAACCCCTCTAAAATCGAAATGTTTAATGGAAGAAAGTGGAAGTGCTAAAATAGCAATTCTCGCCCGAACTTTAAATTCTGAAAAACGTTAAAATACACTAAAATCTCAATATATTTCGAGGGTGATTGTAGCAAGTTAATATTACTTTTATACCTACCTAAAGTCTTAGTCTTTTTTAACCTACCGAATGTCTTGGTCGTTCTCCGCTATAAAGTGGCAAAAGGAAAGTTTCTCCGGATTTGAGAAAATTTAGTTTAGCCATCCTGCGAAAAATCATACTTGAGGATAAGAATTAAAATGTCCTTACCCGGACATGGCTTTGTATTGCAATTCCGAATAGCAGTACCAGAGCCTGTACAATCCAATCCGCCATGCTGAGGTGCAGGATTAGTACATGTTCTTGTTCTAGTTTGCTGGCTAGTGCCACATGATGCACTGCACTTTCCCCATGAGCTCCAATCTGCCCAGTTGCCATGAACTGTAAGTTTATATGAAACAAGCGATACTTTTATGGACCTACCTGGTTATCAAACTAATCAGTGAACATTGAAACAATGAAACACATAAGACATAACTGGTCAAAATACAAAAAATAAAGAAAATGAAAGCATATCTATTGAGAGAAACTATCAACACTATTGAAAAAGATTTTTGAAAAAGAAATAAAAAAGCTATTAAACGCTTTTCTTTATAAAAACCACTATCAGACAGAAAAATGCACAGCTTAATAAATAAGGTTTCCAGAAAACTCAAACAGTCGCACTCTACCGTGACATTTTCTTGAAAAAATGAAGGAAAACCGTTTTACGCCGGTTTTCGCCTGTTCCGGTGATTTTTAAGGAGTTCCGGATTCAAAGGATGATTTTTTTGGAAATCAAACAATGCTAAGTTTTGGGCATCATCATAAAGAACATTTTTCTGTAAAGAAACAATTAAATAAGTTGAAAAAATGTGACGGAAATGTGAAAAAAACGACGATTTCCGGCACATTTCTGGTTCTACAGACCGGAAAAAAAAATTTTTCGACAAACGGTTTTCGACACCTTTTCGGCAGTACTAATGTGCATCTATGTGCAAAAAATCGCAAAAAACTAATGAGAAAATCTCGAGAAAATCTCAAAAAACCGCTTTTTTCGGGACATTTCCGGTTCTACCGGCCGGAAAAATTTTTTTTTCGAAAATCGGGCTCCGTCACATTCGAGGGTTTATAGTAATGCACCTTTGTGCAAAAAATCAGAAAAATTGAATGAGCCAATCTCGAGAAAAGTTGGTAACTAACGTACTAACTAACGAACAATAATTAAATAATTTAAAGGACCTCCACCCCACCGGGGTAGGTCCAATAAAAACATTAAGTCTACTCAAGATAATTAACTCTTAGATATGCGCACGTACAATTCTGACGATTCAATTAAAAATAGGTCTCAAGCAGAGGTGATAAACTTTCATACGCTGTAAGAGGTTTTTTAGGTGACCCTTAAAAATGAAAGGTAAGTCACAAGGGATAACCGAAGTTGAATCAACAATGTAGGATTTGAAGCCAGTTATTTCCTATATAATATTATGCGGCCCGCATTAATTTAATACAAACGCAGGATTGGAAGTAACATGTACCCCAAGAATTCGACAAAATGAAAAACTCGGTAGATTTAATCCGCTATCCAATATATGGCGCATATGTTAAGGTTGAAGATTTGCCCATAGCTTTCGTCTTGAAACTGAATGGGTTAGGTCGTCTATTGGGTTAGTAATATTTTATGAATTTTCTCTGTGAAAAAGGAAAGGCTAACTTGCCGAATACGAGTATACTGGTAGTAGAGGTAATGAATTTTAAGCCCGAAGGGCTAGAGGCGAAACTTTAACCCTTCTCAGGCAAGAGAAATCGAAGATACTCATTTCCCATCCAAAACGCGCATAAAACACGCATATAACGCGCCGTAATAATGACGACGGATTCTATCTAGCAGTTCCTTTGTTTTGGAGGACTACATTTTTTGAAACCTAGCGATAGATATTACTTCAACCCGGTGTTTGTGTAAAAACTACACGCGGGCGTTCTGGATGGGAAATAAGTGGTTTCATTTCCCTCAGGAGTCTCGCCTCTAGCCCTTTGGGCTTGAAACTCAATGAGTAGAGGGGTCAAAATACCAGTAGTAATTCAAAGGGCTTTAACTTAAGACGAACAACTTTTGTTTGCTTTTTTATTGCATTTTTGAAATCTACATGAAATTCTACGTCCATTTGGTATACAATTTGAAGGCATTTAAAGCAAAGCTGAGGCTGCAGGACCCTCTGAAAGTCAAACTTTCGATAAAATTCGAATGTGTCAATTTTTCGATTTCTGTAAAGACTCGGTAGTGAACATGTTAAGCTTTTAAACTAAATCATTGGTACTTATTTCGGATGGTCTGTAAAATACCCCTTTCAAAACTCAGGAAACATTAAATTGTTCGATTAAAAATTTTTCTGCACATGAGTATTATACTATACAGAGGGGTAGATACTTTACCAAATATTCGATTTGAAGCCTTAGGGTCGTTCTCGAATGATCAAACTATAATTCGCACTTCTTACCCGAACAAGGCTTTGTATTGCAATTCTGAACAGCAGTATCAGAGTCTGTACAATCCAATCCACCATGCTGAGGTGCAGGATTAGTACATGTTCTTGTTCTAGTTTTCCGACCAGTGCCACAAGATCGACTGCACTTTCCCCAAAAGCCCCATTTTGACCACTTGCCATGAACTGAAATAAACAGATTTGTTGCGTAGACAGATTATAATTAAAGAAATGGAAACCATCAAATTAAATAGATCCAGAAGTTTAAAATTCAGAAATCCTTTCTTTAATACTAAAAGTACGGGACTTCGTAATACCGATCACTTTTCATATATCACCAACATTCATATGTATATTTTCTTAAACTCTGTTTCCCTTGTATCTCTTGATACAATTCTTGAAAATGTTTGGTTACCCCCTGGAAGATGGCAAAATTTGCAAAAATACCCTTGGAAAAAATCTTTCCATACCTTAAAGTGAGGGTGGACGAACTAAAATCAGTCATTTACCCCTGGAAATTTTAGAATATCTTTTTACCCCCTTGGAAAAATATAAAAACACCCTCTGGAAGTTTTTCTCGGATTACCCTCTGGAATAGTTCGTCCACCCCCATGTATGGATATGAAATGGAACGGCCCAATACATTATTCTTACTTGGACATGGAGGCTTCTTCTCGCAATTCTCAATTTCAGTATGTTTATCAGTTTTTGGACAATCCGATCCACCATACAAAGGTTCAGGATCGGTGCATGTTCTTGTTCTATTTCGCTGACCACTTGGACCACATACAGGACAACCAGTCCATGAGCTCCATTGAGACCAGACGCCATCAGCTAAAAATAATTTTATGGAAAAGTTGCTAGGGAATTCCATTACACACCAACGTTGCACTTACAACATGAGCAAGGTTTGGAATATTTAAAAACTAAATTATCAAACCAAGTGTATTATTTTCATTGTTGTCTGTGTTGTACTAACATGATCAATCTCTTACCGTCAACTGCTCTAACTTGGGACTATCTGACAAAACATGGGACGGCAATTCGGCCACCATTTCACCGAACCTCCAAAGTCATTTGATTTGACTTAATGAACGGCGTATTAAAAAATACACAAAAACAAATTTGTTGTCAAAGAGATTTAAAACAGTAAGTGAAAATACAGACCAGATATCAACCAGTCCCATGTTTCGACCAATCGTCCCAAGTTAGAGCAGTTGACGGTATATGATAACTTTTTTTAAGAAAGTTTAAAAATATTGTACCAAAATCGACAAGAAGATCAGGGACACTAAGGTGAAATTCATTTTCGCGGGGTTTTTTCTTGAATGAATCGTCCCCTTTTTCAACTGATTCCTTTAATTTTCCTTTGAATTTTGACAAAAAATCTAATGCTTTTGGCAGAAATCCTGATTTGGTTTGAGGATTTACGCGAGCATTAACTTTCGCTAATTTGCGGAGAAGCTTGTGAAACTCGCGAAAATCCTCGCGTAAATTAATCCACTTTAGAAATATTGTTTTAAAGATAAAACATGACTTACTTTTACACTTAGATAGAACCCAACAATAAGTTTTTTCATAACCGTTTCCTCTGGTCACAGGTGCAGTATGACCATAGCATCCCTTATTAGTCCAGTATCTTGAATAATCATGTGTGCGATAAGATCCAAAAGGCATTTCGCAGGCTGTAATACCACGTGTTTGAAGACACTTTTGCATACAGTTTTTTCTTTCCCATATTTTCCATCCACGCATTTCACTACTTAGCTCCCTAACACCTCGCCTGCTAGGCTTACGTCCATTTGGTCCAAGACAATACCCTTGTTCTCGTTTACATAATTTTGTTGTACGCCAGGTACCTATAAAAGCAGACACAGTTCATGATATAGATTTAGAACGCCATGAGTAGAGGGTGTTTATCTTCTCCTCGTAGAGTGCTCGATAAGTAAACAGAGCGTTACTATAATAAAGAGTTGACACAATATCTATGTTTCAAACTCAGATTTATGTAGAAATCTTTATGATAAAGGTTTTATTCTTTCATAAGTGTTCCCGTTTCATATCAGACACATATTTCATATCAGGGCAGTGTCTGCCTATTGTATAATTATGCTGATATAAGCAAAAAAGATGTTTTTGTTTTCCTCTTTCTGACCTATCTCTGTTTGAATGCTAAGAAAACAAACATGGCTGTATTTTCAACCAGACAGCTAGCACAACGCCACTTGCTTGCTGACTCGGTCACCGAGAGAAAAGTGCCGGCCAAGACATCGAAAGAGTCCAGAACTCCAAAATTCTCGGCGTCAAATCCGACGAGCATCTTGATTGGACTGAGCATGTTAATCAGACGCTAAAGTGCTGTTGCGCTAAACTTAGTAATTTGAAACAGTTTAAAAACATCACAACCTGACACCAATGCTAGTGGAGTC
Organism: Clytia hemisphaerica; assembly: GCF_902728285.1. NCBI lineage: Eukaryota > Metazoa > Cnidaria > Hydrozoa > Leptothecata > Clytiidae > Clytia > Clytia hemisphaerica. The sequence continues at coordinate 1,573,479 of NW_027103598.1, forward strand.
TTTGGTCTTCAGTAAACAAATGTATGGATTCGTGCTACTTTCAGATGCTGCTAAATATCAACTAAAACGTTTGCAGAAAGTTCAGAACGCCGCGGCTAGTTTTGTGCTGAAGCGCCACGCCTCCATCAAAGATGTTATCGAGCTGAAATGGCTACCCGTCACTGAAATGATCGACTTCACCATGGCAAAAACCGTACATAGCGCATTCCATAACCCCGATTGGCAATCTTACCTACGCGTATCAAAAGTAACCAATCCTGACAGAGAGCTGCGCTGTAAAAACATAATTTTTCATGATATTGAAAACATAAATCGTGTGGCTGGTACCTTTGAGCACGAGGGTGCTACATGATCAACTACCAGCTTGAAATTTTTATTTTGATAGGGTATTAGCTAAATCATCGAATTCAATTTGAACTTTGAAATTTTTCAATAGTTCACCTACAGTATCCGAAGTTATCTAAGTATCTCAATACCTAGATTCTTGACCGGGTTGCGAATTCTAATGTTTTACTACTTCAAGATCCTAACCTAACCAATCCTAGCCAGCCAACTTCATCCTTTCCTTCTCATTGTAGCTTACTTTAGGTTCTGACATATTGAGCTTTAAATTGTTTAAAATTTATTTACATTTATGCTTAATATATCTATATCTAATGTATAGCAATGTGCCCTCCCGGTTATTACCATAATGGCTTTATGGCAACTCCTGAACTTGGGCACAGGATGTACGGTTATTATATCTATATCTATGTTTTTAAAGATAAGGCTGTTGCATTTTCGTAAATATCCTCATTTTTTTTTTATATTTAGTAATTAATTCTATTAGCGACGTATCACATTCCTCAACTCAAACGCCACATAGAATCAACTACAATAGCTTTTTTTCACACTTCTCACAATCTTGTTTCTATGCCCAGTCCTCAGTCTATAACTATATAAAATCATAATACATTTATGAGATATTATTTATCTAAGAATAGTTTATTTATTTCTTACTGTCTGCCATAATTTATCTAGGACGACTATCTTTCGACCAAGCGTTGTCCAGTCTAAGCATAACTAATCGAAAAAAACTTCTGAACGGCATATCTCAGTATTCTGATTCATTTAGTTTTCCTTATTCCTTCCGATGAGTCCTTCTTCACTTTATTGCCGACCCAAAAAAATATCAGCGTTTTGATTGGTCGAGAGCATCGAGATATTTGCGATATTTCATATTTCTCTAGTATGGAAATATGACCGCGTTGACTTTTGGGGGACTGGGTAAGCGGCAGGAGAAAAATCAAAACAAAACAGCCGAAAAGAACTAGGAGAAACTGGGAGTCAAAGGGAAAAACGCAACAAAAATATTTTCAGATTAACTTTTACTTTGGAGTTCTTCCAAATAACACTAAAATCAAATCTGATAAACTAAGAAATTATAAAACTACTTGACACCACCCAAATATTTTCAGCTTTTGGTATAAAATTCGTCCGTGTGATAACCAAACAGTTTTTTATCAATGCATACAAAAAAATTTGAGATTCTTGAATGTTTGCCAATAAGATTTCTCATAACATAGCAAGGGAAGTGAAATGTCTTGTATTAAACCAAATGACGAGTGATTTTTTATAAAAGTTTTCTCCTAATTCTCGTTCTCGACAAGGTACGTCCTTGAATTTTCAACTCAACAATCATTACATCTTTCTTCTAAAATTCAAACCATTTAAGCTTGACGATAATCAAGAAAATATCCAAATTGTTTTGCTCTTGAAAATATGTTGTTCTTCAACCATTATTACAAGCATACATTTCCATCATGGAACTCCTTTCCTCTGCTATTCTTTTTCATGCATCGAAACAAAAACATAGAAAAAGACTGAATGTTATCAATAAGATCAATCTGATTAATCCAATGATGAAGGGTTTCTTCTCTTTCGAAACAATACTGTACACCATCTGCATTTTGAATTATCAATCTAGAAATTTTCAAATACATATCTGAAAAATCTACAACTCTTCAAAACAAAACTTCTGGGTCGAAAATGATCGAAAACGTCGAAAATGCTTCTCTGTTTTGTTTTTGTGTGAATATTTTCGGCGGGAACATATCGAATGTTTTATTGTTCGAATCTAACGTTCGAATTAGATTTTCGAATAAAAACATTCGAAACTACACAGAAGAAAGAAGCAAGGCGGAAGTAAGTTTTAAAACAAAAACAAAAAGAAATTTATATCAGGACAATTTTTTTGAGTCGACAATAAATTAGTTATCACATGACTTCTCGTGCAATACTCGATATTTTACTCGTTCCGACATTTTACCGATATTTTTCCTCGCCTAAAGGCTCGGAAAAATATTACGGAAAAATCTCGGAACTCGTAAAATATTTCTCGTATTGCACTCGAAGTCATGCGATAACTAGTACGTATCTGTTCGAGCTGTTAGTTATTTATATATTTTATACACACAACATACATTATAAAACACTTTTCTTGTAAGATGAACCAATACTTCTGTAGGTCAAGGAAATAATGTTTAAAAAAAAGCGATGGGCGTTTGCTAGAATCTAGGAGCTGTGCAGGAGAACTAGCAAAAGTTGGTGAGAGGCTGCTGATTAAACTTTCAACCCTAGACGCCGACAAAATTTCTTCCTACGCTTAACCTAACTCCTACGCTCACTTTTCTTGCGTTATACTGTTTCAGCCCGACCGGCGTGCCAGTCTTAAGGATCTCGGATGAAGTAGGTAATGTTTAAAGATGTTTTAATTAAGGAGTGGAGATGTCAATACATCAGATTTAAATACAATACGAAGGCGGGACTCTCTTCTCTAATTGCACGCCAGAGTAGGTATTAACAAAGAGACACTTACTTACTTAACCATGTTGAGTCAAACTTAAGCTTAGGTTCTCTTTGCTTCTAGATTTTGATAATGATTATGATGAAAAAAGACTCTCACGTTGGTATAATCTGATGAATAACACGAGAGTAAAAAAATCCAATATTGGAGTATGCGCGAGAGATTACAGAAATGCTAGGCATTAAAACATGATTAATATACCTCCTAGTTCACGCTCACATAGGTTTGTATTACACGTCTTATGTTCTCTGTTATCTCCTGCACAATCCAATCCGCCGTTCTGAGGTGCAGGATTGGTACATTTTCTCCATCTGTATCGGAAACCGGTACCACATGGTTTGTCACAACCACCCCAGTCGCCCCATGGCGCCCAGGTGCCATTCACGATTGCGTCTAAGAAATAACAAAGAATAACCGTTAGTTCACACATTACATTACGTAATCATACTGAGAAAATCTCAAAAAATATCTCTTGTTCTCTACACTGACCAAGTCTTAGCTCAAATCTAGGATCAGCTCCTTCAGACCATGGAGGTAATAAAAATATAGATGGAGTAACAACTTTTCTGTAATAGCCAGAGAAGTCATAAAACTCTTTAGAAATTTCTTTCAAATTGGCCTCCTTTGATTACCAATCCTTGATAGCAAAAATCAGTCAAGATATAGATTATAAGAACTAAAGTAAAGTTATTCTGTCCAATGAAACCTCGTATTTTTAGGTAAAATGCGATTTTCTTTCGAGTAATAACTTCTTTATACTTATAGTTTTAAAAGAAGTTTTTATTTTATCGGGAAACTTTCGAGAGGTAAACTTCTTCAAATTTTGCGAATTCTTTGTTGTTTGTGGATAGTTCTTTGCTATAAATATCTTTAGATCTAAAATAGCAGCTGCCTCAAAATTTTGATAGAATAAGTTGAAAGATTGGCATTAGCAAATATGTAAAAATTGACAACGACCATTTCAAATTCGATGTTCTGTGCTTATTCTTGCAAGGTTTTCTTATGTTTTATAAACAAAACTGTCATCACACAATGAACAAATTAAAAATGTAGCGTGATTTTATTCAAATTGTCTTCGACTCAAGTATTCCCATGAGCGAAAGCAAAATTAATGGCTTTTTCCCAAAGCAACAAAGCAACAGTTTGCTATCAACGATATAATACAATAGAATAGCAGGAGTGGTCCAGTGGCGTGGTGGGAAAATTCCTCTGGGGTGGCCAAGGCAAATAGGGCGCCCTTTTTAAAGATTTTTTGTTTTTGGCGCCCCTCTCTATACGCTCATTATGAACACAAAAAAGGGAGTGTTGTGCGAGCGAAGCGACAGGCACGACGGAAGCTTTTTATATCTGGTACGGCGAATGAGGAAATTTAAGCGATTTTATAGCGATTTTACCGACGAAGAGGAAAACTTCGGGTATTTTTGTGAAAATCTGGTACGGCAGCCGCCGTACCTGCCGTACCCGTTGCGTCGCGCCTGAGCGAGCCAGAAAATTTTGAGTTTTTGAGGTGATGAGGGGCACCATTTTTGTTTTTTCATTTGTCAATCTTTCGATATGGGCGCCTGAAAAATCCTTCTTGGCGTCCCTTATTTTTGGGCGCCCCTTTTCAAAAGGGCTCTGCTGGGGGGGGGCCTGGCCCCCGTGGCCCCCCCCTGCCACCACGCCACTGGTGGTATCTCCATGTATATTTGTATTAATCGTCAGCCGTGCAAAATTATTCGAATCTGATTGGTTTAGAGGAGTGCAATTAATCGTTAATTGCACTATTACCTCTTTTTGCACTCTTCGGCGGGGGGGACACTTTTGTCCCCTTATTCTTTTCTCTCCCAAGTCCTGTGTCAGAGACTTTTTTTACTATATAATAAAAAACAAAGACATTTTTTTTCTTCAATTTAAAAAGAACAAAGAAATTTTACGTTACAATAGCTTCTTTTGATTGAAAACAAAGAAAAATTACACTGCAATGTTTTCTTTTAAACAAAAGAAAAAAAGGAGGTTTTCGATTGTTTACTGACGATTGCTAGTACTAATCGACTCAATATTGTCAATAAACTTTTACCTTGGCTCTTTGAAGGATGAAGCAAGATGAAAAAAATGCTGAATGAAATAATGAAGTTCATTTTACATCATCATAGTAATTTTCTGTCCATCTTTATACGAGCTGAAGTGAACAGAAAATTTTTTTTTTACTTAACCAAAAAAAGTTTATTTACGACGTCAATTTTTTTTTGCATTATGAATAATATACTCAATCGACCGCCAGGGTCGTAATAAGTAGATTAGACTAGGAAATAGTCTCTTGTTAATCTTTGTCCCGACGCTTAGAGGGGGGGGGGCGAGTTGGCGTAATAACCCAGCTGGTGTGAATTTCGACTTTCACAGTAACTGTCGAACGAGCTAACTGCACTGGCTCAACCTCAGTATCTTTTAAATCATTCGTAGGCCCAATTGTAAACTTAATGGCTTAAGGAAAATTTTAGCATTTCTTAAATAAGTTTTGGCCTCGTTTAGGCTAAAAACTTGTCCCCAGGCCCCAAAAATGATAATTATCGAAAAATAAAAAAATCTTCCCAAAATATTTTCCAAGGAACAAGGGTGCAAAATTTCAGCAAAATCAGACAATTTTTGAAGTCTCCAGCCTGCCACAAAGTTTTAGCCTCGTTTTGGGACTAAAACTCGTGACCACGCCCTTAAAAATGAAAATTTTGAAAAAATGAAAAAACACACCCACCCAGGGAGGATCAAGTGATCAAAATTTCAGCCAAATTCGACCAATTTTTAAGTCTCCAGCCTGCCCTAAAGTTTTAGCCTCGTTTTGGGACCAAAACTCGTGACCACGCCCTTAAAAATAAAAATTTTGAAAAAATGAAAAAAAGCTCCCAGGGATTCACTTTTGAAGTCTCCAGCCTGCCCCAAAATTTTTGTAACAGACACAGACAGACAGACAGACAGACAGACATTCTCAGATTCTAGCTCAACTGAAGTTGAGAATTGAACGAAATCCTTTGGCGTTTCAGCAGGTTTCGGAGTATATTAAAGGGGTATCTTTTAGTGGCTTATAGAGAAAGAATTGGAAATAAAGATCATCCATAGCAGTTAGTGTACACAATTTTGTAACACTAATTGGAAAAATGGAAGTTTACGCAAAAGTTTTATTTTTTCTAATTTAAATTTAATTTAAATTTCGCCTTATGTTAAGAAAAAGGAAGATCTTTCCTCGCCGAAAAATAGTCCATAAGGAAGAACTCTTCTTCAAGCAATTAAAAAAAGCTTCATTGAAAAAGCATTTTTTCTTTACGAAGCATTTAGAAGATATCGAAGATATAAAGGTACCAAGAAAGAATCAAGCTTACCCAATTGATATCAACCATCGTTCTTCAAACATTTGAACTTTCTTTTTGAATGGTTTGCGCGGCAATTTCCAACATTGTCTCAAACATTTATTTTGTTGCATTACAACGGCTTCTTTCTTTTGTTGACGAAAGAGAAAATTTCGTAAAAGAATTTTTCGCAGTAGAGCGGCTTCTTTTTTTTGTTTATAGTTGTTTTAGGATTAGGGGCGGCGTAAAGACGATGAAAAAAGAAAATAAAAAAATTGGCTTCTGCGAGAAGAAAGCTAGACTAGTAAACTAGTCGTTGAAAACAGACCCATATACAAAAAATCAAGCTTCAAATAAAAAGAATCGAAGGGGTGAAGTTGCGTCTCTTTTCTGAATTTCAACGACTAGAAGCTACTTCCCTCAAAAAACGTTGTTTAATTTTACAACTTTTTTTAGGTTTTTGAGAATCCATCCAACTTTTTTGACTAAATGATATTTCATAGTAACATTGAACATGGGAACATATAAATAAATGAGCATTTCTAAAACCGCAATAAACAGAAAGAAAAATAAATGCAATCCCGCACGGGTCAGACATACAGAAATCTGTATGTCTCTCCTTACGATTTTAGGTGAAGAATAAAAGGCATTGGAAGTAGCTTCTAGTCGGTTATTTTCCTTTTCTCTCACGCGCGCTGAATATTTAATTAGTGTTTACATTATTTGATTGACAGTTTCATTATAAGGTTAAAAGTAATAACCGACTAGTTTACTAGTCTAGAAGAAAGCTAAGCTTGCCTGTACCAGACGACCACGGCTTTTTCCTCGACACCGTATCGAGGGCCAGGGTCAGAATTCGCCAGAAATTTGGCCGTTGAAATAGTTCCTCGGTCGGCGGAATAGTCGTCTGGCCGGCAGAAATGTTATCCGACCGGCGGAAAATTGGCCGTCGGAATAGTCATCCGGCCGTCGAAAAAGTTACCTTATCGGGGTAAAAAATGTCAGAGTTTTATTTAGTCGGGGTTTTTTTTCGTTGGGGACAAATTTAGTTTAGTTTTTAATTTCCCTAGAGGCATTTTGGTCACTTTCCCCCGACCAAAATTTCAAATTCGTCACTTTTCCCCAACGAAATTTACAATTTAGTCACTTTCACCCAACTAAATTGTCCAAATGAAATGGTTTCCTTCACTAGCTTGAAAAAAGATCTTGCATTTCGACGTTTAATAAAGCACTAATTTCGCTTAATGAAAGTGTAAAAATTTGGATTTTAATTTTTGTAGGGGTTTAAAAAAATTGGGTAAAAGTTTTAGTCGGGTGATAAAATATCGGGGAAAAAATTCGTCAGGGGAAAATTTCGTCATCCCCTCAAAATTTTCGTCACTTTCCCCTGACATTTTTTTCCCTGATAAGGTATCTGCTCCGCGGAAATTGAGGTCAAGTTATTTTTTTCGAGTCATTTTTTTGAGCTACGAAAAAACGAGTTATGTATATGATAACTTTTATGATAACTATGATGCCTTTGTCAATTTCGTTTCTCGGTTTTTTTTTGAAGAGGTAATGTGCAAAATTTAAGCAGGAAAGAATGTTTTCTCGCCTTTATAGTCAAACCTTCCTCTTTTTTGCCTGCGTAAAGCCTTTGGGCTACGCCCAAAATGTCCAAAATTATATTTCTTGAATAAATGTTTTGATATACTTTATTTCTGTCCCTGAGAAGTGAATGTGCCAAATTTGAGCGGAATTCAATCACTGTGTGTCTCATTTCCAACATAATTTGGGTAATTGGGTAGATGGAAAAAGATTGATTTGAGGGCACAAACCTTAGTCTACAAAAAGGCTTCCCACATTTTTTTCTTCATCTTTTTTCAAAAATTATATTTGATCCTGTCTACACTTATAATTTAGACCTCAAAAAAAATTTAGTTTGACATTTTTTTGAAAAAGCACCCTGTATAGCCCACTCTTACTTTAATTAGGACCTAGAGGACTTGAATCATAAAAAGGGAATATTTATGAAAATAAAGGAACCGAGTACCAAATTGTTGAAGCTTATCAAGCCAACGAAAAAGAACTCAACAACTCGGTTTTTCACAACTCAATAAAATAACTCGTAAAAGAAAACTCGGCCTTCTCAATTTCCGCGGACCGGATAACTTTTCCGACGGCCAATTTTCCGTGGGCCAGATGACTATTTTGGCGGCCGAGTAACCTTTCCGACGACCTTTCCCTGACCCCCCTGATAACACAGTGATAAAAAAATCGTGTGTTGGAATAAATATAGGCTAGAAGAAAGCTAGCTTTGCTGTCAATCAACGATGCGCTTGCAGATGATGACGATGAAAAACGAACCCGGGGGTCCCACACGAGATTGGATCAAACGGAGGGGTACCCACGGTTATTTACCAATATTATCTCAGAATTCAAAATTGATGATCTGAACAGTTTCTGAGAAAGTTCTTGGTCACATAGAAATAAACCCAAATGTTTCAGCGAACGAAACACAACCTGTTCTTACAGACGAGAGACTAGCGCTGACACATTAAAACTCATCTGCAGCATGACTGGGACATTTTCAGATCCAAGTTTATATCTCAAATTTACTTGTTTTTCAATTATCTTTCGAATAAGCCCAAGATCATCGATTTTCGAGCACTTTCGTTTTAGGCTAAATTGTACACATTAGGACCAAAAAATAATACCCAAAATGAGTAATTTGGGGTAAAATTTTGAAAAAAAATTTAGAATCTACTAGGGTTGAACTGTCGAAAACCGAAAAAAACAAAGATTGGAGTGTTTTTCCGGGCGGAGCATGACTATGTGACTCTTAATTGTTCTTATTATAATACGACTTTAGATCAGTTCTTTCATTTAGACCCTGCAATGTTCATAATTCTTGTTATCAGACCTATTATATAAACATTCTTTAATTGGCTCAGGGGGTGTGATTGACTTAATTTGAAGTCGTATGATGGTACAGTTTATCTCGACCTTCAATGGACTAAAGAATTTACTCTGGAAAGATGTTTGGATCATAGAAAGCAATTTTACACTACCTTCTATCTGGAGGGACGAGTAGTTTGAATTACAGAAAGATTCGAATTAGGTTCGAATTAGAGGTAGTTGACTGTAATCATAATCTTATGAGATGCCTTGGAGTTTTTACAAGATACTTCACTAATTGGTCATTTAAAGTGATAGAGATGATGCGTTCTTTAGAAAAAGTAATAAGATTCTTTTATTACATCTTAACGACCAACCAAATCAAATAAGAGCTTGTAAAAACTCCAGCTTGTCCCAATCTTATGGCCATTATCTATTTCAAGAAGTCCAGTAATACCATGCATCTCCAAGACTACAAAATTTAAAAAGCAAAATTATAGAAAATTGACGTCAAATAGTCAAGTGAAACTATTTGTATTGACGCCAAATAGAAATAAATAATTATCCAAAACAAATTTTTTTTTCGAAAAATTTCATTACATATATGGCATTTTGTACAAAACAGTGTTGTAGTTATTTTGTAAGTTTGGTCTTGATTGGCAATTTGCTTATTCCTTATTGGAATAAATTGGTTTTAACTCTTTTGAATATCCTGGTGTAAGATCAATTTTTAAGCATTTGAACAAACTTTTTTTGCAGTAAAATATTTGTTTTCTCGAACATTCATTCTCTTGAATCTTGAATCGATGGTTGGGTTGCAAAAATTTTCCTTGCAAATGATTTTAAGCTGATTTTATCAAAACTTTTCTTTTCTACTGAAGGATTTAAAATATTTTTTTCTGCATGTAAGAAGTGAATTCCATTTTTTATCAGACAGTACCAAAGATTGGTACTGTCCTAAATGCCTCCTTGGCTCACTTCCTTTCAAACCTGAAATTCAACCTTCCTCCTCTGGTGCTCTGAACCCTAAAATTCTCGAGATTGCTCGCAATCTTAGTCTTATCTCTGATCATTGCTCAAATAATTGTCTTGACCTTGACAATGTGATGACTGCCGACTGTAAGTATTACAAAACCTCTGATTTTCAAAAACTTGTTCGTGAAAACGGACCCTTTTCCTTTTCTTCTTTTCACCTGAATATTGCTTCCTTAGCTCTACATTTTGATGACTTAACTACTCTTCTTTCTAAACTTAACTTCAATTTTGACGTAATGGCTATTACCGAGACCCGTCTTTTGAAAGGCAAAAAACCTTCGTTTAACTTCGATCTTGAGAACTTTCATGTACCAATTCATACTCCTACGGAGGCTTCTGTTGGTGGCACTATGTTATACATCTCAAAAAATCTAGACTATGAACCTCGCAAAGATCTTGATTCTATGCTCTATTATCCAACTCTTCTTGAATCCACTTTTGCAGAAATATCTTGTCCGAACTCCACTAACACCATCGTTGGATCAATCTATAAACACCCACTTCTCTCTCTTGATGAATTCAACAAACTCATAGAATCATTTTTAAATAAAATTAACAAAGAAAATAAACAAATTACTCTTCTTGGTGATTTCAACATTAATCTTCTCAATGCTCCTTCCGATTCTAACATATTATCTTACCTGAACAACTTCGGATCACACTTTCTTATACCTAATATTTTCCTTCCTACTCGTATTACTGACCACTCTATGACACTTATTGATAATATCTTTTCCTCAATTTCTGAAAAACACAGTTTTTCAGGTAACCTGCTTTATTCCATCTCTGATCATCTTCCCCAATTTCACCTTATCTGTGGTTCTTCTAACAAACCAAAGCCTGGTAAATCTTCTAGGAAAGATTGGAAAAATTTTGACCAAAATAATTTTATTCTAGACTTTCTTGGCACTGATTGGGCAAACAAATTATATCACATAACAGATGTTGATCAAGCTTTCAAAACATTCTATGATCTAATTCAAAACCTAATTGATCAACATGTTCCAACTGTAATTGTGACAAAACGCCAACAAAAAACCAGAGCTAAACCATGGATCACCCCTGGGATTATCAAATCAATTTCTCAACGTCAATTTTACTCAAGGAAATATATCAAAACCAAAGACCCAATTATGAAAACTTTTTATTATCAACGATACAAAACTTACAAAAACCTCATAGTTACTCTTACACGTAAGAGCAAAAATAATCATTATTCCAGGTTTTTCTCTGTCCATGCTACTAATATTTTGAAAGTCTGGGAAGGTATCAGAGAGATCATTGGCTCAAATTCTAAATCATCTCCCTCGTCTATTCGTGTTAATGGTCATCTTACCTCAGATCCAAAAGTTGTTGCCAATGGCTTCAATGACTTTTTTACATCCATTGCAGAGACTGTTCGCTCCAAAATTGGTCCAACCAACCATCACTTTTCCCATTATCTTAAGAACCGCATCAGAAATTCTATTTTTCTTGACCGTGTCAACCCAGCTGAAGTTTTATTAATTATTAAATCCCTTCCCCTAAATAAATCATCTGGTCCCAATAGCATCCCCCAAAAAATCCTTCGCCTTTTAAAATTTGACCTTTCTGGACCGCTATCTTTTCTTTTTAACCTTTCTTTTGAATGTGGTTCTTTCCCCACAATGCTTAAACTTTGCAAAGTAATTCCTGTTTTCAAAAACAAAGGCTCCCCTCTTGAGATCTCTAATTACCGCCCAATTTCTTTACTTTCCAACATCGAAAAAATTCTTGAAAAACTTATGTACTCTCGTATCATTACTTTTCTAGATTCTCATCGCGTATTTTTTGAACGTCAATTTGGTTTTCGTAGATCTCACTCAACAATCCACACTTTGCTTAACATTGTTGAACGTATTCGTAAATCTCTTGATAGTGGTGACTTTGCATGCGGTGTGTTTGTTGATTTGCAAAAGGCTTTTGACACTGTTGATCACTCTATTCTGATTTCAAAATTAAATCATTATGGAATCAGAGGCAAAGCTAATGAATGGTTTAGATCGTATCTATCCAATAGATCTCAGTTTGTTTCCATCTCCTCCACTGAGTCTTCTATTAAAATAATTCCTCATGGAGTTCCACAAGGCTCTGTTCTTGGACCCCTTTTATTTTTAATTTATATAAACGATCTTCACAATGCCATCTTTTCAAGTGAAACTTTTCATTTTGCTGATGATACCCACCTCTTACATTTTAACCCTGATCTGCTTTCATTATGCAACAGAGTCAATCGTGACTTGAGATCCCTCCAAACATGGTTGAAAGCGAATAAAATTTCCCTTAATGCGGGGAAAACAGAATTTTTAATCTTTAGACATTGTCGCAAACCTCTTCCTTTCATCCCTTTTCTTAAAATCGGAGGTAAGAAAATCTTTCAAAGCTCCCATATCAAATATCTTGGTATTTTGATTGATTCGCATCTCAATTGGAAAGCTCACACTACTTTTTTGTCAGCCAAACTTGCTCGAGCAAATGGTATCTTATCTAAGCTCAGGCACTACGTTCCAACAAAAACTCTAGTTAACATCTACTTCGCTCTATTTCACTCTCATCTCCAATATGGTTGTCAGCTCTGGGGCCTCACTGAAAACACCACATCCAAACCTATATTTATTCTTCAAAAGAAAGCCTTACGTCTCATGACTTTTAATTCCTTTCAATGTCCTTCTTCTCCGCTCTTTTCTGATCTTAAAATCTTAAAATCTTTGACCTAGTCAAATCTCTTAATATTTCATTTGTTCACAAATTCTTGAACAATAGATTACCCCAAGATCTTCTTAATTTTTTTGAATTTGTTCAGCTTGAAGCTGAAGGTGACGATAATCAAGGTACCAGAGGAGCAAGATTGAAGCTCCTTTTTGTTCCTTCCTACAATACCATTACTTTTGGTAACAAATCTTTTTCTAAAATCTGCATAATACAATGGAATAGTATTCAGCGATCTTATCCAAATATTACTCTGAGCTCATCTGATTCTAGCTTTGTCAAATCTCTTGCCTTTACTCACTGTCTTAGGGAATACTGAGCACACTCCCTACCCACAGCTTATCTTTAATCCGTAAATAAATAAAAATTTTCAAATTAATCTACTGAAATAATTTATGTATTTTACAATTGTTACTTGCACTTAGGTGGCCGCATCTTTATGATTAGTCCAGGCTATAAGGCGGTCTCCATCCTTTTTATTTTGTGGATACCGTCTCTCATGTATTTTAAGTGTTCAAATGGTAAATAAATAGTTACTTATTTACTTACTTATTTACTTAATCTTAATAAATCCTAATTTTAATAAAGCTTTGGAAAATAATTCGGGCTTAAGCACCATTAGGACTTTTCTTGTAACAAACTTAAGGACTCGTATACGGTTAAGCTAAAGCGTAGCAAGTAGTGATTCCTAGAATTTTAATCAAGTATTTTTAGGCTAGTTCCTCTGAATGTAGGATGGACCATTCGCTACTCTCTTTCGAATAAGACATAAATTGACATTAAAATACCTTTCTGCGATCAGGAAAATCCTTGAAGAAAACCTTTGAGCTTCAAAAAGTTGTCTATTGAAGGATCTTCCGTTCGCTGAAGCTTTTAGCAATCCTACCGAATGAGTCAGTATTTCCAATGTTCTTTAAGTCAATCAAGTTTTCACTTTGTAAATCGATGCACTTGTTTTGAGATGCATAAAATTATCGTGGTATCGTTTTGAAAGTATTGTTGCTGATTGTTGCTAAAGTCTCTTCCTGGAAACATTTATGAAAATTGTTTTTCTTTTGCTTAATTGTCACTTTCTCGCGAAGATTTTACGGTTTATGCTGTGGTATAATTGGATCGGAAAAACAGGTATGGTTGCTTACCATTATCAGTTATTACGTTTCAATTATCAGAAGATAAAAGTCCGCAGAGTTTGCGATTGAGCACTTTACTTGAACTTTTCTAAATATCCAGAGAGGCCATAGGAGGAAGGTTAAATGCTATTATGAAGACTGAAATTTTATCAAAGTTTTGGTCCCGGGGGGGGGGGTATTTACAAGGTGTACGAGGTGACGGGTATGTCCGAGCCAAAAATCGAAAATTAACCCTTATGGCTCGCATATACCCGGGTCCCATTTTGGCAAAGTACCCCAACCCTGGGTGGTTGGTTGATGACTTTTTATGCTTAAATTGTTCGACGATAGAGAGACATGGGTTTTTCCTGTCCGTAAACGACAAACTATTCAATTCATCTTTTATAGATGAGATACTGATACCGGAACGTCGTAAGATATTACCCGATCCTATCGTCAAAACAAGATCACTAAAAATGGGAATAGTTTTAGAAGGTGGGATAAATTGGAAAACGGTAGTTCATAGTTTCTAGAGGGGTCAAGACCCCCCCCCCCTTAGGTAAGAGGACCCCCTTGGGAAATTCATTTAAAATTTTACACCCACCTTAGAAAATCAGTATAAATGAAAAAATTGGAATTTCGCATAATTCAAGGAAGATCCCCCTTATCTAAGAAGACCCCCCTTAGGTAAGAAGACCCCCCTTAGGTAAGAAGACCCCCCTTAACTGACAACCCCCTTAGGAAAGTCATACTTTTAACACCCTCCTTGCTTTTGGTTCATCAAAACCCAAGACCCACCCCCCCTAAATGTAGGGGGGGTAGAAACTATGTGGTTAGCCCGGGGCGCGGAGTAAGCAGTGGTTGCGGTGTTTTTTACAGTTTCTTCCAAACTCTACCGCCACTTTTTTCCCGTAAACCGCCCTGACGCCCTGACTTTGCGTATATGTATTTTTACGCGTTTACTGACCCTCTAACGGACGATACCATCGTCTAACAAGATATATGCCATTAAAACCAGTTTTTGGAGTACATTTAGATATCCCTTTATAGAAAGTCACCAGCAGATCTAATATTCACATTCATTCACGCAATGTTTTTTCAGAATTTAACGCAAAAACAATTTTCAAGAAAATCAAGAATATTGCGTTTCAAGAAATTACGAGGGATTGTTGAAGCCGCGTTCATCTTACAAAAGTGAAATATACTTGTGTGAAGCACATTTTCCAAAAAAGTTAACTAATACGTAAGAGTGCATTACGGTTGTTTTCAAACACTTTTCAAGAAAAGGTAACCTTTTTGGCTTGCTTTGACTTTCGTTAAGTGTTTGAAGATAGTATGAAATATTCATCTTATAATTGCAAAATATGAACTGTACGATACATCCAAAGAACTTAACCTTTTTTGACGTGCCCCTCTTTTTCGTAAACTGTGGTTCAAGAAATTGGGTGGTATATAGATTCAACATTAAAGATGAATTAAGACTTGTCTGAAACATTTCTAAAGAGAAGTTAGCCATTTTTCTGGCTTGCCTTGTCTTTGTAAGTGTATTTCAACAAGTTAGGTGCGATGGTTGATAAACGATTTCATCACGGATGGAATTAGACTAGTAAACTAATCGTTGAAAACAGACCCATATACAAAAATTCAAGCTCCGAATAAAAAGAATGGAAGGGGTGAAGTTGCGTCTCTTTTCTGAATTTCTGAGTTATTTTCCTTTTCTCTCGCGTGCGCTGAATGTTTAATTGGTGTTTACATTATTTGTGATTGGCAGTTTTATTATAAGGTTATAAGTAATAACCGACTAGTTTACTAGTCTAGGATGAAGTATGACTTGTGAGAAAAACATTTTAAGGAAATCTAGCCTTTTTGGCTTGGTTTTTAATTTTTAAGTGTATTTCAACAAGTTATGAGTGATGGTCGATAAGCGATTTCATCCAACACAGATGAACTATGACTCGTGTGAAACATTTCTCAAGGAAATCTAGCATTTTTTGGCTTTTTTTTTTCTTGTATATGGTTTTGAACAAGTTATGAGTTATGGTCGATAAACTATTTCATTTTACACGGATGAACCATGACTTTTGTGAAACATTTATCAATGGAAGGTAAGCTTTTTTTCGGTTTGCCTTTTTTCTTTAAGTGTATTTTAACAAGTTATGATCGATGGTTGATAAACGATTTCATCCAACACAGATGAACTAAGACTTGTGTGAAACATTTCTCAAGGGAATCTAGCCTTTTTTGGCTTGCTTTTCTTTGCTAATGGTTTCAACAAGTTATGAGCGATGGTTAATAAATCATAAAAGAGTGAAGTAAGACTTTTGTGAAACACTTCTCAAGGGAAGTTAGCCTTTTTTTGGCTTGGTTTTTAATTTGTAAGTGGATTTCAAGAAGTTATGAGTTATGGTTGTTAAACAATTTTCTCTAACACGGATATGAACCATGACTTGTGTGAAAAACCTTTCAAGGAAAGGTAATCTTTTTTTGCTTGGTTTTTAATTTGTAAGTGTATTTCAAGTTATGAGTGGTGGTTTAAAACCTATGAAACTTGATCGAATACAGCACAATCCTTTATAGATTATTTCGTTTATTTATTTTGTTTCACGAACTTAGCAATGAAAAAACTAGGCCACAAAAAACTTGAAATTACAGTAGTGTTACTAAAATTTCGAGACTCTCATATAAAAAGCTGAAAACTGTACCTTGATACGATCATGATGTATTATGATGTATCGTCCACACACTTCTCCCATTCAGGGTTGTAGGATAAACGTAGAAGGAACGCTAATTCCAAGAGTGCAATAATTTTCTGTCCAGCGATTTCATCGAAAGAGATTTTCCATTGTCGAAACCTTCTCGTCTGTCAACAAATCTCATCTGAAAAGAATAATCAGTTATGGTTTCAATATTTCTCTAAAATGTTCCAGTGTAATTTCCAGGGTTAAGTCCAGATTGGGAGAGCGGGGGTAGCCTGGGACCACTTATGGTTTTTAAATAGACTGGATGGGGCTAGTAAGATCACTTCACAGGGCTATAGGAAACCATCAGAAAGTAAAGTTCAGTCAAGAAGACTCTAGTCTAGAGCGGGAGAGCGCTCAATATACATATAGGTGTGGCATGACTAGTGCGACTCCAAGAGGGCCTATATTTTGCTCAAATATGCCCATATTTGCAAATTTTCTTCTGCAATGTAAGGGGTTCAAAATTGCATATACCATACAGTCGATTTCAAATCGAGTAGTACTCCCTTCCAGGTTATGAGCGATTAGTACTATGTTACCAGAATAAAATGTTGAGCTTGGAAAATAAAAATACCAACCTGGTTTCGATATGACATAATCTTGACTTTAAATACTCCAAAGGAGATGACTTCTACAAAAGTATCTTGAGGTTTCCTTCATTTAGCCAAACATTATCTAATTTTTTTTAATTTCATCTTTTTATTCATATCATCAATTATATATTTTTCCTGAAAATGAGAATGTAAAACTGCAATATATATCACATATATGGTAATTTCAAAGCTGTCCCCGATGATTAAAGCTACTTTTTCGGAGAGAAATCATACCAGGTTTAATTTTCTAAGGTTGTACGGTTAGATATTGGGTGAGCCATTCGTAATAAGGAAAATAGCTTCTAAAAATATAGGGCCTCTATTACAGCCTTTTAGAAAAATTCGGACATAAACGATTTAAACATTGTGAATTTTTATGCACTTTATTACAAATGATACCATACTAAATTACGAATTTTTATGCACTTTATTAGAAAATGATACCATACTAAATTACGAATTTTTATGCACTTTATTACAAATGATACCATACTAAATTACGAATTTTTATGCACTTTATTACAAATGATACCATACTAAATTACGAATTTTTATGCACTTTATTACAAATGATACCATACTAAATTACGAATTTTTATGCACTTTATTACAAATGATACCATCCTAAATTAGATTAATAAACTCCAATAATACCAAACAGAAAAGACGCCCAAAAATCCAATTGTCAATAACTTTTCTGGATGTTGTACTGATGACATAATGTGCCCGGGTTACATACACGTTTTTTTTATAAGAACATCTAAAATTTTTGAAGCTTTCAGATATTCTTAAATTTTTGAGTTTTAAAACCTAAAAATGTTCTTAATAACTTCTTATTTTCACCATTTTATGTGCATTTTTAGCCATTGTTAGCCTTATGTTCTTATTTAGTTTGTTCTTACAAAAAAACGTGCACCCCGAATCGCTGCAGGTCATCATGTATTATATACGTAAGGGTTTATCACCCAATCCATCTTGCAAATGCGGGTTTTTTCTCGATTATATTATACATATCATCAATCGTAATTGACATATTGTTTTCCACATTTATACTTCAAATTGATCTCCCGTAAATCGAGCGTTGAGAATCCGTTCCGTTGACCGAACGTTTGAGAAGGGTCAACCTTTGAACTGATTGTGACCAGGTCTGGTGTAAGTCCTCCAACACGGCTGGAATGGAGAAAATATTCACAAGGTAAAATTCCTCAAAACAGCTTAAAATTTCTTCTTAAAAGATTTCAATCTTCATCCATCTTGAGTATAAGGATGACATACCTCTCCGATAAAACGATCGAAAAGACTATTTTATATTTTCCTAGTCTGAATCGCAGACCTCTACAAAATCGCAGGTAGTATAAAAAGATGCACGAATTCGTTAGAGGATGCAAGCAGCCTAATATTTTCCCATCTTAAAAGGTACTCTAATCAACACAAACACCAAGAAATCACAAACACCAAGAAATCACAATTGAATGATTTATAAGGATATATCTTATCGGGGAAAAATTGCTCCAGTCTGTAAAATTTTATTAATTTAGCTAAAAAATGTTGCACCACCCCGGCCGGGGAAA
The DNA here is from genome assembly GCF_902728285.1 of Clytia hemisphaerica. Lineage (NCBI taxonomy): Eukaryota > Metazoa > Cnidaria > Hydrozoa > Leptothecata > Clytiidae > Clytia > Clytia hemisphaerica. Next base: position 1,592,297 of record NW_027103598.1, read on the forward strand.
AAACCAGCGCCAGGAGAGTAAAACTCACTTTCCGTAATGCATTAAGCTTTGTCCATCATACTCAGTACCATAAACAACATATTTTCCATATTCGTCCAAAGTGAACTGATTCCGATATTCTATGAAAAACGTTTACACATTATTAGCTTAACCTAGCTCGAAAAGCTTAAGATGTTATCTCATCGAAAGTAGGCACTTGAACGGTCATTATTCCTAACACAGTTTTATTAAATATAGTATTACACCAAATTAAGACGATCAAACTTCTACCTTGTTGTTGCATCGAGTTTAAAAATGACCATAAGGGGCTAGAGAAAAAACATTTGGATGAGAAGTAAAGCCTGTGTAGCGCTACCTGTTTTAAGGTTTATAGGAGTGTTTAAAAAATCAGCGTTATTATGTATTTTGACGTCAAATATCATATTTACAAAAAGAAATAAAAATCCGGAAATCAACATATTGTTTTCAAACACGACAACAAGAAGATTCATATCTACTGGCTACTACGTAATTCGTAATATCTCGCAAACTTTGTTACGTCTTCTTGCACTTTATATAACACACCATATAATACACCTGCCACATTTTGTAATACCTATTAAACATTTTTATTATTTTGATACTTTGTGATACCTTTCAAAATTTGTAATACCTTTCAAAATTTGTAATACCTTTCAAAATCTATAATACTTTCAAAATTTGTAATACCTTTCAAAATTTGTAATACCTTTCAAAATTTGTAATACCTTTCAAAATTTGTAATAACTTTCAAAATTAGTAATAACTTTCAAAATTTGTAATACCTTTCAAAATTTGTAATACCTTTCAAATTTGTAATACCTTTCAAAATTGTAATACCTTTCAAAATTTGTAATAACTTTCAAAATTAGTAATAACTTTCAAAATTTGTAATACCTTTCAAAATTTGTAATACCTTTCAAAATTTGTAATACCTTTCAAAATTTGTAATACCTTTCAAAATTTGTAATACCTTTCAAAATTTGTAATACCTTTCAAAATTTGTAATACCTTTCAAAATTTGTAATACCTTTCAAAATTTGTAATACTTTTCAAAATTTGTAATACCTTTCAAAATTTGTAATACCTTTCAAAATTTGTAATACCTTTCAAAATTTGTAATACCTTTCAAAATTTGTAATACCTTTCAAAATTTGTAATACCTTTCAAATTTGTAATACCTTTCAAAATTTGTAATACCTTTCAAAATTTGTAATACCTTTCAAATTTGTAATACCTTTCAAATTTGTAATACTTTTCAAAATTTGTAATACCTTTCAAAATTTGTAATACCTTTCAAAATTTGTAATACCTTTCAAAATTTGTAATACCTTTCAAAATTTGTAGTACCTTTCAAAATTTGTAATATCTTTCAAAATTTGTAGTACCTTTCAAAATTTGTAATACCTTTCAAAATTTGTAATACCTTTCAAAATTTGTAATACCTTTCAAAATTTGTAATACCTTTCAAAATTTGTAATACCTTTCAAAATTTGTAATACCTTTCAAAATTTGTAATACCTTTCAAAATTTGTAATACTTTTCAAAATTTGTAATACCTTTCAAAATTTGAAATACCTTTCAAAATTTGTAATACCTTTCAAAATTTGTAATACCTTTCAAAATTTGTAATACCTTTCAAAATTTAAATTACCTTTCAAAATTTATAATACCTTTCAAAATTTGTAATATCTTTCAAAATTTGTAATACCTTTCAAAATTTGTAATACCGCTCACTTTTTATTATCTCTCAAAAATTGTAACATCTCTTTTATAAAATCTTTCAAAATTTGTAATACCTCTCACGGTTTGTAAAGCTTTATGACACCTCACAATCTTTGTAATTTTTCTGAAATTTTGTAATACTTTCAACCTTTGTAAAACTATTCCAGTTTTGTAAGATTCTAAAACTTTGGTGTACCTTTCAAAATTTGTAACGTCTCTCACGCTTTGCAGCGCCTCTCAATCTTTGTAATTCCTTTGAAACTTTGTAATACCTTAAACAAAACTGCTTCCGTAACAACGGCATGAATCTATCATCAAAACTGATGGCAAAGACGAGCTAAGCAAAGCTCAATCGATACGAGCTACAGGACCGGCTTACGTGCCTCAAGAAAAAGAAAGGGAGGTACACCTACAAATTGCCCATTGATCAAATGGCATGTAGACAGTGAGCAAGATAGCTTAAAGAGCAGAAGAAAGTCATGCTAACTGAAACAGCTGGTAAACTCTTTGCGGACAAAGAACCCTTCCTACATTGAAGAACATGTGATTAGTCCATTTCGGATTCATTGGACACGCCTAGATATGTTGTAACAGCCTCTCAACATATATGTAATACCTCCCACAGCAATGTTTTAGCAAGTTATGTATTTACGTTTTTGAGGACGGTAAAGTGACTTAAGCGATTCGGGACGGCAAAAGTGTTGATTTACCGTCGTCTTCAGCTGGTCAGAATCTAGTCAAATAAGAACCTTACCGTCTCCGTCGCAGAAAAACACACATATATAAACTCAGTTTTAACTTTCAAATGGAAGAAATTATTAGAAGGAGAAACATCAAAGAGAAGCAGTATATTATTGATACTGGACAACAAATATCAAACAGAATAAACGACTTACCTGGCTTAATACGATCATAATGTATAGTGATATATCGTCCGCGATCTCTTCTACCTTGTTCATGTCTGAAACCCAGGACATGCATCAATTCGTGAAGTGCAATACCTTTCTGTCCACATATTTCGTCCAAAGAAACTTGTGTCAATCCTTTCTGCTTACCAACGTTGGCATAACAACTGAAATAAGAAATGAAATATAGTAGTGAAGTAGTGTAGTCTTGACTGCCGTCCAGGAGGCGGAGGTTCGACTCTCACTCGGTGCTGCGATTCACTTGGTGAGTGAATGTGCTAGGTGTCGATTCCACGAGGTGAGTACCCTGACCTTGTTCCCTAGTGGTTCATGCCGGATAAACGCACTTGATGTGTCTCAGGAAGGTAGTATAGCACATAAGACAGTTGGTTCTCAATACAGAACCTGACATAATCATATCATGGAAATCTCAAAATTCTTCATTTTCACTTTTGAATTTTATTGGTATAGCCTCTCGCCAACTTAAGGCGGTATTACTTTTATTTGATAACAAAAGATTGTATCAAGCAGTGCCGTAGCAACTGGGGGGCAAGGGGGGGGGGCTATGCCCCCCAATAATTTTTTCAAAAATGGTTATTTTGCAAAATGCAAAGTTTTTCTTTTTTAATTTATCATAATTGTCTTTATGTGCATGTTTTGAGTGTATTTTTAAGCAATCTAGAGCTCAAATTTTCAAAATTTCCCCCCTCGGCCCAAACCATGGTTGGCCCTCGCGGTGTCACTAAACTTCAGCCCCCCCAATATGAAAATGCTTCCTACGGCACTGGTATCAAGTAGATTAAGAAACAAATGATACGTACCCAAACCCAGAGGTAAAGATGTAAACAAAATCACTTTCACTTTGTCGGGGTACAAAACGAATGCATGTGTACTGGTTGAAGTCTTGGATAGCTGCTGCCATTACACCTCGTACTATTGGCGCTGATACGATAGGAAAACAAAGCTTATAAATGCTGGATTTATGCATTGAAAGAAACATATTATACATTAAAACAGGGATTCTTATGGCATATTACCTATCCACTATTAGGAGACAGGCAATATATGAGAGAGAAGCGAGAACAAAATTCTGTGGAGCCTTACTAGACGGAAGTTAGAAACAGGAGCGACAGGAGGGCCTATCTTTCTTATTATCATCAAAAAGTGACAATGCAGCAAGGAGAAGCACATATACTTTTGAGAAGATTTCCTTTCTTTTTGTGCTAAATACTATATGTTTAGTACCATGGGATACTGAAATACCAAAAAGGTGGCATGCAGTCAAAAATTTGAGAAATTTAGTACATTGCTACTAAAATTAGCGATTTTCATCATTTCTTGAATCTTCTTCAGAATTTTTCGTAATTTTTAAAATAAAAATTTAAAAATCTTCATTTGAAGAAAATTTTTCAAATTCAATCATTTTTGCATCCAATATTTGTCTTTAATGTTTGCTCAATTCATAAAGTAGCATTGTTTAAAATGGTTCCGAAAAGAGAAAATTTGTCCTGAGAAGACAAGAAGAAGGCGTGTCAAAATGCCCTCAAAAGATTTAGTATATGTAAGCAAAACTTGTTAAAATGTTCAAAGCTTAAAACTTGGATATCCCCAATTTGAAAAGAGTTTGGTTTAAGAATTTGTTGCTTTGGCTAAGGACTATGGAATCAGAAGAAGCCATTATATTAGAATTCAATTCTTACCAACGTCACTTCCAATGAGATACGGAATATAAACCATTCCATTGGAGTTTTGTTCCCATTCATATTCTTCGTCGTATATAGCAGCCCTTCTGTGACGTCCTCTGTGTTCTGCTGTTGATGGATTGTCGGACTTGACGTCGAATTCAAAAAGATGTTCTGCAATGTGTGCATCTAAACAATATATTTTAGGATGTTTCAGTTTAAAAGCTTTCTCTATGGTTATACAGTCTGGGGGTGGGGGTTAGTGGTCAATAGATGACTAAACTTATTATTGTTTCACTACAGACCGTCATGCATTAAAGGGAACTTATTAGCGTGGGAACTAGCGGGAACTGTCTATCGCAAAAATAAATTCCGCATAAAGCATCTACTTTGTGCCCGTGGCAGAGCGAAAATAAGTTCTACAAAAGTTAGTTCCTAGGGGTGCTTTATCGATTTCAACAGATCGGCGAACTGAAGAAGTGGGAGTTATAGCCTGTTCATTTTCATTTAGATTATCGTTAACGACTTTCAAGTGAAAAGTTTTACATTATATTAAAAACAATTAAAATTGAGTAGTTACACATATAAAATTGAGTGCACTATACAAAGAGTAATTAGTGTGTTTCCCAACGAAGATGGTGATCTCTTTTCGTACCTTTGCAAGAATTGATGCGGTAGATCTCATCCATGATATTTTCTCTGTCATCCCCTTCTTTGCATGCTGATTTGATGACGTCTGCATTTGTACTGGTGACGTCATGTAATGGTATTACCCAGTCCCCATTGGATATGATCTTTTGTTTAGGCTTGGTGCTTTTGGCTAAAAAGTTCAATGACGTGAATAGAGGATCGTAAAATATTAATTCATTATTTGGTTAAATTCTGATAAAATGACCTCGATGTACAATGCTCTTGAATAACTGGATACCGTATTACTTTGAATGAACCCCCCAGGCGGTTATCAAATCTCGTGGATTCTAGGGGGGGGAGCGTTTGTCCAAGGGGGCGTTTGGATGAAGAGAGCGTTCATTGAATAATCTTTAAGCAAGGCGACTTTAATAGTCCAGGAAAAAATGGCCAAAAACCCACCTTGAACGGAACTTTGTGAACCATGGTTTTTTAGCTTCCTATGTACCTATAGATCACGGTTTGGGATGGTTTTCAGGCTGAATAGGTGATAAAACCCTAAAATTTGACCTAAAACGGGGTCTTTTGCTCAATCAAGGGTCCCCCCTTTACTAGTCGATTTTTCAAAGTGCTCAAATGAACAAACTTTTGTGCTAATCTGATAGAGCTCGAAGTGCTGAGCAAGAAAATGGGGTCAAATGCTTGGTTTTGAACATCCGTTGCGGAGCTAGGGCCCGCCAAAGTCGTCAAAATGGCCGTTTTAGCCCTTTTTCTGCTGACGTCAGCATTTTCCTTCAAATTTTAAGGCATTTCTGACACTTTCGCTGGATAGCCCTGAAAGAGTACTTCAGCAAGAAAATGGTATGGTTTGTTGGGTTACAAATTGTAGATCTAGAGATAATCCCATTTATAGATCTTACAAATCCCATAAAAAGTGCTGAGTCAGCAAAAATTTGCACTTTTCAAAGAACTTCCAACTGAATTATCTCGAGATCTACAATTTGTAACCCAACAAACCATACCATTTTCTTGAAGTACTCTTTCAGGGCTATCCAGCGAAAGTGTCAGAAATGCCTAAAAATTTGAAGGAAAAATGCTGACGTCAGCAGAAAAAGGGCTAAAATGGCCATTTTGACGACTTTGGCGGGCCCTAGCTCCGCAACGGATGTTCAAAACCAAGCATTTGACCCCATTTTCTTGCTCAGCACTTCGAGCTCTATCAGATTAGCACAAAAGTTTGTTCATTTGAGCACTTTGAAAAATCGACTAGTAAAGGGGGGACCCTTGATTGAGCAAAAGACCCCGTTTTAGGTCAAATTTTAGGGTTTTATCACCTATTCAGCCTGAAAACCATCCCAAACCGTGATCTATAGGTACATAGGAAGGTAAAAAACCATGGTTCACAAAGTTCCGTTCAAGGTGGGTTTTTGGCCATTTTTTCCTGGACTATAATAAAGTGACTAAAAACCTTATTTTGCCTTTTCGTTTTCTTTCAGTTCAATTTTTGGAGATGAAAAAATCGGTCGAATTAGTTTGAATGTACTGAAAGAATACAATTATTAACCCAAAGTTTTACCCTTTTTATGATATGACTTAATGCTACTTGTTTCAAATAAACGCCCCTCCAAGAGTGGCCTCTACCTAGATGCTTGTAAACCAAGGGTCGGCAAGTTTTTAGCTTCACGCAATATCTAAATTGATAAAGAACGCATGCGCTGCCTTCTGGTATTGGAATGCAAATCATCGCTTTACGAATACGAGGCGGTAAACCAGAAACATCAAAAATGAAATAAAAAGCTTTCAGCCTAGATATCCAGGCGTTTACTCGAAGGGGGTTTTATTCGTATTATACGGTTATACGAAGATATCAATTCTTTCCTTTAAGGAGAGGTGTTTATTCGAAGGAGGGATCATTTATCCGAAGTAGTACCGTATGCTAAGATATCGTGTTTACTTAAAAATCAATCTCCCCTTTAACTTTCAAACTTACTAAAAAATATCCACTGACCTTTTACTGAGCATAATATACAAAACAACGCTAAAAATTGTAGCAACCAACTCATAACTCGCACACTTTATTTATTTCAGAAGTAATAGTTTGTTATCACAAGTTATTTTTCTTTCTCATTTCTTGAGGTTTTTTAAAAGAGATACACTTTCTACATACGATGTATTATAATATGAAGTCATACCAAGACGAGGCAGATTAAGAATTTTTCTCTGTTTTAAAGCATGTATTTCTAATTAATATGTGAGAATAGAGATTACAAATCGTGTCTCTGTATAAATAATTTACATATACTGTTATACTGTCAAGAGAGAAGGCGTTTAAAGTGACACTGTAATAGAAAATAATGTTTTGACATATGATGGCATCATGATTAAACACAAAGTGGATTCTTCGTTCGATATGGGAATCAAAGCTCGACATTTTAGAACAAAATTTCCTCTGATTACAAAGTTCTAACATTTTAGCAATAAAAACGTCAAAAATAAAAAATTGAACGAAGTTTACTGCTTGGATTCCCAAGCTATTCTTCTGTGCTTAATTGTAAGGGGGCGGAAAAAGCAGAGGGTACTCTAGCCCGGGGTCCACTTTGGCTTTTTTGATAGACGGGATGGCGCTGATAAGTAGCTCGGTGTAATCTGTCAGGCTCCCATTTTTTGGCTTTGCTTGAGGTGGTAGCAAATACATGCCACTAGATCCAGTCCTTTTTTGGAGAAAACCAAACAGAAAGCATGACCAATAGAGCAATTCTTTTTCAGATATTTTCAGGTATTTTCATGTTTTTATTATAGTTTAATAGTTTTAATAAACTTTGATGGGGTTTTAGAATATATTTTATTGATTTGTTGTTTTCTCATAATTTTTGAAAACGATAGTGAAAAATTCAAGATTCCACTTAACTAAACTCAACGCCATCAAAATCATCAGGAAGCAAAGTTCAGTCAGAAGTAGACTCTAGGGGTACTCTGGGTGAAAATCAGCTGGTGGTCATTATAAAATGCTATTGGGGTGATTTTTTTCCAAAACATTGCAAAGTAACTCCACCTACAATTAAGCACAGAAGAGTTCGACATTTAAGAATTGCTGTCGAAAACAGGAAGGATTTGAATGGTTTGATTCAATGTAAAAACTCTTGTTAAAAAATCAAACTGAAGTCAAAACCGAATTAGTTGAACAAAGAAATTTTGTATCTGGAGAACAAAGAAATTTGTATCTGGCCATAGAAGATTCATAATGGAAAAATTTTAATACGAAAAAAAAAAAACACCTAAATTATACACCAATACTTTATCAATCCTCCTACAATTTGGGCGAAGAGGTATCAGCAAATATACGTTTATTTTCAAGGGGTGGTTTCCGGCCATGGTATAAATCCTCCCACTGATGACGTAACCAGCTTTTACCGATGTTACAAATTGCCATGATAATCTCGTCCAACTTTTCATCATTCAAATCGATTTCTTCGTCAAAGAAGTCAGGAATCGATTCAGTCTTCTCCAAAAAATTTCCTACTCGATTAAGAATATGAAATGCCCAACCAACCGAGTCGGTCTGCCTCAAATATTCCATCCCTCCAATTTCCAAGCGTGATGTTAGTTCGTATAATAAGCACGTCTTAAGCAGATCTGTAGGTAGGTATTCGCTTGCTTTTAGAGACAGTTTTGGAAAATGAGTCAGATTGAATAATCTCGGACAGACTTGTTCGCTTCGGACAAGTTTTGATAGTTTGTAGCCTTCCAATACGCTCTCAGGTACAAGACGAAATACGGATAGCTCAAATGGTGTGTAATCTACTTTCCATAATAAATCAGGCCTATCCACATCAAAACTTTTTACATTTTGAGCGATCAAACGTGTCGCATGTGAAGTTTCTGACAAGTTGTCAAGATTTTTCAACAATTTAACCAAGTGTGTCGAGGGCTTTACTTCCTCCATTAAAAACACAGTGGGGATCAAATGAATAAGGATCTTCTTGTATTTGTAATTTTTACCCACCCAATGTACTTCGATAGTGCTTGTATTGCGAGCTAATTCTTTTGTATCCGGGTGCCATGACAACTGTAAGTTCTGCCATATTTGTTCGTCACATAGAACCTCGCTGATCGCTTTAGTGAAGGCACGAATCATATTAAAGGAAGATAGATAAGCAATGTCATCTATTATTTGGACTAATTTCGATTGGGCCGTCACTCCTTGATTAGACATATTCTTTTTATTATCTCGGTTGTTGATTGAGGTACGGACAAACCCAGACGTTGGATGGCTACCATTTTCGTTTTGTTTATCACTCTTGACGGCCGATTTCGCTAGATCCAGACTCTGTGATAATTCATACATTTCACAGTGGAACTCCAACGAGTCGATTTGTCCAATTTTGGTTTCCTCAGCCATGCTTCCAACCAAAACTGGTTTAAAACGAAAGAGTTGGTTTCGCTCATTGATTTCCTCAGAAATACGAGTAACCAACTCGATAATCGCGTTACAAACTTCATGATTTTCGTTTTCACGTAGCGATTGAAGGATGTAGAATTTCTCCATCGGTGTAATGAAATATAGGCGTCGATTACGTCGTAAATATTCTTGTTTCTGACGTAACCAAGCATCAACTTCTCGTAGTTCAACTTCCACTTTCGTAATTTTACTAACCTTGGGAGTTTCCAAATCGATAATATCCCATTCCTTAATCATTTTCAGCATCTCATGGCATTTACGATGGCCGTTGAAATCTGCGACTGTTAACAAGCGGTTATGAAGCTCTCTAGACTGTTCGTAAAAAGGATAAAGTTTCTTTACCAACTCCATCCGCCCGTGAGCGGCCGCGTAAACGATAGCAAAATCGCCCGCGTGGTCCCTCAAATGAACATTAACTCCGCAATCTAAAAGCGTATCAACTACGGACTCATCACTACACATACACGCGTAATGTAATGGAGATAACCCATGTTTATCAGGTTGCTCAATGTTAGCACCGTTTGAAAATAAGATACGGCAAAACGTTTTATTTCCGTTGATAATGGAATGGATGAGTGGCGTCTTCAAGGCAACATCGCCAGCATCTAAATCTTCTTTGCAGCTCAGGATACAAAGATATCTTAAAATATCGACACGCTCTCTACTGAACTTCTCTTCGCACCCCGTGCGTACACAAACATGAATAGGCGTGAATCCAAATTTGTTTTTCAATGAGATCGCAGGCCCACACATTTCGACAAAATTGATGACCAATTGTAAACTGACGTAATAGTTTTGTAGCAATCGATGAAAAGCTGAATCTCCGTTCTTCCCAAGCTCTTTAAAGTTTAGCTTCTTTTCTAACAACATTCTCAAGCATGCATCCAATCTCTTAACAACAAGATCTGAAGATTTATCATGGCCTACATCTTCCCCGCTTTTATCAACAATGTTTTCTACTAGATAAAACAGGGCCGATTCTCCTTCAAAGTCTTTTTGTGCCACATCAACTCGTCCTGTACTTAACAACATTTTCATGGTACGCTCGCAATGGTTCGCCGCTGATTCGTGAAACGGCGTCGTCCCGTATTTGTCTTGCGCGTTCACGTCAGCGTTATAACTGATTAACATTTTAACGAGCAAACACCCACAGTCATGCTCACTGTCATCGCTATGGAAATGGTCTCTATGGTAACCCATAACCTCGTGTAGTAAGGTGCGACCCAGGGCTTTCATTTGTCCGTTTGTAACACCATCTGAATGCAAGATCAAATCTTTAGCTCGTTCATACAATATCCGTGACACCGACTCTAGATTCTCTTGCTCATAGAGTGCGATATCTAGTCTAGTTTTGAAGAAATTGTACAAAATGTGATAGTCGCTAACATTCATAATTTCATGATAGCCTGTACTCGCATCTTGGCTCTTTAGTCCTTTAGCCTGTAAGATAAAGAGGACAACTGTGTCCAGGAGTTTTTGAGCGATTTTCCCAGGTTCTTGTTCATCCTCGTTTAATTCACCGAGGATTTCAGCCAAATCAAAACTCTTCTTTCTGTCCGAGAGCATGACAGAGCAGCGTTGGTTTCAACTTTTAAGTTTATCACAAAATCAATATATCATTGATCCTGAGTACATTGACGATGATAGAGTTCCGCAATATTCCGTGATAATCTTAAGAAGATTGTGTTCTGATCTCCAAATAACTTGTTAGACTTGAGCACTAAGATGTTACTGTATTTAAAGTATTCCAAGTGTTTTTCTTTGAAAGTCTGTGCAGTTTCCTCAGCTAACGTTTGCAAAGATTGCGCATTTTGAAAAAAAAGCAAAGCAAAATTATTTTGAATTGTGAATAAAATTTTGATTGATTAGATGAATGAAATATAATCAAATTCATTTCTTTTATGAATCGATTCCAATGAACAGCAACAAATTGTATTACGAAAAATTCTGCACACCAACAGTGTTGCAATCAATATTTTATGACTCTTTACAACTTTCTATTGTGCTGAAATAAAAATCAGAATGGCTTGAATAACGAAGCCTTTGAATGCAAGTGTAATAGAAAGAATACGATGTATCACGGTGTTTCATTCTCACTTCTGGAAGCACTTCTAGATGCTTCTGTATCTCAAAAAGTGCAAAATATCATACCAGACTAATTAGGCCCTCGAGGCCTGAATGGTATTTATAGACCAGAATGTAAACTTGACCAAAAATAATGTATCGACTCGTTCGAATTGACTAAAATTTGTTCCTGAAGGCTGATTTGTCAAATAAAAGAGCGTAGTAACAGAAAAAATTCGTTCCCATGAGTATTTGGTCATTGCCATTTTCTGAGAGATCCGGGCAAAGTGAGAAAGTGATTTCTTTAGATTTAGCAGCACTTTCATCTAAGCTTTTAAAGAGCTGTTGCTATGGGTAAACAACTCATTGCTAAGAGGTTTTCAGGCATGAAATCTTTAAACTAGACTCACTTCTAGGGCTTACTCTGACTCAAAGAGACTAGGGTCCTTGAATTTCTTTTCAGATATGGAAAGGGGGGGGTAATAGCACCTAATTCTTCAAAAAAAAATTTGTCAAAGTGAGGGCCGCAGCCATTATGGGCCGTGGGAACATTTCAGTAAGTTTAATAGTTGTTTATCTGAAAATCTTAACTGGTACATGTAGAAGTGAGGCCCAAGTAAGATATTTGATCTCAAAAAGAAGAAAAAATTTGGCGAAAACGTGGTTTCGGCCTATGATTTCTAGACACCGAAGAATATTCAGAACCTTGTTTTTCATATTTTGTGTAAAACTTATCCCATTTTTCCAAGAAATGGAGAAACCTCTTTATGACCTCTTTATGCTCAAAATGGGCTAAAATCAAATTAAAGAAGCTCATCCATTTTGCAGACCCAAAAATAGCCAAAAAGATCGAAATTTCAATGGGCCATATTTCAGCGACCGGAAGGAATTTTTCGAAAAAAAGTTCCAGGGGATGTTTTTTTCACTATGCTGAACAAAATATCCAAAAATGAGGGAAATCTAAGGATATCACTTCCTGACCTTGCCCATTTTTGCCTATCTTTCTCAGAAAATGGCTCTTAAGAGTCAAGAAATGATCTCTTAAAGGAAGCTTATTTCACTGATATTCGTACAACTAACCCATCCAAGGTTAAATCATTCTAGGCAGGTAAATAAGCTTCAAAGCAATAAGATCGAAGGAACGCTCTTACCAACAAATTGTCAATAGAACCATTTCTGATAAATTCTCCAATGCTTGAACTAGCTTCAGTGATGTTTTCCAATGTCCATGTGATCTTGTTCTCGTTTCATTATTTATACTTTTATCATGATTTTATAATTTCAAATTTTCTAAATTCAAAAGAAAAGAAGATTATCATCAATACAAACTCAAATATTTCACGATATATTTCACTGAGACTAAATGGTTTTCCATTCACCCAAAAACTTCACAGGGGATCTCGATATAAAATTGGTCAGGGGGCACAAATGGATGACCAGGAAATTTTAAGTGTGTGGGGAATTTTAAGGTTTGAAACCCGTAAAATGACAAACTTAGCGCATTTTATAAGTAAAAAAGGTATAAACTTTAATGGTTGCTTTCTTAAAAACTTTAATCGGCGTAAAGAATGCGATATCTGTAAAATATATACACAAAGAATATAAATGTCAACAAAAATAATACCAATGACAAACATAGCGGACTTTTATAGGTAAAAATGGTATAAACTTTATGGTTGTTTTCTTAAAAATTGTGATCGGCGTAAAGAATACGATATCTGTAAAATATATACACAAAGAATATAAATGTCAACAAAAATAATAGTCAAACTCTTTAAAAGATGGGCCATTTCGTTTTAGATCTATACAAGGGTGGACGAACATTTCCAGGGTGTAATTCGAGAGGTCTAAAGGAGGGTTTCAGGAGGTAAAAAGTTAAGGGGGTGAAACACTGATTTTAGTTCCTCCACCGTCACTTTAAGGTATGAAAAGAGTTTTCCAAGGTTTTTTATTTTTATGTATGGATTTTTAACGGAACAACCCAAAGTTTGAAGTTTAAGGAATAACCTTCCTTGAAAAAAATAGAAACATAAGAATGTATCTTTTAAAAGTTAGGCAGAAACTCCTTTCTGAATGAATTTATCGACAAAATAGTATTCCTACTGACAACGCTAACAATCATCCCCTACTACCGAAGCAGTACACAGCTTCCATTCTAAACAATAGAACAGCTGAAGACCTACAAAAATAACCATAGAATAACTATTCCCGAATTTTTGCATCGATCGGAGAGCAAACATCATCCAAGCGTCTTTTAAAAGTAGCATCATTTGCAACAAACTGTAAACAAACCAGGGAAAGATGATTTCAACTCCCTCTTCAACCTTTCAAGCTCTGCCAACCGTTTAGCATACTCTTTCAATTGCTTCTGATATTCTGTCTGTTTTTTCTGTAGAACCACTTCAATCACGCCATCAACCTGTCTTGCGATGCCGGTAAAATCTGACGAATCATCAGAAAATATGCAATGAGTTTTTTGTCCAATCCACCGCCTAGCTTCATCCATGGTTGGAAAGGCGTCAGGATTATGATAAATGAAGGTGTCGTTATCTCCTTTTAAAAAAGCGGTTACTACAGGGTGGTTACGGATCTCTGCATTAGGCTGCTTCCAACATAGTTGCGGTTTGATGGCGTTAGACTTTAAGGTAAGAGCACGAACAAGGAGAAGCGATCCGTATGCCTTCATCATTCCAAAATCTGCTTTCAAGTCGACGATGAGGTTTTGTAAGACGCTTTTCTTTTTGTAAATGAAGAAATTTAGAGTTCCGTTGACTTGGAATACTTTGGAAGCAAGCAAGTGGGGAACAACATCGGAGAAACAAGCGTTTTTCAGCAACAATCGAACGAGTTTGCGTATATGATTGTAAGTTAAAGTTGAAAGTTTATTACGTTTTGCACCATCGACAAACAAAATATCCATTGAATTGATGGTAAATCTGAGAAATTCTTTAAAGTTCTCCGTATTACGTATCTTCATTTCATACATCAAGTCCATGTGGTCATCAAAGTACTTTTTCACTATACCAGCTTCAAGCAAAGTTCTCAATATCTCCAACGAAGGTTCCCAATCATCATTGGAAATCAAAAATAACAGAATTTTATAATAAGTCACATTACAAGCATCAGTTAAGAGTTCATAATGAGTTTCCCAACGTTCTACTCTTCCAAAATAAGTGAGGAATTTTTTAACAAGTTTTTCATCAAAGACATTCCCATTTAGCAAAATCTTTGTTAAGCTGGCCATCTCCTCTATTTCACCTTCTGACCCTTCAAAGTCTGTTTCAAGACAATTATCTAAGTAAGCATTTAAAACCATAGTGAACCCATCCAAATTGTCAAACCGGCATGTTGACAATTCTAACAGTGGTTTTAAACAATAATCACGATGAATCATTTTGGAGAGAAGACAGGAACACAATTGATCTAATTCTTTCTTGAAGTGATCAAAGTTTTCACAAAGAGCTCGAAAAAGTTCGGTGAGGATTATTGGGTAGCTGAAATGATCGGCGAAACCAAACACCCTTTTGTCTTCAAATGATTTGATGCATTTTTTAAACAAATATAACATCTTTGGGTGGAGTGAATCATCTCGGGTTTTAATAGTTTCAATTGTTAATTGCAAAACCAGATGGTTGTTTTTCAAAATTTCTTCCGATTTCAAAAATAAATCAAACCAGCGGTCGAACATTGGTTGTTCATTGCAAACCTGGTGAAAAATGATTTGCCAAAGACGGCGATTATCATGAACAACCTCTTCTCGGTAATTTTCATAATTGTCATGTGCTTCAACAATGTTGGAAAAAACTATGGCAATCATTGAATTGATCAGTTCTGGAATTCCCGAGGATGTGGCGATGTTCGTCCATATCAAATACTGCGAGGAACCAATTTGGGAGAAAGCGTTCTCAATTATGTCTTTCAAGTTTTCCCAAGGGACAGTTTGGAGCAGCTTGCCAAGGGCATTTTCAACCCCTACTGGTGGTTGAAAATCCTCTTTCGTATGCTGAATGCAGAAAATCTCTCTTAAAAAGGATAAGGTTGCTCTAAAATTGCAAGCTTTTGTTAACAGTTTTATCAAAGTGACGAGATATTGTACATCGTTTCGATGATCGACGACTGGATATTTGTGCAAAAATGTCTCTAGATATTCATTGAACTTCGATGTAGAATGGTCTACTTCTTGAAGCAAAAATTGACCACTGAGTAGCGGTGATTTCGAAACACAAAACGACTCGAACTGGTGATTGAATGGTATTCCTAAAAGAATTGTTTTCTCTGAATCTTCCTTCTCCCAATTCACAGATGGTCCGATCAAGTCCAATTTGTTTACAGGTATGTCGGAGAAATCGAAAGTCTTACCATCGCATCTCACAGCTTCTTTAAGGCACGTTTTGTAGATGTAAACCTTGTCTCCTGTAAAAAGAAAAGGTAGAATAGTTTAATGAACATAATATTGGATACCTGCATTTGGTCGAAAAAAACATTTAAAAAGCAAGTAGAAAGATTTTTCTAAACATTTTTTAAACTTTTACACGCAGATTTTTTCATATACAAATTACATTCGAACAAGTGCAGAAGCACGAAACTTTAAGTTATGTACTTTTATAGAAAGAAAACTTTTAAATTTTACTTGGCTCTGGTATCTTGTTTGTTTATCATTGAGCACTATTCAATATGATTTCACGACAATGATTTACTTACCAGTCATGATTCTTTTTCGAAAGTCCAGTTTATTTGTATTCTTATTATACATCTTGGCTAGGTAAAATTTGAATTGTTGATTCGATGGTAATGTTTTGTTGGCAGTGCTCATATATTTAGTAACGAGATTAAAGTCTTCAAAATCAATACCATCTGCAGATGGGGATAAGACATGACCAAAGAATCTTTCACGAGTTTTGCTTATCTAAAAAAAAAACAGATGAAAATTGAGAGCCAGTCATCACAAGGTTATTATCTGGCAAAATTTTCTAGGCGATATCTGGTAAATGATTTGGAGCTAAAGAATTTAGCACTCCACATCAACATTCATCTCAAAGGTCTGGCAGAAAAAAAATTCCAGATAGATTTTGAAATATCCTTTAATTATAGCAGTATTTACAGCTTTCAGAGGTCATAAAATGGAGGAAAATTAAAATTTCAAAGTGATACCATAGATAGAAGCGAAGTCAACTGTGTTAATTTTGACGTTTCCAATTGTTCGTTTTTAACATTTGAAGCCGTTGTTCTGATTGTCTTCAAAAATACTTCAAGATTCTTCAACTAAAGAAAAAACGAAAAATAAAATTTTTGATGACAAATTGATGATCACTGCTATAGTCTTAAAATGTAGAAAAAATGGAAAATCACAAAGGATTGGCAAGTGTCAATTATAATATGGTAAAAGTGTGTGAGAAAAAGAATTGTGGAAATATATTACTATATGATTCCCTTTAGTAACCAACTATTACTTACTGCATGCAGCCCAAATTCACTTTCATCTTCGGCGTCACTTTGTAGATCATCGATTCCATAGCCATATTCATGATTACTCCAAAAATCTTTCCTCGGAGGACGAGTGTTACTTTCATCTTCACTTTCAGAATCAAAACCAATTGTGTCAAAATCGTCAATATCGCTATTAATCATATTATCTCTATTTATTTTGCTAAATTGAATATAAATAGAGAGAATAACAGTAAAAGATGAAAATGGTTATAAAAGATCTACCTTCAATACTATAGCTTACCCTCTGATTACCTTAGGAAGAAAATTTCATTGATTTTGAGGGTTACCCAAACTTGCCAACTTCTCACTTCAAAATTACATTTATAGGATACCTAGTTACATGTTCTATTTTCTCCAATTTCAGTGGATTTATGTGGAATCAGGAAGCTACAATAAAAACCAACTGAAAGAATAGTATTGTTATAAAATAAGGCAAAACTGCAGTTTCTAGGCAAAAACATCATAAGTTGACAAGCATGCCCTGATAGTGTGATATCGAGACAAAGGAAAAAGAAAATTATTATATAAACTCAAGATAAGTTTTGAAAAATAAGACCAAAACCATAATAAACATCTAATACTTCCACACAATCTGAAAATCACAAAAAAGTAAGTAAAGTTTTTTTAAAGTTTTTGAAAATTTGAAAATGTTTGAAAATACCGGGTGACCCACGAAAAAGTTCAGACGTTTCTCGACGTCTTGAGGCCGAAAAAATGTCCCAAATGCTTGGAGTTTTGATATTTAGAAAGTAGATATCCTAACTTAAAATTTGAGCCATCACTTTTTGAATTTGACCAACTTGTTCTCTACTTATGAGCTTTTAAAGTCAAAATTCACTTTTCAAAAAGTGTAAAAAACACGCAATAAAGAGGTATTAAATTCATGCAATCAATTAGAAAATCACTTACAAATTGACTAATTTAACGAGTTTTATGACATTAATAATTAGTAAAAACACCTTTGAAAGTAATTTTTGTTTAAAACAAGACTAGTTTTTATAAAAATTGGCGCTTTCATAGATTTTTTTCAAAACTGTATATCAAAAACGTCTAAAAATACCAAATTTGATACCCCTTTTTTACGTGTTTTTTACACTTTCCGTAAAGTGAATTTTGACTTTAAAAGCTCATAAGCAGAGAACAAGTTGGTCAAATTTAAAACGTGATAGCTCAAATTTTAAGTTAGGATATCTACTTTCTCAATATCAAAACTCCAAGCACTTTGGGACATTTGTTCGGTCTCAAGACGTCGGGAAAAGTCCGAACTTTTTCGTGGGTCACCCGGTATACACAAAAAAGATAAAAACAATGAAAAATAAATCTCAAGTACCTACTTAAAATAAAGACTTATTTATATAAAAAAGAAAAAGAGTTATATCAAAAAAAGAACGTATCAAATAATCGCAGGAAGCAGTTTACATTACATTAAAGGTTTTATTTTTTCATAAGGGTTCCCGTTTCATATCAGACACATTTCATATCAGGACAGTTGTCTGCCTATTGTTATATCATGCTGATATTAGCAAAAAAAATGTTTTTCTTTCCCTCTTTCTGACCAATCTTGCTCCACATCCCTGTCAATCCAATGAAAAGCTTGAATTAAAAGTGACCAGTAAGCAAGCCTTATTTAAAAAAAAAACCTTTAAGAGAAATGCATGATTTAGAAGCATAACACTCACAGGCATATCCAGTATTAAAACATTTAAAAGCCCCAACTATTCACACTCGGTAAGTATGTGGCACACAGTTTCAGAAAATTCAAAGTATTAAATTTATTTATGTAAATACTATTATATCTATTCAATATCTTTATTAACTTCTCTTTGCCAACCAATGTTAGTAGGTTGGATTTCAAACTATTATTTCATTCCAAAGCATATCAAATGTATACGTAACGCTGAAAAAGGCATTTCGAGGTTAAATAAAAATGCAATATAAATGTAACAAATGAATACGTAAGCTCTTATCAAGTTGGCACCGCTTCAAGGGTACAACTCAAGTTAAGCTTGACTAAATATTGGACTTTTCCACTTTCAGGGTACACCAGAACAATCATTTTGTAAAAGTCTCTTGTTGTTATGTTGAATGTAAAGCTCAGGAAAATGAAGTTTCAGTTTTCTTTTAAGTCTATGCAGTTCAGCCATATTTTTGAAGTAATATTTTTTCTCCTTTTCATATTGTTCCTGATGTTTTTGGAGAAGAACTTCAACAACTCCATTATTATTTCTGATGACTGCTGTAAAGATACGGTCAAAGCTATAAGATCGCACCCACCTTCTTGCATCTTCAGTTGTAGTAAAAGCATCTCGATAAATAAAAGTGTCTCTTTCACTTCTCAAGAAATCATTAACCAAAAGATGATTTTGAAAGATGTCGGATGTTGGTTGTTTCCAGGTGAGTTTTGGCTTTACGCTTTTGAATTCCAAGTTTTGTACCCTTATCAACATTAGTTGACCGTAAGGTTTGTCAGTATTAAAGTCTCTCTTAAGATCAGAGATAAGCCTTTGTAAGAGAGAACTATAATCTTTCATTGCTACAGAATCAATTTTTCCATTTGCTTGGAACGCTTCAGATGACAACAAATACAATAGAATATCAGTGAAGCAATCATTTTTAAACAAAATTCTCACAAATTTGAGTATGTGTTGATAAATGAAATCTGGAACATCCTTTGAATCTTCTTCATCATTTAGATATGCATTCAAAGCATCAACAGTGGATTTGAGAAACATTTTATAAGGTTCTGTATTACGACATTTCAATTGCGACAAACAAAACATACTGATATCAAAATCTTTCTTGTAGAATTCTGAATCAAGTAAGATTCTTAAAAGCTCAATAGATGATGGCCAATCACAATTAGTCACTAAGTAAATCAAAACACTTTTATATGTGTCAGGAGTTGGTAGCTGATTCGATTTCGTTGGTTTAGTATTGATGATGTTGACATAGCTTGTGAGAATTACTCGAAAATATTTGCTTGCTGTAAAGCCACTGAAACTCTTCTGGTTTGTGACAGAAAAAATTGAGGAGAGTGTAGTTTGGGAAACAAGAATCTTTTCACTGATGGGTTTGCTTTCCACCAAATCTTTCAAATACTTTGACAATGACTCTTCTTTAGTTTTCAATAAGACAATTAACAAAGAAGCCATCATTTCGCTATCAACATACCGATCATTCTTTATCAAAGTAATGTAATGTTGAATCAATTGTTCCAAAAAGTCAATTGAGCTGTTTTTCTCTGATATTGAGCATTGTTCCATTATCTTAATAATGATGTCACTAATACAAGATTCTCCCATCGTTTTGCACACAAATTTGAATAACTTTATAAACAAGGTGGAATTCACAATATTCCTTTGGATAAAGATTTTGATCGCATCCATTAATTCATCTTCAAATTCTTCTTCAATTTCATCGCATTCCGTTATGAAACTGTCCAAAGATTTCTCGTAGACCATCTCAAAACCCTCTGGATTGGGAAAATTTAACACTGATAATTTGAGCAGAGCTTTTCCGACCATGAAGTGATAGTTTTTGTCAAGCAAACATGTAACCAGCTCTTTTAATTCGCTTGAAAATTGATCATAATAATTGAATAACACTTCAAATATATCTCGAAGAACACCAGGCAATATTTCCTCATCAATGTAAATGAGATCTTCAGTACTTTTAATGGTATTTCTTAGAAGAGTAGAGATGGAAGGATAAAGTGTTTTGTTCTCACTTTTAATAGCTTCTATTGCAAATTTGGATGAAATGACAAAGTCAATCCTTATTGATTCATCATTCAACAATGTTTTGAACCAACGTTCATTCAAACACTTGCTCTTGCAAACTTCATGAAAGATTTTCTCCCATAGCAAAACTTCGATATAATCATCATATAGTTGAGCATGACTCAATTCTATAATGATATTGGCAAGATCACTATTATCAGCAATAGAAGCGACGTCCATCCAGGATTTATACTGCAATGGTTCAGTAAGGGTGATAGCATTTTCAACACTCTCTCTAATTGATTCCCATGAAATGGACTTCATCAACTCTCCAATCACCTTCTCCGTCCCTTCTTGGAATACGAAAACGTCTTTCTTTCTCTTTTTTTTCTCAACAAACTTGAAAATCTGTTTCAAAAATGAAATATTCTTCTGAACATCTCCTGCTTTCAACAACAGATTACCAGTGCCATTAATGACTTTAGAATCCCCTTGGTATGATTTGACAGGAAAAACTTTCAATAAAGTGTTAATATGTTCAGTTAGTTCTGGTGATTTTAAGTCTGTTTCTTCTAGCAGGTATTTGATACACTGATTGGGCTTTTGAGAACGACAAAGTGATGAAAAATGATGTTTTTTTGGTATCGCAAGAATGATAGTTTTTGAATATAGCTCAGGGGAGTTATCTGCATCAAAATTCTCATTTGAATCATTAGTAGACTTATCTGCTTCACCCCAAGAAAAAGAACCTTTTGTGTTGTAACCAATAAGATCGTCCATAACATCAAAGGGTAATCCATTAAAATCAAACCTCTGACCATCATGCATTCGAATGCCTACATCCAGACCAGTTTTGTAGACATAATTGTAATCTTTCTCTCCTATAGAAAAAAACAAAGGATATGGTAATCTATCAAAAAGCAGAAAGTGCAAAATTTTGATAACACTAACAGCCATTATAAGCAAGCATGTTTCCCTAAATTTTCTGGAAAGCTCTAACTTAAAGAATGAGTATATTTGGCATAGCGTCAGGGGGGGGGGTCGGTAGTAAAATCTCAGACATAATGACGTTTACTACGTTGGTGGTGTGACAAAAATTTGAAAAAACCTTTACTACCAGGGTAGTAAAATACCTCTTCCAATAGTCTGGGTGGTGGTATGTAAAAATCCTTTTACTACTCATATATGTCTGAGATTTTACTACCGACCCCCCCCCCCCTGATAGCGTAGCATATAATCTGCATCCAGATAATAAATCCACAAGCTTATCTTTGGAAGCATACATTAATCTTATTCAAAATACCTGAAAATACATATTTTGAATAGAACTTCAAAACCACGAATAGGATTACTTACCATGCACACGTCTTCTTCTAAAATCTAATTTTCCAGTTTTCTTTCGATAGATCATTGTTAAGTAGAAAGTGAATTGGTCTTCTGAAAAGAAATCTTTGTTTGCTGCTTTAACCATATTCCAAATCAATTTGTCATTCCCTTTAAGCATAGAAGAGCCTTCTTCAAATTTGGCAAGATCATAGCTATTTTCCAAAAGGAAACCAAAATATCTTCTCCTTGTTTTGCTAGCCTGAATATTAAAGGTTTAAAAAACAAAATTGAAATATATTTAGCTTGCTTAAATAAAAAAAACACAAACAAAAAGGCTGGACTTGAATAAATCTTAAAGCATGTTTTATATATTCAGAGAAATAAATAGAATCAAAGTCTTCAAGAAAATATCAAGAATCAAAGAAAGTAACTTACAATTGATACAGTGTAAGGCAATGTGGGTATTGTGTATTTCATTTCAAATCTATTTTCACCGTGCCAACATGAAACACTGCGGTCAATTGTTAATTCTTTATTTTTTGATATTTTCATATACCTTCAAAATAATTTTTAAATTTCAATTCAAAATATGATTTGTGTTAATGCAAAGTTACCTGAAGCAATGTAGAAGAGATCTCTGCTTTAATTTTCCCAAGAGTGTCATCAGATGTAGATTTATCTTTAATTGAATCTAACAAAACTGCAAGATTTTCCATCTAAAGAAAATGATCATTAACCAATTCAATTTTTCAGTTTTTTTGCAGCATAAAACTCAATCACTGTTGAGTCTCCATAAATCGAACAAACACAATGAATGCAAACTTATCAGGATACAAAAATTTTAAGTTATGGAGAGTTCATGAGGCATTGTCAACTTGAGCGACCAAAAACTCGTTTGAGTTAAGGAGACATTCCTTAAAGAGGTTCAAATTATGGAGACTAATTTTAAAAGAATCCTCCCCTTTCTGTAATATTTTTGCCGAGACAAAGTTAAAAAAATCATCACTTACAGTAGAAAATCCAAGTTCACTCTCACTTTCCGCATCACTATTCATTTCGGTTTGATATTCATCATCATAGTAATCATCACTGTCTTCAGAATCAACTAAATCATTGTTGTCCATCATTGTTGTAAATTGAATTTTATATCCTCTTTGTTTCTAAAGCATGAAATTCTAAAGAAGAAATATTATTTCAAAAATGAAACTATTCCTCAATATAAAAAGTACCCTCATGTGCATAATAAATTGGGGGATGGAAAATCTTATATTTTCAAAAATTAGGACAACAAACAAGGTTTATCCAGCGGTACTGTATGGGCTGATGGGTGCTTACCCATAGTAGTTACACAGAAAATTTTCTCAATCAATCCTTTATTATGATCAAACCAATAAAAAAGAAGACTTTTCCATGTTTTATTTTTCGCACAGTATAATCAAAATAAATTTTCATGATTGTAAATTCTTCTTATTATA
Organism: Clytia hemisphaerica; assembly: GCF_902728285.1. Taxonomy (NCBI): domain Eukaryota; kingdom Metazoa; phylum Cnidaria; class Hydrozoa; order Leptothecata; family Clytiidae; genus Clytia; species Clytia hemisphaerica. The sequence goes on from NW_027103598.1 coordinate 1,615,784, forward strand.
TTCAAAGACTTTTGTGGGACTTTACCATATAAGTCTAGAACTCCTATATCATCAGGATAAAAAAATATGATCTTTCAGCCTCTAGCGCAACATATGACTGTAAAAATATCAACCTACCTACTTCTTGTTACAGAATAAAAAATGAGAAGAATGGCATCTTTAGGGTTACATTCTTAAAGAAGTCCTTCTGAAACTTCACAAAATAACAGCAGAAAAGACAACTTTCTTTTTTGTTGTAGATTTGGATATAATAAACTTTGCATGGGAATATTTTTATCAAAGTGTTGTGTTAACTATCATTGTAAAGAGAAAGAAGAAAAACGACCTCACTGATGCACCAGTTCGGTGCTATTTTCAGGTGTAAAAAAGTATTCTTGACCTGTCTTGACTCAAAAACGAAACCAGACATAACACTTGTTATGTGTTCGGTGTAACATATGGAGCCCTGAAAAAATTGGAAACAAAAATGGCCACCAGAGGTACTTATTGGCCTAAGTTTTTTATGGCAACAGTAAGTAAGATAGTCCACAAAATTAGAAATTCATCATAGCTATCTGAAGCAAATGATGTTTTCTAAATGATAGACTACTGTAAGTTGGTCTAATGTTGACCCAGGGGTACTAGGATTGGCCCAGCAGAGACACTGATTTTTGCTAAAAAAGTAGCCCATATAGAGCCAAAATTGATAAATACGTGATCCTTATAAAGACATTTTCACAAAAATTTCTTAGATTCTTAAAAGAATTCTCCAAAACTTTTGAAAAAATTCTCTTACTTTCTTGGCTTTTCACTCTTCTGTGACCCCTTAGAGACTAATTTAACACTATTTGATTTCCCCAACCCTTAGAGAAACTTTGAAAGGTGAAAAAACCTAGTGCCCTTACCGTCCGCACATACACAGCACCCATTTTTGCCTAAGTAAGTATCCCTCAAGTTTTGACATACCTAATCTAATTAGAAGGTCCTCACCCTTCTGGCGCTCATGGTTTCAGCCAACTTTTAAGGTGCCCCCATTGAAGCATGGTGCCCCAAACGAGTTAGGTTCCCTTGAGAAATTGCTTTGAGATAGGTACCCCTATTCAGCCGATAATTTTTTTGAATTGACACTTTTTGTTCTTTTGTCATTCCTAAAATCTTAATGATTTTTAAATCTTTCTAATGATGAAATAAAACAAGACTATAGTGTTATTATATAATATACAGGAATGCAGCAAGGAATAAATATTAGTACCAGTAAAGATTTCAAAACGTCTACAGAAGATTGTTATCAGTTATGTTATGAGTGTGAAACAGAGCCAAAAACAAAACTAGCTACCATGTTTGTTTACTCTTATATCCTGACATTTTAGCTTCTCTATGATAGCGTGGGAAGCGCTCACGCATGAACGCCTGCTAATAAGCTTTGTTGTTATGCTATAAAGATGGCGGCTGTAAATCAAAACAATCACATTAGAAAATATAGCAAAATATGGCGTGATGGGAAACAAAAGAAAAATAGGATGGGAAACTAGGTGCTGGGGTAAAAAATATAACCAGCCCCCAGAGCCTCCATCAAGATAGCTAGGTACCCTTAATGAATAGGTAACCCCAAAGAATTGCAAAACATTAGCACCCCACTACTAACCTGGCCTAGATGCCCTTCAGATTTCTGGGGGGGCTGAAACCATGGCGCTCCGGAAACTTAAGCAGCTAAAAAAGCACTATCAGTCACAGAAATCCTTGCATTTGCATGGGGTGTGCATTTGCAACGGTTTCAACGATTTTTTCCGACCCTGTGCAAACGAGCTAGAACATGTAAGGTAAAATGCGCGAAAATTAACAAATCTCAACTTTAGAATGAAAATGGCATAAAACGAAGACGAATGGCATTTTCATTTTTTCTTTAGAAGATTCTTTAGCCTTTTTATGGGTTAAAATTTTGATCTGTGCATTTATTTATAATTAAGTTTCCTAACTTTCCACTCTGTGTAAATGCAACGGGTTGCAGTGATCGAGTGTATTTGCACGGTGTTTTTTCGTCACTTTCGTTTTCGACCTGTTGCATTTGCTGCATGTCGAACCCTGTGCAAATGGGTCCAAATGCAAGGATTTTTCTCTCCGGAAAGTTCCGCATCTTTCGGTGCTTCCGGAGCAAGTTCTAGCACGTTCTAAAAAAACGTTTAAACTTGGTTACAAAATATATTGATATGATGGTTCAGCCATTAATGAAATTGAGTTTGTCACATTATATTTGACTGGTCGAAATATTGAAAAAATAAAAAACGTGAGGTTTCACTTCCACGAGTCGGCTGATTTTTTAAAAATACATGTGTGCACAGTTAGTTATCGTATAATTATATCACGGATATCTTGCTCTCTGGAACACTGGAAGTGCTCCTGAATCTTCCGGTGTTCCGGAGCACAAAAAATAGCACTTTTTGCTCCGGATGTTCCCTCAGTGTCAGGAGGGCCTTAGAAGGGGGGTCTCTACATTACACCAACTTACAGAAGCTAAGGATGCATTTAAACACTTACCGCCAATGCAAATCAATTTTGAAAAGTGATACCGTGAAGTCTGGTAACTTACATCAGTGGAGGCTAACATGCATAGCCCTCAAATGACTGACCAATCAAAGCAGCAAAATTTCAAAACAAATGAACTATGCAGCTCCGGTCGCAGCTCTACTCTACCATTTTTGTTTTGATTTAAATTTGTATTTTAAGGACCAGCCAGGTCATTCGTTTGAGGGCTATGCATGTTAGCCTCCACTGATGCAAGTTACCCGATCTCACGGTAAGCGTGTAAATGCATCCTAAAAAATTCTACAATTTTAATATAGTAATTACGCATTTCAATCTCTGAAGTTAAGCGCATACCTTTAAGGGAAGAAGTTTTGGCGGATTTGGTCAAAATCGGCAAAATTTTAAGGTAATTAAAAGGATTTCCCTGAATTTAAACATGAGTAACACTGTTGAGAGATAGAAATTAAGTTAAAAAAAAGAAAAGCAACCAAAATTGCAAAATAAGCTTTTAAATATTTAAAGATGAAATATATAGAAAATATTGCAACTGAAAATGTAAGTTTACTACAAGTTGTATAATAATTAAATTCATATACATAAAAATTTAATTTCTAATACATAATTTAATGAAGATTGATTTTCAATGGCATTGAGTAGCATATCAATTTGAAAACAACCAAAAACAAAGCCATTTATTTGGCCATTATAATCATTTTATTTCTCCTCATCAATTCTTTGTTCATTTTCTTTCCCCTATATTATCTATGACTGTTAGGTCTTCTTGTCTCCTGGTTTTGGTGCCCCTTGTTGCTGGGTAGATAACTTAGCACTGAGTGCTTCAATTAAGGCATTTCTTATTCTTTGTTTTTCCAAAAGCATTGGGTGAATTTTCTCAAGCTGTTTACCAACAAATTCTATTTTTCGTCTGAAATATCTTTTCCCTTCCTCTACAGACTTTTCAACATAATACCCTGTGCCAATATCAACAACAACAGAACTTGTTTCGTCTAAAATACCAGGTACATACATTGAAGAAGTCATAGGAACCATGAGTTCTTTTCCTTCATTTTCAACAGTGACACGATTAAGATTTTCTAAGGACTCACTAAATTTTTGTTGGGCTATCTTCAGTTGATTGATGGACTCAGTAAAAACATTTATTTCTTGATCAATATCACGTTTTATCTGGTCGAGTTGTTGAACAGGTAATTGATCCAAAGGAATTTGTTGCATTTGATTTTCTGCTGTCCCGGTCGCCATCTTGATTCCTCTTGCCCTCCTCGCTGTTCACCCTCCTACACAGGTACTTTATTTCAAAGCATAATTCTCTGGGATGGAGAGTGTTACGGTGATTTCTCCATAATGGCAGATTATTTTGTAAACAACAGTAGAAAGACAGAATAAGAGACAGTAAGAGATCAAACTGATCAAACTCAAACTTCATTATTAAAAACTGTTTGTAAACTTTATTATTCACAAATCATACCACTGGGAAACATCACAAACAATGTCGTATAAAAGTATTTCAAGTGGGGTCAATGGAAGACCGAAAAAACAACCAGTCAATATTTCGTACAGTCGCCACAAGCCACTTGGTCTTGATAAAAATACAGTCTTGGAGGGATCTGCAATTGACACTCCATCATTGGAAAGGTTAGAAATTTGTAGCAGCAAAGATTTAAAACCTAGATTACAAGAAAGAAATAACGATTCAGAACGCTGGAAGGATAAATATATCTCTTTGCAAAAGACCGTACAAAGTCTACGAAAAGAATTAAAGTCTAAAGAGATTCAAATCATCGAACTGAAGGATGAAAAACAGAGACATAAACTACAACTCGATACGGAAATGGAAACCTTGCAGAAATCTTTACGAGAACAAGAGAAAACTTCCAAATCAAACATTGAAGAGTTAAAAGCTGAAAACAAACAAATGTTCCAAGAAAAAGAACTCAATGCGAATAATTTAAAAGAATTAACAGAGAAAATACAATCTCTGGAACAATTACATTCTAATACATTATCGACCATGCTGAGTGAACATAAGAAAGAACTAAAATCTTTATCAATAAAAAATATAGAACGTATTGAACAGATAAAAACGAACCATGGAAAAGTGATTGTTGAGAAAGACCAAACAATCGAAAAATTAAAGAAACAGATCGGCGAGTCCTTAAATCAAAGCTCAAAAGAACGTCAAGCTCAAATTGATGATCTAGTCAAAGAGTTGAAAAGGGTTTCTGAGGAAGCAGAATATGTGAAGAACGCTCTTCGAAAATTCAAATCTATAAATACAGATGATTGTAGCAGATGCAATATGTACCAAGAGAAATTCAAGGACATGTCGCTAGAATTGACACGTAAAAATTCAATTTGTCAAAACTTGTTTACAGTTTGTTCTAAAATGGAAAAGCAGCTGCAACAAAAGAAAGACCTTATGGAAATATGGAATACAGTCAAAGCTGCAAAATAGTATTATCTTCAAAACCGTGTATATTTTTACTTTTTTTAAATTATGGAAAATTCTTTTTCAGATGATGTATTACCAGATCAAAGGTATAATTTTACATTTTGTGTCATTTGTTTGTTTTTAAGCAACCCCGTATTCTAAATTATTTCAAAAATATGCTATCGAATTGCATCATAACAAATGACTTTCGATCAAATTACAAGTTACAGTACCAAAATTTGTCTCCTGTTTTATAAAACCATTAAAGAAATTTTTTCGTTTTACTGTTTATAAGTACATAACTTTTTCTCGACAATTATTAAATTTATAGCACAATTTTGTTAAAAAAATAAAAAATAAATTAATGATTCTCTGAAACATCTCCGTCAAAATCAAAGTCGTCGGCCGTCGTTGACCAAGATAAGACATGCAATTTTTACTACAGTTTAGTGTAGATTACAAAATTACTTGGATCTTTATTCTAAGGCTAAAAGAAACCTAATACTCTTTAGATAAAAAATCATGAATTTACGTTGATAAATATCTCCAACCAACAATATATAAAAACTTCTAGCAAAAAGAAATAACTTATTAATGAATTAACCCTTGAGTGAAGAGAACTTTAGCTCGTAATTCAAAAAAGTATATGCGTGTGTGTGCTTGCAAAGGATTATTTGGTTTAAATTAGAGAGCCCCCCCCCAGCGGCACCCCTAATCACGCCATGACGCAAAAAAATTTTTTACTTCATCACGCATCCCGAAAATCGCTAAAATTTGTCATCACGCAAAAAATAGCTAAAAATAGCTCAAATTACGCATCACGCCTCAAATTTTTGCCCTATCACGCATCACGCCATAATCTTGACCACGCCAAAAAAAATCTCTAATCACGCCATCACGCAAGCAAAAAGTCCCAATCACGCCATCACGCAAACCGCTGGGGGCCTCATTACAGTAGATGCATGTCACTCCGTATTTTCAAGAAAAAAAAGGAAACAAACATTATCCTAAAAAGTCGGTTTAAGATCCTTTACATTTACTATACAAATTCATAACCCAGTCAAAAATAGTTAAAAAAATAATAACATCAAGCAAAGTATTCTATTCTTGAGCAGGCAAGGGTATTCGTGGAAAGAGTAAAGTAAAGTGTCACAAAATTACAAAGTGCGTATTTTAAAGAAATTCATATATTAACAATTTAGTCTTCAGTATCCACAGCCCATTAGAAGCTTTCCTTTTCATTTGACAGTCAAAAAACTCTTCTTTTACATTCGCTCTCATTCAAGGTCAATCAGGTTGTTACTTCAACCGTTACGAAAATTTGAAAATCTGTAAGATCGCTAAGTGACGTTTTATTCAAAGGTGCACCAGACCGATTAAAAGAATGAAAAATATAACTGCTGATTGAGTGTTTCAAAAATCAGACGTCGTTGGTCCAGAAATGCTGCGACTACTGTTTTATGTCTCCCATTTCACCTCTACATCTTTGCTAAAGATTAGACATGCCCATTCGATACATTTGAACATGTATACCATAGTGTTAGAAATTCACCACGTTCCAATGATATTGCGTCACGTTGGTAAGGGAGGGTTCGTCCTGGCAATTTGTTTGTAATAACTTAGAGTCTGTGTTAACTTTTGTTTAGAGAAGTTGATTTTCTCAATGTATTTGAAAAGTACCTCAGAAGTGATAGTGTTCGATAATTTAGTAAGATATTGTGCCAATCTGAAAAACTCCATTTCTAGTAGGACATCTTCGCTCATGAGTAAAATACCTGAAAAATAAAAGCGATAAAGTTATTTACTTTCAGTTAGTAAAAAAGGAACCCAAGGTCCTTAGTAGTTATAGGCTGCGCACATTCCCTCTGATTGACTGCCTGAAACGACACGAAACTCCGAGTATGGTATAGAGCACTTTGTTGAATCACAAGTCAGATTTGAATCCCCTCAAGGGGATGCGTATCGTGTATACAATTACCGTCCGAAAGTTACCCCGTCTTTATTTTTGAACAGGCTGAGTGAACGTTACGCTTTCTGCGTGTCTTTACTCGAAAATCGGGTCCAGTCTGAAGTAGTTAGAAACTTAGTTACTTTTACAACAATTATTTCAACAAAAAGAAACATCAAAACATTAAGTCAACAAAAAAGGGAAAGGAACATACCAAGAGCGGTTCTGAAGAGAAACTCTTCACCATCTCGACAAAACAAATCCCAAACACGACAAGCTGTGTCCAATGGTAGTGATTTACTGAACAATGTGAAAATCCTACAATAGAAAATAAAAAATAAGAAATTAATTGTGTAGCTGTTAGAACATAATATAGTTGACCAACGCAATCTCCAAAGGAAATCCATGAGAGGTATTTTTCAAATTTTTACTCTCAGCCTTTCAGCTTCTCAAATCAGCTGTTCAGCTTATATTTATTCCCAATAGCATTAACTCAGGCATCAACTTGAATTAGAACACAGTTATTCAATTTGAGAAGTTATTAAGTTAATCTGAGAAGCTGGAAAGATGATTTGAGAAGCAAAATAATCAATTCTTAATTTTTGAAGAAGAAAAACTTTAATAGTAAAAAGATATCATAAAACTGAGAAGTTGAAATTATAATCTGAGAAGCCAAATTCCAAATCTGAGAGGCTGATTTTAGATTTGAGAAGCTAAAATTGTGATTGGCCGTATAGGTACTGCCATGGAAATCACATCGCGTTAACATTGGTTTTGAAAAAACAATTGTCCCAAGAGAACAACCATTGTTTTCCTATTGAAATGAGCCCTCTATTAAAAAGCTCTGTGTGCAGTGCGTGTTATGCTTTTAGCTAGATTTTGACACACTTTTTGACATCCACTGAATTGATAGAAAATTTGAATTGTTATTTACTGCAAATTTTGGATTTTTTTTCAAAAGATAAAGGTACCAATCTTTAGACAAATTGACTACGGATCGGCCTGATACCACTTAATCTTCATCTGGATAAATAAACGCTCATAAAATGCTGTTATCTGAAAAATATATGTGTGATTTGAAGTGCGATATCTCACGAATGAAAAGTGCATGAAGGTTGCCTGATACAAAATAAACAGATGAATGTTTATAGAACAATAATATCTCATTAAAAAATTCCTTCTGTGAGGCTGCCTATAGGAAAATACACTTTTTCTAACCCAAATTTTGGAAAAATATACATCATGTGATCGATTCTGTCCAATACAACGTTGCAAATGAAGCAAGTTTTTAGTTGATTGCACTTTTTACGATGCAAAATGTCATTAATATTTTTACAACCGTAACACGGATGTTTTTTGAGAATCAAGGCAAGTTGGTTATCTATTATTTTTACATCGTTGCTTGAAATTCCTACTTTTGAATCTACATTATTAAAGGAAGAAATTTTGGCGGGAATTTATTTAATTTGGCGGATGGCCGAAAAAGTTTTTTCGGACGGAATTTAATTTGGCGGATGGCCGAAAAGATTAAATTTTGCGGGAATTTAATACGGCGGTTGCTGGATATATAGGGTCAAAAATGATAGCAAAATCGTTGAGAACCCAATTTTGGAGCCTAAAATAGGACGAAATTTGGCAGTACGTCATATAAATAAAATTTGGCGAGAATTTAATTTGGCGGAAGGCGGAAAATAGAAATTTTGGAGGGAACTTCATTTGGCGGATTTTGGCCAAATCCGCCGAATCCGCCAAATTTTCTTTCCGCCAAGATTTCTTCCTTTAATGTACGAGTAAAAAGAAAATTGTTTCATACCAATCGATAAGATAGATGTCATGACTCAGACATTGTTTCTTCATGTGAGTGTACAATTTGGGAATTTGGTCTTCCAACAAGACATCGAACGTTCTGTAGTAAGCATCCATCTATGGGAAGAGCGAAAGAAATGTTCAATAAGACTTACCTTAGGGATTTCACATATCTAAACAGGCAAAAGTATCATAATTTGATTTGATTTTGATTTTCGGTAAAACCATCTTCAGTGCTAGATGTTTAAAAAGTGCGCAATGTACAATACAATGCTCCAGGAGTTGACTAAAATAGTTAAAGTAGGAAACTATTCTTTTACGATCAAATAGAAGACATAAAGAATAACACTTCGTCATACCATTGGTTGATCCACCATAAAGAAAGCCATTTGACACGGTCTGTTCAGCAAATTGGCAAACGCCACGAACGCATCAAACGTGTCAAGGTTCAATAAAAACATAGCAGCAAGAAAAGACATTCCTTGAACCTGAAAAATATAAAATTTAATAATGTCGATAAAGTACATTTTACTCTAGAGAGGTCAGCAAAATATCTAGGTGAAAAACGCCCTCGTATTATCACGGGTGGAAAATTTTAGTATTATAGCTTTGAGCCATGGCAGTTAGAGAGTTAAGTTAAGCAGGCCATTTAATTTAATCAAAAATTTATTCAAATCAGGACAATCTCAACTTGAGAAAGCAGTCTGCGATGAATATTTTTTGTTTTTGGAATTTTTCGTGAATCGAAGGAAACGAAACTAGCTAGAACTTACGTAGCCGACATCGGGACGGAAACATGTGTATGCTGCCAACAAGTTTTTCAACGGCTCGTGATAAGGTCCTCCCTAAAATCAACAAATAATTCATCAAAAGGTAGTCTACACAATAGACCTTATCGGCGTTTTTGATTTTTCTAAAAAAGCGATGCATTGTGAGATTGTTTCGGGAGTATTACAATAGTCGAACGTGCGCACCGCACTGGGCTCAACTTCAGATTTTCCCGTTATTAGAAGGCCCAATTGTAACATTTCAGGCCCCAGGCCCCAAAAATCAAAATTTTCAAAAAATGAAAAAAACACCCCCAGATATTCACCCAAGGAACAAGTGTGCCAAATTTCAGCCAAATCCGACCTTTTTTGAAGTGTCCAGGCTGCCAGCCTCGTTTTGGTGAAAAACTCGTCCCCAGGCCACAAAAATCAAAATTTTCAAAAAATGAAAAAAACACTCCCAGATATTCACCCAAGGAACAAGTGTGCCAAATTTCAGTCAAATCCGACCTTTTTGAAGTGTCCAGGCTGCCCCAAAGTTTTAGCCTCGTTTTGGCGAAAAACTCGTCCCCAGGCCCCAAAAATCAAAATTTTCAAAAAATGAAAAAAACACCCCAGATATTCACCCAAGGAACAAGTGTGCCAAATTTCAGCCAAATCCGACCTTTTTTGAAGTGTCCAGGCTGCCCCAAAGTTTTAGCCTCGTTTTGGCGAAAAACTCGTCCCCAGGCCCCAAAAATCAAAATTTTCAAAAAATGAAAAAAACACCCCCAGATATTCACCCAAGGAACAAGTGTGCCAAATTTCAGCCAAATCCGACCTTTTTTGAAGTGTCCAGGCTGCCCCAAAGTTTTAGCCTCGTTTTGGCGAAAAAACTCGTCCCAGGCCCCAAAAATCAAAATTTTCAAAAAATGAAAAAACACCCCAGATATTCACCCAAGGAACAAGTGTGCCAAATTTCAGCCAAATCCGACCTTTTTTGAAGTGTCCAGCCTGCCCTAAAGTTTTCGGACGGACGGACATACAGACATACATACAGACATTCTCAGATTATAGCTCAACTGAAGTTGAGAATAGAAATCTCTTAGGAATTCCTCGAGGGAATTCTTTTTTAGAAAAATCAAAAACTCCGATAAGATCTACATACAGCTACAGGCTTTTGGGCCTTCGTAGAAGCTTTAACTCAAAACAAAGGAAGACATGACGTGTAGCCTGATAAAAAGATTTTTCGCAATTCTTTATTTCCTCTCGCACCTTTGACAATACAAGAATTACCATATTTTGTCGTTGTCGCGTTTGTCATCAGTTCATTACTTACAAAATAACAAGGCATATCTCCTTTACCTTTTGAAAAATGCACAACGATGGAAAGGTCCTTGAGACATCCAGCGTAATCAAGCCAACAGTGTTTTCTTTGCTGACCACCAGTGAACTTTCAGAGTCGTGCAGATTGGCGACCGGTTCAGGATTCTTTTGGTTACGTATTCGGTCTCTGGCATTGGCCGAAAAGATCTGGAATAGCTCTGATATAAAAAGAGAGAAATTGGTAATAATAATACGACTATCGTTACCTACAACGATAGAATAGATTTTGGGTTTGGAAATTCCTGATACACTAGTTACCGAAACATAAATTCATTCACTAAACTTTTTGAAATTAGATTTAAGATGTTTTACAAGTATAATACGCGGTCCACAAAAGTATACACATTTTTTTGCTGAACAGCCATTACCTTTGGTGATGTTGAGATCATTACCAATAGCCAAACTCCATACTTTACCACGAACACTTGGCGGTACACCGGCCCACCATAAATCACGCACTTTTCGTGTACTTTTGCTAGTAAGAGAAAACAATAAATAAATAAGAAATTGCGATCAACGGGAAGCTGTTTGTTGAAATGCCGATTTTCAGAATCTCTTCCCCTCGTAGAATAAGACTTAGTTAGAAAAATGATCAAAAACCTAGTTCCCTGAGTCTGTTCGATCAAAACCTTTCCGACTCCCCCCCCTCCCACGGCATAGGTTGACCCGGGCGAAGGTTCGTTCACAAGTGAGCCGCTGCAAGTGAGAATCAAACCTCAGTCGCCAGTGTAGCAACCAAGGTTAATGACCACTATACCAAAGCGCCACTTTCCAAACACTTACCAATTATGCCAATTCGGGATAATGTCTTCTTTCCATCGTGTGACAATATTAGAGATTTGATTCTCCAATTTCTGTCTCTCCTTTAATTTTTTCTTCTCGACTTCTTTGTCTTTCAATTCTTTTCTCTTTGCAAACGCAATCATATTCTCATACTGCTCCCTGTGCTTCTGTTCTTCTTTGGCGGACTTGGGCGGTAAATGTAATGGGCGGTTTTCGAAGATAAGGGCGGTGGTTGATGAACCGACTGTTTCTTTCTTTTGCTTCCGCAATAAGTTTGGACTGACGCTGGGCGATGGCTCCTTTTCGACAGGCACTGCCACTTTACCAAATATCTTCCACGACTTTTGATTGGCTCGTTTTAGAAATCTAAAAGAAATATATTTTGAAATAAAAATTCCCGAATTTCAATACTTAACAGTTAACTTTGGGCATCAAACTCCAGGGAAAACTGTAAATCTAAAAAACCGTTTTCACACTTTGGAGTGAGAGAGAACAACCAAAACAAGACACATCTTTAAAATGTTCACAAATGCTAAACTTTCATTTTAAAATAACGCTGACAAATAAAGCCATAATGGTAACACTAGAGGTCTCTCAAAATTATACATACATGAACGAGGCACGAAAAAAAAAGTAAAAAAGTAAAGAAATTTGATACAAAATTTGTATTAAATTCCTGTGATAACACATAAGGATTTATTGCCTGGCAGCCAATTGTAATATTCAAGCGGACCTTTAAATTTAAAACCATCACAATATCATCAAAGTCCACAAGATATCATTTTCAAAACAACCCAAAATTATTTTGTTTGGGATCGAGAATATCAGCGTATGAAAAAGACTAAAGATTTTGAAAACCTTTAGGGTAAGGGTTAGTAATTCTTAGAGCTTAAATTTCGTAGAGATTTTCAGAGAAGTTCCAAATTCAAAAACTTCCCGAAAACCAATCTACCTCCACTCCTTACATCAATAAAAAAATCAAGATCGAATTGCTGAATATGTAGGAAAAGATCACTCAAAAAAACTAATCATTAAAATTACTTGTATGACATTAACGAGGGCTTGAAAAGGGAATAATGTGTTTTCCATTAGAGCGTACTGAGATAAGAACACATTGGAAATTAATGTAATCATGTAAACCTGATTGTAAATGTCAGATTAAACAAGCACTCAGTTCTCATATCACATCGCAGGAGTCTACAGCACGCCGAGCTTTACAAAAAGACTGAAACTATCGTTGTACGTCGTTGTCGTTGTACCTCCCACGAATCTACTGCTTCACAAAATAGTATACAACAGATAACTAGTACATTCTTTATTTCAGAGTCCTCCTTATAAAGTTGAGACTGTTTTTCTAGCAAGAGAAAACTGAATCAAACATCAACTAGAATTATCTAAAAATCATACGCCTATCATTATCCATTTATCAATCTAAAGATAATTCTTCCAAGATTCCATAATAAGCACGTCATAAACTTCAAAATTGCTATCAAATACGTATTAATAAGATTATATTGCTAACAGTTAAAATAGCAGTGCTATCAGTTACTTTCATTTTCAAGGTTTTTTTCCCCATAAACTGAAATTATTTGGGCGTTGAAACGAAAATACCGAGTGGACGAATATTCTTAAATAAATTCAGTCTTTTCTTAATATAGTAAAACATCTGACAGCAAGTTTTAAATCTAAACCTAAAGAAATGTCAGTTCCACATCACTTGGTACAATACCATACCATCGCTTCCCTTCTGTCAAAACAATAAAAAGAATATTACCACACAGCAAACATGATTTACTAAAATTTGTAGGCTTCGATTCATCATTAAAAAAAAACAATGTGTAATTTTAGAAATGCAAGATTCCGTAAAAGAAAACAGCCCACCCTCGCTCGAGTGGTAAGTAAAATAAGTACATAAATACAAAAACTTTCTCGTATCGCTCAAGTAAGGATTACAATGTACAACAATTTTTACATGTACATTATGTTAAACTTTTAGAGATTATGTGAGTTTGTTAAAGCATTAAGCGACATGCAGTAATGATTTGAACGTCACGAAATAACTGCGTGACATGCGTGTGGTTATGAGTGTGACGACAAAACATAGATAATACTGTCTTATGGAGAGTGACTAGTGAAAATGACGTCCTACTTATTAAGACAGCACTCAAAGCTTCAAGAAATTGTAGAATTAAAATTTTCTACCACGTTGGATTGGGAAGATGAAATTATTAATTAACGCTTGTTGGAAAGCCCTGGAAATCAACCTGGTAGCATTATTTTTTGTCGAGTATAAATGGATAATATAGAGTTCATGAAAAAAAAATCGATCAATGAGAAATCATAACAGCAGCCAAAAATCTTAGTGTGCCGGTTTTGCGCACTTGCATTCAACTTTAAATGAAGTAACAATGTTAATGAAGGAATCAGAAGCAAGACACAAGAGCGAAAGATGATTTCATGGAACATAACGTAACTGGAATGGATTGTTATCAGTGGGTGCATCTTGCAATTCCTGCATTAATAACACGCATGCGTAATTTGTCGTTCTTTTAAACCACATGTAGTTATGTCCCGAGATAAACAAAGAGAAATGAATCGCTAGGGGTGCTACAGTCACTTTCGGTCGGGCTTGTGGACGGTAAAATATGAAATTTGTTGTTCTTTTTAGTCGTTTTTATTAACTTTGTCGTCCTTTTTGTTTCTTTTTAGTAATGCAGGAATTGTAAGATAGAGCCTCTCTTATACTTTGACTTTCGTTACAGATTCTATCCATGTAATGCCTCAGCCCGTATTAAACAAACCATCGCATAGTTATGAAGTCAAATAAATGTACAACGACAAAAACAGCAACAACAATTTGTTTCCAAAGAAAACAACACATGACTAGACGAGATAAATCTCTGCTGAATGTTCTGCTCTGACATGAAAGTAACGAAAGTCATAGAAAATGATAGTAGATACACTTAACTTCAAACCTTTTTTTGCTTTCGGTTGAACAATGAGTTGAATAATCAACAAAAAGATATATGCCTCTAGTTCCTTGTTGCTAAAAAACTTCTGTAGTTTTGTTTGATTTTCTAAAATGTTTGCAGCAACAAGTCATAACACAAGCACGTTGAAAGCCAAGTATGTTACCAAGAAAATATCGTTTTTACTTGCCAACACAAACCAGAAATATAATTTTAGAAAAGTGGGAGTTCTGAGAAACATCAATATAAGAATGATACGAGGTATCTAAGATTAGAAAGATCTACAAATTTACGAACGCTGCTAGATAGATTCCATAAAATTGGATAGATCTAAGAGGAACATCGAGGTAAAAATTTACATGTCATTTTTAAAATGAGTTATATAAGAATCTTTAATCTCGAAGCTCATTATTCGTAAAACTTAAATTCTCTCATAGTAGCCTTGTAAAGAACTGAACAGACATACGTACAAACGTTCTTATCAAAAAACATGACTTTTGAAACAATCTGTTTTCGGATTAATTACAAAGTTTAATTGGCAAAGTCATTAAAATAATCATTTCTTCCATTCTCTTCTTGCTAGTTGTGAAAGCTGAAAGTTAAAATAAACCAACGTTGTAAACACAGTTGATACAGAATGACACATTTTTTTATTAGAACCTAGCCTATAAGAACACTTTGGCTGAAATTTGGGGGAAAATAAGAACATCGTAAGAACATCGTGAGAACATGACTAGTCTGAGTATTGAAAGGATCAGCCAAATTAGCTAAAAAAATGAATTCATAAAAAAACTTTCGTAATTGCAGTAATTCTTTAACTTCTCAAATTTAAATTAGAATGGATTCGTTCGACTTGAGTGTCAATTTTCTTAACCCAAGGTAATTCTGTATATTCAAGTGTAATTAATTTCAAAAATCTATAAGAACATTTTAGGCTTAAAATTGTCAAACAAATAGGCACATCCAAACTTTTATGTATTAGGAAGATCACAAATCCAGTTGGGCTTACCTACATCAGCCCAAACTAAGACGTTCTAATAAAAAAAGGTGTGGAAGTGAGGTAATACTTGATTCTCTCTTGACACCTGAACACTACTCTTTTTCTACATAAGAACAATTTTATAAGGCCATTCGGGCTCAAAAATGTCGAAAAAATGAGAACAATTTAAGAACAATACTGGGCCTAGAATCGTTGAATTTTAAGCAAAGTAAGTAAGAGTCAAATTTGTAAAAATAGGGTATTAAACTTAAATTATATCAGTTTTTAGCTCTAGAAGGAAGAACAGGATAAGAACAATTTCAGGCTCGAAGTGCTAAAAATAAGAAGCCAAGCATCATTAAAGATTTGTTGGTTCTTTATAAAAAAGAGTTTATGCAACAGTACCGGTAATGAGATCCAACTGTAAAGTCTAATTGTTTACGGTGAGAAAAATACCTTGCATTTTTTATACATTTTGTAAAAGTTTAAAACTTTCATCATAATTAGGAAAGATATTCAAGCTCCGTCATTTTTATCTTCACAATACTCCTGGGTATTCTCGTTAAAAGCTTGTCCATCAGTTTCCAAAATATTTTTATGCTTCAAAATTAGCTGTATGGTAGAACCCTGCTCAGGATTTTCAGTACACTTTTAGAGTAAGCTAGAAAACGAACATCCCCAGGACTAATCACACTAGCCATTAGCAGCACTACCACACGCAAAGACAAAAGCAATACAATACAGCGTGCTTACATAACAAGAATAGCTACATCATTAAAACTAAATTGAAGAAGAATTGGTATGTTGACATTTATGTGGCTAATAGTTAAACTATCAAAAGATTGACTTTTGTGTACCCGGAAACAGATTATCAAGCATTCTCATTTTAAACAGGGGGGGGTCAAGCAGTTAGTACGTCTTGTCGTCTTATCATGCCGGTTAGTACCGTGGTGGTATACCTACAAAATTTTCAAAAATCAGTTAGTACTTGATGGTACTAAGTGACTGCTAGGGTGGTGTCAAGTGAAAAATCTAGGAAAACAGTTAGTACAAATGAATACTAAGTGCTACTTTTTTACCTTTTCCAGAAAAATATTAAAAATAAATACTAAAAGCAATCAGGGAAACCCCCCTTGATAAGAGAAATCAAAGAACCTAAGACATTTTAAGTCTTCCCCTTTGGAGTTTGTTTGGTATTACCCTTTAGTTAAACACTATATCAGGGGAATTCCCTAACTATAGATTGATAAATAAAAGAAAAAAGTCAGTTGATTTTCCCCTAATGTTCGTAGGGTAATTCCCTGTACTTAAGAAAAGTTTTGTGTTTAAATGATGTCACACTTATATTCTATATATTAATAGCGGTGCTTTGTGTGTCTGTGTGTCACCACTTTCGTTTTGGCTTTGTTTGTGTTTTAAAATTATGACTTTTACTCTCTTGCTCCACAAACTTGTTCTATTGGATTCGCGCCATTTGCAAAAGATCGGATAGAGCTTGGTTTAGACTTTATTCAGCCTTTGTTTTGAAATTTAAGGCCCATCTACATTTAGTAATTTTAATTTTTGCCCAGACTTGCCTTTTTCTCTCTTCTTTTGTTTTAAATGTTTTCGAATGTATTTAACGATCGTATTTATTAATGACATTCGAATTCTTTTCAAAACAAAACAATCAAAAGTAAATCAAAAAAAAATCAAAAAGTTTGTGGACAACAACAGCATTCAAAGGGCGATATAAAGCAAGAGAAGAAATTATTTCACCTCTTCCTTTCTATAAAAATATTCAAGTCGTTGTTACTATTAAAAGTGTGTACGTCATTTTTTATGTTTAAATTCGAAAAGTTATGACAAGGGTTTAAAAAAGCAACTTAATCATAAAAAAAGTTTTTCTCGATCTGATAAAAACAAAGAGTTGCACTATTCTTTGTGACCTTCCCACTTTAATTCCTGAAAAATTGTCATTTAAACTGGACGGCATATTCAACGCAAGCGAAGCGAGAAAAATAACTACCTGCAGAGTAGACTAGAGTCTACTTCTGGCTGAACTTAGCTTTTTGATAATTTTTAATGATGCTGAGTCCAGTGAAGTAGACTAGGAGCATTTGACGAGGTCGCCATTTTGGAAAAAAAATATTTAAAATCCAAATAACAAAAAATTTACTCGAAGCTGAAAAATATAATTAAGAATGAGAAACAAACATCAATAACAGATTTTGACTGTTTTACAGTCCGCCTAGACAAAAACATCCAGTCTATAAAAAAGCTTTAAGTGGACCTCGGGCTACCTGCAGAGTCGTTTCAACGACACTGGTACAGTAAACGATGCTCTTTCTGATAACTTTTGACTTAAACAAAAAATTATGTCACGGGGGGGGGGGAGTACACGATCCAAATATGGTTAAAAGATAAGACACCCGGGGAAGGTTAGAGTTAAACGTTGTAGAGATTTCTTTTTTTTATTTGATCGCTTTTTTAAGCCAGCTTCAACATCTAAAGGACTTTTAGTGCGTTCAGCTACAGCTTAACCGGCGTGCGACGCCGGGTACCGGCTAGTGGTTTGATATTTGTGTTATTAGTAGAATAGACGCGGTGTTGGAATAAAGCTTGATGTTGTAGTGATAATTTTTAATGAAATGATTATTTTGTCTAATATGCATCTTTTTCTTAGAAATGTTCGAATGTTTTGCTTTTGCCAAACCTCTGTGAGAGTCCGATATTAGGAATTTATGATATTTGAAAAAATAAGACAAAGGAAATGGATAAAAATAAAAACGAAAATAAAACCGAAAACAAAAACGAAAACAAAAATGATAATGAAAATGAAAATAATAATGAAAATGTAACTGGTTCTGATTTTGGGAACATGGTTTGACAAAAAGTAAATATCACACTCTCGTTTGATAGGTTTTAAGGGGTGGTCCTTAGTGAATTTCCTTTGAAATCACTTAGTATATTTCATACTAACTGTCAAAGGGTGGTGGTGTGGCCTCTTTCCTCCAAAGAATCACTTAGTAGGCATGATGTCTTGTACTAACTGCTTGACCCCCCCCTGTTTTAAATAATATGAATGAAAGTGCTACAAACTATGTAATGAATAATAGTTCTCGTCAAAATTCAAGATAGAAGAAGACTCGATCCTATGTTTGAACTGACCCCCTGAAAACCATGAAGAGTTTGAGACTTTATAATGGATAATAGATGAATCTATGAAGCTTTGAACTATGTCTTGAATGTTAAACGATGCTTGACGAGTGCTCTACAAGGAGCATGATACAATTTTCAGAAAAAAATATACGAGTTGCTTTACAGTACTTGAAGTTTCGAAATGGAACGTCTTTTACAGTACATAAAAATTTTAGGCACCAAACATAATGGAGTACTTTCAGTGAAAGCCGATCTTTCCTCTGTATAATATGGTGGTCTTACTGACAATTTATTTCTGCAAGAACCTACCGACACCTACAACTAATAATAAAAAACAGTTCCATTTTTCTACTTTCCACATTAATTACAGTGAAATATCACACAATATCCAAAAAATGGGGAAAAGGGCAGGTGATAGGGAGAGAAAAGAGAGAGTGGGAAAGTAGGGAAAATGAAGGAAAAATATATCCAAAATTTCAAATATTCTGATATTCTTGGCTAGAATTTCGAAATTAAGGTCAGTGAACCTTGCTTTATTTGATAAATTGAAGACCTTCAAAAAAATATTGGTTTGGACTCAAAATAAAAAGAACAAAAAACACTAGTCCACCCACATAATGTTTATTTTTGCAATGTATCTTTTAAGAAACAAGCAAAGGATAGAAGTGATGAATTTTATGAACCTACTTGGCTGATCAACTGAAAACATTTAAATTCAAAATAAACAAAACGTCAGAAAAAAACTAATAAATAAGAAGATCCATGACTTTTAAGCAGAATTTAAAACCTAGAATTTAGGCGGCCCCTAATGGAAAAATATTCTAGCTGGGCCCCTAAAAGTTTGAGAAACTATGAAAATTTGAAAAATTAAGATGTATCTCATTGTTAAGCACAATTGAATGCAACATAAGTCTGTTGATAAAAATCCCAAAAGCTATTACCGTCTCACTGAGACAGAACTTATATTAAATGTGAAAAAATGTATATTCGAATCTCTGAATTGGATAAAGCTTTGAACCGTAGGGTAAAACTTTTGCTATTCATTCGCTGCGACCAAATTAACACAATAATCTAGAATTCAATCCCCATTTTAGTTTGAATAATGTAGGTGACCCCTAGCTGAGAAGGTGGCCCCTTACCTAAAACTATTTCTAGGTACCAGTTGTTGTTGAACCTTTCTTATTTTGGGTATACCATTTTGCATCTTTGTGCAAAAAATCTAAAAAATCTCGAAAAATGCTGATCACGAACGAACAAACGAACGCAGGTTAATTTTTAGGACCTCCAGGTGGGTCCATAAAATGTATTGATCATTAACAATATTTCGAAGGAAGACTGTTGATGCACTACTACAAATGAAAGCCAGTGAATCGTGACTGCGTCTCTGAGTAATTATGCATATGAATAATTATGTAGGTATGTGTGTTTAGGCTTGAAAATGTTCTTAATTAGTTTTAGGTCATGCTAACTTTTTATTGCAGAGCATAAAAAAAGGAGTTTTTATATCACCAATTTTTATATATCAAGGTTGACTAGGTTTTAGGCTTCAATTAGAGCTTCATTTCTTGTAAAACTTTTGTTCAAAAACAAAACAAAAAGAAATGAGCAAACACTGAAAGATTTTCCAAACATTGCTATTAAATTCATCTAGAGAACACCACCGCCAAACACATCAAAATTCTACATCTAAAAAGATACCAATCAATTTACCTATCCATTGGGTCGATGTAGCCTCCTGCCTTCTTTTATTCATCTCAAATATTCAAAAGGGATACCCTCTCAATCAAAACTGTACTACCAATTTGGTTACGAAATATCAGTTGAAATGTTTCTTATTCCAATGTTTAAGACAAAAAAAAATCCTGCACACAGCCTTATTGCATGATGCATTTTAGCCTTGACCAATTCCAATAAAAACAATATAAAAATTGTGAAAAAGCAATTCTTGTACATCTCCCGTTTCAAGTAATATGTCAAAACAGACTTGAATGTATTAAAAAGGATTCAAGTTCTTGATTTATTACTCAAATTTCAGCAGTACGAATCCTCATAGAATCTTATATAAGTTTAAGCTAATTTTGAGTATAAAATCTTAAAATCTTTTGAAATAGTAGGTCAAAAATAAGTTCATTTCACAGACAAAATATTAGCATAAATTATATATTAATCAAACTCATATAAATTGCATTATTTTGTCAATCTTGTTATGATACCCTCTTAAATCTTTTTTTTACTCTAATCTAAAGACTGTTTAAAACATAATAAAATGTTGAAAAAAATTTGAAGAAATTATACTATCATACACCGAACAAATTAGTCGAAACAACATCAGTATAATAGATATCATATTGTACAAACAGTTTGAAAAAGTAAACACAAATACAAAACCACGCACCATATTGCAAATTTTTAAAATCAAGATGGAATGTAAAATACATAAAATCAAATATAATCAAATATTTGCTTTCCAATATCATGGAAAGTAAAGGAATACAAACAAATTTCCATCGTGAATCTGTGCAAGAAGAGCAGTCTTGCAAATTCAAGTCCCCCTTTTTCACCCTACTTGAAATTTTAGTACATGTGACTCAAAGTGTCTTGTTACAATAAAAATAACTTACACAATGCAATCAATTCTTATGTAAACTTAAAGTTGCATTTTCAAAACTTTGAAGACGTTTGCCCTAATGTTTCACCTTTTCTCTAAATAGATTTCATCAAAATTTTATTCAGATCAAATTACCAGATACTAACCATCTCATCAACACCAGTAATCACTCAATTCTGCAATACAAGAAAGCCTAACATAATAGCAAAGGAAGTCCTTGAAATTTACAATAAACAATAATAAATTGTCCCATACCCTAATGGGAATTGGCCTAAGAATTGTTAGACATTAAAAAACTAACAAATTTAGGATATTTAGTGCCTTGAAACTAACTACCACCCATAACTACTACTTTGACCAGTGGTATGTACCCACGAAACAGAAAAATGTTTAAATCTACAACATCTAATGAGGAAAACTTTAAAGCAACTTTACCAACGAAATCGGTATACAAGGGTGTTAAAAAATCTGTGTAACTGAATAAGCCTAGTATAAAATTTCATAAAAGATGATAGACATAAGAAAAATCGCAAGGAAATTATTCTTACCCTTGCTTTGGTGGTGTATCCATGACTGAGGGTGGTTTGAGTGGCGTCTGTGAGCTTGGTAAAAGTTGTTGTTCGTTGGATGGTGTATATGTATTGACAGCTTTTGCTGGCGAAGGTGTATTCAAAGGAATGTCTGTAAAATCAATTTCAGAATCCTCATTTGAGAGGTCAACAGTTCTTCTTGAAGTGAAACTTGAATGTCTTCTTTGATGACTTTGAGCAATATTGTTCAACGAAAAATCAGGATCATTCAATACATGATCTAATGCTTCACTATCTTCGATTGAATTACAATCTAAAGTCTCATCAAAACTAATGTCAACTTGGTAAAAGTCATGTGGGTTACTTTTCAAAGATGATGTCTCAACACTTGAGCCTTGACCGCTATCATTTTTTCGGTGCCGGCGTAATTGGAAATCTTCCTCGTCACTGTCAATATCACTGAACTCGTGTGAGCCTTGAACGAGTACTTGTGGATAAAGATGTTTGAATGTTTGTTTATGTTCTTCAGATTCTTCGTCATCTTCTTCGGTTCCGTGAAAATGATCAGAACTTAGAGGTTCAATCCCTCCTTTACAGTCAACGCTCAAGTCAATATTTTTGGTAATACTGCCAATGTCTCCATTTGAATTGGTAACTTGGAAAATGTCTTCACTTTCCAACGACTTTGGTATTGAATCAGAATTAAACTTCTTTAAAGGTGATCTATTTGTTTTCTTTGTTTCTCCATCACTGTTCGATTTAATTAAAGCTAAATTTTCTGCATTAGCACTTTCATCAAAAACATTTGTCCTTGTAAGTAATTTGCTCTCTTCCAAGAGTGTTTGGGTCATCATTTGAGCGAACCCACAGGTCAGCTTTCCACTCTCATCATTGTATTCTCATCAATCTAAAATTAGAAAATATACAGAATAAATATAGTGAGTGATTGTTAAATTCATTCCTTTTGGCATATTAATGACTTTAACTGGAATGTATTTTACACAATTCACACATTAACCAAGGTGGCCTTTCTAACTTTTCACAAGCAAGAGCAAAAGCAATTTTATGAATGAAATATAAGTTTGTGAAAAAGATGGGTTAATAATATTTGGTCTTAATCTGCAGAAAAATAATTCAAAAGAAGAAAAATGTGATTGACTATGATTCATTTCAAGGTTTTCAAGGTTGGGTTTGTCATTTTCACATCCCACCCCAAGTAACCATCACAAATCATATCAAGTGCAAAAAGTCTGATCCCCAACACGCAACAGAGCAATGACATGATGAATTTTGAACTGGCATATTGCAAAAGCAATTATCATCGAACTTCATAGTGAAGTCTGCTACTAGCTGTATTTAAAAAGTTCGATGCTAATTGCTTTTGCAATATGCCAGTTCAAAATTCATCATGTCATTGCTTATGTTTTTCTTTTCCATTTTTTATCATGGGTATTCTTAACTTTTTCTCAACACAAATTGATGCCGTATTAAAAAGCTCTACACTGTTGGAAAGATATTTCCAGGAACAATAATCTAATAGATTAAAGTTTTATGAAAAATTGAAAAATCATGACATCAGAATTATTTAGAATATTTAAACCTTGGCATTATTGTAGCACAAAAAACTTAACCCTTTCACATCTCAGTTTTTTTTGTTCAAATTTTTTTTCTTTTTTCATAACATAATTTACAACAAAACAAGCTAGATGCTGAATGGACCTACCTGATGATGAAAGTTAGATAGCAATGCAAGGAGAAAAATGAAAAAAAAATCAGTCAGAAAGCATAACACAAGAAATTCATCATTGATTGATGGTAGGGGGAGAGGAAAGGGTTGTAGGGAAAAAAATAAATAGAAAGTTCTGGTCGCAAAAATCAGTTTTATTGACAATTGAATCATGCTTGATGGTGAGCATTGTTATCAATAATGTTTTTGTGTGAAAAACATAGAAAATATAAGGAAAGAATCCAATGAAAATCTGCAAAAACGGCGATTTCCGGAATTTTCAACCGGAAAAAAAAATTTTCTCAAAAATCGAACTCGGTCATGTTTTGAGCATTGCGAATACGCATCTTTCTGCAAAAATCCGAAAAAACTAAAAATAAAAATTCGAGAAAAAATGTCAAAAAACCGGTTTTTTTTTTTTCCGGCATATTTTCCGGCATTTTCGGCCGGAAAAAAAAGTTTTTCGAAAATCGGGCTCCGTCACATTTTAGGTATGTCATATTGCGTCAGTGTGCAAAATTTCATAAAAAATAAAAGTACAAGCTCGAGAAATTCAAGAAATACTGTCTTTCCGGCGAAAATGGGTTGTTCCAGCGACTTTTAAAATAGTTCTGGCTTCAAAAATCAATTTTATTGAAAATTGAAACATGCTTGATGGTGGGCATTGCTATTAATAATGTTTTTCAATGAAAAAACAGGATTTGAATGAAAAAACAACCAATTATAAGGAAAAAGTCCAATGAAAATCTAGAAAAACGGCGATTTCCGGCATATTTCAGGCATTTTCGACCATTTTCTCAAAAATTGGTCTCGGCCATGTTTTGGGCATTGTTAATACGCATCTTTGAGCAAAAAATCAGAAAAAACTAATGATAAAATCTCGAGAAAATGCCAAAAAAACAGTTTTTCCGGTATATTTCCGGCATTTTCGGCCGGAAATGAATTTTTTTCGAAAATCGGGCTCCGTCACATTTTGGGCATTACCATTTTGCATCTTTGTGCCAAAAATTAGGAAAAACTAATGAGCCAATCCCGAGAAAAGCTAGTAACGAACGGACGAACGGACGAACGAACGAACGAACAGAGGTTAATTTATAGGACCTCCACCGGGGTAGGTCCAAAAATCAACATAAAACATGGTCACATGATTCAAAATATTTTTTTTTCAAAAGATTTGAATTTAATTTAAAAATTTTAACAAAACAGAATTGCTTCAAATTTAGATATGTTTGCAGGGGGTACATAGTCGGGGTACTGGACCGGTGCCAAAATGTGTACTGATTTGCTTTTGGGAAAGGAGTTTTGACCACCACCCCTTCGTTCCTTGGTACTAAGTTGAAATATGTCTCTTCAATGTAGGTAGACCATCCCAAAACTACCTGGAAATACCCAGTAAAATCCTGATGATTTGACGGAAAGGCAAAGGCACATATTTTACATATATGTAAGAAGTTAAATGTATCTTCAAAGAGTGCTCTACCAAAGGAGCATAATATCAAGAAAAGAAAAATAACCAAACTTACTTTTTACAATACTTTCAGGGGGGGGTCAACATTTATAATACCAACCCATAGCCCAAAAACCTGACTTTTGACCTTTTGAGCTAAGTTAACACCACCACCCCAAAATTGGTATCGATACCAACTTGAAAATCATAATTTTCAGAAAAAGGGGGGACCCACCCCCTTATTTTGATATCGATACCAACTTGAAAATCGTAATTTTCAGAAAAAAGGGGGACCCACCCCCTTAATTTGGTATCGATACCAACATGACTTTTTGAATTTGACAAAATATCATGGGACCCACCCCCTAATTTAGTACCAATACCAATCTGACAAATTTGAGTTTAAAGCTGTTTAAAGGGAACCCACCCCCTCCCACACAAACAGGGTACTAAGAGAAACTTCAAAAAAACTCATTTTTGAAATACTCTTTCTTCAACACAACACAAAAAATGTCATATGCTAAAATAGAAAATGACTGAAAACTGACAATATAATAAAAACAAACCCAATGAAGTTAGCAAAATCAATCTGAATCAACATTATCTGAATATAATTGATGTGCAAAAACTAGGAGAAGCTATTATTAGTACATAATTTTAGAACAGAATAGATTCACTCATTACCAAATGCAATCACAGAAAAAATGCTTTTGCTTCAGGCTTGATCATAAATAAAACTTGAAAATAACGAGAAAGTCCAAATAAACAAACTTCAAAGTCATTTAAACTTATTACTCATTTACAGTCATTATACTCAAAAGCTAAAACAAATCCAATTGAAACCTGTTTAGACTGATATGTACCCCGGGGTATTTTCTAGCTATGAGGGCAAAAATTAGGAAAGTTTTGCTGTCATTTTGATATGGATACCAACTTTCTGAATCATATTATTTAAAAAAAGGGGTACCCACCCCCTATTTTGGTATCAATACCAACTGAGGATAACTCTTTTTTCTAAAAAAAGGGGGACCCACCCCCATCAATACCAACTTGACTTTTCAGACTTTTAAAGGAAAAAAAGACACCACCACCCGGCTATGGGTCTGGTATCTGGATGTTGACCCCCCCTGATACTTTAAGTTTCATGTTTCCAATCGTCAGTTGTAAACTAAATGTTGAACAAAATCCTCTTCCTATTCATACATCGTATAATAATTAGAGTAATTAACAAGGGAATCAATACGTGTCGTAAAATTTGAAAAAGAAATTCTATTGGGAAATAAAAAGTTAATCTTTTGATTTATAATTTGCCAATACATTTGTTAATATGGCGGCAGCTTCGCAATAATTTCTGATCTTTTGTTTAAGAGTTCCTTTTTGTTTTTATAGCTTAAAATTTCTAGTTTTTCATTCAGACATAATTGGCATGTTTTAGAAATGTTATTGTATGCCTTCGCTTTGGAAACAATTGACCATTTTAATGTGGGAATCACACTTTTTGATTTCATATCCCAGATGTGTGTCAAGAGTGTAGTGCTATTTTTGTAGCGCTCATTATTAAATGATGATTTGTGTCCATTGTAACGTTCTTTGAATGTCCTCTTTCTGTTAATCCTAAGTAAACCTTTTTGGGTACATTTTCCCCGGTAACTTCACATTTGTAAATGACCGATGAGATCTGGCAATTTCCTTCGAGGGGGCAATCATCTTTTATTGTACAATTACACGGCTCGTCTGTGTTGTTAATCCGTGACAAAAGTTTTTTGTTGTGAGATTTGATTATTGAGCCAATGTTTTGAGTGCAGCTATAGCTCACCTTTACGTTGTTTCAATTGAAAATTTTTCGAAGACCGTTTTCGTGGGTAAAATGTTTAACGATTAGGCGGAGAAATGATTTGGCAACGTTTGTTGATACGTTTTTGTTGAACGGTGGGTTGAACCATATTATATTACGTCTGCGATTTTTGGTGTGTGTTTTCGGTTTGCTAAATTTGAGTTTGAAGTCTTTGTAGCCGCTATTCTTGAGTGCGTTTTCGTATTCAGTCTTAGCTTCGTTAAAGATAGTTTTGTTTGAAGAGTTTGTTGACAGTCTATTATTTAATGAAGTCGGTAACTGCTCCAGGATATTAGATGGGTAGTTGGATGATGTGTTTACGTAAAGGAGTCTGTCGTTTGGTTTTTTGTAAGGCCGGTGGGTGCCATTGATAAGGTCAAGTGTTAGGTCTAGAAAGTTTACCACTTTTAGGTTAGTTAAAATGTCGATATCGAGACCTATGTCTTTGAAGGTGTTGATAATTGATTGTTTTATCTTTTTGATCAGTCGTTTTTTTTTTTTGTTTTTTTTTTCTATTTCTATTTGGTTGAGTTGCAGGAGGCTTTAGAGGCCTATTCTCGCAACTATAGACGCTTACTAATGAGCGTCCCGTCAGCACCTTGAACTGACTACCCAATTCCCATGGCATGGGTTGACCCGGGCGAAGGAACGTTCACTTGCCAAGTGAACTGCCGTGAGTGGGAATCGAACCCTGGCCCCTGCACAGAAGCCAAGGTCGACTACCTTTCTACCACGGCACCTCGTTTGCTGGTTGAGGTTGACTACCTTTATACCACGGCACCTCGTTTGCTGGTTGAACGGATTAGCATCAAGCCATCATCGAGATACAAACCGTTGTTGTTTTTGTCGTTAAGTTTTGATAGTTTTTCCAGGATGAAGATGCCTATGATTATTGCGAAGTGCCGCCATATTAACAAATATGTATTGGCAAATTATAAATCAAAAGATTAACTTTTTATTTCCCAATAGAATTTCTTTTTCAAATTTTACGACACGTATTGATTCCCTTGTTAATTACTCTAATTATTATACGATGTATGAATAGGAAGAGAATTTTGTTCAACATTTAGTTTACAACTGACGATTGGAAACATGAAACTTAAAGTATTGTAAAAAGCAAGTTTGGTTATTTTTCTTTTCTTCATATTTTACATAAAATTCTTCTGAAAAAGGGTCAACCAGAGTGCAGTACCAAAAGTGTCATAGATTTTTCCTTCCTTCAGAAAAAACTTTCTAATACATTGTTAAATACCGAGGTATTATAATCGACCATTCTCTCTGACTCAAAAGTTATTGGTCATGACTGAATTTTTAGGCCAAATTTTCATAAGGTGCTGAGTTGAAAATCAGCTTTAAAGTGATTTTACAGCTTATTCCGGTCAAGAATATACTATATATATACTTTTTATAAGAATATACTTTATAAGAATGTTCATGATGAAATTAGGCAAAAAAATAAGTATAACAATAGACCAAAGTACATAAAAATATGTTTATGAAATGTTGTTTTGAGAATATTTTGTCATCTTTCTGTTTTTAGGTTTTTGTGAATGTGTGCTGATTCAAGTTTTACTCTCTGTTTCTTAACTTGTTATCTCTTCCTGATCAGTTCCTAAATAATTCCTTATTTTTTGGACCATTTTTAGCCTCAAGTTCCTTATAGACGTGTAGTTGATATTAATGAAATTAAACAAGGTATGTCGGCGGCATTAAACAAAGTAACAGTTAAAGACTTGACTGACTTTTCCAGGATTTTTTCAACTGTCTTTATTTATACTGGGATATACTATAGCATAACATTGGAAAGATCCTCCTGAATAATTTCAACAGAAATTGTTGACATAGAAACGACTTCATTTTATCTTTATAAAATCAAAACTTATTAAAGACGTTTTGGTGTCATCCCACCACCATCATCAGTTTAAAAACATTAAAACCCAAGGAATTTCTATTCTCTGGGAAGTAGAATCTTGAATTTAACCATCGTTTTTAACCAAGATTTCCCTTTCCCACACTTAGTTAAGATTCTCCTCCTGACTTTTCCAGGATCTTTCTGCTTTTTTTCCCCAGGATACCAGGCTAGGCATGAGATTGGAAGCTGGGTTTTCTTCTAAAAATAAGGAAAATCTTGTGTTTACTTACAAAACAGCCTAACTCTTTTAGGCTTATTTTTGAACTAACCAGAGTTCTGGTCTTTTTCCTAGGTTAGAGCGAGAAAGGTGGCATGAAGGGGCACTGGTGTGGAATCTTAGTGCAGGAAGGTTGTGGCTTCTTCATAAAGGACCCTGCCGACGCACCGGAATTAAAGAACACCGGACACGCGAAAGTTCGGTGTAAAATGAGAATTTTTTTTACCACCGGACAATTTCTACACCGGACTTAAGGAAGTCGGATGTCCGGTGTCGAAGAAGGATATTTCTTCCCACCGGACAATCAAAACACCGGACATGACCAGTCCGGTGCGTCCAGTGTTTCTTAATTTTTTGTTTCATAAATGTCTGGCGTCCAAAATTCCCTGTATGCAACAGCAGACTGACACCGGACTTATTGCGTCCGGTGTAGCGAAAGGATACTTTTTGCCACTGGACAAATACACCGGACAGTCCGGTGCGTTGGCAGGGTCCTCTTCATAAAAGCGAAAGACACAATCTGGACGACTTATTTCATACTTTTCAGTCTCTAGTTTGTAGTTTCCACTTTCTTCAAAGAATTGATGATCTACACCTTAGGAGTGCCAGGGATTGAATCAAATAAAATGGGTGTTGCTATGAAGGTGAGATTTTTATACAGCTGTCCGTCGGGCAAGGCACTGAAAGGGCACTGAAAGGCCACGGGCGCCAAAAGGAAGAGCTGTGTGAAATGCAACAATGTTATTGGTAGAAATTAAATAAACAGTCTGCGAAGTAGCGCCATGAAGCAATCAGTAGAAGAGAGACCACTTTCATTTTTTGTTACATTTCGATATAAACACAGAGATTACGTTTGTCAATGCATTGTGTCAGCATTATATTGTTGCAAATATCCAGACCCAATCAATCGAACTTGTCGAACCAATCGAACAATCGAACTAATCGAACTCCATTGAACGATTAAAGTTTGATTAAAAAAATTAATCGAACCTAATCGAACACTCACAATTTTTGAAGCAATAGCTGTTCGATTAGTTTGGTCAGTAAAAAGTTCGATTAGTTCGATGATATTAAATCCTCATATCTTCCCTCGGCTCGCTTGCAAAAACTTTGTCCTGGCACGCGATTGCCGTTTCGACAGTTCCCGGACTTAACAGCTTGACATTTCTTGTACCCGGATATTTGTCTATCCGGAATAACGTCCGTAGCCCTTCTGTTGCGATTTCGCGCGGGGCCGAGTGGCGAAATTCTACGCCCCAACAAACGTGTGTAAAAAGCGTGTAATCCGTTTTCGGAAGTAATTTCCCTTGAATTTGGCTTTGAAAAGAAGCTAATATACGATGGCGGAGCAGCACAAACTTGTTGAACAAAATTAGTTTATCGAACTCATCGAACCGAAACCCATTGATCGAACTTAATCGAACACTCACAATCTTTTAAAAAATTTTAGAGTTCGATTATTTTTTTTAATCGAACTTTAATCGTTCGATGGAGTTCGATTAGTTCGATTGTTCGATTGGTTCGACAAGTTCGATTGATCGGGTCTGGAAATATGGTGGAAAGATAAAAAAGGTAAGACTAATAGTCCAGTTTATTCTAATCCTAATATATGAGTCTAGACTGCCTAGCCTTGATAGTATAAACCCAATTGTTAGCCACACCCAAACCACACCCATACCCAACCCTGCTAGGTCGCTTGCAGGTCCTGACGCTATTCCTGTATGCCAGGGATCTGAAAAATATATTTGTGTCTTTTGCTTCTTTGAAGAAACAAGAAACCAGGGAATCTTATGCAAAACAACAGAATCCCTGGAAGTGGATGAAATGTTATCCAAAATGACGATAAACTTTGGGTATAGGCATATCTACAGGTCTTGGGTTGATAAAGAATTATAAAAGGGGCATCTATAAAAGCGTTTCTATTTTTATCAGTAAGAACTACGACCCTGCCGATTCCCCGGACTCCGGGGATTTTCTTGTTGCGTGTCCGGGGATTTTAACATTACTTTTTAGACTTACCCCGGACGCCCCGGACTGAACGCGCGGTCCGCGCGACGTACTTTAACGATCGCGCGGGCTCTTCTCAAGTTTTGAAAAGAGACCTTGGCGTGGTCAAACGCCGTAAGCGATAAGCTTATCAAAACTTATCACCCATATATTTAATAAGATAGGCCAATGTTAAACAGATCTTTCCGACAAGAAATCCGGCACGTGGAATTTCTTATCAAAATCGTCAAAATCAAATCAAGATGAGAGTAGAAATAAACAAGTCATGATAGATAGATAGATAGATATATATTTTACCAGGATTATAAGACTCCTAGGAAATATTTACATATGTAAAGTATAAGCAATAACTAAAGCATATACAATGTTTTTCTTTTTTGATAAAAACTAAAAGTACCATGAAATGTGATATGAAAGAATTTGAAAGAAAGCAGATATTCCAGACCTTTGAACCTCACCCTCAACAGTGATGTCAACATCTCAAGGTAAGTTAATTTTTGTTCTTTTTTAATGCCTTTTCATCAGAGATCTCCTCACCCAAGTCCATGGAGAGTCCATTTTATATTCCCACCAGCCCAGCCATGGATATACCAATTTATAATTTAGTTTGTTTAGAGTTTGAAGTGAAAAGAGAAAGAAAATATCTTTTGTCTATCACTGATTCCAACTTTCCTAATCATTCCTATCTCCAAAAAAAGGGTTTTGGAATTTAGAAGAGGGATGTCAACACATGTCAACACATTATTAGACCAACTTAACAGTACTTTCTGGTATATACTTCCTCAGGCCAGACCCCCGCGCTCGATAGGATCGATCATCGGAACGGCTCGATGACGGATCGATATGTGATAGATGGATTACTTATCGATCCGGATAGGAGATCGATAGAGGATCGATACTCAAGATTTTTTTAAACTTATGATTAGTTATCGATCTATCATCGATCTATCATCGATCTTTTATCGATCTTATCGACCCTATCGACTCTTATCGAGTATATCGATTCGTCATCGATCGTTAATCGATTTATAATCGATGCATAATCGATTTATAATCGATTAACGATCGATGACGAATCGATATACTCGATTGAAATACTAGCTCGATAATGGATCAACGAAGGATCGATACTCAAGACTTTTTAATGGCTGAATCTTCCATCGATCTCCTATCCGGATCGATAAGTAATCCATCGATCACATATCGATCCATCATCGAGCCGTTCCGATGAACGACCCTGCCGATTCCCCGGACTCCGGGGATTTTCTTGTTGCGTGTCCGGGGATTTTAACATTACTTTTTAGACTTACCCCGGACGCCCCGGACTGAACGCGCGGTCCGCGCGACGTACTTTAACGATCGCGCGGGCTCTTCTCAAGTTTTGAAAAGAAAAAGACCTTGGCGTGGTCAAACGCCGTAAGCGATAAGCTTATCAAAACTTATCACCCATATATTTAATAAGATAGGCCAATGTTAAACAGATCTTTCCGACAAGAAAGAAATCCGGCACGTGGAATTTCTTATCAAAATCGTCAAAATCAAATCAAGATGAGAGTAGAAATAAACAAGTCATGATAGATAGATAGATAGATATATATTTTACCAGGATTATAAGACTCCTAGGAAATATTTACATATGTAAAGTATAAGCAATAACTAAAGCATATACAATGTTTTTCTTTTTTGATAAAAACTAAAAGTACCATGAAAATGTGATATGAAAGAATTTGAAAGAAAGCAGATATTCCAGACCTTTGAACCTCACCCTCAACAGTGATGTCAACATCTCAAGGTAAGTTAATTTTTGTTCTTTTTTAATGCCTTTTCATCAGAGATCTCCTCACCCAAGTCCATGGAGAGTCCATTTTATATTCCCACCAGCCCAGCCATGGATATACCAATTTATAATTTAGTTTGTTTAGAGTTTGAAGTGAAAAGAGAAAGAAAATATCTTTTGTCTATCACTGATTCCAACTTTCCTAATCATTCCTATCTCCAAAAAAAGGGTTTTGGAATTTAGAAGAGGGATGTCAACACATGTCAACACATTATTAGACCAACTTAACAGTACTTTCTGGTATATACTTCCTCAGGCCAGACCCCCGCGCTCGATAGGATCGATCATCGGAACGGCTCGATGACGGATCGATATGTGATAGATGGATTACTTATCGATCCGGATAGGAGATCGATAGAGGATCGATACTCAAGATTTTTTTAAACTTATGATTAGTTATCGATCTATCATCGATCTATCATCGATCTTTTATCGATCTTATCGACCCTATCGACTCTTATCGAGTATATCGATTCGTCATCGATCGTTAATCGATTTATAATCGATGCATAATCGATTTATAATCGATTAACGATCGATGACGAATCGATATACTCGATTGAAATACTAGCTCGATAATGGATCAACGAAGGATCGATACTCAAGACTTTTTAATGGCTGAATCTTCCATCGATCTCCTATCCGGATCGATAAGTAATCCATCGATCACATATCGATCCATCATCGAGCCGTTCCGATGATCGATCCTATCGAGCGCGGGGGTCTGGCTCAGGGGAAAATAAGCCTCATTTTACCAAATTATCAGAAGAAAAAAGCTAAAAAATAAAAGATTTCCTTATACTTGCTAGTGTCTGATTTTTGATATGGGTGGTACGTCAAGATGAGTTATATTTTCTAAGGAAAGTACCTGAAAAGGCCAGATTCTTATACAGATTTTGATCAGTGTATTTTTGCCAGATTTTGTGCTGTACAGTATATATTTTTCCCAAAATTCATCCTGTACTGTAATTGTATTTCTGTCCTATTTTGGAAAAACTAGGCTGGGAGGATTGCCATTAGGCATCAAGAATTACTGCATCTATTGTAAAGAATGCAAATTTCTGTAATTCTACTTGTTTAGGCAAACCAAAGTTGCTTAAAAGTTTTCAAGCTTGAAAGGTGAATTTAAAGCTACTAAAAATTATAATTCTTAAAATTTGACTGCAGCTTAGCATTGCGTAAACATAGTTTGCACCCCCCCCCTTTTTAATAGGGGGGGGATGCCAACTTTCTGTAGGGCCTTTGTAGGGGGGTACCGAGATCTGCCGAAAAAACTAGGGGGGAAGGGGGGATGGGAACGTAGGGGGGGATCAAATAAAAAAGGGGGGGACCTGAATGAAGAACTTTCAACAGAACACACACATTTTAGATTAGATTTTAAAATGATCAAGATTAATGAAAAACGCTAGTTATATTCTGTCATTGTTGGCTCGTGACTATAATACTTCATACTCTTTCTTGTTGATAATTTTGCTGGTAGGTGGGAAAGCGAGTTTCCTTCGAAACGGATTTTCTGTAAAAAAAAAGGGGGGATAAGATTTCATTACAAAAGGGGGGATGGGTATATAGGGGGGGATGAAATAAACCTAGGGGGTTCATACCCCTCTGCAAACTATGGTAAAGAACATTTCCAAAACAAAATTCTTTGATGACGTCATAAAAGTAGTAGTTTTAGCAGGCTGTTGTACACATAGATCTCTAAAGCCCGAAGGGCTAGATTTGCGACTTTTATCGAAAAATGAAGCCTAGGTTTAGAAGGATTTCCTACCAAAGTCACGTGACTAAAATATGCAATTTCAACGGTTTGAGAGATGTGAAATAGCGTTTGCCGCCTACTTTTATCTCGCACTCCGAAAACATGGATGTTTCTGGCCTATATATGCAAAACGAAAGACTTGATATTTATATATGTATAAATTTGAATATAGGTGATAAATAGTTCCCCTGTCGATAGAGTTTCACCTGGCCTTTTCTTAGATAGCCCCAAACGATAAAAATGTTCTCATTTTTATTTAACAAAGATGGCGCGCAAACGCATATCTCCGGGGGCTACAATTCGTTGCTTGGAATCGGAAGTAGGAAAAAAAGATTTAGAAGAATTTGTGGAATATAACCTATATCGAAATAAAATGAATTGGAATCATCAATATGTTTATTTAGGGCTATATGCTACAGCTAATGGGTATCACAAGATACGTAATAAACCTAAAGCTAAAACACCGATGAGGGTTGAGCGAGAACCAAATAACAGCAATGATCCCAATGCGATTAGAATTTTTGGACCTTCACCAGTCGAGGAAAAGGTTATTGGGATGATACCAAGGAAAGTTTCCGAACATGTTGCTAATTACATGGACAGAAAAGTTATAAAGCACGTCACAGTATATTATCTAGGTGATTTTTATCACAAGCCATCACGTGTATTTGGACTGGGTCCAAAACTAAAGTGTTTATACTTTTTTGAATTCAATGAAATTGGGAAGCGAGATGAACTCATGAAAAAACTTTTAACTTTAGATTCGATAACTCTTGCCAATTATCCATAAGGCGAAACACTATTTTTTTTCTCGGCATTTCGTATAGTATTACGTAGGATATATTGTAGCTATATTTTTTGATACTTTCTTTATTGAAAAAAGAAAAAAGATAACTTTTTACCTACATTTATATCTTTTGAGCATCGCAATTTAGTTTGAAATATAAATGTCCTGTTTAGCCTGTTTATTCATTCAAAAAGTACGTTCGTTCAAATTTTCCTATTTTCAGACCCCCCTCCCCCCTTGTTCAGCGTTCGTTTTGAAGTACCCCCCCCCCTTTGTACGTTCGTTTTTATCTCAAAATTTTTACCCTCTCTCTCTCCCCTCAAAAAAAATTACTTTTTCCTTTGAAGATAATTGGAGAATTTAGACAAGGCAAGTTCAAAGAATATGATTTTAGCGTTATTCTTTAATTTAAAGTGTTTGCTCTCTAATTATCTAATAATTACTAAACAATTACAACATACACAATTGTTTAGGAGATTAACAATTATCTTCAGTTATCGATTCAAAGAAAAAATGTAATTAGGAGATAGATAGAAAAAGATTTTTTTTTCATAGACTAAGTTAAAAGTCACGCTTTTTTGCTGACCCCCCCCCCCCCCCCCCCCCCTCGGCGACGAACGTACTTTTTGAATGGCCCCTAACGTCAAAATTTTTCTCTGGCCACTTTAATTTTTTGTAGCAAACTTAGACAAAAACGCCCGCTATCACGAAAACTACCCCACTCGAACTATGTCAAAATGTGTGTTCCGTTGGGCTGATAATTTACGCTCGTTAACCTCGACCTCTGAGCAGGAGGAATATTAGAAAAGAGAAGATCAATCATAAAAAAGCCAAACATTATGGAACTACAAACCTTCATAAGGATGGCCGAACTCTTTTCTTCTTGGAAAGACAATCTTACCGTGAGAAGATAGCAAATCTTCTCTGGGTCCCTCTGACTTTTATCCTGGCTTGGGACAGGCTGGCTGTCCTTTGAGACAGCCAGGCGCATTAACCCTAGCAATCATTCTTAACAATATCTCCAGGTATACCGGCACGCGGCAGGAGAAAAAAAACAATGATAATCAAGAAAAGAAAGGTGCCCTCAGTGTACTCAGTAGTTGAACCCGACTGGGAATGAGGCACATCATCCGTGATTCACTTATTCGGCCGCGCGGTTCACTTATCAAACCGCACGGTCCACTTACCTGGCCGCAGGACCAATTATCTGGCCGCGTAATAACCGCGCGATCCACTTATTTGGCCGCGCGGTTTGTTTCGAAATATACCCCGGACACTTTATAAAGTCTCGGAAAATAATGTCCGGGGAAACTTTTCTCGCGCGTAATGGTTCCCCAGACATGTGTCCGGGGGTAAAAATGTTTGTTTTGATCCCCGGACATTTGCCCC
Organism: Clytia hemisphaerica; assembly: GCF_902728285.1. Lineage (NCBI taxonomy): Eukaryota > Metazoa > Cnidaria > Hydrozoa > Leptothecata > Clytiidae > Clytia > Clytia hemisphaerica. The sequence goes on from NW_027103598.1 coordinate 1,652,543, forward strand.
GTATTGTCCGGGGAATCGGCAGGGTCGTTAAGAACTTAAAAACTTTCACTTTGACAAAACAATAATGATGGCAGAATATAGAAACAATTTTATATCCTCTAAAAATAATATAAATCTAACAGCCCTCAATGGATTAGTCCATTGATTGATAATTCTCTAATACATGATATCTCTAAAAGTTTACATGTTGATTGTAGTCATCAGTCATTCATCACCATTTTCTCAAGAATTTGTGAGAAATTGTAACGTAACACAAAGTGTTGTGTATATAGACTTTTAAGCAAAATATTCTAGTCAATTGCCGTCTGATCGCCTATGTGTCGAGCGCTTTAGATACATGCTAACGAAAACAATCTTCCCGGCAAAGGGAGGCTGTCTCGTACATGGTGGGCGTTTGGGGCGTTGAATGTTTTGCCTGCAAGCGAATCGCGATTCATTGAAAGAAGGCCCAATTAAAAAATGAGGTAAAAAAATGGCATATGTCGGTGTCTAACAACTGGCTAGCGGGCAGTTGCAACCACAGATATCTAAGCCCGAAGGGCTAGATTTGCAACTTTAAGCTTTCTCCAGCAAAAAAAAGTGAAGCAAAAATTTGACTTTTTAAATTTCGTGCCGATGGATAGGATCTAGCATTTTAATTGTTTTCGGAGCGCGAGATCAAAAAACGTAGGCGGCAAACGCTATTTCACATCTCTCAAACCGGTGAAATTGCATATTTTAGTCACGTGACTCTGGTAGGAAATCCTTCCAAAGATGAGCTTCACTTTTTGATAAAAGCCGCAAATCTAGCCCTTCGGGCTTTACAGATATCTGTGGTTGCAACATACTAGTTTCTACATTTCTAATAAGACGACTTCTAGGACCAGACAACTCCTGTAGCAAAGGGCGGAAGTGAAACTCTTCTTTCCTCTAAGAAACGGATACAACATGTTACCTTCTCCGTTGGGCGGGGAAGCGGGCGAAAACGCACTTTTACAATGTTGTAGATCATACATCGTCATACAGTAGTCTGTATCCATTGGAGAAAATTAATGACGTCCTTATCTATGGTTTCCAAGGGAAGCATGTAATGATGCCATTTTGTATGAAAGTTCGTTGCTAACATAAACAAATCAATTAACTTTTAAAATTAAAAAGCATTCATGTTTTTATAGGTCAGGTTGATGACTTATCGAGGACTTACTATGTTTATGCCCCTGTATAAAGCAAGAATATTTATTTGTAGAGTGTAACGACTGCCTCAGCTTATAGCATATGTGTTTTGCTTGAATTAAAGTTCTTGTTTTATTCCCCTTTAATAAAACTCAGACAAAATGGCACAAGGACCGGGGATCACCAAAACAAATCCAGGGAGCGACTACAGTATATGCAATCTTCCTTTTGAAAAGCCTACTAAGGATCGTAATATCCATAATATCTAATTTCAGTTCCTCTAAGGCTAGTTAAAATAAAAGGAAGAACGATTTTTGTCCCTCAAAAGGCTAGATTTTTGTAAAAACAATTCCCCAACTTTCAGTGTTTATCCTATATTTTTTACCCAAAGAATTCCGATTTTCGAAATTCGAGCAGTACCCACCCGTCATCCGGCAAACCTACCAGAATAATTGTCAGGCGAAAACACTGAAAATATTTTCTTGCTCTGTCATCTTATTCTTTCTTCTAGGTAAAGATTCAAGTTACGCGGCGCCATGTGAAAGACGCTCTCATCTTCAATATCAGAGGGAAATATATTTTATTTTAAATAAAAAGATATCACACTTAATAATTTTAAAGCATCTTTAACACAAGATGAATTTTCCTCAACAAAAATTAACCATTAACTAAATATGATCAAAATCTACCCTACAAAAGCGTAAAAAAGTAAAAAATACGAATTACCTTGCTATTAAAAACCATTATCAAAATCAAAAGTTATCAAAACTCCGTTACAAAATTTCTTACAATTTTGCTTTCTCGTTATTCCGATGAACAGCAAGTGCGGAGAGTCGTGAATCTCGAAGTTTCGATCGTTCGATGATCGATTCGACGGGTGCGATGCGACACATCGATTCGTGGATTTTATCAATCGTTTCTTGTTTAAACTTGAGAACGGTTTCTGATTGTTCCTTTAGAACGGCTTCCGTTGGTGGCCCATATCGCTCATAGTAATCTTTGATACCTGAACAAAAAGGTGATCTTAAAATCATTCAGACCAAATGCACCAAAAAGCTTGCTATAAGGAAGGTCGCACGATCAACACAGTCAAATTACAGATTTAGCGTTTTTTACTTTTTTTGCTAAGAACAATTATACACTAACCCAAATGAGCCAAAATGTTTGCAAATGGCCTTAACTCAATAATTAAATCTCATAAAGAGATTTTAGGAAGGCCCCAGGATCAACAAAAGCCAACTATAGATTTGGCTAATTTTAGTTGACATGTCGCTGAATCTATATGGACCTATCACTTGGGTAGAAACAATTGAACAATGACCAAAATTAGCAAGAAAGCTTACAAATGGCCTAAACTAAGAATGAAAAAAGAGTCCAGTTATCGAAAAGTTACGCTGTGTTGACACAAAAAACATTGAAACATAAAAAAAAAAAGATGTTACAAAGCAAAACGATTCCTAAGGAAAACCCGTACCGAATCAATGCTAAACCGTAAAGTCCGGACATGGTCAGTTAGGCACTATTAAATCTAGTTAACCATCTTACCCTTTGGTGCATTGAGGTGGCCAGTTTCGAATGGACCAATCAGCGACCAGCGCATTGCAAGACCATCTGTAAGAGTGATATTTACGTCATCAGGGGTGCAAACGTCATTCTGAAAGATCAAATAATGTTAACTGTGGATGTATTATTCATTGTTCGCCCAAATTCTTTTTAACATCTCTGTCTCACAGCTCCGGTGGAACTTTTTTCCTCAGGGGGATAAAAATTCCTATTGAAATCCCAATGGGGATAGAAACTATATTGTTAAAAGGTTACTCCTTAGAGTAAAAAATTCAGTGGGAATGAAATATAAGTCAATTTCCCAGTGGGGCTAAAATTCCAGGGTATTTTCCTACCGGGGACGAAATTTTTGCCAGATTTTCCAGCGTGGCTGCGGTAAATAAGCTTTCTTGATTTTGCAAAGAGCGCGCTTCGTCAAATCGAATGACAACAGAGTTACGTGATTGTGTTTAAAAATAGGGTGCCATATGAAAAATGTTAAAGTTGTAACATTCCAGCGCAAAACAACAAGATTTTTGTTATGGACTATTTTTACAGATCCTAAGGTCCCTTACTACTACGACGACATATTTTTTACCTCCACAAGTCGATAAGATTCGGCTAACAGCGCATATTGTAATCGATTGAGAACAAAGCCAGCGACTTCTTTTTTGACAGTGATCGGTGACATTCCACATTCACGCCATAAAGATAAAGTCTTCTCAACTACTTCCTATGAATTCAATTAAAAATTTAAAAGTTTAAACTGAAAATAGACTGATGAAGAATTCAATGTTGTAATAATGCAATGGCACAAAATAGGGCCAAAACAAAAATGTCTCAACACTGCTCAACAATTTTCCTGATCAAGACTTTTGGAGGGGAGATCTTTCGGAAGATGTAATAGGTGGCCATATCGAAAAAAATAAATACTATATCAGCCAGGTGGATTTTTTTCGTCAACGAACGAAGACCTGATTTAACGACCGAATACCTGAAACTGCGGCTTTCGCAAATCTACGAATAACTACAAATACGACCGAATACCTGAATATTCTTGATTAGTGTAATTTATTAGAATTCATCAAGTACTCGGTCAGTTGATAAATATTTGAGTGACAGAAAACACAGCTTTGCAGGTCCTCAGTCGTCTAATCAGGTATTCGACCGCTAGTGAATTATACCAATTGAGAAAATTCAGGTATTCAGCCGAAGTTGCAAGCAGTCGGCCTTTAGATTAGTGAAAACTGCAGTTTCAGGTATTCGGCCGTTAAATCAGGTCTTTTTCAGTTAACGAAAAAAAACATCTGCTCCGGCGCGAGACAAGATTCTCGTTATAGAAGTGACTATTTTCCTCAGATGGTTTATTGTTAAGCGCCTGCAGAGGTTAAACGTGAGGTTAAATGATGACCATTTCTAGATTAGGTTAAGTTTAAAGGGATCATTATGAAGGTACCTGGTTGGTTTCAGTAGATGGCACGACCTCCAAGAAAGGGCACAACGCTGGTGGATTGACCTGTTGTAAAGAAATAAATAAATTCTTATATGCATTGAGCAGGTTTTTTCAAGAAGATTGATATATGGAATGATTAACAGGTTGTAAAATCAATCTTCATTAATGTCTTCCTTTTTTTTCAATTCGGGGGAAAATCAGTCTAAAATAGGGACATATTAAAACATATGAGTAGGTCAAAATCGAAATTCTTTTCTAGTCCACCAAAACCATGGTTGCGCTTCCTTAGTTCATATATTTTTGAACCCTCCAATTTCATAATCAAGACTTGGGCCTTGAATCTTTTCGGTTGTCAATGATTTTCATTAAAATCAAATCAACACAAACAGTAATTCATGATGTGAGAGGATGCATCGGAGGTCTAGAGGGTTTTCATGTTTGGTTAAGTTGTTGAATTTCCACCATTATTGATGAAATTCGATTTGAGATGGGATCGCCTCTATAGATTTGAACGTATGGTTCCAGAAATGGCTGAAATCGGTAACTTATAACCAAACATGACTTCTCTACTTACCGGATGAGAGACTATACAGTTCTTTGTATGTTTGAGATTGAGGGTGAATTTGGATGGTACAATGCATGAAGTAGACGAACTGAGGATCATATCATCTGAAGCCAATGAGTCGAATTCTTTGAAGACTTTCTGTTTCAATTCAAGGTTCTCTGGAACACTTTCCTATGAATTTAGAGTACACAAAAATAGGTTTTTCAATCTCACAAACAACAAGCAACATGCTGAATGGACCTACCTGATGATAAGAATCAGATGAAAAATATGACAAAAGGGAATTCCCCCAAATAAGAAAATCCGATTTTTACGGCCAAAAAAAATTTTCCGAAAAAAACTGCTTCAGCCTTTTAGAGAACCTTGCCCTCCATCTTTATGCAAAAAATCAGAAAAAACTAATGAAGCAATTTCACACACTAAGTCCAAAAAACTTTTTTAGGCACTTTTTGGCAAGAATTTCCCCGTAAAAATGCGTTCATCTCTTGGAAGACTTTGTGTTGCAAGGATCTCTGGATCAATGTATTAGTCAATCAATCATTCTAATTTCAAGAAAGTTATTATTTCCGGGAGGGCCCCAAGACTATGTTCTATGAAAATTTGGAGGAAATCCAAAAATCTATTCATATAGTATAGAAAACAAGAAAACATTCTTCTTTGAGACATACCTGCAAAAAGAACGCTCCACTCATTGCTTCTTTCAAGTCTGTTGCTGTAGTGACGAAACTAAATGCATCGTCAGCAGTTTTGACAGCCGTGTATTTTAGTAATCCTTTGCTTTCGAAATCATCAAGATTGGCTTTGATTAGAATCATGGCCTCCTTCAGTTGTTTTTCAACGTTGTCGTATAGACAGACTGAGTAACCAGCCTTGGAAAATATCTAAAAAGAAATAAAATCAAAAAGTTCCATTGAATGTTTATGGGGCTTTTCAAGAAAAAAAACGCTTGAGGAGATCCATTTCAGTTTCAAGGGGGTAAGGTTGTGGCAGAATTCCATAGAGAAATACAAAAGTCAAAAATAACTGCAAGTCCATTGACTTTTAAAATCCTACAAAAACTCAGAATTCAAAAGGGTTCGAGCCTGAAATTCAGGGGGTTTCGGCATTTCCAGCCGCCAAGGGTTGGACATACTTTCCGGAAAACCCATTTACTGTTATGTTTCATTTGAAAGTAAAATCGAATGTTTTGTGGAACCGTTATCACCATTACAAAGACAAGAGGAAATCTGCTGAGTATCTTGGTCGGTAACCCTCTCCATGGTTTTTAAATTTGGCAATCTGTTAATAGGGAGAAGCATGATAATAAGCTTTTGAGGTAGTGTCGATCTTTACTTACCACAGCGAAACTTCGGCCAACCAATCCACTATAAGAAATATTAAAATGAAATGAGAATCCAGAACACACTTTTTGGCCTAAGTTTTAAAAGACCTCAAACTCATTTTCACTCGCTATCAGGTATAACCATATGGTGCTTTATATAAAACCCTGGAGGTAGTTTCTCACTCGGCAACACAAAATCTTTGATAAGAGTTTTTTTGAGAGTAGCACCCGCAAAAAAGTGAGATGAGATGTTAAGTAAAAGAATACGAGTTAGTAGAATCGTTACCTTCCGACGATGCAAATTTTGCCTTTACTTTCCACTTTTGTTCTTTCGTTGCTCATCGTATCGCCGACGGTCGTCGGTACAGCGATGCCCGCTTTCTCGTTAATCCGATGAACAGCGAGTGCGGAAAGTCGTGAATCCCGAAGTTTTGATCGTTCAATGATCGATTCGACAGGTGCGATGCGACACATCGATTCGTGGATTTTATCAATTGTTTCTTGTTTGAAGACTGTATTAGCTTCAGTTTGTTCTTGTATGATAGGCTCCATACTGGCTGTGTAACGCTCGAAATAATCTTTGACGCCTATAAGGGGAGTAAAAAAACACCCTTTTCGAATTTCTGTTCCAAAGAACAAATAAGTTCGTTCGATAGGTGAATTTCAATTATACCTCAATTAACGTGTTCTTTAATTTCGCTATTTTTGATTCTGTTCGATTTACATTGTTGACTGCAGCGTTTTGGCAGGTCACGTAAACAACTGGCCCCCTAGCGGTCAGCTTCATAGAAGATGTCGAATGCTATATATGATGAATAATTATCGTATACCTTTTGGGGCATTGAGATGTATTGTTTCGAATGGGCCAATGAGAGACCATCTCATAGCGAGTCCATCTGTTAATGTTGTGTTGACATCTTCGGGTGAACAAACACCATTCTATGAAAGATTGAAACAAATAAAACATAAGTACAGGGTGTTCCGAAAAAAGTATCGAGTTCGAACATGATTCTGAGTAGAAGCCTACCTGTATAATGGTTCTCAATTTTTTTTGGTAGTAGAAAGAAAAGGTTTTCATTCAAAGATGTTAAGTTATCTTTCATGATTAAGAAAAGTTTACTATATCATTTCCCTGGTAAAACACCTAAAAATATAAATGAATTATGGAGCGATGGCCAAGTGGTCAAAGGCGTCAGCGTCTCAAACTAGGGATTCGCAGTTCGAATCCCTGTTCCTTCCGTTCAGTTCATAGATAGCTGAGCCAGCTGGCCGTAGACCCCGTGAAAACAATCGAAAGACTGTATAAAAGTCCTAGATTACTGGGCTATCCACGTAAAATATCGACTCTATCTATCTAATGCTGAATTGCATGATAAACAAAAAACAACAATAGAGTGCATCAATAGCTGTTGTTCCACAACAATGATCCATCATCCATTGGACATATCGACCAGAAGTACACTATCCATCTCGTTTGAAGGCTGTGCAATCGTGGTTTTCATCTTGACATTACTTTCCACCAAGATTTCCCTAGGTGTTTCCAGAATTTCCCCCAATGTTTCCAGAGTTTCCCTCAGTGTTTCTAGAGTTTCGAGCGTTGCATAAACCACACATCGTTTTACAGCTTTGCTTGAAATAATCATCATATCTTAATTCCATTAATTTTCGCGCGCCTCTAATTTTCACGCCTTCAATTTCGCGCAGCTCGTAAAATAGAATATTCCCGAATCCTTCAATTTTCGCGCATCTTGCAAATTCTGGGATATTTTCTGAGTGTTTTTTACGATTTAAAGTGAGTTTTACTCACTTTCAGTGTGTATTCAAGCTAGATTTTATATCCCAGAGGCTTATTTACCATGAATCGAGGTCCCATTTTATTAAAAGAGCCCTAAAATGAGATATCTACACGTTCAAAACGATTACTAATTCGCGCCCCCTTAATTTTCGCGCGGCCAAGTGCGCAAAAATAGGCCTATTTCACGGATTGTTGAACTGTGTCTTTACATGTATTCCCACCTTGGTTTCCTCTGGTGTTTCCAGAATTTCCACCATTGCCAAAAAAACCACAAGTAAATTTGCTGTCGTCCTTCATCCATGACACATATTGGCCACTTGTGCAATACACAGGTTGTTTATATTGGGCACAGTTCGTCTTTCTCATTGCAAAACTTTTCAACAGTGTTTACAGAGTTATGTTTTGTACGTCTGATGATTGCCGGTAATTTTTTTAAACTTCGAAATCTTGAAATAAATTTATGAATTTGCTCTACAAAGCACTCTTTTAAACGATGTTCGACAACAATATACAGGAGTTCTTCAAAAACGAATTTTATGAGCTGTATTTCGAAAGACAGCAAAAAGCAAAAAGGTTAAGGAATGTGTTTTGAGATTCAAGATCTAGAACGACATAGGGATATGTCTTAGATGAGCGCTCCGTATGGAAAAGAGAGGTTATGAGTTTCAAACAATCGAGAAAACCGTTAAAGGTTTTGTTTTTAAATAAGAGTGATATCGTTTGCTTACTCGTCAATTTTATTTTACAAGTTTTTTTATATTGAATTGACACTGATGTGGAGCAAGATTGGTCAGGAAGAGGAGAGGACAAACATTTTTTGCTTATATCAGCGCAATATAATAATGGGCAGGCACTGTCCTGATATGAAACATGTATCTGATATGAAACGAGAACGATTATGTAAAAATAAAACCGTTGAGAATGAGAACGTAAACGAGTATCAAAACAATGATACACTATATTTAAGAACAATTCTATAAGAACAATGAGAATTAAATGACAAATAATAAGAACTATTTTTAAGAATAAAGTTGAGCCTGGCATTGCTGAGTATTTAGCAAATAAAGGTCAATATTGAAAATTTGATAAAAGGTCTAAAATACCTCAGTTTTACACTAAAAATAAGAACAGAAATTAAGAAAAAATTGAAGCTTAAAAGACAACTGAGCTCGACATAAATTTACTGGTTTTTATTAAGAAAGGGAGTGGACATTTTTAATCCTAGAACTTTTAGAAAGTTTTTCGAATATTCTTAGACTACCTATGGTTTTGTAGTGGTCTGCAATTCAGACTAGGCTATCTTATGAGCCAAAGGTAAAATGGAATGGAAGGGGGGTTTGGACTGGGAGCCAATGATTAGTGACAAAGACATCTCAATGCTTTTCAAATTATTAAGGATTGGATCAATTCAGTATTTTTCATCAAATTCTTTGTATGACTATAAACTTCAAGATTATTGTGAAAAATAAAACTTTTCAGAGTTGCTGATCGATGCACAGGTGATGTAATGTAATAAATCTTTTAAAGTAAAAAAATAATAATAAGATATTGTACTCGCGACGTAATCTTCGAATAAATTATAATAAAAACATAATCTTTAAAATCAATATTCTCAGATAACGACCATTCAGCAAAAAATGCTTTGATTCAATTAAGAATAATTCAAAGTTTAATTCCCTTCTACATTTTCATCTTTTTTCAATTTTTCACCGAGAACTTGAGCATGTGGTCCATGAGCACCTTTAGTGACGTCAAAAGCGGCTTGGTCATCAAAAGGAGCCGAATGAGCGGCGCAACCAACATCAAGTTCGGGTGCTTGATGCGGCATCGATCGAACATCATCTTCTTTAACACCATGTGCACCATAACAAGCATGATCTTCAAATGGATCTTGATGTGCGCATGTCCGAGCTTCATCATCCAAATTTCGGACACCTTGGTTACCTAGCAACGGTTCATTCTCGTTGTTTTTTGGTTGACAAAGTTTTAACATTTGAAGACATTTGTTGGATAAATTGTCCATGAATTCGAAATATGTTTTTCTCAAATTTTTGTCGATGAGAATTGTGATTACTGAGCTGACCATTGGGCAAATGAGTGTTGCACACAAATATTGATTAGGTTGTCCCTTAAAGAAATCTCCATCAACATCTGGACTGAAAGTAGTTCTCACATCTGACATTATATTGACGAAAATGAATAATGATACAGTAATGATGAAGAAGAACCATACAGTGTGAGGACGAAGCTTATTGTCTTGAAATCGATATCTGGAAGCAAAAGCTATCATCACCAGAAACGATATAACAGCGATGAAACTGAAAGTTAAAACAGCGGCCAATAAACCATTATCGTTGTAGATTGGGTGGTAATATGCAATGATAGGTAGTGCTAGTGTTGCGAAAAAGTACAATAGTTTGTATCTGAGTAATATGTTAATGGTCCTATTGCGATAATAAGTTAAAATATATCGTAGAAGTATGTAAAGGAGGCTGTGTAGCTGTTGAACGAAAATCATTGTAAAAGCGGCGAAAACGAGTTTCCAGTTATTAAACAACCACTTGACGTCATTGAATTCCCTGAATGTAGAAACAAATATATTGAAAACCAAAGTCATTGGAAAGGTGTACGCAATTATTTGTACGATCAAAGTTTGTTGATATAAAAAGATTGCTGATTTTTCGATGTACGTTGATCGTTGAAATAATCCAATCAATAAAACATGCCAAAATAATGTCCATAAACATACGAGTCCCAATGATATTGCATTAACTCTTGCATGTAATGGATCAATTTCTGTCCATTGCCTTATAATTATATAGGTTGTTTGACTGCGTGATGTTTTCAGGGTAACAGTTTTTGCTACACTGACCCAAACACAAAAATAAATAAAAAACAGCAAAGAAACAAAGATGATTATTTTGCCAAAAATATGTTCCATTTCTAAATGTTTAATGTTAAAGTAAAAATCATCATATGTGTTCAATTAACGTAAACAAGTTTTATAAAGTACAATTTTGTCGAAATATCATACCATACCAAATAGCTCATATTACCATTACCTTAGATAAACAAACTTTACAAGAAATTTTTGTTTACTAAAAGAAGTCTTAACAGTAGAAGTAAGAAATCACTCACAGCAACATTCAAATAGGCACAATTGGAGCGTCCATCGTCAACATGAGGGTTTTATCTGTCGGCTCACTTATATTTTTCCTTACCTTACTGTTTCTCATATATTTTTGCATTTGGATAAATCATGCTTATGGAGTTTCAGTTAAAACAGAATATAATCATCAAATATACCCGGATACGGAAGTCCAAAACCAATGGACAGAGATAATGCCCTCAGAGGCGAGAAACAATGCTATAATTTTGGGATTCGTATGTTTATGGACATTATTTTGGCATGTTTTATTGATTGGATTACTTCAACGATCAACGTACATCGAAAAATCAGCCATCTTTTTATATCAACAAACTTTGATTTTTCAATTGGTGTCTTACGCGCTTGATATGGTTTTTTATGTATCGTATATCTACCTCAGACCACTTCCACCATATATCGAAGAGGGAAAACGTGTCAATACATATTTTTTTGAGCAATTTCAAACTATTGTAAACCATTTCACAAAAGGCATCACACTGAGTCAACAAATAAGTTGCATCTCATACATAGCTATGAGATATTTTCTGACTTTCCATCCGACAGGCACATACAAAATACATCTTTTCCTCAAATCACTCTTTTTCTTCATCACGTTTGGCATTCCTATACTCATTGAATATAAAGATGACTCCAATATAGAATTAAACTACATGGCCATAGGAATAATTATACTAACAGTTTTATCCTTTCTTTTGATGATTCTTATCGGATCAAGAAATCGACCGTACGGGAATAAACTTCAACACCATACTGTGTGGTTCTCTTTAGTGGCAACCACAACGAACACTTTACTCTGTGATTTAGACTTTGACATCGATTTTTACCAAGACTATTATGAAAACAGTGTTTGGTCGCCAGAAATAATTGATATTCCACTACCATCAACAATGTTGCTTTTCCCAATGGTCAGCTTGATAATCACCATCCTCGTTGATAAAAATTTGAGAAAATCATATTTCGAATTCATGGACAATTTATCCAACAAATGTCTTCAAATGTTAAAACGTTGTCAACCAAAAAACAACGAGAATGAACCGTTGCTAGGTAACCAAGGTGTCCGAAATTTGGATGACGAAGCTCGGACATGCGCACACCAAGATCCATTTGAAGATCATGCTTGTTATGGTGCACATGGTGTTAGAGAAGATGATGTTCGATCGATGCCGCATCAAGCACCCGAACTTGATGTTGGTTGCGCCGCTCATTCGGCTCCTTTTGATGACCAAGCCGCTTTTGACGTCACTAAAGGTGCTCATGGACCACACGCTCAAATTCTCGGAAAACGATCGACCGCAAATGAAAATGAAATAGTTAATGTGGAAAAATGATATGAGTACACAGAGGAGCAAACAAACATGAACATGAACATCGTCGATTTAGATTTAATAACTCTCCATTATAAATTTGCACTCAATTGAAAATTTTAAACGAAAACAACGTTTTTAGTTTTAACCTTAATAATGTTCTTAACATGTTCTTATTTTCACCATTTTGTGGACATTTTGTCCATTTTCCTAAGAAATTGGGTATTTTAGAGTCCCCAAAGCTTTAAAATGTTCTTAACTTGTTCTTAACATTTTGGCCATCGAAGCCTTATGTTCTTATATAGTTTGTTCTTATAAAAAACGTTTATTTGTGTAAATTAAATTTGTTAAAATGTAAAACAAAAGTTTCTTACTCTAAAACACCCGATTTCTTAGCAAAATGGACAAAAATACTGAAAATAAGAACATGTTAAGAACATTTTTAGCCTTAAAACTAGCAAAAAGTTAAAAAAACATCCGAAGGCTTCGAAATATTTGGATGTTCTTATAAAAAAACGTGTAGGTATTCTCTTTATGGAAACACTTCAATTTTAATCTTTTCAATACCAAAGAAACGCTTTCGCGTTCCCTCTTATTCGAAAACGAATTTGTTCAATTTTTAATGTTTGTCATCAAAATAATTATTTTTTAATTTAGCTATATCAATATTTTGAACTGGATTCAATCACCTGTGACCTTCCTTGATTATTTGAAAATCAGTTACATGTTTTAGTATGTCAAATGAATAAAAAATAGACTTTGAATGTTTGCTGACTCCAACTGAAACTGATTACACGAATTACACGCTTTTTCTATAAGAACCAGTTTAAGTTTGGCTCAGGCTGAGCTGTTCTTAGTTTTTTTTTTGTAATTTTTCAGGCTATGTTCTTACCATGTTCTTAAAACGCTTAGTTTCTTTACTTAAAATGGGGATTAAAATCTGTTAAAATCAGCACTTTCTATAGTCTCTGAAGTCTGAGGATTGTTCTTAATTTGTTCTTAGGTTTTTGCCAATTATCAGCCCCGTGTTCTTATGAAATTGTTCTTATAAAAAAGTGTATTCATTCTTCCAAATTTAGTAGTTTATCATAAAATTTAGTAGCTGTTGAAAGTCTTTCAAAGTTAAAATGCACCTTCGAAAAAGAGGTATTAAATTCATGCAATCATTGATAAAAGCTTTTTTTTTTTTAAATCATTAAAATATTTTCATGTACAATCTTTGTTTAATTTAATATTTTTCAAAAAAACTTTTACATCAAAAGAAACATTATTTTAAGAAGATAAACTTGCAACCTGAAAAAAGGTTAAGAACTTGTAAACGCTTTGAAAAGTTTTGATGTTTGCTTTGTTAGATGGATTTGATTGTCACTGGCAAAACTGATTGGAAAATTAATTTCAAAATTCTAGAACACTATCATCAATGTTAACTCAGAAGTTGAACGGGAGAGGGAGTTTCATCGTTGGCATAGTTACAAAGGACATAACAAATAATAAACAGTTAACATCTCTCAACCTTCGCTCAATCTTATGCCTGAACCAACTTGAAAAGTAATCAAAATACAGACTTTAGTTATCAAATTACAAGAGCCTTAGGTTGTTTTTGTTCAGTTATTATTTTTGCTGATTCAATTTTTAATTTGCATTTATACCTTACTTTTATCACTTTACGACCTTCAATATTGTCAGCTGTTCTTGAAATTATTATTTTCGAATTCGAGTTTCATTGATCTTAAGCAAGCTTTTCATAGTTTTTCTTGAAGTTTCATTGGGCGAGCGAATATAAAATTCTTTTGATGGAATAGCTCCTCCATAAAAAAATATTGAACCTTCTAAGGGGTTTGGTGTACGTTACATAATATAAGAGTTTACTAGCTTTGTTATCTTTGTCAATCGTATTGATAATAAAGCTGTCATAAATTCCTCAGGTTTCCACTGTGATTATCTGTCACTAGGTTTGAGGTCTTCCCCTTCTTATTGCTAATTTGAAGCACCGCGCACACGACAAAAACATTTTTGCACTGATAACCTTTCGCTTTAAGCCAGACACCTTACCTGGAACCCAGATCTTTATCCGACAAGCTAAAACTCTGAAGATCGAGAAAGTTTCCAATATCTGGAAGGTTTATATTACGGACCGCGTCAAGGATTTTGCAGCAGGATATCTAGACCACAGCCCTCGTTTTCGGGGATTGGCGAGTCCAACTGAAATATTTTCAGATTTACGTGCAAGGGTAGTTGAACCCAACTGGGGATGCGGCACATCAAAGGCCGTCGTTTATTTTCCCTCTCTGATGGGAAATTGGGCCACTCCTTTAGAACTTTAATGTGACGTGTGCGGCCGCCAATCCGGCATCGGAATAATAGATAGCCAGACAATGTGAAAAAATAGCGATAGCATGAACTTTTACCCTGACTACAGAATAACTTGATAGCCCAGCTGGCACACAACGTTTATCTAACGTTCACAACGTCCACATAACGTTAGATGAACGTTAAAATAACATTGTTTGCCAGCTGGGAGTTTTTAAACAATTGAAACGGAAACTGAGAAATGAAAAAAAAAAAGAAATTGAAAAACTTACCTCGACAAGGCGGTAGGCTTCACCCATCAAAGCGTATTGTAATCGATTGAGGACAAATCCAGCGACTTCTTTTTTGACAGTGATCGGTGACATTCCACATTCACGCCATAGAGATAAAGTCTTCTCAACTACTTCCTATGAATGGGAGATATCCTTTTTCAAACGGGCCAATCTCATAATAGTCGAACGTGCGCAACGCACTGGGCTCAACTTCAGTAGCTTTAAATTATTTATAGGCCCAATTGTAGACCCCCCAGATATTCATTCATTCATCCACAAGGAACAAGTGTGTCCAAAATTTCAGCCTGATCCAGATTGCTGCCCCAAAGTTTTAGCCTCATTTTTTTCTCACCCAGGCACCAAAAATAAAAGTTTCTGAAAAATGAAAAAAAAATCCCCAGATAATCACTTAAGGAACAAGTGTGCAAAATTTCAGCCAAATCCGACAATTTTTGAAGTTAGAATATTCAGAAAGTTGCCTCTTTTACACGAAAAAGGCAAAATAAAGGTCACCAAAAAAAAAACGGTGGCGTCACCTCAACTCGGACAGATTTGTTAGTTATGCAGACTCCACTGTTTCTTATCTTTGTAACATTAGACATTTTCATTTAAAGCAGAGAAATTGATTAAAGTTTTATTATGTCAGTTGATCTTCACAACGTTCATATTTGGAAAAGGGATTCGGAAATTACCTGGTCAGTTTCTGGTGAAGGGAGAATCTCAATGAACGGACACAGTGCTGGTGGATTGATCTATGGAGAAAGGATAGACCAGAGATATTTTCACGTTTTCATTGTTAATACTTGTTAGAAATTTATACTTTCATATCATTCTCCTCACTAGCTCGAAAATTCCTTTTGATAAAAGATAAACAGATATAACGGCTAGATCCGAAACTCCTGGATGGGAAATGAAGCCACTTATTCCCCATCCAGAATACGCGACCCGTGTGTTTTCAAATAAAATTTCTAAATGTGGGGCAAACTTAAGGCTTCACTTTTGCTTATTTACGAGATTCCTCTCTAGCCCATTCGGGGCTTCAAACTCAGTGATTTTCACATTCTGACCACTTTCTAGAATGATCAACGTAACATCTTAGCCGATAAATTTCGATAAATTTTGGATTTTAGAAATTGACGTTGGGAAACTCTCATCAATTTATTGTATTAAAAAGAGCATTATAGTAGTAGGCAAACCCTTTAGGACCCGTGTCATTTTTTATGCGGCGCAATCATACCTTGGTCCATTTCAAAAAATAAAGTATCTTTAAATCTTTTCGCGGGGGTGGTTTCAGCTAAGGTCAAGGAAACTTTTTTAGGACCCAAAAAATGACGTCACAGGCAAAACCCCAAAACCCCCCAAAAATTGACGACATCTCAAAGTCAATAAAACCCAAAACCACTTATGCCAATCGAAAGCTCTCAAAAACGATATAGAGGACTTTTAAGTGGATGCAGTCGATTTCTCAATCTCGAAAAAATTAACGTCAAAATTGCGTTTTGACGTCATTTCCAGTCGATTTACAAGAGCTACGTCACGGGTCCTTGCATGTACTATTAGGAATTTAAATTCAAACTTTCATTCCATTGTCAATACCTTAAAAAATCCTATTTGATTCATTGACACAGGGGTGTGCGAAAGGATTGTAATTAACACTTACAGGGTGCGAGACAAGACAGTTCTTTGTATGTTTGAGATTGAGGGTGAATCTAGATGGCACGATAGCCGAAGTTGAGGAGCTGAGGATCATATCCTTTGATGCCAATGCGTCAAATTCTTTAAAGATTTTCTGTTTTAATTCAAGGTTCTCTGGCACACTTTCCTACAAAATGAAAAAAGGAGAAAGTGTGGAATAATCAAGCCAAATAACACCCAAAGACCACGCTAAATTAGTCTAAAAATGAGAAAGCGAACACGCATAATTTCCATTTTAGCAGTACAAGGAAAGTCAGAAAAGTGATCTACTTTGACCAGAAAAAGAAGGCTTCACGAATAATCCTCAACGCGATATTCCCCTTCTTGGAGGGAGAGGTTAACGTCAGGTAAGGTACCTCTACCCCATTGATATCTTGGAGTTGGAGATGAGTTTCTTTTATCCATCGAACTCTACTGGCAATGAATTAAATTAAGTGTTAAAAAAGAAAAATGAGTTTTTTATCATACTTATGATAATAAAAATATACCTGCAAAAAGAATGCTCCATCCATAGCTTCTTTCAAATCAAGTGTCGTTGAAATCATTGAAAATGCATCGTCAGCAGTTTGGTGAACACAATCTTTCAGTAATCCTTTGTTTTCAAAATCTTCCAATTGTGCTTTGATGAGTATCATGGCATCTTTCAGTTGTTGTTCGACTGTATCGTGTAGACTAACTGAATAACCAGCTTTGGAAAAAATCTGAAATGGAAAATAAGACCCTGTTTTGTTTGTTCTCGAAACACACTGGTATGCAATAAGTCAAAAACCAGTAGAAGATTTCGATGATAACTTAGCGCATTCTTAGTTTAAAAAAACGGGACTTTTATCCCGCATCTGTTAAATTTCTCGCAATTTCATTACCCATAAGCCATCATGGGGATATTAAAAAATATACCGTATTTTTTCCCGCGCTAAGATTCACAAAAAAAATTAGAGAGATTGAGACGGACAAAATTTTTTGAATGTTTTGAAGCACAATAGACGGACTGAATCGAAATCTGATCCAGAATTTGCTGGTCCATTATATCCCGTATCCCGTATTCTACCCTCGAAAACGGCGTAACTAATTATATTTAGTGTAAAGTTTACGCCCAAATGATATTATATAGAAAACTCAATGAAAAAATGTTGCGCAGTATGATGCGTATTTAAAAAACTGAAAACTTACGACAGCAAAGCTTCGACCAACGATGCCACTAAAAAGATAAAACATTGAACTGAAATCACAGACAGCTTACACAAAACACTAAACGGCCATTCCAGAGGAAGTACGTTATGTCATACCCGTTTTTTACTGGATACTGCGCCAGCAGGGACCTAAGAGCGCCGCGACCATGCACCATTTAAGAGCACCCATAGAGGTGGTTCAATCTCCAAATTGTGATTGACAATTTCTCGGAATAACCCTACATTGTTTTTCTCGTGTGTTTAGGCAGAAATATTCATTATTTAAGACGAATCAATACAACAATTTTAAAATCACTATCCAAAGAATGTCCCAAACAACTCGTTCAGGTATCAGAAATACATAAAAATTAGTACAATTTTGTTAAGATATTGGTAATAGTAAAATTAGGCTGTTTGGCCTCAGATAGAAAACCCACTTATGCTAGCTCGATTTTTTTTAAAAATCTATCCTTACCTGCCTACCAAGCATACTTTTCCTTTGCTGTCAGTCTTGCTTCTTTTAGCATTCGGTTCAGCCATTATGAATAGTATTAGTGTAATTAATTTTTTTATTAGTACACTAGAAAAAAAATGAATGAATAATTAAAATATTAAGTGTAAAAATTCAGACGAGCAGTGATTTAAGGCTGAAAGAACTACCATTTATCACACTCCGGGGGAGGGGTACTAGGTTTACAAGTGACTAATTTGACCAAATTTCGATGTTTTTAGTGGGAATTTTTTTTCCGACTCTTAATGGGACTGACATTTAACTTTCTGATTTTTTCAATTCTTACAGGGACTGTACACCCGTGCCATTCACTTGTCTAAGTATCCCCCCGATCACACTATTAGTAAAGTTTCAAAACTGTAAGAGTTTAAGGGAAGATCTTGGATAAAATAAAACGAACAAAATGTAATGGTCGAATTGTATGGACACTTTGATGAAATTGCAAGCATCCTAACCATTCTCCCAAATATATTGACAGAAGTTATCCGGAATACTATTTACTTCTTTGAATTGACTTGATTTGTCCTTGTATATATATAAACAAACGAGTTGCTAAACACTCAGTCCTCAAAATGGCCCAAAAATTATGTAACACTAGTTGTATGTACAATGTTTAAATATTCTTACACAACTTAAGCCTGGATACCAAAAATTCCTAAGAAAGTTCATTCCTCAGAGAACCTAGTCTTTGGTCCAAAATAAGGATTGTCTGTACATTTTTCAGGGATTTTTGAGAGTTTTTTTTTTTTCAGAAAAAAGTTTGAAACAATAACGTAACTTTGGCATCTTCATCAGATGGATGGCATGTAGTTTGAGAGTGAATAAAACAAAAAACTACACCAATCAGGGGGGGGGGGGTCAGTGTACTAGAAGGCGGCATGTATGTGTACTACAAGGTATTTTTCAAAACTTGACACCCACCCACCCCTGAAGTACACCATACTACATGGAAAAATCCTAAAACCACCCCATACCCCCTATTTTCTACCCAGGTAGTACCTGGTAAAAAACCAAAACCACCCCATACTCCCCATTTACTACCGGGTACTACCTCGAAAAATCCGGAAAATAGAGAAACTTTTTTCCGAAAATCGGAAAATCGGGTAAACATTTTTCCAAAAATCGGGAAATCGGGAGATCGGGAAAACTTTTTTTCGGAAAATCGGGAAATCGGGAAATTGAGAAAACTTTTTTCCAAAAATCAGAAAAACAGGAAAATTTTTCTTAAAAATCCAAAATGGGTGAGAAATCAAACTTTTCAAAAATTACGTGAGACCATGTAGAAATGCATGAGTCTCACACTCAATGCGTGAGAGTTGGCACCTCTAATGTACGAATGTTGAATGTTTGAATTCAAATGTTCGAATGTTTACATTGACTCGATAAACCTTCATTTCAGTGGGATCTGGTAGGATTTCAATTCATTCCAAGAAGTTTGGAAGAATGATCTTGCTTGGACAAACTTGGCTTGATCAATTTATAATAGAACAACTTTACATTTCTATTTTAGCAGATAATTTCTTAACCTTTTTGTTTCCACACTGTTAACATCGATTTTGGACCCAACACCCCTATTTTGGTACACAGGTAGTAAAAATCAAAATCGATTTTGGACCCAACACCCCTATTTTGGTACACATGTAGTAAAAATCAAAATCGATTTTGGACCTAACACCCCTATTTTGGTACACAGGTAGTAAAAATCAAAATCGACTTTGGACCCAACACCCCTATATTGGTACACAGGTAGTAAAAATCAAAATCGATTTTGGACCCAACACCCCTATTTTGGTACACATGTAGTAAAAATCAAAATCGATTTTGGACCTAACACCCCTATTTTGGTACACAGGTAGTAAAAATCAAAATCGATTTTGGACCCAACACCCCAATTATAGTACACAGGTAGTACATGACAATTTTTTTTCTCAAACACCCACCCACCCCAGGATACATGCCACCTTCTGGTACACTGACCCCCCCCTGCACCAATATGTAAAAAAAAACAAGTCTTTAATTTTGAATTTCTTTCAGACAATTATTTCTATAAATAGTGATAAACTTTCCAGTATCCTGTATTCAAAACAATCGACAAAAGCAAAGAAAGACTTTGATGGGATACATTAACATGTGTTAAAATAGAGTCGAAATGGTTTCTATACTGAACATCATAAAATGTATATGCCAATCATAATACAGTTAGAGAACTTAGGTGAAAAAATAAAAAAACCTATCAACAAAGAAGCCATAATAAAAGGTTTCATTTTCATGATTTATCTTCTTCTTTTTTATCTTTATTTTCGCCTTCTTGGTTTTCGCTAAGTGCTTGTAATGCATTTTGAATATCAGCACTGTTAGGATCGACACCAGGTAGATTGCCAACAATTTGTTGTAAGAGTTCAGGGTTGTTCATGACTTCACTATAGTCTTGGTATTCATCCATAGGTTGATCAGAAGCAGGTGCTGGTGTCTAGGAGGGAAAATATGGTAGGTTTAGAATAGACTTTTTTCTAGTTAGAATTATGCTGAATAAGTAAAATCTCCAGCATCAAAATAATGAACAACCGATTAAAAATTATTTTTATCACCGTTTTGATGATGGAGTTTTAATTATTCAACATGACATCTTTATAGCAAAAGGTCCATAGTGCCATAAGTGTTTGAGAATGTCCTCAGAATATTGAGTACTAAATGGGTATTATTATCCATATAGCGGTCATTAAGTAAGCCATTAAAGATTCGAACGGCGGGCGGTATTGAAAGGTTCTATGACTAAAATAGTCATACCCGCGCTGAGAAAAGGCGTCGCGCTTCTGAGGGCTGAAATATCATTAACCGCCCTGGTTATAGGGCGATAACGTCATTTGCGGCCCGCTCGGAACTTTATTGAAGTCGTTGCATTGAAGAGAAAAGACGAAACTAACGTCAGAAAAAAACACTTTTTGGTCATTTGTGGCCCACTCGCAAGGGTACTCAAAACTTGTTGAAGTCATTGCATTGAAGCGAAAAGATTTGGCCGACGCTAGAAAAAAACGTTGTTTGAATGTCCGATATAAATAATAATAGTAATAGCGTTAAGCTTTCGTTCGTTGTTGTCATTAATTCTGCCCTTGCAGTTTGATTATTAGCCCTCTCGGGCTAATAATCAAACTGGGCGGGCAGAAAATAACAACAACGACCTCAAACTGAACGCTATTGTTATATTAATCGGTATAGAAAGCAAAATCTAACGAGTTCATTTTTATGAGAGAGTTTTGTAATTTACATTAATACAGATCTAGTAGAATACAAAATCTAGTAAGTAAGTATGCGACCGCAGTTGGAGGCGACCCGAAGACTCCTCTTTCGATAGCTATCTACCCGAAGGTAGGGGAGGGCGTCACTCTTTCTCCCTGGATTTCTCCATTTACCCTTGATCATTCTCTTAATTGCCGAGCATCAAGCAGACAGGCATCAAGTACTATTTTGAGAATCTTTGGTATGACCCGGCTGGGGGTTAAACCCCCAACCTTGCAAACTGTAGCCGAATGCTCTACCACTGTACCACGGTTTGCCAAAATCTATCTTAGAACAATTGTGTCATGTTGTGTTAGATAAAGACCTCGTTATATTCGTATTTAGTTGATGAATGTTCTTTTGGACTCTCTCTCTTTTGGAAATTTCTATAAGGAATTTCGAATAAATCATCATATTGAAAAAACGTTCTCTTACATCAGTATCCATGGCGGTAGGTGTATCTTTTTTAGCGTCATCTGCATTAGCATCATTCATTGACATCTGTATGGCTAATGCGATTTGATCTTCCTCTGACATTGCATTGAAATCAACAGAGTTCTGAAGAAATTTGAGTTCGTAAGGTAATATTTCAAGTCATCAATATTAATAAAGGAAAATTCTGTATAACTGTACATATATTACAACTTCACGTCACCAAGGACTAAGCAAAGTTGTTTTTGTAGGAGCAACGGAACTCTAGTTTTTTTACAAATTTTATTTTCAACTGAGGATTGTTTGAATAAGACATGAAACTGTCAGTATTAATACGATAATTTTCACTGCCTCAACTATCATATAACTTTACATATAAATCTGTATGCAACTTTTACACAACTAGACCATTCTATTACAGAATAATTTTTTTAGAAACCAAGTCAAAGAAAGGAATCACACTTTTCTGAATCCTGACAAGATTTTACTAAAATATCTGTAAAAAGCATAAATTTCTTACGCCACCAGGATACATGGCGTTCATCAAAAGAGAATCTTCAGTTCCTCCAGTAGTAGCTTCAGTTTTTCCACCAGCAGCCGGTGTAGTGGTAGCAGCACCTTCTCCTTCAGGTTTTGTTGGGTCTTGACGCAGCCTTTGCTCTTCCATGGATACTCTCAAAGCCTGAAAAAGGTTAATTTCATTTCATTTTACTTAAGCTGTACTTCTGAAGGAAACACGTGACAGAGGCATTTGTATTTTTGCCTGTGTTATACTTCTAAAAGAATCTGTAAATCTTTCCAAAACATTTATCATTTTCTTACATTTTTTGTTAACTATATTATAGTAATTTTCAAGGGCATTGTCTTCATTAATCGAAAAGTTGATATTCTGTTCAAATATGAGTAGATTTAAAAGAGACAAAAATGAGCTCAAAACTCACCAATGCTAATTCAGGGTCAAGATTTGGATCTACATCAAAACCAGATCCAAAATCACCACCAGCCGGTGTGTAGCCATCTTCTCCTTGCACAATTGGTGATGTACGTAAAGCATCTGTTAGGTTAGGACTTGGTGGTACAACAACCAAGTGACTCCTAAACGTTAAATGACAAGGATGTTTGATTTAAATATTATACAATTATTATCCTAAAGAGTGATGCTTCTCTTAGACATGCAATAATGCCATACGAAGTCTTTGACAAAATGCATTTTAGGCAAAAATATATGATTGTAATTCTTTATGCAATATTTAAATTACATAGGGCAATCTCTCAAAGAAACTTGAAATCTGAATCAAATGAACATTTTTGTTTGTCAAAAATGAGTGATGTACCCTGTGCCTTCTTTTCCATTTATAGTTTCAACGAATTGTGTGAGTTTATCGTGGGTTGGTGTCTATAAAAGAAATACAAGATCAGGTTTTTTAAAGAGGTGAAAAATATACGACTTAATACCACTCAAGTTTATGGTTTATACTGCAGAAAACCAGAAGAATTTGAACCAATCACTAATAAAGCTGTTACTTACTAACGGGCTAACAAGGGGTTGATTTATATAAGACTCTCAAGGTAGAAAAAAGCCAAAAAGGAGGTACTTACATTTTCACCTAATAACACGATATCCACATTGACTTTTTCTTTCTTTAATTTCTTAGCTACTTTTGTGAGCTAAACATGAAAAATAGAAACAAAAATATTAAAATTTAGTTGTTACCAGTGGATATCCCTTAAAACCTACAATAAAAGAGGTTCCCTCGTATATTCTGATTGAGAAAAAGTAAGGGCTGACACTTTGTCTGGTGAGTTTAGGCTACCTATGAATTTCTTCCCTAGGTATGGTTTTTGGTAAAAGCTGATAAGAAAATTTTTATTGCTTCGTGAAAAATGCAGTTTTAGATATTTATTTACCTCTTAAAACCTACAAAATGGTTTTCTTGAATAACTTTTTATAAAATAGTCCTTTTGGTCTCCAACTTTGAACAGTGATTCACTGCAAAGTTACTAATGCTACAATTAGATCATTTGTACCTAAATAATTTCAAAACTGTATGTTAAAATCAAATTACACCTTAAACCCTATACTATTACACCTTAAAACCTACAAACATTGACCCGTTGCTCACAACTTACTGAAATTGTGAAAATGCAATTCAGGTGCTGAACCGTGATTCAATTGATCAAATACTTGCTAGAAATCCATTCCCAAAACAATTTTTCTATTTTTAATGCCCATAATGCAATTGGGCCTGTTTTTTGTCATAAAATGGCTTTGAAGGGTCAAAACTTTTATTCAACTTTTATGTTTTTGGTATGCAATATGACCATGTTTTGAGAAATTCGATTTTCAGATTTTAGACAAAGTAAAGTATTTTTCGCTTACTTCTTTATCAACTACTTCAATAGGGCTGCCAACAAAGATTACAATTCTCATGCGATGATTCTTTCCTTGTCTGTGCTTTAAGGCTAGCTGTAGATAAAAAAAAATAAGATATAAAAAATAAAATCATAATTTGAATGTTTTCAGGGATCCCACGCTTGAATCTTAATCCCAATCTTAATTTTAGGACAAATTTTAGGAGAATTTTAGGAAAATTTCCAATTTTTTATAGGAGGATTTTAGGAAAATTTAAGAAATAAATTTCTAAAATCAACCTGAAGTCAGCAATCAGAAAGATGTTCTACTAAAAAAGATCACCCACAGGAAGACTGGAATAATGTAACAAAAATAAAACTACTTTACGTATTGGTAAACTATTATTCGTTCTAAAAGAAATTCTCTCAATATGGCTAAATCACCAGTCATACATAATGCTAACTTAGAAGATCAAAAATATTAACAAAAGTCATCTTGAATTAGAAAAACTGGGGACATATTTGAGATGTAATCTGAGCAATATAGACTGATTTTATTCAGAGTAACAAAAGATATTTCAACAGAAGGCTAGTTACCAAAAAACTTATCTTTAGATCTTCCAAAAATTGAATAGATAAAAAATACACGTTTTTTATAAGAATGGCGTAAATCTATTTCATCATGGATATTCTTAACTTTTTTGGGAGATTCATCCCAAAATATTCTTACAGCATTCTTAGGTTAGAATCCTAATTCAGACTAGATTTAACATTTAGTACATACGTCTCAAGCAGAAAATGGCATTTTTGTGAAAGGAGTGATCCTTAATTGGGGGTAATTGACAATTTATAATTGAAAATACTCTAAAAATGGCATTCTTAGCTTGAGTAGCAAAATTCCATGATGGTGATATTCTTAGCATTATTTTTAATTTTTTGGCCATTTTCATCATGGACATTCTTATAAAGTGTATTCTTATTAAAAAAAAACGTGTAGACGATGATAGCAGATGAAATAGAATGGCAAAACATTAAAGCAGATTATTTAGAACATTTTGTAATGCAGTTTCCAGTTAGAAAATGGTTGTCAGCGTTCATATTTCTTTTCATTTTTGCTTAACGAAACAAAAGAATAGTAGATTAACAGGGAAAGGCATTGTATTGTAACAAAGCTTATGCTCAAGTAAAAAATTCACAGATGAGGGCGCAAACCACCAAACCTTGCTCTTAAAATATTTGAGCCCTCTTTGTTTAATAAAGTCTGCACTCTTTCAATAAACATTTGTTTCAAATATTTCAGTGCAAAAATATATTTTAAACATGTTGTTTCAAGGTCAGGTAGCTTGCTCGCAGTTTGTTTTGACTTTACTGAGGAAAAATCTTAGTTTCTTGTCTGATTATACAAATACACAAACATAATCAGCTACCGTGATTTCAGATTTTTTAGGAATTTAGGAGAATTTGTTGAATTTTAGGAGGATTTTAGGAATTTTAGGAGGAGTGGGATCCCTGTGTTTTATAGTCGAACGTGCGCAACGCACTGGGCTCAACTTCAGTGGCTTCAAATTATTCATAGGCCCAATTGTAGACCCCCAGATATTTACCCAATGAACAAGTGTGCCAAATTTCAACCAAATCCGACCATTTTGGAGGGCTGTAGGCTGCTTCAAAGCTTTAGCCTCGTTTTGGCAAAAAACTCGTCCCCAGGCCCCAAAAATCTAAATTTTTGAAAAATGCAAAAAGCACCCCCAGATATTTACCCAAGGAACAAGTGTGCAAAATTTTAGCCAAATCGAACAATTTTTGAAGTCTCCAGGCTGCCCCAAAGTTTTAGCCTCGTTTTGGCGAAAAACTCGTCCCCAGGCCCCAAAAATCTAAATTTTTGAAAAATGCAAAAAGCACCCCCAGATATTCACCCAAGGAACAAGTGTGCAAAATTTCAGCCAGATCGAACAATTTTTGAAGTCTCCAGGCTGCCCCAAAATTTTAGCCTCGTTTTGGCGAAAAACTCGTCCCCAGGCCCCAAAAATCAAATTTTTGAAAAATGAAAAAAAAACACACCCAGATATTCACCCAAGGAACAAGTGTGCAAAATTTCAGCCAGATCGAACAATTTTTGAAGTCTCCAGGCTGCCCCAAAATTTAGCCTCGTTTTGGCGAAAACTCGTCCCCAGGCCCCAAAAATCAAAAATTTTGAAAAATGAAAAAAACAACCCCCCAGATATTCACCCAAGGAACAAGTGTGCAAAATTTCAGCCAAATCCGACCATTTTTGAAGTCTCCAGGCTGCCCCAAAGTTTTAGCCTCGTTTTGGCGAAAACTCGTCCCCAGGCCCCAAAAATCAAAAATTTTGAAAAATGAAAAAAACACCCCCAGATATTCACCCAAGGAACAAGTGTGCAAAATTTCAGCCAAATCCGACCATTTTTGAAGTCTCCAGGCTGCCCCAAAGTTTTAGCCTCATTTTGGCAAAAACTCGTCCCCAGGCCCCAAAAATCAAAAATTTTGAAAAATGAAAAAAACACCCCCAGATATTCACCCAAGGAACAAGTGTGCCAAATTTCAGCCAAATCGAACAATTTTTGAAGTCTCCAGGCTGCCCCAAAGTTTTGGGACATACACACACACACACAGACACACACACAGACACACATTCTCAGATTCTAACTCAACTGAAGTTGAGAATACAGTTAATAAGCATGTATCAAACCTTATCTATTCGCAAGGAATAAAAAGGTTGATAGTTGAAATATTGTGCTCTGCAATAAGAATATGAAAAAGGTAAGTTCAAATCAAATTGCATCAAGTCGGATAAAGGTACCATTATAACAAAAATGCATTATCTTACATGTGCAATTTTAACTCCTGTTAAGAAGTTTGCACTTCCTTTTGGTTGAACATTGTGAAGTTTGGATAGTATACGTCCAACGTCTGTAGTCAAAGTTACAAGAACTTCCAAACTAAAATTGAAAAGAATTGAACAATTTACCAAATACTTTGCAAAAATTATAATAAATTACATATATTACACAAATAAAAATAGTTAGCTTCACAAACAAACTATCACTTGAATTGAACAGGATTAACCTAATATTAATTTCCAATAAAAAAGTCAATATCTTAATTAATATGTTAAAGCTTCAAATATTATTCAACTTGTCCATACAAATCCTCCTACACACTGAGCACATTTTTGTAGTTGCTGATGAGCCATTCCAAGGAGTACCATAACATGGCTATTTATTGCATCTTACACAACCATTATGTACAACAAAAATTATTCCTCTATCCAAAACATACCTAGCAGAAGTCATAAGTGCAACATTATTTTCTGGGTTCTGTCTTGTTTTTGCATGGCAAATAACACTAACAGCATCTTGTTGCGCAGAAATTCTTGTTGGCATAAAATCCCCATTCCTCATCCACTCACTGTTATCCACACTGTATGAAAGACAAAAGAAAGATGAAAATGACATCTATAATGTTATGTTAACAATCATAGCCAAGCCTTGTTTTGACTTTTTTTCTCTATACAAAGACTGATCCAGATTACTTTCTGTAAATACAGCTTTCCCAAACATTTTTTGTAGCCCTCCACTATCTAGTATCAGGAGATAAACACACCCTTAGGATATATTTTTTTTCTTAGGGTTGTTAAATTTTTTCGAACTCTTTCTAAAAGTTTAGTATGTTGTCATTCTGTAAATTGGGCTCATAACAACAAGCCTAATCTGTCAAAAATATAGTTTCAATGAGTGATTCCTACCTTTCTTTAATTCCTATTTCTAAAGAAGCGTGAGAGTATTAGATTTGGGTTGTCCACAAATAATATTCAAAAGCTGTTAAAAGCTAAAACCCTTCTATCTTCCCTATTACAGCCAAAACCTAATACCCAGATGAAATCAATCGTACAATTTCGAACGAAAAGCGCAATTGAAACCAATAGAATATAATCCAACGGGATTGAATAATTACAATCCGATTGTCGAACGCAATCAAATCTCAATTGAACGGCCGATTCCTGGGTAATATTTGATTGTGTTGGATTGTGTTTGAATAACGTTCGATAGATTTTTAATTACAGTCCATTGATCTTTCAATCTGTTCAATTACAAATATGTTCCATAAGTTTGATTGCAATTAAATTGGCTCACTCCTTTAGAGTGGGAAAACCAGATACAAGCAAGCGCATGAGTACTGTATACTATGGGAATAAAGTAAGCAAATACAATTGAATGTAATCGAAGCAATGAAACAGCAGATCCTGGGTTATATTTGACTGCGATTCAATTGCAGTTGACAATCAAATTGCAATTATTCTATTGCTTTCAATTGATTCAGCATTTGATTCTTTCAATTGACAACGTTTAGACATACCTCTCAAGACTTTTCCAAATTTCAATAAATGATATTATTAAATATGATGCGGGTTAACCACCAACCCTAGTTTTTGGTGCATATGGCTTGTGTGAGGGCAGACATATTAATGCAAGCTAGTATTGGGCTGTTTCTTATTTTCAACTCTTAGACAAAAGCAGGAGTTTGATGTGAGAGTGTCACAAAAAAATCTTTCTTTTTGATGAAAGCAAACAACTTTTATTTGAGTGGATGTTACTTTTAAAATAACCACCACATGGTTGGGTTAATTCTGACTTTAGTGGTTTTAAGCTAAAGCTCAAATTTTTGCTTTTTCTGAAGTACAAAAGGTAATAGTTAGTCTATTGAGTTAGAGTAAAAGGGGAACCTTTTATCAAGAAGATATGGGCAAGAAAGACACTTTTTAGCAGAAATTAGATTTACTTACAATACACCTATGGACCCTTAACAGGATTTGAGGAAAATTGTTTCTCAGTAAGCAGCATTCTTAGCCTACATCTAAATCAAACCAAGCAAATCCCTGCCAAAACCCTAGTAAACCAAATGACAAAAAATAAGATTTGCAATAATTTTGACACATTTACAGGTCTAAAAAGGCCAAAAAATGTAATTTTTCTCTAATTTCTGCATGTATTGCAAATCAGTACCCCCAGGGAGTTTAGGCAATTTTGGATTTCTGACATTAAAAATTGCAAAGAATGTCTTTTTGAAAATATGATCTCTTTTAAGGTGTTTTTGCATTTTTTTGCTGTTTTTACGCCATTTTAAGGATAAATTTTTCAGCAAACGCCCAAATTAAATTCCTGCCAAATTTAGTTTTTTCGTCCATCTGCCAAATTAAATTCCCTTTAAAAAACTTTTTCGGCCATCCGTCCAAAATTAATTCCCGCCAAAATTTCTTCCTTTTAGGTACATCTTGAATTTTTGACTTTGCTCTAAAAATGATTGTTGACACCCTACCCTGACATCACACAAAATCAGCCTATTCGGCCAATATAGGCATAATTTTTGCATATCAATTTGGGAAATAGCGGAATTTTGCAGCTCTCGCTGTCATTCTCTATGCAACTTGCCAAGCTGATATAATTCAATATATGAAATGGAAAAGCAAAAAGACATTTTCCTAAATGCTAAGAGCGCAATGACCTATTTCCCTGTCCTATCTTTCACTTTACCTTGTTTCTTTGGACTTTTTGAGACTAAGTTTCTCATTTCTGAATGAGTTGCGGGAATTGTAAAATCTCTTAATCATAAAGGATGTCAACATCAGACCTACTTACGGTATGCATGACATCACTTTTATGATATAAAGATATAGCTGCATTTTACAACCTGTAAATTTTGTAAATCAGGTTTTTTATTTAACTTTGTAATTTAATGACCAGCTGCCAGGCCATTCATTTGAGGGCTATGCATGTTTCCCTCTACTGATGCAAGTTACCCAACTTCACGGTAGAGTAGAGCTGAGAGCGGGAACATTTCTTTTGAAATTTTACTGCTTTGTTTGGTTAAGCTAATGAAAGTTACCCGATCTCATGGTACATTTTACAACATGCGAATTTTGTAAATCAGGTTTCTTTTGATTTAACTTTATATTTTAATGATCAGCCAGGTTATTCATTTAACTTAATTTAAGTTAAACTTTTTGAAAATATGATCTCTTTTAAGGTGTTTTTGCATTTTTTTTGCTGTTTTTACGCCATTTTAAGGATAAATTTTTCAGCAAACGCCAAATTAAATTCCTGCCAAATTTAGTTTTTTCGTCCATCTGCCAAATTAAATTCCCTTTTAAAAACTTTTTCGGCCATCCGCCAAAATTAATTCCCGCCAAAATTTCTTCCTTTTAGGTACATCTTGAATTTTTGACTTTGCTCTAAAAATGATTGTTGACACCCTACCCTGACATCACACTAAATCAGCCTATTCGACCAATATAGGCATAATTTTTGCATATCAATTTGGGAAATAGCAGAATTTTGCAGCTCTCGCTGTCATTCTCTATGCAACTTGTCAAGCTGATATTTTATAAATCAGGTTTCTTTTGATTTAACTTTATATTTTAATGATCAGCCAGGTCATTCATTTGAGGGCTATGCATGTTCAATCTTAGCCTCCACTGATACAAGTTACTCGATCTAATGGTACCACCTGAATTATGGAATGGCGGATAGGGAAAATTATTGAGGAAACAAATTGCCTGTCGCGCTTGAGCATTTAGTGAGATCTTGTGAAAAGGTCTATTATCAGCACATATGGAAAACTTCTCCCAAATCTCCAGGAAAGATTTTAAAGATTTTCCATTTTGAAAATAAAAATATCCCTGGCTTGGAATACAGTGAATGGTCCTAAATCCAACAGCCCTGCCTAAATTCGACTTTTAAAGTAGGCTTTTAAATTGAAATATGAAAAAAATCCGTAGTGGAACACACACGAATGTCTGGAACAAAGAAGACCATATAGACCTTTTTTTAAAGAGGCAGCCATGTTGAATAATTATGTACTCCAGCATAAAAACAATGATACAGCCATGCATAATTTTTAAAATATGTATGATACAGTAATTATGCATGGCTGTATCATTGTTTTTATGCTGGAGTACATAATTATTCAACATGGCTGCCTCTTTAAAAAAAGGTATATTAGTGGCAAAACGATGGAGCGTTTGATGCCACTTCGTGCTGCAGGTTACACACTCGCTATTTGTTAATCCAATTGGGCGATAGTGGCAGTTAGGCGGTGGGCGTTCTCTAATTCTCCAATCGGTGGCGTCCGGTCATTTTGAATGAAAACAAAAAAATTAAAAAGGGCTCGCTATCAGTGAAAGTTATCGTGACATGTTATGATTGAGTATGATTGATAAACTTGGTGGAGTTATCGAAACAAATTTGTTGTCAAAGAGATTCAACAGTAAGTGAAAATACAGGCCAGATATCAACAGTCCCATCATGTTTCGTCCCAAGTTTAGCAACTCCAGAAGTAGCTGGAAGTAGGGAGGTCAGGGCAAAATTTCAAACTCATCTAATCACTTTGAAAATAAGTCCATTTGAAAAAGGGTAAAAAATGCAAGAAAATGAGGGGTCATAGACCTCTCAGAAAAAAGCGGTTCCGAAGATATGCCATTTTTTGTGGCTTAAAAAACAGCTCTTTCGGTAACAAATGGCTTAGGCTAAATGGGTAAGAGCTGACGGCACCAAAAACAGTGAAAAAATCACTTTTTCAGATTCAAAATTTAATATCTTTTCAACGGCTTATTCAATTGTTCTGAAATTTTCAGGAGAGTTAAACATGGATGTAAGCTTCCAAGTTTTGAAAAAAAGTAAAAAATCATTCTCTCGAAAATGTGTATTTTACAGACCCACCAGCTAATTCAAAGATCAAAGTAAAAATTTGATCAAAAACAGGTGTTCCTGGAGTCCGATTGGCTTGAAATCTTGCACACATGCTTGGATTCATGAAACTAGTCAAAATCTGAAATTAAAAAAGTTTTGGAATATCTGGCGGTATTTTACAGACCGGTCTGTAAATTACACATTTTGATAAAAAAAGTGATCCTGTCGTCCAATTTACCTGAAATTTCGCACACAAGCTGGGATTCTTAAAACAAGTCAAAATCTGAATTTTCAAAATTTTCGGAATATCTGGCGGTATTTTACAGACAGGTCTGTAAATTATTACAGACAGGTCTGTAAATTACACATTCTGGTCCAAAAAAGGGGATCCCGTGGTCCGATTTACCTGAAATTTTGCACACAAGCTGGGATTCATGAAAATAGTCTGAAAAGTTTTCAAAATTGTCTGAATATCTGGCAGTATTTTACAGACCGGTCTTTCTACACAATTCAATTTGTTAATCTAGCATGTACCTAAATGCGCAAATTTTGCACACAAGCCACAATTCATTTAAGTCAAAATCGAAAACCTGAAAACAGTCCCAACTTTATGAGATTTTATGAGATTTCCAAAACTATGCCATTAGTTAACAACAAGTTTTTCCCACTTTCTTGAAAAAAAAATTTGCAAAGCAGATTCATTGAGATTTTCTTTTCTAGAAAAATTTCCTTGCAGAGAGGTCCAAAAAAATTTGAAACTGGCAACTCCTGATACAAAATTTCTACAGGTTGATTAAGTTCGGAGAAGTTTTACTTCTTTGAAATGAAAGTTTTCATTTTCCTATGAAAATTTGAGGGCTTTCCTATTTTGGTAGAAGAAACGTTTGTCTCAGGAGGACACAAAAGTGTCAAGGCAGTAGCAAGAGATTGGGAATTTAGAGAAGATTTATCAAGAAAATAAATAAGCTGAGACAAATCATTTTATGTTACTTTGTTGGAGCTAACATCCCAAAAATCTGTAATTTTTTTTTGCATAAAAAATTTCTGAAAGCTGAGATTCAGTTGTTTGTTTATATTTTCTGCCATTTTGAGAAAAAAAAAGACCAATCAAAAGGCAGTTCGAACGTCAAATGACGTCACATACAAATCAAAAAAATTGAAAAAGTTAATGAGAAAATTTGTCTTACCATACCATAGAAAACTGGCTCATACGTTTGAGCAGAACAAGTTTTGGAAAAACAAATTATATAGCTGAATAGCAGAAGCATTCAGCTTTGATTTGATACCACGCACTAGCAGGCCTCCCAGCCTCAATTATGTAAAATAAAACAGAAATAACGGACAAAAAAATTCAAAAATACAGGAAAATACAGGACAAATCGTATAAAAAAAACGGGATTTTCCAATTCTTTCAATCAAAACACAGGAATTTCTCAGCACTTTCATGTATAAAATAGCACTAAAAAATCGGTAAATCAATATACTATAATAGTAAAACTAGTAGTGAAAGATATTAACAAGAACTTGGTTGGAGTTTCATTGAGGAAGATCTTTTTTATAAGAACAATTTTTTTAAGATCAAGGCTAGGCTCCAAAAAAACAAAAATAAGAGCAACTAAAGAGCTACGCCTGAAATGACTGAATCTTAAGCAGTGAGAACGGGGTAAAAAGCCAAAAATATTAAAAAGTATCAAAGTACCATCGCGTAAATGAGGCGAAATAGAACAAACAAATCAGAATAAAATGTGACAGTTCTAGAGTATATTCAGGCTAGTCTTACTTTACCTAAAACCTGACAACAAATATCAACTAAAAAAGCAAATACATACAAACAAAATAACGACGAGAAGAAGAGTTCAGACAGTTCAAATCTTCATCTTTTTCTCTACTTCACTCAATTCCCATGGCTCGCACCCCCCCCCCCGCCTGAGCGGGGGGAGCTACACCTAAAATTTGCCATATAAGAGGTGGGAGCTGCTTGTTTTTCCTGACAGGCGGGGGGAGCTCTATCTTGGGGGGGGGGCCTGCATTAGTTTATGTAATTCTGGGGGCTAAATAACACTTCCTAAATATTTTTCTTTACTGTTGGTTTTTAATTTCTCTAAACCTTTATGTTTTCATGCAAAGTGTGAACCCTTTAAGTGCCAATGTCGTATATATCAGACATGGGCTATGTAGGAGGGCGAAGCCAAATTTGGCCCTGAGAAACTTAATTCTGTCCTCCAGCGAATTAGTTTGAAGTTCTACCACTCGGCACCTTTCTATCATTCAGTCAGGTCCGCGCCTAAATCGGGCGGCGCCAAAGGCGTCTAAAAGAAAGAGGAGACTCTAAGCTATCCAACGGACTATAAACGAGCTTCTAACTCCTTCTAGATCTGGAGATATAAGCCTTTAAAGTTTGAACTAGCGATTTTCTTTAAAAAACTTAGCAAAAAAATGACCGTGGCACTTAAAGGGTTAAAATGCAAAAATGAAGACATTCTATTGCATTCTCTAAAAGTGTACACACATGTAAATAGAGCTTTGTGAATGCCATAAAATTTTTCCCCTATACTGGGACCTAAAATTTTATCAGGCTGGGGGGACCTTGTTCTCAGGGGGGACCTAAATTTGGCGGGGGGACCTAGAACCCCAGTCGGAGCCATGATTCCAATGAAAGTTCTGCTTTTCTTTTCAATCCCATACTTATTTTAGTTTGAGCACTGATTAGTTTATCTCTGTTTATGTTCTTAGTTTTAGTGATAGCTTCTAACTCTATGTTTCCTTCCTCAATTGTTCTTTTGGCAGTTTGCATACTTGTTAGTTCTTCTGAACCTTCTCTTGTTCCCTTTTCCTGGTTTTTGTTTCTTCCTCTTCTTTTCTCTTTTCGCTGAGATAATACTGATATATGGAATGCGCAGACTCACATCACCTTCTCAATTCCTTTGTAACTTCAACCTTGTTACAACCTCCATTCTCGATAATAAAATCCTTGACAAATCTTAAAGCTTCAAGAGTATCTGTTTGCAATGAGAATCCATGGACTGCTAAGATTGCCTTGTTAATTGAAAATCCTCTCTCTGGCTCAGCATTTCCATGAGGAAGTTCTCCACTTCCATTACTTGCACTGAAGCTTTGATTTGGATCTACAGAATGAAGAGCTTCAATAACTTCTGCATTTTAATTCTTGCTGCTTGTCTGACAAAGTAGGGCTAGTAACAGTTTTCTTGAGAGTAAATGTTGAAGAAAACGCTTTCTGTCCTTTCATCAACTCTCTAAGTTCTTAACATGCGTTGCAGTCTGACTGTGCTGTTTTTAATATCTGAAATTCCACCATTGCTACATTTGAAAGCTTTATTAAAAATAAATACTACATCTAGCTGAGTGCTTATCCTCCTTCACTTGACCTAGCCAGTCATGACTTTCCTCCCATGATTTATTATACTTTGTTCTAGTTATTTCTTTTTAGTAAACTAAAAAACAAGCAAAGGCTATAGAAAGACTGTTTAAAATTTAATGGTAAATGAGTAGTGAACTGTGTTAACCGTTTATAAACCTGAAAGACATTCCAATGTAACAATGCAGAGATTTGTGACAGGCTTCATTGATTTTAAAACTTTGGCTAAAGCGGGTCTGAAAATACAGGAAAATACAGGTATATTTGTTTTGATGAAATACAGGAAAAAACAGGAAAAAAATAGGAAAATATCAGAATACAGGAAATACAGGAAATACAGGACGGCTGGGAGGCCTGCACTAGTAAAAATGTTGTGAAATTCCTTTTTTCACGCGTAGATTCAAAACAAACTTGAATCACGAGGGAAGACTATAGTGAAAAAATTATACGGCTAACGATTTTTGCTCAATTGTTATAACCTTTTGAAAAAGGCCTATGTTTTGAAACGTCGGTGCCAGTTTCCGTGTCCGTCAAAAATGGTAGGCAGTCGGGTGTTTAAGATAAAAACTGCAATTATTGCTCTTTTCAGAAATTATTGCCGAAAACGGCAATTTTTTAACGAAGAAATGCTGAATCAGCAAAATGTGTTGTCCTTTTAAGGGCAAAGATGTCAGAGGTGTTTGAAAATAGTAAAATTGCATCGAGAAAAAGGTTTTTCGGATTTTTAAAAGTGATTTTTTTCAATTTTTCGTTGCTCAATAACATGAAAAGTTCTAAAATAATAAGTTAAAAGATCCTGCATCGATGCCGAAACACAGCCAGAAAGAGATAACAAAACCCCCGTTGTAAATTTGTTTACATATGACTCGATTTTGCTATCTGCATTTCCAACAAAAACCAGTTGAAAACAAAACTAAGCGACAATAAGCGAGGCACAGTGGGCCTACGTCAAATACCACGTGTTCAATAATAAAATCAACTTTTATTTGCAAAAACGGCAATAATTGCCGAAAACGGCAATTTTCATTTATTTACTTT
Organism: Clytia hemisphaerica; assembly: GCF_902728285.1. Lineage (NCBI taxonomy): Eukaryota > Metazoa > Cnidaria > Hydrozoa > Leptothecata > Clytiidae > Clytia > Clytia hemisphaerica. The sequence goes on from NW_027103598.1 coordinate 1,688,981, forward strand.
TTTATTTTTCTGCTGATTCAGCATTTCATCGTTAAAAAAATTGCCGTTTTCGGCAATAATTTCCGAAAAGAGCAATAATTGCAGTTTTTATCTTAAACACCCGACTGGTAGGTGGGTTGCGATTATCGGACGATTGTGACTCAAGGAAGCAACGAAAACGGCTTGTTTTTTTTTTAGAAGACAGATTAAGAAATTCTCTATACTTAAAAAAAAAGGTTTCTGAATATCTTTTTTCAAAGGTGAGATATTTATCTCCAAACTTCTTTTTTACGAAAATCGGGAATTGTTACCGCTCCGCACGCGACCTCTCAGCCTCCCTACCAGAAGATTTTTAAGTTTGAATTTTTTTTTTCAAAACCTATCTTCTCGAGCTTTGAAACAGAAAGAAAATGAGAGGTCATAGGCCTCCAGAGGATAAGTGGTTGTAAAGACATTCAAATTTTAGTGTCAAAAACGTTCGGCACTTTACCAATTTGCCGTCTAGCCTGAGTAGCAACTCCAGAAGATTTTTCAAATTTTAATTTTTTTTTCAAAATCTATCCTATCTTGTAGAGCTTTGAAAAAGAAAGAAAATGAGGGGTCATAGGCCTCCAGAGGATAAGTGGTTGTAAAGATATTCAAATTTTAGTGTCAAAAATTTGACTAAAAATGTCAAAAAAAAGGTTAGGAAAATAGCTTGGAAAAATTCGAAAAATGTGTCAAAAAAGAAAAAAAATAAATTTTCCAGTCATGCTTCTTAAATTTTGCATATCTCTTTTTCTACTGTAGCTAGAGACCTCAAATTTGGAGGGAGAATTCTTTGATGGTGTTAAAATATTATTATATAAAAATATTTGTAAAATATTTTAGTATATTTATCAAAATAACGAAAGATATATTTTTTTGAAAAAAGAAGACATTGCATTTTTTATTTTTGTTCTTGAAGAAAATAGCTTGGAAAAGGTTGAAATGAGTCAAAAAAGGTGGTAGGACCCATTTTCAAGGGGTCTCTGGAAATGGAGGAACAAAAACTTATGAGTAAAGAATAAGTTTTTCTGAAAGGAGAAACCCCAAATGAAAAGAAAATCCATTTCGGCAGAAATAAAAACTTTTTTTTGGGACATTCCCATGCTAAAGAAGCAAAAAAAAAGTTAAAAAAACTAGATGAAAATGAAAGAACTAGAATTAGCGATTGTGATTTTTGAATTCCTCACCCTTTTTCTGATAAACATACAAAGTTTCAGCCTTCAAACATATTTTCCTCCGTTTCCAGACACATTTATTCATTGAAAGTTGCAAAATGTTTTTCTCCCGTCGGCAAACAATTTTCAAAATGTTGCAAAACGTTCGGCATTTTACCAATTTGCCGTCTAGCCCGTGTCCACAGTGTTATATACCGCTGGAAAGCTAAGATCACGGGCTTTCATTTAGTAAAAACCGGAACGCTTTAGCATACATAGAAACAAAGTTCCAAGGGTTCAAAGTTCACGGAAAAATGAAACATTTGGTTTGACGTCAACGAATGTTGCATGACTTCTGGAGTCGCTAGCCTGAGTCCGCAGTGTTGTATATACTGGTGGAAAGCTAATATCACGGGCTTTCTTTTAGTAAAAACCGGAATGCTTTAGCATACATAGAAAAAAGTTCAAAGGGTTGAAAGTTCACGGAAAAATGAAACATTTGGTTTGACGTCAACGATAGTTGCGTGACTTCTGGAGTCGCTAGACTCAATTCTATTCAATTTTCGAGAGTCGGGCGGGCGACGCAAAACGAAGATATTTGTGATTGCCGCCAAGTCCACAGAAAATTTCCACATGAAATCCAACAATGGCTTTTCCATTCCTGTATTTTGGTATACAATTCAAAGGAATGATGGAAAGGAGGCAAAAAGGTCTATTATTTTTGTAAACTCTCTGTATTGCGCCAGAAAGACTTTTTTGGGAGTAGCTCCTCTTCTCCTACATTTTGGTGAGGCAAGGTGGGGATGAGGAAATGTTATAAAAGCTCTCTTACCATACAATAGTTGATTCGAGGACCATTCTTGTGATGATTTATAATGATATAGACTTTATTGGCTGTTAGCTGCTTTTTGCTTAGTTTTTCTGCTCGATACTACTGCTACTGGATGTGGGTACAAAAAGTGAATCAGCAACCTTGTTTATTATTGCTTGGTTGCACGTGTTGACACTTTTATCCATAATGCAAAAGAAAGTTTAACATAGTAAAAACAACCACAAAATTTGTTAAAAGATGCTGACTCGGCAAAAGTATATCCAAGCTGAATGAGCACTCTCTGAATTTTTGGCTATGCTGAAAACTCTTGGATCTACCAATAAAAACAAATATGGCGGCCGTTGTAGGTTTGCAAGGAGCTTCGATTTGTGGTAAGAAATTTTTCTTTTTTTGCTCTAAGTCTTGCATTTCTTTAATAAACTTTTCGAATTTTGTCTTCAAATTCTTATCTCTTACTATTCTTTATTATTTGGACTTCGAAATTTTGCGGCAAAGCGCAAATTATTGTCAAAGTAGGATTTCTGAATGAGTCTAAAAAGTTTTTCAATAGGAATTTTTAAGTACTGTTAGAGTACCCTGCCCAGTTGGCGACCGAAATTTTTTTGATTCAAATTTTTCACTTACTTTTTACTTTTTTGAAAATCCTTTTCAACCAACGGTTAGACAACTTTTAACATGCTCTTCGTGTTTGTTTTGATTTTTTATTTGAGGCGATCTTCTTAGGGGAGCCGTCCATTTTCATTTGACAACGCAAAACGTCAAATTGACGTTATGAGGGGGTGGGGGTTTTCAAAAGTTAGGTTTGACGTTACAAGAAATCAAAGGTATACCTTTTTGTGAAAATCGCGGATATTTGTAACCACCAACCACACTATACTTTATAAGCTTTCGAAAACATATTTGTGTATGAAGTACATGAAAATTTGCTGCTCGCATAATCCCATTGGCTCGCGCTATGATATCATTACATCATATTTTCATTGTTTGCGCGATCGAGCGAACCACATCGCACAAGTGGGCAAAGAAAGGTTGTACGCCTAAAGCACGGTACGGACCTAGCGCCAAGTAAAGCTTTTAATTTCTTTTTTAAATAAAGGTCATTTGTTAAAAGATCACATACACGCACGGGTACAACCAAGTACGGACTTTGCGACGGAACGGGAAAACTTTGATGAAAAATGGCTACAACTTTTGGTTACATATCGCTTGACGTTATCTGTGGGGGGTGGGGGGGTTCAGAGGATAACGTCAATTTGACGTTTTGAGTTGTCAAATGAATATGGACGGGTCCCCTTAGAATAAAAAACTTTCGAAGCGAGCGGTACTAGTACCCAGTTCTCGACCGACGTACCAGTCTGCGACCGATCGCAAGAAGGAAAAAATTAGTGCTCTACTTGCAGGTAAGGTCATATTAATTGATCAGGATGATAAAAAAACTTATAAGCTTTCCCGTATTAAATTTATTTGCACTCATTCATTTGTTTTAAAATAGTTTACTTACATTTCCCTTCGGCATGTTTTTTCAGAATTTTTCTTCAAGTCGCCATATTTTTCTAAAGTTTGTTTTTGTTTTGTTTTGAAAGTGGCGGGTCTATGGAGAGTCTTCATTTGATAAAAACGCGGGAATTTTTTATGTCTGTTTTTTTCTCTTTGCGTCTGGAATGTTTTGATCAGTCGGGTGTTTAAGATAAAAACTGCAATTATTGCTCTTTTCAGAAATTATTGCCGAAAACGGCAATTTTTTAACGATGAAATGCTGAATCAGCAAAATGTGTTGTCCTTTTAAGGGCAAAGATGTCAGAGGTGTTTGAAAATAGTAAAATTGCATCGAGAAAAAGGTTTTTCGGATTTTTAAAAGTGATTTTTTCAATTTTTCATTGCTCAATAACATGAAAAGTTCTAAAATAATATGTTTAAAAAGATCCTGCATCGATGCCGAAACACAGCCAGAAAGAGATAACAAAACCCCCGTTGTAAATTTGTTTACATATGACTCGATTTTGTTATCTGCATTTCCAACAACCAATTGAAAACAAAACTAAACGAGGCACAGTGGGCCTACTTATCGCGAGGGTGTCAAATACCACGTGTTCAATAATAAAATCAACTTTTATTTGCAAAAACGGCAATAATTGCCGAAAACGGCAATTTTCATTTATTTACTTTTTTATTTTTCTGCTGATTAGCATTTATTCGTTAAAAAATTGCCTTTTCGCAATAATTTCTGAAAATAGCAATAATGCAGTTTTTAATCTTAAACACCCGACTGTTATCGCAATGTAGAGTCTTCTTTTCTTTTTTAGTTTGGTCGGTCGCAGACTGGACGTCAAATTCGAAGCTGATTGCATCAACTTTTTATCATATTCAAGCGAAGGAAACTGTATCGAGCTGATTTTACAGAAATGCTTTCTAACATATTCTCGTTTTGGACAGATTTTTTGGAGTGGGAGTTGAAGCGTTTTTCTTACGAAGCTTTTTTGTCCACAGGTAGCCATTTTTTATTTTTTTTCGACAAAACGGGTTTTTCATGTGCTTCCGTGCAAATTGGATCTTTCGGATTCTACTCGTTCTTTTCTAGAACTTTTTTTTACACAGTACGGGAATAGGTCAAGGCAGATTACTACCAAAAGAAATGCTCAAGGTTTGTTTTTGCATGACTTTTCTGGGTTTCAAAGAGTCGGTCGCCAACTAGACCGGTCGCCAACTGGCAGGGGACTCTAAACCAGTTAAGTAATCGTTATATTTTAAGAATATACCAAACTGTGAAAGGTTGAGGCTTTTCTGAAAATATAGGCCCTGGAATGGTAGGAAAGGCCAGATGTTCGTTTTCATTTTTACATATCGAACTTAAAATAAAGAAACAGAAAGTCATCTTATGGAAATGACCTAATTTTTTTACAGTTGTTCCCTTAAGCCAATGATTATTGGCTAGAGAAGATCAACCATATTTTGACAAAATTTACCTTTTAGAGCCCTTAAGTGGCCTGATTTAGCCTTAAAGGGATAATCCCACTCTCGCAAATCAAAATATTATGGTCAGTGTCTGGAATTTGATGGTCGAGCGCGATTCAAGTTACAATTTGATTGGTCGAACGGATTTCACTTCGTTTCGTAATCTAAACAACCGAAAAATACTTTGCGAATAAAAAGTCGAAGTTGGGAGGGAGGCGAAGAAAATCTTTCGTGTAATTTCTTCGTCTTGTTATACTTATCTGAAGGAAATTTTCTGTTTTGCTATGCCAAAATTGATTCACAAATGTAAATACTACGCAAGAGTTTTCTATACACACAGAGATTGTGAGATGAGAAATTAACAGTTCTGTTTTGTTTTCCTGTGTTCTTTGTGTTTCCTCAAGTCAAGAGCATGAACAAAAACAAATAGTAATAAAGCATAAAATTTTTTGAAAAAAAATAACATCAATTACAAAATTCCTGTATACATTTGGATTTTGAAAACTATATAAAGTATTTACAAATTCTTTATGGCTTCACTTTCAACAAGCAATAAGCAAAAGCTCGTCCCAGCGTTGAAAAACTCTTAAGCATATAGCTCTCACCCAACAAAATTGTGAATTTTAAGAATTAGATATTCAAGAATCGATGAAAAATTTGCTTTTATGATATATAACATCATGGGGTTTTGTGAATGTGCTGGAAAGATATTGGTTCTTGAAAGGTCAATAAATGGCCCATTTTGGCTTAAAATTTGATGAAACAAAAATCACAAATATGAATAATATTATTCTCATCGTATTTCAACATATTGCCTCAAAACATATTAATATTTCCCAAGGCATGTATTTTCGAAGATCAAAAATCATATACTGAAAAATTAGCACTGTTTAAAAAATATGGACATTTTTGGAAAAAAATGAGAATGAAACATTTTTGAAAAAAAATCTGTTAGTATTTTTCCATTGGCTATTTCTAAGGTATGACTAAGTCTAAAATTAAATTTTAGCAGCTAAATATTTACCAGATGACTTGTTTAAGCATGTCATATAAACATCAAGTTGATTGATGAACAAGTTTTGGAGAAAAGATAATTTTAAAATGCCAACCTGGATTTTCCGTCACGGCGCAACGCAAAACTTTAAAGTACACTAAAGAATTACCTTGGTGTTTTAAGAGTGAATTCCTTTAGTGATTCTCAACAGTCCTAATAGGTCTAATATTTTAAACATTTAAAAACTGAAAAAATTCTGCTTTGTTCAATTTTATTTAGAAATTATGATTTTCCGTCACGGCGCAACAGAAATTTTAGACCCCCTAAAAACTCCATTGGACATCTGAAAGACTTAATTTTCAGTTAACTTGAAAATTATCAATTTTTAAAAACATTTGGTAAGGTAAACTACTTTGTAGTCTTTATATGCCCATTTTGTAAAAATCTTGATTTTTGTGAGCTTTCCAGGGATTTTAGCCTGGAAATTGGAAATCTGGTCATAACTTTTCAATGGAGCATGTTCCTGCTCTGATTTTTTCACATATTGTTCATGAAATGATATTCTTTATGTCTATATAAAAAATTTTGACATTCTGAAAACTTCATTTTTTGCCATTTTTCAGATTTTTTGGGACGAGCTTTTTGCTTATTGCTAACAGTGATGTAAAAGTATTTGAATAATAATATGACCTCCTCTTTGAAGTTGCCTTCCAAAATATTTCTTTCCATTCAAAAAAAAATTCTCAATTAAAGCACCCTCAGAATTTTTCACACAGTAGCACTTCATAGGGAAAAAAGTTGCCTAGTAAATAAAATTTTATCAAAACTGTTGGTGAAAAAATACTTCCTTTTTTTAGCAGAAAATGTTTTTAATATCTTAAAATTTTATCATTGAGTATTATGTATTTATCGTCACTTCATACAACATCAGTCACAATATTCCACATTCACTCAAGTTAAACAACGTAAATAAAATGTAAACAGTTCTTCTTACAGCAGCATATCCATACGACTGTAAAAAATGCAGCTATGTCCATCCATCACGAAACAAACTGGTACATGAAAAATATGTTCAACTGGTACGAGGACTTTCAAAAAGGGTGCAGAGATATGTAGCTTCAGAGTCGAACCATGCCAGAAGCACAAGAAAACAAAGTCCCTTGATCGATGGTTTGATCTTAATTTTCAATGATAGTCACAGGATTTTAAATTTAATCAAATCAATGTGTCTTACTGCTACTTCCTCAACATTATTTCATAAAATTCCAAATCAGTACAATATGATGCTCAGAACCAGAGTTTTTCATTCATCGTAGAGTTACTTTTCACTTCATTTTATTTGGTTTGTGCAAAATCTCATGATACAGTGCTTTTATCGAGAAAATAATATCCGCGTTCCATGATTCTATCGAAGTATTCTGAAGTTATGTAGACTACTGTCTCCAGAGTTGATTTTTCAAGTCATTGGATGAACAAAAATGTCCCATATTCTGAAGTACGAACCATGAAAATCTTCTTTGAACAAGGCTTTCTTGTCTTGATGAGTTTCATTCACTTCTCAGATCCATATATGCACACTTTCGAGAGATGAACAAGTCTTTCTTGTCTTGTTGATGAGTTTCATTTCACTTCTCAGATCCATATGCACACTTTCGAGAGAAAATAGAAATCTCTTTCTCCCCTTAGTAGGGGGAATTTTGTTCGATTTTTTGGAATCGCTCGACTGTTTTGTTAGAAGCACTTGTTATACATTTTTGGAAAGCTAAGGGGTAGGGGAATCGAAATTTCTATGTTTCCAATTTTTTTTCGGACACTTTGGTGTGATTTTCGGACGAATAAAACGGTCTCAGGCAAAAATCATAGGGTTAAAAATTAATGAAAATTTTAGCTCGAGAAAACGGAGACCTGTTGTATATTTTTGGAAAGCTCTCAAAAAATTAAGATTAGAGATATATTGCAGGTATAGGTGATTTCTGTACCTAACTCGAGATATTAACCCTTGAAAACCGTGTTTTTCAACCAGAAACAGCTATTTTGTCCAGTTTTTGCGCTTTTTGAAGCTCAATATCTCGAGTTAGGTACTAAAATCACCTATACTTGCAATATATCTCTAATCTTAATTTTCTGAGAGCTTTCCAAAAATATACAACAGGTCTCCGTTTTCTCGAGCTAAAATTTTCATTAATTTTTAACCCTATGATTTTTGCCTGAGACCGTTTTATTCGTCCGAAAATCACACCAAAGTGTCCGAAAAAAAATTGGAAACATAGTAATTTCGATTCCCCTAAACCTTAGCTTTCCAAAAATGTATAACAAGTGCTTCTAACAAAATAGTCAAGCGATTTTACAAAATGCCCTCTACTACCTTGAGTGTTCAAAATTGACTACATTGTTATTTAACTGAAAGAGGCAAGAGAAGAGATAGTTCTGTATAAATTGGTTAGCAAAAGAATTCAACCTTGACATTAAATATCTTCTTGTATCTTCAGCATCATAGAAAAATAAACATTGAAACTTTGCACAAAGATAATTGAATAAAAACACTTTATGATTTTGATAATATTAACATGTTATAGACACCTAAAAGTATATTTAATCAGTGGTAAAAATATAAACATTTCACTGATCAAATTATTTCGCTTCCATTTTGAAAGCTTCGAAGCTTCTGATGCTAGTCTATCTTAACTTCATTTCTCTCGCAATTCCCGCACAAACTTTCCGTGAATCGTTTTTAACTTTGCTGGATAAAATGAAACAAGTTTATTTGCTAGCGTCTTTTGTTCTAGTATTGGATTATCCCTTTAAGAGGAAAAAAACAACGAAGTTAAGCAAATTTTCAATCGATCATATCTTTAAGAGACTTCAAACCCCCACTGAGATTTTTTGAGATTATAAACTAGACCTACTAAGGAAGCATTACTGAAAGTTTCAAAAAAATTTGTTGTGGGTTCAAAAAGATACGCCATCTTGAATTTTGCTCCAGATCTGCCAAAATAGCAATTTTTCGGCCATTTTTGACGGTTACGTAGAAATAGAAATCCTGAAAATGTTATTTTTGTGGCGAAAACCCACCAGTAAACCACTCCAGGTCAAAAGTTTGCTTCAAAAAAGTCTCAAGGACCATCAGCAGCAGCAGTTTCGGACCATGTTCGGGCCAGATTTTCGAAAACTTGCTACGATTAAATTCCTTGTTTTAGCAAACAAATTCAAAAATCTTCATCTTTATTCAAATATTCAAACAACCGCACTATGGGTGGTTTCAAATTATGACCTGTGAACACTGTGACTCCCGACCAAAAATGGCACATGTAATTATAAACAAAGTCAAAATGCCGCGAATGCGGTGGAAATCTCTTTGAACGAAGGAGGGAAAAAGTCTGACAAATTTACCGACTCACTGACTCACCGACTCAATTCTACTTAATTTTCAAGAGTCGGTCGGGCGACGCGAAACGAAGATATTTGTGATTGCCGCCTTACCTACCTTTTTCTAGCTTATCAGGTTCCATTCTTTGGTTAGATTTAGAATGCACAACTGGCCCACGCTTCTTGAGATTGAACTCGATCAAAATACAGGCCTCACATACGAAATGCCATTCAGAACATTACAACAGCTTTTCGAAAAAGGTGTTTGTCCACGGAAGAATATTTCAATAAATTCCAAAATACAACGCGCAGTCAGCGATTCCTTGAAAAGCGACCCTGTGTGCTATCTGGGGCGTCTGGGGTAGTCTCTCAAAAACAAATGATACGGACCCCGGGGCATAGGCAGGGTCGTTGTTTTCTCCGTAACTTTTAGTTCTAAGATCAGTTTCAGTCCAGTTTTCTGTGCGTTTTTCTGTGCGTTTTTGAGCTCGATTTTTTCCAGAGGCTACTGATCGAAGGTTCGATTATGATTGAAGTATAAAGTAAAGAGTGTTTCTAAGATCAGCTTTATAGTATCGTTTTCTTCGTAACTTTTGAGAGTGTTTCTAGGTTCACTTTTATCAGCTTGTCTTCTTTGTAACTTAACAGTTTGTTTCTAAGCACTTTTTTATCAAATCGTTTTCTTAGTATTTCTAAGTTCACTTCTTCTTATTAAGGTTAGAAAATATATCTTGTTGGTTGAAAAATTATGATAATTAAAAAAAAAAGACTGAATAATTTAACCAAGAAGATAGAATTTGATTTTTACTGGTACTAGATTTTGAGTTTGACCCACTGGATTTGATTTCAGTTGGACATAATGTCCAAGTGACTAAAATAAATTTATTTGCAGCCATAAGGTAGTGGTTTTAGTATGAAATTTTGTTTGCTTTCATTTTTGGTAGCTTGTGAGAGCCTGCTTGAATTTTTGGCTTTTTTGCCAAGTGCAAAAGTCTGACTTAAAAATTTGAAAATGAGATAAAATAGACTTTGAGAGAAAATATTTCAAGTTGCAACTAAGGTCACATGGTTTTTTCTGATTTACTGTGTAAGGAAGCAGAACTAAGGTTATATTATGATTGTTATATGTATGTTATAGGATAATATATATTATATGTTGCATGGATAATATGTTTGTATAATATATATTATAGCTAGGTCTACCATCTTTCCCTGACAGTAGAGATTATTGTTTGAACATGAGGCTAGTCTAGATCTCTACTGGCCCCCAGTGCACTTCTCCTTTGAGTTCCTTGCTGGGAGATTGGGCCGAGTGAGCTCTCCTCCTTGTGCCATGTGGTTTTGAGAGTCCATTCTCTCCAGCAAGGACAGTTGAAGCCTGACCATCGACAAGACAACAATGAATCTTCATATTCATTTAACTAATATATTGGCATAATCCAGATCAGCTAAGATAAAGTTTGGGATTATTTGGACAGTATGTCTTCATTGTCAAATATATATCTAGACTTTTTATAACATCATGTCTTCACCTATCGTTCGATCTCATCCAGCCCACACTAGCGTAACACGTTTTTTTTTTTTAAGAAACTAGTTTTACCAAGCAGCCTCAATGTTTCTTAAGAAATTGGCCTTTTGAGCCTTAAATGTTTCTTAGATGTTTCTAAACTTTTTGAAATAATCAGCCTATTTTTCATGCAAAGATTGGAAGGTTCTAAAAAACAGAGTTAAAAATGTTATTTTCTCATTCTCAGCCTCAGCATGTTTCTTAGATGTTTCTTAGTTTTTAGGCATTCTGAGCCTCATGTTTCTTAAAAGTGTGTTTCTTAAAAAAAAAAAAACGTGTAATCCGCTTTCTCACAACTGAAAGTACTTGTCATGTAAAGTGTCAAAATATCCATAAAAAACCATGTGACCTTGAACGCGCTTTCCATGATGTCGGCCTCTAGACAGTTCGTGGAAGTATATACTTCGATTTGTGAAGCGTCTTTACATCACATAGAACAAAAGAAAATAGCAAAAGAACAAAGGAATTACCCATAGCCACCATTTCGCAACCATGGAGAATCACGATTTTACGGAAATGGGAATCCTCATATCAAACAAAGCATCTTCTGAAGATGTCATTCTTCCCCATGAAGTGTTATAAAATTCCCTATAGAAAGACACATTCTCCTACGAAGAGGCTTAAAAAAAATCAGCATTTTTGAGAAAAATTGAGGCAAAAATGTTTTCTTAAGTGCGATTTTTTTAAGCTGGTGAGGCAAAAATAAGGCCCTGCCTACACCAGAAAAAGTTTCAAAGTTTTGAAAACCATTGAAAAGTACTGTTTACCACCAAAAGAGGGAAAACAATTCCAATTTTCAATCACTGTGTAAGCCTTGAATTGTCAATAGCCTCTGTAAATCCCTTGTAAAGTGACCAGATTTTAGAGAATTTTAGAGGGTGGGCTATTGCAAAATTTCCGCATTTTAATCAAATTTTTAGACAAAATGTGACAAATCTAACCAACCAGTATCCGTATCAGAAACTCAACCAACCACCCTTAGTTGATAAATAAAAGTTTTGGTTTTAGGTAATGAGATCATTCAAATGAAACTGGGGGATAATAAGTTTTTTAAATATTGTCTTTCGAAAGAATTGCATTGTATGATCTAATAAGCACTTTTAAAGTATGTTAAGAAATGTTAGTCTGATTTTTTAAAATCTTATTTCTGTTTTTTTTAAATCTTATTTCTGTTTTTACTTTAGAAAGGGACACAGATGGCGAATGTATGTTTGTATGGGTTTATCCACAGATCAGTCCAGATCTTAAAGAAGTTATACTCAATAAATGTTCCATATTAACTGAGGATCATTCTGAAACAAAGTTTTGTTTTTGTCAAGTGAAAGGGACCTGGTATTACATCCTTCGAACAGATATTTCTCAAGCACATGCAGTCAAAAATGTAAGCTTCCACTGTTATTTTTTTCCCTTTTTTAAAACTCTTTAACGTTTATATCATTTAGAAATTATATTTAGCAAAATTCTTTTGATAAAATTGTCTTGGATAAAGTTAAGTTATGTATAAAAATTGATTTTGAAAATCCTTTAAAACAAATTATTTCTTATTGTCCAATTCTTTTTCTTTAGGTCAATGATGTTTTCTTTGTCATCTTAGCAGAGGTATTCATTATCAAAAGAAAATGTATTGTTAAACTTTAAGATGTTTTTCTTCAACAATGTTTTCAAATCTTTGCTGTTTCATTAGTAATTTTCTACTTCTACTTCTCCTTCTGCTTTAGTTTCTCTTTTTTGAACATTTTTTCTTCTTTGAAATAACTTTAGTACATCCAAAACTGCCCCAAGCCATTCTTTATTGGAATAGCTTTATCCGAAACTACCCCTTAGGTACCCATTGTATTTTTTATGCTCATGTTGCCATGCTATCAATATCCTTACTAAAATTTTATAAATTTTCAGGACTTCAATCCAGAATTATATCAAAATCTAGCAGAATGCAGCACAAAGGATTATTTGAAAGGACATTCAACAACAAAAGTGCTACAAAACTTTCTCACCATGTACACAAAAGGATACTGCCTAAAAGATGACGATAAAAAGTTAGTTCACACTGATTTTGATAAAAGGAAAGCATACATGGAAACTTGCATTAAAGGTGAAATGTTTTGTTTGTGTTGTGTTTTTTTATGAAGTTGACTCTCTCTAGATTGAACACGATTCCTTTTCACTTGTAAAGTAAGTTTAGGGTTTTATTATTCTTTTAGAATTGTATCTGGAAAATAAAAAAAATATTGATAATGAAGCCTCCAAAAGAATTTATCCAGCTTTTATTTTTTATAGAGATGATCACATTATTTGGAATGGAGTCTATTCTCATTTACGTTGCTGTACTATTGAAGAAAAGGATAGCTATTTATCATCCCAAACTCACCACCTTACACCATATATGCAGGTATAATATTCATTGATATTTATAGTTCTTTAAGTCTTAATACTACATTCTTCTGCATTCTTATCTGTCTAGACTTGTAAACAAGTCTGTAATTACTCTGGCTATAAGAACTATATAATAATAATAAAAAGTAAACTATAAATGTCCACGCACGGGGAAAAGGAGAATTACAGACTTGAAGCCTCTTCCACGCCTTTTTTTTCTTCAGCTAAAATCATAAGCTCAGACATACAGATTTCTGTATGTCAGGTGCGTACGTGTTTACGTTTATTTTTCTTTCTTTTTATTGCGTTTTAACAATTGTTCTTTTATTTCTATGTTCCTAAGTTCAATGTTACTACGAAATAGCATTTAGTCAAAAAAGTTGGATGGTTTCTCAAAAATCTAAAAAAAGTTGAAAAATTAAACAACGTTTTTTGAGGAAAGAAGCTTCTAGTCGTTGAAATTAAAAAAAGAAAAAGAAACATCACTTTTTCCATGCTTTTCCTTTTGAGCTTGAATTTTTAGATAGAGTCTGTTTTCAACGACTTGTTTACTAGTCTATTATCTGTCTAGCAGTAAAGCCGTTGAGAACTTTCAAATACATAAATAACTAAATACTATTGAAAACGTGCAACCCTGTAATAGTGTTATGAGATTCTTAAAAATTTTAGTCACTATTCATATCATGATTTTCTGATGGGATAAACTTTTAGGGTTGTCACTATTTTTTTTTCTGGTTTGTAGAATTATATCACCTGGTCTGTGGCACTGGAGTGTAATTTGTTATTTATTTTGTCTTCCCTCTTTCTTTGCGTTCAAGATCACTGCCAGCTTTTTGCATCCACCGCAAGGACTGGAATATTGTGTATCCATTCTTAACACTGACAGGAGAGAAGGAATTGGAAGAAATCAAAAATAAACGCACCTACGTGGCTGGTTTTACGAATGGTGAAGTTGAGAACAGACCCGATCTTTATGACATATATCTACAAGGTACTTTACTTGATAAAGTCTACTCCAACTTCGCAATATTGTATTTACACATGTGTGGTGATAATTTTCAAAGTAAAATAAAACACGCATGTCTAGTGTGTATGCTGCTCTAGTGTAAATGTTAGGGTGTGACTTTCAATTTCGAATGGTAGACCATCACCCCATGATGCATGAATTTGAGTCCATAAATGCCAGCAAAAATCAATCTTTTGGGCCCTTTCATTTACTTAGAACCCTAGAAGTCACTAAATTACCCCTCTTTTCTTCCAAAAAATCCCTTTTTATGCGCCTACAGAGGTTTATCATGTTTTATTTTTATTCCCGCCATCATGGAAGCAAACTGAAGCACACGTTCTCATCTGTAGAGGCGATCCCTTACGCGAATCGAACGTTTGCTTCCATAATGGCGGAAGTTATGCAACTTAACAAGGCATTGAACCTCTTTAATGACGGGAAGAAGTTTATTCCAGTTGAGTTCACAGCTTTTATAGTGTTAAAATCTTGGTTTTTCTTTTTAGCCTCGGATGGAGAAATTGTATTGAACCCACAATCTAAAGGTAATGGTTTTTTTAATGCTTGCCACTATAACGCCTATTTTTTAACTTGTGAAAGTTGATATTGAAGTTTATATCACTTTTAAGGCCGTTCTCCACTTACGCACTGCGATCGCACCGTTTGGCTTCAACCCTTTTTGCTTGGAAAAAAGATTACGTCATAAAAATGTAGCGCTAGCCCGTTTCAACCGTTACGTCAGATCGCGCCAATGGAATTGCTTCATTTTTTCTTTTGACCAATAGTGTGGAAGCTTTGATAGATAAAGTGCGATCGCAGCGCGCGCAAGTGGCGACCGGCCTTTAAAGCGTTCTACCAACTTTTAAAAAAAATCGCTGCAAGACTGATTCTTCTAAATCTGTCGCCCTCAGCTAAGCATGTATAATTTCGAGAGTAAAATTAATACTAATACTGCTTAATATAACAGCCTTGCAGCCCGTTAAAGATTTTAAATACTAAAATTGAAACTGAAGTTGATTTGCGAAAACGGTTTTATATTAAATCAAATTTTGATCCCTATTTTTAGTAAGATTTTCGGAAATCTAACGTCTAAAAATGGAAGTAAATCTACTCGGAGCTTACATTAAATTTGACTTACTTGCACTGTGCACCATCCATCTTCTTAGTGGAAAAGATTTAAACTAAATCGTAATTTCCATTCCCAATTGAGATTTTAAGTTTGGAAAGTAAATTAATCTATGTATGAGGCAAAACTTAAACCACGCGTTTTTACTGCAATGTATAGACTGCCCATAAATTTTTTATTTCGTTAGCTATAACAGTAATAATAAAGTGATAGAATTAATACACTTTCAAAGGTTTTCTACGGGGAAAAAAGGAGCTTATTTTAGGCAGTGTCTTAATGCTGGGTCAGATATATTAAAGCTACTTTTTTGCACAACAATATCCTGCAAACAAGTGATCGAAAGTTGTTTCGAGATGTGACCTCACATTCTATTGCTTTTGTAAACAAAAAATACCAAAGCTGATTTCGAGCAAATTTACAACCGAATGTTTTGATTAAAAGATGGAAAACGTTCTATTTATTATAAACATAAAAACATTTGATAGAGTATCAGTAAAATTCCTTTTTTTGAGGAACTTTTTTTATACTACATGAACATCATCAGACCTTTCAATCAAAACAAAACCTTTAACAATGTCCGGTTATCGGCTGAGGTAAATTGAATGGTTGTAAAGTATTTTTAAATGAAGAAATCATACCAATACTAAATGGCTATTTGTCTAAATTAAGTACAGAACTACGACGCTCTCTTATTCGATTTTCTTCAATCTTCATCGAATAAGAGAGCGTATCGAATAATACAACGTCGTTTCTTGTTGACCACCACTTTCAATATTATCGAATAAAGGAACGCACTTAGTAGTAGAATGTCGAATTTGAGAGCATCAACTGTACTTTAAATATAACATTATTAAAAAAAAGTTCATACTAACACAGTCCTTTTTAAAGCAACATTGATATATTTTGATAATAAGTTGTAAATCTTGGTTTTCACTTGCTTAGAATGCTTTCAAATGGGTAAAATGCATAAAGAAATAGCCAAATTCTTGTTGCAAGCGTCCGAAAATGAAGATATGGCAGATGAAGACATTATTAAGGTATAAACATATCATCAAAGTTTTCCTGATTGAATCTAACCCCTTCATTATTGGGGAAGTCGATTTTTTATTTCATTTAGATTACTGAGAAAATTTTAGATCACTGTTGAAGTTGTCTTTTAATTTTCAGAAATGTTATTGTTGATAGATCTCCCATGCTGATTTTTTTCGTTACAAACTCACTGCAAACTAATTTAAAATGACCACTGAATTTGGGAATTAATAATACAATGGATCGCCAAATTTTTGTGAACATTCTAGGAGAGATTTTTAAAGAAGATTTTGCAACGTTGATTTTTCCAAAGACTGAATGGTTGTTATCAATAATTTTCATTATAGGAACTCACCAGACGAACAAAAGACATAATCAACAATTTACGATCTTTGGATGGAGAAAATCCTGATGACCCTCATATTTCTTTGGAATTGTTACAATCTAAGAACCTTACAAATGTGATGCAAACATTTCTGTTTAATCTGGCCTCAGCTGAAGGTTTGGTTCGCTTATAATGGTGCATGCAATTCAGTAAGAAAAATAGGCTTTCCATGATAAGTAATCTTATCGTTTTCTTCTGAAACCTTACCATTGATAGGGAAAATGATATCTTGAATCTATTCCATTTTCAAAACCTGTCCACATCTAACCAGCGAGCTGTAACCTAGCTGACCCAACCATTCAAATATATCAGATAAATTAGACCGATCTTGATTTTGATTTTGATTTTGATTTTGATTTTGATTTTGATTTTGATTTTGATTTTGATTTTGATTTTGATTTTGTTATTGTTATTGTAAATATTTTGAAAACAACCTGCATTTTTTCAGAGCTAATTTCATAAGCAAGGAGAGGCTGGGGAAGCTGCTATTTTTTTCTTTATTGAAACAAAAACACAGATATAATATACGGGGCCCCCCAGCGGTTTGCGTGAATGCGTGAATGGGCTTTTTTGGTTGCGTGAATGCGTGAAAATCGAAAAAAAATTGCGTGAATGCGTGAATTGAAAAAACTTGCGTGAACGTGAAAATCCATATTTCTATTGTGTGAATGCGTGAATCTGCCCTGTTTTTTGCGTGAACGCGTGAATTTTTCCTTTTCACAGTTTGTAGAAAACCCCAAGGTGCGCACCTATCCCAAATTCAAGGGATGCCAG
Source organism: Clytia hemisphaerica (assembly GCF_902728285.1). Classification (NCBI taxonomy): domain Eukaryota; kingdom Metazoa; phylum Cnidaria; class Hydrozoa; order Leptothecata; family Clytiidae; genus Clytia; species Clytia hemisphaerica. Next base: position 1,706,542 of record NW_027103598.1, read on the forward strand.
GTGAAGGTGCACAAAAAATCAGCAACTTTCAAATTCTCTATTTTATTAAACGATTCATGATTTAGATGCGCTTTCTAGCAATCTAGACACCTTAAATTTCCAGATTTTTTCGCTCGGGCCAAACATGTATTGGCCCTCGAATCTTAAATAACTCTAATTTGCCCCCTTGAAAGTGTTTAAGACAAAACCATTGTTATGCATGATGAGTGATCCGGGGCCAGGGCCAGAGCCACTGGGGTCAGGAGGCGGCCATGACTTCACCACGTTTTTGCAAATAAAAATAAACTTATTTCAAAGAAATTTTTACCCATGATGTAGACTTTCGATAACCTGATTTTTGGCAAAATTAGTCTGAAATAGAGTCGTATTTAAGTACATCAGAGGGTTAAAATAGAAATTTTCTCCTGTCGGCGCAAAACATGGTTGCGCCTCCTTAGTCACTATGTTTTCGCCCCCTCCACGTTAGGAAATTAATTTGCGAGCCCTGATTAAAACCTTTCTTTTTAATTTTTTTTTGATCGATTCGCTTGCAACAAATGTTCATTCTTTTACCTCATTTTACAAGCTATCAAGCAATCGTACCTTGCCTCTAACGAATTTAGACTACATTCTTTTTCAATGGTGTCAAAGAGAGCATTTTTAGCCAAACGCGAGTGACAAAAATGCAAAAAATTCCTCTCTGCGTAAACCATGGTTGCGCCTCCTTACCCCTGAGCTAAGCATCATGGTGTCATACTCGAGTTTGTTTGACCAATTTTTGATAATGTTTAAGCTATTTTTTGTACAAAAATTCGCCTGCGGCGCATATTCACTTTTCACTTACTATCGCGATACGTTAACTGCAGAAGCTTCACCCTTTCCAAACGATCGTGACAAGTTAGAAGAATCAAATATTTTGCGTGATGGCATGTGATAAAAGTTGAAAAATTACGTAACACTTTCTATTTGGGGGCTTCTTGTGACGCTACCAAACACGGTGTTTTATAGTCAGGTCTACAGGAAAAAATCACTACTGAGTTAAGTTTTTCTCAAGTGCATGACCAGATCCGGTCGAATAATATCTCAAGTACAGCCTTGTCATATTTTTTTATGCAAATACAGCCTTGTCATATTTTTTTATGCAAATCGAACGTTTTACTCCATTAATGGCGGAAATTACGTAAATTACGTAACTTAACGAAATGTGCAAGATTTCTATTTTTGACATTTTCCCCGATTTTTCCCGAAAATTTCCCCGATTTCCCAAAAAATTGGGTTTACGCGAATTTTGAGAAAAACTTGCGTGAATGCGTGAATTGCGAAAAATCTTTGCGTGAATGCGTGAAATTTGGGTCCGCTGGGGGGGCCTCATATACGAACATGTACGAACATAGAATAGAATACAAGTAGGCATAATAGTCCCTCCTTTCCCTGTTTTTTACTTTAAAAAGTCCAACAGAAAAAATCTATTACCTTGAAAGCCATAGGTGAGAAGTCAATAGGACACTCCTGAAGGGGACTAGCTTTTTATTGGGAAATAGTTAGTTACAGCATCGATGATTACAGTAAATATGCGATACCATTGATTTGGATTTACTATCAAGAATATTTCAATTTTGATTACAATAATATTTTAAATTTCTTTATTTTGTACGTAGAAATTTGTAAATTAAACCATTATATTGTCGTAATTTCGAACAGAAAAAACTAAAACTGAGATTCTGCAACTTATCTATACTCGAGTGGCCAAAGAAAGGTACCTTTTTTGGTCTGTTTGGTCTGGGCAAAATTTAAAAACAAGAAATTTTTTTAACGTGCAAAAACTAGAATCGGTGTTCAGACATTCCAACAATTCTTACATGCCCATCCAAATGAATACATTTTGTTAGAGAGTCCTTAAATGTAGGTTTCGTTTTTTGGAGCCCAGTGAGTAATTTCTTTGTCTAGCCTTTGATTTGCTTCAAAAAAATGCATTCCGGGTAGAGGGTTATTCTTAAAATTGTACAGCGTAATATTGTGGGGGATTTCTTAAATTAATTAAGTCTTGTTGCTGTTTGAAAATGCTTCTAATAAAAAAATAAACATCTTTGTACTAATGGGCTCTTCCAGGAAAAAACCGCTTATAGGGTGTGGAAGATATATTTTCAAAGGGTATTGGAAAAATCTTGAAAACCTGCCATGGTCCATGAGGTGAATTTGCAGTGTGCAGGGGTTCAATTTGATGCTTGTCCAGGGATAAAACGCGTGTCCAGGGGGTGAAAAGTCGAAATGTCCAGGGGCAGATCATTAAAAAGATAATGCCCATAAACTCCATGAACGGATTTTATCTGGAAGAGCCCAATCAAATGATGGCGATGATTTTACCTACCCTTTAAAGGGCCTTCTTTTACTTTCGCGTACACACAGTGATTTAATTTGAAATTTCTTATCCAATTATTTTAAAGGAACAAGATCAAAAATCTAATTTTGAATTATTTTTAGAAATTAATCCTAAGAATGTTCACGTCAGCTTTAAAACTTTGAAATATGTGGAAAAAATCACTCAATAGTCGCGACAGTGGTTTGTTTTAGAGGAAAACTTTCCAACCGTGATCTACTAAGAATATATGGGAAAAACTCATTTATTATTATAATGATAGGTTTTATTAAGATGATAATCAGATAATCAATCAGCAATTTGGCTCAAATTCAACTAATCAGTATATAGAAATATGGTGTAACAGACGAGATATGAAATCCTTAAGTCAGCATTTTACAATCAAACCATAATGACATCTTTTTTCTAAATAAACTTTCAGCATTGAAATGATTTTAAATGGGTTAGTTTCAGGTTGCCTTGATTTAGGCATTTAATATATTCATAATCCATCCCATTGGTTTCCATTCTGAAATCAAATTTTTTTGGTAAAATTTTGCAATAAAACTTAGTCTATTGTACTTTAATGTTGATTAGATACTTTGTCAATTCTTATAGAGAAAGTTCTAAAATTTGCAGAATGTTGAGTCGAAACATCAGATTTATTTAAGAACATTGGACTCTGATTTAAACCGAAAACACACCCCTTTCTCACAGACACCTGGTAGGATTTTTTCAGGCAGCGGGGGTAAAAATAACGTACTAAAACTAGATGGGGATTGATATTCCTATGTTTTCGAGCCAGTGGGGATGGAAAAAATAGCACAAGATTTTGCAGTGAGGATTTCCTTTCTGATTATTTTCAATGGAGGACAAAAAATCGGAGGATAATTTTCCACTGGGGACGATATTTTGGCCAATACTTTTTCAGTGGGAAGGGATTCCAGTGGATCTGTGAAAAGGGGGTGTGAAACAGATTAAGATATGGAAATTTTAACCTCACAATGAGGAAGTAAGACACTATTAAAAATCTTTTTAGAAAATCACGAAAGAATGACTACAGAAGTCTGTCATTCAAAAATGTTGTGCTCTCCAAAATTTCAACATCAGAAATATAGATGGGAAAGAGGAAAAAGCTCCTAGAGGTTTTATTTCAACCATTTTGTTTCGACAGAATAATTCTATTATTTCCTATTTATTTGATGTTTTTCTTATATAGACGTCAGACGAAAATTATTTAGTCCTTGATAAAACTTAAAACAGAAACTAAAACGTAATGATATGCTTATTATTCAGTTTTGTATTGTAAAATCATAAAAGTAAAAATTCTTTAAAGATTACCTACCCCCTATATTGTTACGAGCACCCCTTTAAATAGGGGGTAAAAAGTCGTTCGAAACCTAGAGATTTTCCACTTTGGATCTTGAAATTGTAATGATCGTTTGTGTTTAAATTGAAAAAAAATCAGAACCAATTTTCAAACATTTGATACTGAAGCCTACGTTAACAGTGGTGCTCATTGCAGCACGCCAGAGATACTTAACTATGCTTCAGTAGTATAAAGAAACCAAAAATGGCTACAATAGTATTTAGCAAGTTTTGTTATGCAGCTGAGAGCAGTTTGAATTTCGTGTTTCATATAGCTGTCTACTTGAAGTTAGGGGAGAGTGCGTGGATTTTCTCTAATATTTAACCTTTAAACTACAGTTGCATAGCTTAGCTTGACTTATTTTCCTGGAAATTACCAAGTTAATGTATATGTGTTTTTCTGCGATGGAGACGGAAAGATTCTAATTTGTCTACATCCTGACTGACTGAGGACGATGGTAAATCAGTGCTTTTACCGTCCTCAATTTTCGGGACAAAACTGCGGGTTTTTCCAAACCGCTTCACTGCACCGTCCTCAAAAGTACAAATACGTAAACTCGCTACTGTATAGAAAAGCTCGGAAATGGCCCACAGTACAAATAGTCTTTAATCTTGGCAACATGAAAGACTATTGGTTTGCTTAGTAAATGTCTTACTGGGAAAATGCATTAAAGCGCCAATAAAGCGAACCAGCGTTCAGAGGACCAGCTTAAGAACACCCCTGTATCACAGACCCGGTGAAAATCCTCTCATATCACAGACCCGGTGGAACTTTTTTTCTCAATAGGGATAAAAATTACTATTAAAATCCCGATGGGGATGGAAATTCCTTTGTTCCAAGGTTAAAAAATTCAGTGGCAATGGTTTTGAAGTGCAATTTTTAAACATTGAATTTCGAATGGGCCAATCATAGTTTTGCATTGTTTGTTAGGTTAATGGCACCATTTTACCAGCCTATAGACTACATTCCCCATTGAGTAGGAGTTATTTTTATTTGCATTGTGTAGATCTTAGAAGTAAACAAATTTAAATCTGTTTGATTTTTATTAGATTGGATTCAATCTGTTCTTCCTGTATGGAGTCTACCAGATTGTATTTTCCATCCCCTTTTCAACAGTAAGATGGAGTGCAATGAGCTTCTATATAAGGAAATGCAATAGGAAGTTTAGTTCTCCTTTGTAGAGATTTTTATTAGATTTTATCTAAAAAGGACTAGATTAATTTTGTTAACAGATTTGAAAGAGTTTATTTTCAAATTGTTTTCGAGATTTTCAATTTTTAATAAAAGAAAAAATACAATATGGAGAATAATTCGCCGACAAACTCGGTAACTTCTGCTAGTGAAGTTCCTTTGATAAGGAGTTGTAAAGAGGTGGAGATGAGTGATGCTATTTATTTAACTTCTTCTTCTTATGGTTCGCTGAAGGTAGGTGTTACTCGTTTTTTGAGGCGTTCTGGAACTTTATCAGGGAACGTTCCTATTGTGAAGATGAGTGCTACTTCGATACTTTCTTTTATTCATGATGAGTCTTTCTGAAAACTTTTAAAATCCCCCCCCCCCCCATTATGTCACTTAAACAATAGAAAAAGTGACGCATTGGGTGAAAATAAAAACAGAAAAGTTGCATAATTTCATAAAGTCGTTGCAGTGGTGCATATCATGAATTTTGGGTAACGTCTATGCCTATTTCTAAGCTGTTAAAAACGTCAAAAAAAATAAAAAAATATTTCTAGTTTGTGCTACTGTGGCTTATCTTAATCCTCCAATAAAAATGTTTCAGGGGTTGTATTGGGATCTGAAGTGAGGTGTATGGTAAACTGGTTATGAATAGAATGTTTATTATTCATTTTTCTAATTTTGATTTTTTTAAGGAAACAATGGCACATGGTAGATCTGGGAAAATTTCCATTTGTTATCCGAATGAATTTCATGATGTAAGTTCAATAATTTTCATATATATAAGATTACTATGATTTGACTCGATCTATTGAAGTGATTTCATCCCAAAGAATAACTCATTGAGAATTTACTGTCTGCTAATATTTTATTTCTTTTTGAGCCGGGAACCTGGCAATTAGCATTTGGAGAAACCCAGCTCTGACAGACGAGATGGAGTTTTTATAAGATAATTTAATGATTGGTCATTTGAAGTAATAAAAATGACGCGTTTTTTAGAAAAAGTAACAAATTTGTTTTATTACTGGTTAACGACCAACCAAATCAAATAGGAGCTTGTAAAAACTCCATCTCGTCCCAGCTCTGACCCAGAAAATTGAGGACGGTAAAAGCACTGATTTACCGTCGTCCTCAGTCAGTCAGGATGTAGACCAATTAGAAGTTTACTGTCTTCGTCGCAGAAGAACACATATACATAAGCTCGATATTAATTTCCATTTAGTCAAGGAACCTGGCCATTAAAACCCATTTGCTGAATCCGATCATTCTGATTTTTATACCGGGTGCACCACAAAAATTTTAATGAATTTTTGACCTTTTATAGAAGAGTTTTTCAAAATCATAAAATCATAAAATCATTTTCCTTTGTAACTTTTTTAATATTGGTCAGAATTTAATGAATGGTACACCAAAATTTAAGTTACCCTTTCCTCTTTACGATACAAAAAAAACTTCTTCAAAATCCTAAATACTTTTCGAGAAAATTGGTTTCAAAGAGAGAAACTTTTTTGTAGCGTTCCCGGTAAGCGATGGCTTCAGCAACGGGTTAGCTGTATATCTCGCCAAGAATCAAAGCTAGATCCTCTGGCTAATTTACATTAAGTTTTTTTTTCTAATGACGAGTAGATTTACACCTTATCCCAAGTATGTTGTTTCACACATCACGAACTATCCTATATACCTTTTTGTCCGTAGCCGCCAATCGCTGCGCGGGCACTTTTATGTCCGTTTATCCCTCTAAAACCGTCTCAGTCTTTTTTCTCACATAAAAACAAAAAAAAAAGGTGTTAAAAAAGAGTGGACTGAGTTTAGGGGTAATTAAGTAATCAAATGGTATGCGCCTGACTGCGCGACTACGGATGAAAAGGTGTATTACTAACATGCTGGCACTTTGACTTCACTAAATACACAATGCCCCATGGGGTCCGTTGTTACCCATCATGATTAATGTTCCGAAAATAAACTTAATCTTACCTGAAGCATTTGTAACATTAACGTTTTAGGCCGCGCGTCACAATCGAGTTGAAGATTTACGCCGAATCTTATCAGCTTACAGCGGGAACAGCCATAAAATCAGTTCATTGAACAAAGAACGATTGAGTGCACTCCACTATGCTGTCAGATATGGTCATATACAATGTGTATTGGACATTATCCAGGCTGATGAATCAAGTATGTCTTGTTGTATATAGTTGACGCTCTCTAATTCGATTTTCAAAAAGAATTGTATTTTCATCGAATAGGCGCTGGCCCTAATTTAACGCTGGCCCCTTTTACGCCGGCCCTTATTACGCCACGAGCCCAAAAATAACCCCAATAAGGGCCGGCGTAAAAAATGCCGACGAGGTAGTAGAACGTCGTTTATGAGGATTTCTTGTTGATAGTGACTTTCAATGTTATTGAATTAGAAAGCGTCAACTGTACATTGGAAAGGTTAACTTCGATGGCTGTATATAGTAATTTGAAGTAATAACTTTGTTAAAGGAAGGAGATTGTGAATCATGTCTGATATTCTCGCTATACAAATGTAACACCCCTGTCTCACAGCCCCGGTGGAACTTTTTTTCTCAGTGGGGGTAAAAACTCCTATCTAAATCCCAACGGGGATAGAAATTCTATTGTTCAAAGGTTAAAAAATCTAATGGGGATGGTTTTGGAGTACAATTTTTAAACTTTGAATTTCTAATGGGGATGAAATCAAAATCAATATCCCAGTAGTGGGGCTGAAATTTCAGGTTATTTTCCCACCGGGGACGAAATTTCCCAGTGGGGTTCGGTTCCCAACGGGTCTAGGGTGTAATTTACGGGCTACTTTTTGCAGTGTGCCGATTCGAAACTTTCTTGAAATATTCATGCCGTAAACAAGAATTCAAAATTGATATCTGACTCCAATCAGGGGGACGGCTAAAGTCGCCTTTAAAGATATTGATGGATTTACCATTTACCCCGTTATTTTCTACAATTACATGTTCTTTGCTTCAGGTGTTCGTCGAAAGGGCAAACATGATGTTCAACCCATTCATTACGCGGCACGTTTCTACCGGAAGACGGATGACGGTAAGCAAACTTTGCGAGTAGAGATATTTTAATTTTGAAAAGTTACAGTTCTGTTTCGTTTTCCGTAACAAAAAATAAACAGTTCATTTCTTACAGTTTAGGCTATAGTAGTTTAGCTGATAAAGTAGTTTCATTTTATTTTTAATCCGGCCCGCAACGCTTGTTTCGGTGGTAGCTAATATGTAGTCTACTGCTTTTGTAAGGCGTTTTTAAGCAAAAGAATACACATAAAAGCGCGACCTTATAAGTGAGTGATTTTTTTAAGTGACCTACTTCCAAAGGCTCTAATTCCTATGGTGCGGAAGCGATTTAGAGGGTTTACAACCAGCTGGGAACAGTAGTTTTGCCAGAAAACAGGTTTTTAGGCCTCCAGAGCTGCTTGGGCTTTCTTCCTCGATGGTTTGTAAGGCAACTCAACGTTATCAAATTGGAGAAACATAATTTAAATTTTTTTATTTACTCTGCATTTCTTATACAGCCGATGAGAATGTGATCGAAATCTTGTTGAAACATGGTGCAGACATAGATGCTAAAGATTCATTCCACTACACACCGCTTCAATATGCTGCCGTCAGCGGAAATGTGGACGCGCTCCGAATATTACTTAATCATTTTAAGGAAAATATTGAGGTAAGATTTAGTTGTTCTTTAGTAAAAAAACTTCAAGAGTATAACATTTTCCAAAAAGTACGATGTGAAAAGTCTTATACCAACTTTTCATATGTGATTAATTTTCAAAATCAAATTCTCTGTAGGTACAGAACGGAAGATACCAAACAAAAGCTGCAATACACCTTTTCGACCGTAGCTGTCAGTTGCAGCGCGAGTATTTTTTTGTCAGTTTTACCAACCTAAAACCGTCCCAATCTTTTTTTCGCACCTAAAGACAATAGAAAAACGTGTAAAAAAAAGATTGGATCGAGTTTAGAGTGGTAAATTAAAAAATAAAGTGGCACGCGTCTGACTACGGTCAAAAAGGTGTATAGTTTTTTAGTCGTTTTTACTAAATGACTGATGCTTAAAGTTATTTAGTTTACTTATGTTTTTCCTTTTCATTACGTTTTCACAGCACGCAGATCCAAGTGGTGTCACTGCACTGCATAGCACTTGTTTGAAAGGAGAGGTGGAATGCGCTTTATTGCTTATCCAGAATGGTGCCAAAGTTTTTCAAACAGACAATAAGAAAATGAATGCTATTCACTATGCTGCTAAATCAGACTCCAGACAGGTTTGTTCACTTTTTTATAAAATCTAACGACCTTCTCCCGTGGTCTTGCGGTTACAAATAAACCTACAGCACTGGCTCTTGTAGCGAAGTAGTCTTTATCACAAAATGAATGTAAATGTAGTTGAATGTAGTTTTTCCTTCTCAAAGTGATCAATAGTCTCTTGTAATGCTATAGTACGACAGTATAGAAATATTTAATAGTTACTAGTTGTCAGTTGCTAAAAAGGCCTCAGAATTGATTAAATTTAAGCCTAACCAGGACAGGGTATTACGATGGAGATTAAACACTGATTTAAACCATGCTTCTTTTGAGATTCAAAACTGATTCCCTACACTACTAGCATTCCTATTATTGAAAATTTGCCCTCTTATCAATAATGATAAACCCCCCTGGATGATTGTTAAATATCCCTTGAATCAATCCATTGATTGATTTACCAGATCTTAGATCCATTAATTCAACTATTGGAGCATGATAACAACGCTTTGATCAACGGTGAATCACTATCTGTTCTTTTGAACATTGCCAACATCAACGGCGAAACTCCTCTCCATCTGGCTATCCTTGAAGAGAATCTGGAAGCTTGTAAAATTCTGATCGCCAAAGGTGCCGATGTCAACTTAGCCAAACTTAGAGGTGATTATTTCTTACAATTATACACGTGCTTTTTTTATAAGAACAAACTATATAAGAACATAAGGCGTCTATGGCCATAATACTAAGAACAAGTTAAGAACATTTTAAGGCTTTGCGGACTCAAAAACACTCGATTCTTTAGGAAAATGGGTCAAATGGTCACAAAATGGAGAAAATAAAAACATTTTAAGAATATTTTTAGGCTGAAAATCGAAAAAGTTAAGAGCATCCGAAAGCTTCAAAAAATTTGGATGTTCTTATAAAAAAATGCTTTTGCGCCTCCCTTTTTTTGAAGCAAACAAAATCTTGAGATTCCATACGTCATGTTTTTTCGGAGTTAAAAAAAACGTGTACGGATTTGACTTGAGGTCACTTCCCCTTCATCTGAAGCCTTCTCCCTCTGTCGTGGATCATTGATCGACCTTTTTTCATTTATCAAAAGGGTTAATCCAACATTGAAAAGCTTTGGTGTGTATTATCTAAAGCCATAGGCGAAGCGAGATACCCTGCAAAATTTATGAGGGAGTGCAGACGTTTATGACATATTCATTATCTTTAGATAAAACAAAGACAATAATTACAGTGTCATAAAAACCGCTCTCATCCATAAACTTTGCAGGGTATCTCGGTACGCCTATGAAAGCTTATGTTAATAACAATGCTATTGGTATTGGCTGAGCCTTAGAAAATACTGCAATATACTAGCTTATTCGAGCTTCTATTATTCGAATCTTTCTATAATTCGAACTTATTTCCAGTCCCCGTCGATGAGAAACCCTCTTAAAATACTTTCTCTAATTCGAATCTCTCTGTTATTCGAGCAAATAAGATTCCCCGTTCGAGCTCGAATTAGCGAGAGTCAATTGTACTTGATGCTTTTAGGCTCACTAGACAAATGCTTAAACATCGAACCTATAATTTTCAAATTTGAAGGACTAACGCCATTACATTTGGCATGCGTGAAAGATAGTGTGGAAATAGTCAAGTTGTTGGTCAGGGAAGGTGCTCGAGTGACGGGTACTGATGAAATACGTGAAATCCCTTTACATAAAGCTGCTCGTAATGATAAAGTGGAAATCGTCAAATTCCTCTTGGAAACGTAAGTCTCAGATTTTCGTACAGGTAGTGACGCAACGTTCATTTAACTGCATACCTAATGTCTAAACTCTAGTTTAGACGGCCCACTTTTCGCCCTGCCTATTCTATTTGTGAATTAAGGTGGGCAAAAAGTTGGCTGTCAATGCATTACCCTCTTTTGACGTCAATATAATGACTTTTATTGATTTTAAATGCCAACTTTGTGCCCACTTTTTGCTTACTCTAACAATTAGAAAAAGAAAGCAGGAAAGAATATGGACCTTCTAAACTAGAGCAAGGCTAAACTTCCAAATCTTAAATTACTAACTAGGGTATGTCGAAAATTGATTTTAAAAAATAAAGGAAATGTTGTTCTATATCTCTATACTGCAGTTAATAATCGACAAAGCATTGTTTAGGAAAATATTTAATTTTATTCCTTAAAAACATTATTAAGATGAGTAACTTCTCATTAAAGTTCCCGCTTATTTAATCTGACCCTTCCTTGTTACCAACATTTGCAGTGATCCAAGCCAAGTAAATATTGAGGATTTGGACAAGCAGACTCCTTTGATTGAATCTGCAGCCAAAAACAACTTTGCTATCACTGAGTTATTGTTAAGTCATGGTGCTGGTATAGAAGCTTGTGATAAATTTATGAAAACATCTTTGTTTTGGGCTGCTGAGAAGAACTCACTGGAAGTTTTCAAAGTAAGTTTAGTGTTGTATTATGAATGGAGGTAAATAAACACGGAAAAAGTAAACCCGGAATTATACAAATGAAGCTGCTATTAACCTTTATTACATATTAGCAGTACCATGAGCCCCGTGAATCTTAAGAGTGTAATCTTAAAGCTTCCTCTTTAATAGTTCATCGAAAAGTTTGTTAAAGAAGAGTTTGCTAATCTTTCTTCGCTACTGTATTACTGTATTTTAGCGGAGTTACCCATCCCAGGGTTGTTAGATTCTATCTATCCGCAGACACGTGTTTCGTCCTTCCCAGGATTCATCAGTGCAGCTCGGGTAAGCGAGCATAGACTGCTGTTGTTACTAGAGTGCTCAAAACACTTAGTATTGAGCTTCGCATAATCGCTTGTGGTGAACGGAGAAGCAGAGCTTGCCTCTCCATAGAGTCTATACCTATATTCGTATATTTATTTACTTTGGATCTTTCTGTCCAGGTCTTATTACAACATATCAAAGACAATGAACTAGATTTGAAAGAATTAATCGAGCAACGTGACACATACGAACACACTCCACTTCATATCGCAGCAAAAGGTGGACACACGGAGATAGTGCAAATCCTGGTGGAGCACGGTGCCACGGTGAGCACGCTCAATGATCAAGAACGGACGCCGTTACACACTGCCGCTGATAATGGATTTATTGAGTAAGATTCTTACTTATTGTTCATGACAATTTATATAGCTGACGATTCGATAAAGATGAAATTTAAAGGTTTTATTTTTACATAAGTGTTCCCGTTTCATATCAGACACTTATTTCATATCACGACAGTGTCTGTCTATTGTTATATTGTGCTGATATTTATAAGCAAAAAAAGGTTTTTCTTTTCCTCTTTCTGACCAATCTTACTCCACATCCGTGTCAACCCAATGTGAAAAAGCTTGTAAATTAAAAATTAAGAGTAAGCAAACGATATCGCTCTTATTTAAAAACAAAACCTTTAAAGTACTATCATAATTCAACTTTTGTTTTTTTTTCTTGCACACTGTATGAAGCTCTGGTCCTGATGTGATCATCGGGCACTCTTTGAAGGAATCATCTATCACTTATTGATATTCGTTATTCTTATAAACGCGCCATTTCACCATTTAATGGTGTAAACTTTTACTGAGCTGGAATCATGAGAAGACCAACTATTTAATTTTGCTTTAAAACATACCTACAATACCGGCCATAATATTTGAGAAAAAAGGGAAATTCTCACGAAGTCTTATAGCCACAATCGATTTGGAAGCGCTGTAACTTAGGTTAGAAGGGTAGAGTTTTAACATGAGATATAAAACTCAAAAGTCTAAAAGTTCAAGAATGGTTCAATAGGGTTCAGAATATGGCCTGGAAGTCTATAAACCCCACCCAAATTGAAATTGAAGAGTGAGTGTAAAGGAGTGGATTTAGAATTGAAATATTCGATTAAATCTAACAAATAACCCAAAAGCCACTTTCTCGCCTGAACTTTAAAATGCTAAAAACGAGGAATTAACCAAAATTCTCAATATATTATAACTGATATTGTAGGCTATTAACTTACTTATACAGCGAGATGTGCGGTCCTCTTAAATAAGTTTTTGCAACCTTACTACCTTATCGGGGAAAACTTCGTCCAAAATTTCGTTACTTTTCCCCGACGAAGTTTTCCCCGATAAAACAGAATTTTCTAATAATGAAATCTGGAAGAATCTTTGTATTTCTTTTTAGTGTTGCAAGAGTGCTGATCAAAGCCAAACCTTCGATGATCGATGAACAAAATGCTTCTGGATATACTGCTGTCCATCTTGCAGCCAAATCTGGCAAAAACGAAATGTTAAGGTACCTTCATCATTTTCTTTGCTAAATTCAACTCATCAAATATGGCCGAGAAAGTTGATTATTGCGTATAAGCTACGATAAGCTTATGTAAAGCAGGACTTTTCATAAAAAAAGTGCCTGTTTATTTAAGTGGAGGAAGATTTTGGGGAAGATTTAAGTCACTACCACCAAATATTGGTCACTTATACCCGACTTTATTAATCCGATAAGCAAACTATTTGGACAATAATTCTTTAATCCTGATAATGTTTGATTACACGTTTTTTTTTTTCATAAGAACATTCAAAATCCAAAATTCAAAATTTTTGAAGCCTTCGGATGTTCTTAGCATGTTCTTATTGTCCCCATTTTATGAGTATTTTTGCTCATTTTACCATTCTCCTAAGAAATCGGGTGTTTTTGAGTCCTCAAAGCCTTCAAATGTTCTTAACTTGTTATTAACATTTTGACTATCAAAGCCTTATGTTTTTATATAGTTTGCTCTTATTAAAAAAACGTGTATTGAAACGGTTACGATGATAAAAGGCTCCAAATAAATCCTCCTTATTCGTCTTTTTTTCAGTTTTCTGCTAGAGAACAATGCAGACAATAACCCACAGGACAACCACATGTTAACACCGCTCGCGCTCGCTTCGTACGAAGGCCATAAAGATTGTGTCAAGACTCTACTCCATTACCGTGCAGCTGTAGAGGCTAGAGATCCAAACAATAAAACGTCATTGTTTTTTGCTGCAGCAGAAGGCCATGCGGAGGTAGTGAAATGTTTATTGGACCATGGAGCAAATGTGACCCATAAAGATAGGACTGGACAGAATTTGTTGGATGTTGCTATCAAAGAAGGGAAAGTGTATGTGTATTGTCCTTTATTTTCTTCATGTTACGTGACGCTTACACTGTACCAGAAGTGTATCTCACGTTTATCGCTTCGTAGTACACTATGTGCGCATTATCTGTTTGATAAAAAGTTCCCGTACGCAGACCTCTGCGATGAAGTATGCTATGATTTATAAATAGCAAAGCTTCTCTCATCGTCTTCCCTCTCTCACTAACACTCCATCGCAGCGGTCGGTTTGAAAAACTGCAAGGGAAAGGACAATGACAACACACCCTCTACGGCAATGAATTTTGAAATCAGACGTAAATACTAGGTGTATACCCCTGTGTATAGACAACGTGAAGCTAGGCTACCAGGAGAATGATACGATATAGCTATATCATATATCCGGCGCTACTATTGGACTGAGTAGGGTCCCAAAAATACCGCTACTAGCACCCAATGAGGCTGGTCAATTATGTTCGAAGTTATATGAAATGACGGTTTTGAACCCTTATTTCTTATCCCTAAAATCCTGGAGGATTTGACCTTCAAAAAATTGACCACCTCGACATAAGTAGGGGGGTGTAAATTCTTTTTCTCTTGAGTAGCCCGTTATTTTGCTCGGCTTTGATTCAGAACTGCAAGGAATTCTTATTTACGAAATATCAATTTCCAAATTTTGTTTATCTCTTAGAGATGTTGCTAATGTGTTACTTGATCGACCTGAATGGAAGTGTGTATTGCGCAACAAATCGTTTGACGAATCTGGTGCATTGACAAGCCCCATGGGAAAGATGATCCAATCTATGCCAGGTACATCATTAACAATGTTGGAATTGGCGTTGTAATTTTTGGAAATATTGCTCAAATCCGGTTTTTGAAATTCAAATTTTTTATGATACGAGGATTAAATATATCAATTTTTTCGAATTCTGAAGTCATTCAGGTTTTGGAAAGAGAGAAATTTCCCGATTCTAATTTTAACTTTCTCATCAAACCTGCCTACCCTTCAATAAATGTGCATTTTTATCTAATCTCCCTTCCTTTTTAGCAATGGCGAAAAAAGTCTTAGATCGTTGCATGATAAGCCACGAGAACGCGCGACAAGTAGCGGCCGAGCGAACACGATCTGTCGAAATCACGTACGAGTTTATAGATGACAATTTCGCGGATGAGATGTTACCTGCGGATAAGCCAGAACATACTTATTTTGACAGTGTGGCTCGTATTGCTAACGAAGTTCTGTTAAGAAGTTCCTATTCGCGAAGACGAGCCGAGGAAAAGATGAGAGAGAGACATAATCCTCCACTTTCTATTCTGGTATAGTGGATTTCGAGATTTCTCTTTATATACTCTTTTCCTATTACCTTAATTTCACTAGCTAATTAGCACTTCTTCAGGCTACCTTTTCACACTTTGAAATTTAAAGGATCCAGAGCTTAAGATAAATCCCCTCTAAAAGGGTCACAATTTCTAAAATTTCCAACCAAACTTCGGCACTTACATCTCTGGAAGAGGGTCCCAAAAATTTAGTACCCCCTTCCCCGAGACACCAAAATTATCCGACTTTTAGCTTGGAAATACTTATCACTTCTCAAATCTAGAAACTCTACACTGAGGAAAATTACTCTGTTCGCACGTAACAATTCCGTCCCGCTCCGAAACAGAATGAAGCCATCCTATTGGTTACATTCAAGTTTTACGTCACTTCTAACCAATAGAATGGCTTCATTTCGTTTCGGAGTGAAACAGAATCGTAACGTGTGAGCATAGTCTTAATCTCCTAAACTCTTAGAATTTTTATTTGTTTTATTCTCGCTATAACCTTACTACTTTCATCTTTTCTAGTGCAAAAAAGAGGACAGTGACCTACTGAATCATCCCGTAGTATCTACACTGATTGAAATGAAATGGAAAAAGTTTGGAAAACCTGTTTATTATTCCAAGTTTGCAATCTTCATCATTTTCCTTTTCTTCTTGTCTGGATATGTCTTAGCGGTAAGTGAGCCAATATTTTTGTTACTTTCTTCCATTTAGACCATGTTCAGACGTTACGGTTCCGTTCTGTTCCGTTCCGTTCCGAACGTCAAAATTCGAAACGTCAGAGAAGAAGACGTTACAAAGCAGAACAGATTGAAACGGTTTCGCTCCACTTTTTTCGTCGGAACGGAACTGCTCCGTTTTCTTGCTCCGAAATGTTCCGAAACCAATATGAACACACTCGATCCGTAACGAAAATCATACCGCAGCGACACGGAACAGTAACGTATGAACATGGTCTTAGGTGAAAGAAGTATAGACAATTACACTCGTTTTAGTCGTTTTGATGATTTAATTTTAACGGGAAACATCCTGCCTTCCGTTCCGTCCATTCGGTTTGAAATGGTATAACATCTAAAGAAAGCTAGCAATTCAATAATCTTTTGTTTTGCTGTAAAATAAGGCGTTGCAACGACATAAGCGGGCTATTTGGACGCCAACTTGCCAATTGATGATGTGGCTGCAGTGAATAGTTTTCCGTTTTCTAGTAACCTAGAAAAGAGATTATCAGATTTTTAGCGTACTACACGGGTTTTTCATCGTGTAGGTGCTAAACTAGACTATGCTATAGTCTAAGACGAGTTTCATCTAAGAGGAACAAACGTTAACACGGGATTAACGATTTTTTACGGGGATGTCTGTTGTCGTAAACACAGACTCTATCCGCTGCGAAACATATTATGTTTTATAATATACAAACTATGTTATAACATAATAATATATTATACGGACGATACCATCGTCCAGTGCTAAACATGAGGATGATGTGAACACTGACCTTAACCATATATCCCTGAACCAAGCTATATCCGCCATCTTTAATCGAAACTTTTTTGAATGGGTACCCGCAAAGAAGCCACTGATGTGTCAAAAATTAACGTCTAACGGCGCTACATCATCAAAAGTATTCGAGGGAAAGTAAACCTAGCGCTCTCGATGCATTTACACCACTATTGAGTAGTGCCGCCATTAGGGTAGCACTTTTCAAAAAACTTCAATTTTACTTGGCCGGGATTGAGAAACTTGGTCCAGAGCATATAAAGGTCAGTGGATGTGAATGTTTTTGTGCATTTCCTGCAATTTTTTCATTAGGTTACTCCGTTATTACCGAGCAGAATTTTCCCTAAAGAAGGATCAAACACCACTGAAAATTGTGCTCCCCACATTGAAAGGAATTTCAAACTTGAGGATGACGTCATCAATGTTTTATTCTTAATTATGGGGCGATACATTGTCTTGGCATTGTCTTGTTTCCAGTTACTGTTAGAGGTATGATAGTATGATAGTTTGCTTTGGGCTATTCCTGTATGAGAGAAGTGAGAGGGAAGTGAACCATCTGAATCATCCGGAATGGGCCCTATCCCTAGATAGATACCTACCCTAGGATAGGGAAATTATTACGCTTACCAGACACTGCTATAGTTATTGGTGTATAGACGACGATACTCGAACTATACGGGAGGACATACATATTCGCAGGTGTTGAACCTTTGAGTATCGTCACCACACCACATGCAATGCCTACCCCATACTCTTCTACCTGAGTGATTGTACCCAGTTCCCCTCACAAGGCATAGGTCGACCCGAAAGTACATTCACTTGCCAAATGTAAGACTAAACCTCTTTTTGAAAGATTTTAACTTGAGTTTTAGCTTTGTTGGCTTTGTCCTAGGCGAAATATACGATGCATGCGTTTTTGTTTCAAACTCAAAATTATTTTTTTTTCGGTTTTAGCCGATCCAAATGATAAACAGACGTTTCAGTTATTTCTGTGACCTCACCAACTGGTTGGAATTGACCATGTACATACTTGCCCTACTTTACACGTTTCCAAATATGGATGAAGCTTACTTGACAAAGTATGCATGCATTATTTATTATGAAAACTAATCTCTAAGATAATCATGCAACTCTCTCTCTCTTTTATTCGAACCTCTATTATTAATCGAATCTTTTTGTAATTAGAACTAAATTATTGGTCCCCAGTCAACTGTACGCAATACACACTCGCAAATGAGGCTCAAACGAGGCTCGAGTCTCCGCTTCTCTTGATTTGCCCTTCACTTTATTAACTTCTGAAAAATAATTTAAAAGCTTTCTTAAAGTATTACATTACTTTACATAGCGTCAGCCCCCTGCTAGTTGGGGGGGGGATTACACCCTCCAAAAAGCCAAAAAGGGTAGGGCTAATGATATTTTAAATATTTGGGGGGACCTAATGTATTTGGGGGGAGCTGAAATCTCATCATTTAACGTGGGGGCTGAATACTTCATCTTAATGGTTGGCTTCAATTACTTAAATTAAAGCTAACAAAAACCTTTGGGGGACTTAAAAATCAGGGGGGACCTAATTTTTGCCAGGGACCTAAACCTAAGCTGACGCTATGTTTACAATCTCCTGTTGTTAAGGAGACTAGTTTATAAGGCATTGTTAAATAAAGGGACCAGCAAACCTGTCCGAGTTAATACCGAGATATTGGAGAGAAAGAGATTCGCGTTATGGAGATTTCTGTACTGGTTTTCCATTTTATTTTTTTAGTTGCGACACCGTTCCCTATAAAACGAGTCTTGGAGCATGTGCTATCTTCTTAGCATGGTGTGATCTCTTGTTGTTCATTCGAAAGTTCACCAATGTTGGAATTTATGTGGTGATGTTTATTGATGTGATGAAAACGTTCTTGAAATTCTCGTTAACTTTCTCGTTGTTCATTGTGGCTTTTGCGATGGTCTTTCACAGTTTGATTGGGCCTCACGTAAGTAGAATTACTTCTTTAGCAACTGTAGTGCAGTGGTAGGATACTGTATCCGGCTACGGTGCGCAAGGTTGTCGGTTCAACCCCCAGCTGAGTGATGAAAGATTCCCAAAATAGTACTTGATGCCTCTCTGCTTGATGCTCAGCAATTAAGAGAAGGATCAAGGGTAAGTGGAGCAATCCAGGGAGAAAGAGTGGCGTCCTCCCCTACCTTTGTGTAGATTGCTATCGAAAGAGGAGCCTTTGGGTCGTCTCCGGCTGCGGTCGCAGACTTATTATAACCTCATCTGCTATTTATCGCAAATTTTCAGTTGTAACATATTTTTTTTTTCAGTACGGAGACATAATATTTTACGCTCACCTTGTTTTTAGTTTTTACATGGTTTTTCACCTTGAATTGTTTGGTGTTGATTAATTGATGCTAAGAATGGCTAAGGATAATAATTTCAGGTTCACTTTTAATATGAACGAAGTTTTTGATTTTGTATACGTGTTTGTGTCCTAATTGATTGGAAAGTAATATTATGTCCCTTCAAATCAGATTGACAATCTTAAATTTTTAAATTTTCGGCTTAAGGATTGACTTTCCCAACATTTTATTAATTATAGAAAGAGCTTTTCCACACTATCGGTCGTTCGTTTGCCAAAACCGTTGCCATGACGATTGGAGAATTCGGTTACGAAGAATTGTTTTACGCAAAAGAAACGAGCAGACTTCCCATGATCACGTGGTTTCTGTTTGTTTTGTTTTGTATTGTCATGACGATCCTCTTGATGAATATGCTGGTAAGATGATTTTCATTTCACACACAACAGTTTTTCCACATTCACACCCGGTGTGACCCCCGTCGTTCAACTAGAAAATTTGGTTAAAATTTCAATCACGGTGGTAAAATACCCTACAATTTCAACCCCCACTTGAAAATTGACTTTGACTTGATCCCCATTTGAAAATTCAAAGGAAAAATTTGCACTTGAAAACCATTCCCACTGGATTCTTGGGAATAGAATCTTTATCTCCATTGAGCTTTTGATACTAATTTTCATCCCGCTGTGTGGTGGAAAAAAGTTCCACCAGGGCTGTAAGAGAGGGGTGTAAATTCATCTGTGGACCTCATTGGTTGAATGTACTTTTAAACGCCTTAATTTCTTTCTTATCTCTTCTTCTGCTTTATGAAATATAGCCGTTGGGTATTCCAGAAATAGTCTGTACTCCCTATGTTGAGGAGGTGTAACATTCAGGGTGGTCTGGAAAATAAAAAATCCAGGGTCTGGTTTTTTGAATGATAAAATCCAGGGTGGTCAGTAAAATCGGGCTGAGAATCCAGGGTGGTCAGTATAACGAGGTCGAAAATCTACGGTGGTTCAAGGAAATGGGAGAAAATAATCCAAGGGGGTCTCTGAAAAATTTGAAAAAAATCCAGGGGGGTCACTTTAAAAAAAAAACATAGGGGGTACAAATTTTTTCTGGAATAGCCCATGTATGGTATACTTCAAATCTACATTTCTCCCTAATAGGTTGGTTTGGCTGTTGATGATATACAAAGTGTTTTGAAAAAAGCTGAATTAACACGTGTCAAAATGCAGGTATGTGAAAATTGTTTTGTGTTGTCTTATCAATATCATGTGATCTTCACTCATTCAACCCAAGAAATGTAGTACCTGAACATCATGTCAAAGCTGCTACAATGATGGTCTTATTAGTGTATTGGTCGTTTAGTGTATCTTAGTTCGTTTAGAATTTAAAGTTCGGGCAAGAACGGCGTTTTTATTAAAAATTTGGAGCTACCAGTGCTTCTTCCGAAGAACTTTTCCGTTTGCCTTGAAATTTGACAACTTTCTTAACCTAAGCTTGAACTACCACTGGCGTAAAAATGAACATTGTAGTATAAGTAGAAAAAAGCTTTTTTGCAATTGCATATTTAACCGCTAAATATCGCGAGTTTTTCAACCAAAAATACATTTAAATATAGTGCTTTTGATTCTCTAAAATAAGTAAAAAAATATCCAGAATTATATTTGACTATCAAAAATAACAGGCATTGTTGTTTCCACTGCCAATTATATCTCGATACACTTCGATTTCCACTGGCATCATATGGGATCGCTCATACCTTGGAGCGCCGTGACCCATACCGCCGTCTTCTTTGACATTGTATTTGAAATTTAAGAAAATAGAAATTTGAAGTTACGGAGTAATTGCACTTAATGGGTCACAAAATCTTTAGTATAACAATATCCTTCCAACATTCCAGGTTGAACTTGTTTTGGACGTTGAAAAGATGTTACCAATGAAATTCCGTGAGAAATGGGGTCAGTTCACAACAGAGGAATTTACTCACTATCTACGCACCAATGTCTATAAACGAAGAGATCACAAATGTGACCACGAAGCAAATGATGATGGAGATGATGTTATTGGATGGGAGCATGAAGAAAAAGTATAAGCTAGATATCATGGAGATAATTATGATGGAGTCAATTTGTTGCGTTTTTTAATTGAAATTTCTGGTCTTTCTCTGTGGTCAGAGAGTGTGAAGAATAGATTTGAGCTGAATATTTTGGGGGATAATATTATTGATGTCTTTGTTTTTTTCTGGTGTTCTATCCACATGAAATGATTAAAAACGAAGTAATTAAATCGAACATAATAAATCAGAAGTATTACATAAACTTGAAAGAAATCCACCATTGCGCCAAGGATCGAATGCCGACTGGATGGAATATGGATGGAAATGGAACTAAATGAAATTTGTCATAAAAAGAAAATGAACACTGCGATGATCCAAAAAATATATAAGAACGCTCGCTTAAATGATGCAAAAAGATTTGTAACAAACCCGCTTCACCTTGTAGAGTCATTGGCTATCCCAGCTGGCACACAGCATTGTTTCGACGTTTATCTAACGTTCACAACATAACGTTAGATGAACGTTGAAACAACGTTGTGTGCCAGCTGGGCTGTATTGGCGTTGAGCTGGTTATTCGTAACTCTCGACTGTCAGTCAATTAAGTCACAAATTCATACATAAAAAGAAATAATTTTTAATCAACTAAAACAATTAAATTTTGCGGCTCATCGCAGATTTAGCTCAAACCCAAACTCCGTCTTTTCCTAAACAATCTTGCAAAATAAATGTATCATATTTATTTAAAACGATTAGTTATCTCTCTGATTAGGTATATTTTAATTTATTAAATATTCTTATTTTGATTTAGTTAGAGTTTAGGCCAAAATATTAATGTAAACATACACACGTACATTTAACAATAAAAACATCAAAATTTATAACAATGTTTTTTTCTTTGGGACCCAAGAGACAGCTTCCATGATATACTCAGGATGAAAGAAGTTACTCCGTCTGACTGTTGGTATATCCCAGTGCCCTAGTTTGCAGAGTGTGGCACGTTTGCTCGAGATGTCGAGTGCACAACTCGGAAAAAGTCGAGTGCAGGTGCAAAATTTGAGGTTTTCAGGTGCAAGTGCGGCCTTTTTAACCTCAGGTGCAAAGTTCAGCTATTTTTTTCCTCAAGTGCAGCTAATTTTAGCATTTTTTTGCCTTTGTGGGCTAATATCTGAGGTATAGGTGCACCTTGTCCGGACCAAAATTTATCAGGTGTGCTCTTTCAGTGCGGAACTTGGTATTTCCGAATTTTTCCTCGAGTGCAGCATTACCACACTTTGCAAACTGGCAAGTGCCCCTTTTTTGCCCAAAAACCCCCTTCTTATTTTTATTGTGTCCATAGTAGACAAATGGAATGGAATTTTATTTACTTACAAATACTCATCATAAAAAAAATCATGACTTCAAAAAAAGTAGGATTATAATCAACAATGCATTAGGAGTCACAAACCTTTTAGCACTTTACAAAAATGTCAAGTAAAAGTCTTTTTGTAGTCAAGTAGTAAAGAAAAATCTCTTTTGTTGAATTTGAAAGAATGACTTGTCACATTTTTTGTTTGTATTAAATGTTATCCTTATAAACATAAGGATCTCCGGTCACTCATACGTACTCCAGACAGTACTGTTTATAGGAAATAATTTATTATAAGCAGTTATGTGTTTGGGAATTTCAAAAGGAAACCCTCTTGATAAATAAAATGAAATGTGGCTTTAGTTCTACCTGCTCTGTAAATGACGTTCGCAATATCTGTATGAACGAGAAACACGTCTACAAGGGTGACTTTCTTTATTCCTTTAGTTTGACGTTGGAATAATAGAATGTTAGCCTGTCCACATGGCTAATTCTCAGGTCCCGGCGGGATACACCTTTTCGATCATAGTCGCGCGGGCATTTTTTTGTCCGCTTTATCCCACTAAAACCGTCCCAGTCCTTTTTTTGCATCAATAGACAATAGAAAAATGCGTCAAAAAAGGATTGGGACGGTTTTAGTGGGATAAAGTGGACAAAAAAATGCCCGCGCGACTACGGTCGAAAAGGTGTATTCTCTCTGGCAAAAATATCGTCCCAAGTTGAAAATTGTACTCCAATTTTTGTCCCACTGAAAATATTAAAATAAACAAATCCCTCACTGTGTTTTGAATTTTCGAACTTGAAAATAATGGAATTCAAATCCCCAGCCTTAAAGAACATTTAGGAATGTCAATCCCCATCGAATTTCAATCCGAATTTCCTCAACTGGCTGAAAAAGTCCTACCGGGTCTGTGAGAAGGGGGTGTACTACACCATACTATTATGCTACAGATAAAATTAGACACACAATAGACTTTATAGGATTTTTTTGATTTTTCTAAAACAGCGATGCATTGTGGGATTGTTTCGGGGGTATTACAATAGAATTCCCTCGAGGAATTCCTAAGAGATTTCTATTGTAATACCCCCGAAACAATCCCACAATGCATCGCTTCTTTAGAGAAATAAAAAACTCCGATAAGGTCTTTTCTGGCTCTGCTTTTCTTTCAGAATTATACAATAATGCTTATAAGAAACTGTCAACAATCTTGATCTGATGACGGAGATCTGGGTACGAGATTGGATCGCGTTCCTGTTTGTTTTGATAAAGCATTCATTGTTTTGATGATAGACACAGGAGTCTAGGTATGAGTGACAGTTTTTTAATATGATCTTTTTCTGTGTGTTATGGTTTTGGAGTCCACTGAATCATATATTTGATAACTTTCTTCTGTTATATGAGATTTTTAAGATGAGGATTTTTATGTGTTATTTTCATGGACTATCGTGTGTCTTAAAGTTTATTTTTTAAACAGGTTGATTCATTTTGGATTATTTTTTACCAGATTTGATAGATTTGATATCGGAGATTCGGTTAGATTTTAATAATGAGCAGTTTTTCTTGTGGTGCAAAGTGATTTTACTCAGCAGGGATATTTTAAGAGTATTGGATGGCCATATTTGATTTTTCAAGGTCAAGAGATTTCAACACGAGCAATGTTTTTCTTTTTTTAGTTACGAAATTATTCTACCAAACGTCTTATCAGATTATAAAACAACAGCGTCTTAATTATTTTGTTAAAGATTATCTTTTACCATGTAACTTTTAACACAGGCATTTGGCATATGGAAATATAGGGTTCTTGAATGACCGTATCATATGCTATTCAGTTTGGAACACAATTTTTTATAAGAATAATTATTTAAGAATAATGAGGCTCAAAAGTGTTAAAAATAGCGTAATGATTTAAGAACGATCCTGACTCTAGAATGACTGAATCACAGACAAGTTAAGGGTCATATTATAGGCCTTGTGAAACAACTGTAAAATTGGGGAGGCTGAAGGCTCAAAATTAAATAAAATTCGCAAGGAATTTTTGAAAAAAACCTCATTTGCTCAAAAGGGAGAGGCTGACGTCTCCCCAGTCTCCCCGCTTCCGCTGGGCCTGAATCAGTTATAAAATAGGGGGTACAAAGCGTTAAATAATCAAATTCAAACCTAACAAAAAATTGGAAAAAACAATTTGAGCCGCATAGTACCAAAAATAAGAAAATCAAAGCCTAAACAAAATATCTTGGTCAAAACAAAGGGTCTACCAAGAGAAGAAATAAAAATTTTTAAGTTCATCAGCATTCAGAAAATGGACTGCTGGTGTAGCTCCAACCATACTCAAGTCCCAACTTTCTTCTTTCAGATTTTCTAACCAATAAGAATCACCAGTATGGCACCACCAGATATTAAGAAGTTATTGAGGATCAAAATCAAGCCACGTAAAGATCCATACACGGATCAATTCAGTCGTATCTTCATGGTCAAGATGATGATGTTAACTGCCACCATCACTGGGTTGAGCTGGGCCAAAGATAAGGTAATAATAAACACTTCCTTCTTACAGACCCACTGGGGTCCACCTGGAAAAATTGGTCAAAATATCGTCCCCAGTGGAAAATTATACTCTAATTTTTGTCCCAACTAAAAATAATCAGAAATTATCGAAATCCTCACTGCAAACTATTTTTCCATCCCCACTGAATTTTCTGGCTCAAAAACAATGAAATTCAAATCCCCAGTGATAACGAACATGGAAATATCAATCCCCATCGAGTTTTGGTCTGTTATTTTACCCCCACTAGCTGAAAAAATCCTACCGGGTCTGTGAGAAGGGGTGTTAATAAATAGATTAATAAAGGCCAATAAAGGTATACCAGCAAATTTTATTAGTACTTGCTCCAAGTCAAACTTGAGATAACAAGGACTTTAATGTATGAAATTCCTGTTGATTGGGTTAAATTGTTTGAAAGTTGGAAGTTTCAGTCAAAATTTTCTCGGTTTCATTTTTTGTGCTCGGTCTTTTACAGTTTTTACAATTTTTTAGAGCAAGAAAAAACTATTGCTTTTAGGTCTCAATTGTTTTTAAATAGGTTCATTTGTGATTAAAAAAAAGTGATTACTGTTCAATTAAAAGAAAACGTTTTATCTGTGTCAGCACGATTTGTGAAATTCGTACACTCTAACACGATAATGGCATAACTACGATGAAACACGAATTTTGCACATAAAAATGTATAGTAAAATGCCTCAGTCATCATAAAGACTTATTTTTTCTCGACAAGAAATACTTTTAAGGCATTTGAAGGTCGTACAGTCGCTTGCTTCTCTTGAGAAGGACTTCTGGTTGTGCTTGTGTATAAAAAATGAGTCTTGACATTAGAAAATAGCGCTACGGAAAACACAAAACTGTCAACTGTTGATACACGTTTCCGTTCTCCTTGACCACAAAACTTGCTATGTTATGTTTTTGTTTTGGTTACCTCGAAAAAGGTGTCTTATGACTCTGTATTAAACTATAAGTGTTTGAATTTCTTCCATTTAATTCATCGTCTTTATACCTTATCGGCCCTGTTTACGCCAGCCCTAATTTAACACCGGCCTCTTTTACGCCGGCCCTTATTCCGCCACAGCCTAATTTTGGGCTTATGCCAATTAGGGCCGTAAATAACGCCAAAAGTTTTGGCCCTTTTTACGCCAGCCCTTTTAACACCGGCCCTTATTACGTCACGAGCCTAAAAATAACGCCAATAAGGGCCGGCGTAAAAAGGGCCTAGAGGGGCTCTTCCCTCTTTCCTACAATTGTAGGGTGTTTTTCTCATTGGGGACGAAATTTTGGCCAAATCGTCCTTAAAACAATTGATATATGTGTTCCTATTAAAATGCTTACTTTGTCACTTTGTTTGTTATTGCCGACCTAAAAAAATATCAGCGTTTTGATTGGTCGAGAGCATCGAGATATTTGCGATATTTCATATTTCTTTAGTCTGGAAATATGAACGCGTTGACTTTTGGGGGACTGGGTAAGCGGCGGGAGGAAAATCAAAACAAAACAGCCGAAAAGAACTGACTTTTGGAGAAACTGACTTGGGAATCAAAGGGAAAAATGCATCAAAAATATGTTCAGATTAACTTTTACTTTGGAGTTCTTCCATAAAAGACACTAAAATCAAATCTGATGAACTAAGAAATTATAAAACTACTTGACACCACCCAAATATTTTCAACTTTTGGCAAATTTGTCCGTGTGATAACCAAACAGTTTTTTATCCATGCATACAAAATACATGTTTTTTTTTTATAAGCAAGTGTCTGCCCCTATATCAGGCTCGCATTATGCTTAGCATTCTATTGTTCTCAAACAATAGAGCCATTGTTTAGGTGCCAAAAACTGAGCCTGCGTATGCTTATAAACGTTATGCTTATAAAAGAAAAAACATGTAACTTGAGATTCTTGAATGTTGGCCAAAAAGATTTCTCATAACATAACAAGGGAAGTGTAATGTCTTGTATTAAACCAAATGACGAGTGATTTTTATGAAAGTTCTCTCCTAATTCTCGTTCTCGACAACAACGTACGTCCTTGACTTTTCAACTCAACAATCATTACATCTTCCTTCTAAAATTCGAAACATTTAGAGCTTGACTATAATCAAGAAAGTATCCAAATTGTTTTGCTGTTGAAAAATGTTGTTCTTTAACCATTATTACAAGCATACATTTCCATCGTGGGACTCCTTTCCTCTGCTATTCTTTCCCTTGGCCATATGTCATCGAAACAAAAAAATAGAAAAAGACTGAATGTTATCAATCTGATTAATCCAATGATGGAGGGTTTCTTCTCCATCGAAACAATACTGTACATCATCTGCATTTTGAATTATCAATCTAGAAACTTTCAAATACATCTCTGAAAAATCTGCAACTTTTCAAAACAAAACTTCTGGATCGGAAATGATCGAAAAGTTTTGTTTTTGTGTGAATATTTTCAGCGGGAAGTTATCGAATGTTTTTGTTCGAATCTAACGTTCGAATTAGATTTTCGAATAAAAGCATTCGAAACTACACAGAAGCAGAAGAAGGCGGAAGTAAGTTTTGAAACAAAAAGAGGACAATTTTTTTGAGTCGACAATAAATTAGTTATCACATGACTTCTCGTGCAATACTCGATATTTTACTCGTTCCGAGATTTTACCGATATTTTTCCTCGCCTAAAGGCTCGGAAAAATATTACGGAAAAATCTCGGAACTCGTAAAATATTTCTCGTATTGCACTCGAAATCATGCGATAACTAGTACTTATTAAGCAGATATTCAATGGGTAAAAGTTGGTTATTGAGATTTATTAACCCGAGGTGATGTAATATTCAACGAGGCGGAGCCGAGTTGAATATTCATCACCGAGGGTTAATAAATCCAATAACCAACGAAAACCTATTGAATATATGTTTTATTATATACGAGTCTGCTAAATTGCGTGGGTTGCGTGGGTGCGTGGGTCAATATTTTTGCGTGGGTTAATATTTTTGCGTGGGTCATTTTTTTGCGTGGGTGCGTGGGTCAAAATATTTTTTGCGTGGGTCAAATTTTTTGCGTGGGTCATTTTTTTTGCGTGGGTCATTATTTTTTTGCGTGGGTCAATTTTTTTTGTGTGGGTCAAACTTTTTGCGTGGGTCAAAATTTTTGCGTGGGTCATTATTTTTTGCGTGGGTCATTTTTTTTGCGTGGGTCATTATTTTTTTGCGTGGGTCAATTTTTTTGAGTGGGTTTCTATTTTTTTGGTGATTTTTTAGCTAACTCGATTTTTTTACAAAATTGAAACTTTCGAGTTAGCTAAGACGTTTTTTTTGTCAAATTAAAATTTTCAAGTTATCTTTTACAAAAATGTGTTGTGTATATATCTACGAAAACTAAACAAAAGCACACAGTTTTTATGTAGTAACACCTTGTGGTTTATTTTACATAGCTGCACTTATTTACTATAACATTATACAGAATCAACACACACCCGTCTAATTTTTGTAGACACACTTCAGGATCACACTTTTGAATTTTAGCATGCTATATTTCAGGATTCCAGTGTCATGAAAATAAACACTACAACTTTAATTTTTTCCTCCCTTTTCTATTGCTTTGAAAAAAAGTACAGCGTCTTTATTTCGTCCAATTTTTTAAATTGGCCTTTAATGTACTTAAATCAAAGAAATTACAAGTGGGGTGGACGAAATAATTGACAACGATTAAATTGTTTAGTAATCGGTCGCCTAATGAATATAACTTTTGTAGAAAAATGTTCAGATTTTGTCTTCATTTGCTTTGTTCTTTAACACTCAAAGGAAACCCAAAAGACTAAAGCGTGCTATAAGAAGCTTTAAAGCTTCTAAAAAGATTCTATAAAAAAAAGCTTCCTCTTATAAAAAGACAGCTACAGCTATGCAAAATAAACAAAATAAACCAAAACGTGTTATGTAAAACACATCCAACATTTTGGATGTGACCAGTGCGAATTTCAAGGGAATGCATTTTTTCGAATTACATAGAGAATTTTGACCCACGCAAAAATTTTGACCCACGCAAAATATATGACCCACGCACAAAATATGACCCACGCAAAAAATAATGACCCACGCGAAAATTTTGACCCACGCAAAAAATTTAACCCACGCAAAAAATATGACCCACGCAAAAAAATTGACCCACGCAAAATTTTTGACCCACGCAAAAAATATTTTGACCCACGCACCCACGCAAAAAAATTACCCACGCAAAAATATCGACCCACGCACCCACGCACCCACGCAACCCACGCAATTTAGCAGACTCATTATATACCTAGAGGCAAAAACAAAACATTAATAATTGTGTCAATAGTCGAACGTTTCACATAAAACACTCCCATAATCGAACGTTCGAATGTTTTTCTTTTTTAAAGATTTTCTTAATTACTTTGAGACATAAAATTGTTCATGAAATTCACAATAGATTTTTTTAATGAATATCTTTGATTTAACAACAAGAACGACAAAAAGAATCAAACTTTGAATGAAAAATGTGAAAAAAAAATTCTACCGTGGTATAATAGCCATGGTATATCAGGAATTATTCGATGGCTGTTTTTGCCTACAGGTATATAATAAATCAATTTATTTATTTATTTTATCAAGTTCAGTTAAAATTTATAGGAAACTACCCCTTGATATTTTAACAAAATCGTCTTTACTATCTGAAAGGTCGTGAGTCATAAAAATACCCATTTTTATCTGTGTTATCTGTTATACCACTTTTCTTTTAGTTTACTTGTATCGTTCCAAAGAACCACGAGACAACGGCAGCTTTCGTTCAAAAAGCTTGTTGGATTAACGGTGTTTACATCTACAAGAATTTGAACCCTGTCTTCAACAGCTTTTACTACGGCATCCCTAAAGATATTTCGCATAATGGTAAGAACAGCTAAGGAACTTGTAATGTATAAAACTCATGAGTTGATAGATTTTTGAGCATATGTCTACTACATATTAAATCGCAGAACCAAGCACTCTTGAGTTGATAAAGCTCAGGCCCGGTGGAAGCGGGAGACTTCACTTTTGAGCAAATGAGATTTTTCTCTCGAATTCCTAGCGAATTTTATTTTGAGCCTTCAGCCTCCCCACTTTAACGGTTGTTCCGCCGGGCGTGAAGTTCAGTGCATTATTTTATTATGGAAGGCTGTCATAAGGCTTAATTAGCTCTCTCTCTCTTTTATGTAAAGCATTCGAAATTTTGAATAATTTCTCGAAATTTTCGTACTTTTTTATCCATACATTTCATGGCAAAGATGTTTGTAACGCGTGCTCTGCTGTTGTAACGAATTTTAAAGCCCACTTAAAAGTTTTATTTTTACATAATTGTTCCCGTTTTATATCAGACACATAGACTCAGACTCAGTTTTTTCTTTCCTCTTTCTGTCCAATCTTGCTCCACATCCGTGTCAATCCAACGTGAAAAAGCTTGTGAATTAAACTTGATGAGTAAGCAAACGATATCACTCCTTTAAGATCATTTAAATTTTCTTTCCTTTTAGGTGAAAACAATTATGGAGCCCTTTGTAACAGTGACAAAGACCAAAATTGTGATCCACTCGAGAAAACTTTTTATCTCCAATATCAATGGTTCCCACTTGGTGTTGCAGCCTTAGCTTTTCTATATTATCTCCCTTATTTACTGTACTGTGTTGTCAACGCTGATTTGATTCTCCTGAAGAACAGCATCAAAAAGAAGAAACGAGAAGAGGTGGATTACCAAGAATTGATTGATAAACTTTTCACACCTTCCAATTCGCCACATGGAGCTGCAAGAACTTTGTTAAACCTCTTGGTCAAGATTTTATACATCATTGTCAACGTTTTAGGGATAGTAACTATTGATTCAGCAATCAATGGTGAATATGTATCATTTGGAACTTCGTGGACAAAGTGGCTTCGTAAGTTTGTCTGATATCTTTTTGTTTTCAAATCTCAATTTATTACAAATTCATTGCAATGATTTGAAAAAGCATTTTTACACATTGTATTTACAACAAACTCAAGTCAAAGTTTTGAATGAAGCCGGACTTTGCAATCACAGTATGTATTCGTACTCTTGGATACTCGTGGCAGCTAAAATCCGTTTACTCATAGTACAAAACCGAAATAGCGGGATAAAATTCTATCGAAAAATCCGCTGGCAAAATCGAACTAAGTCTTATACCCTGAGTGTTATTAGAAATATGTACTTTTGCAAACTGTTTTCTCTTTAGGTCTTACACCTGACCAGCGACACGATTACACCGTACCACGAAATCCTAAAGCCGGACACTCCCTTTTACCAGCATTCGGTCTTTGCGAGGTTGTGACAGCAGCCAATGATCTGAAGAACACAATTTACAATAAACATACTTTCGTATGTGAACTCAGCCAACATGTGTTGTACCAATATATCTTGATCATCTTATGGTAAGAACGACCTCTTTATCTCAAATTTTTTTTAAAACACAAGCTGAAATATCTTATATACTTCATTCTAAAACATGTGGGTACTTCTGCTAATTTTATACGGAAATGTTCAAGAATCAGTATAGACCTTTTCATAGATTACGTCACAAACATCACCTGCCTCGTTTTAAAATTATTACCATGGTGATTAACCCCCAGCAGATTTTATTAAACTACTCTCTATTCATAAAGGGACATAATAAGGGACATAATAACCATGGTAATTGTTTGAATACGAGGCAAGTGATATTCATGACATAATTTATGAAAAGGCCTATTTGCTGTATTTATTTTCTCGTAGACAAAGAATTTTGACGCCGTTTCTTCCTGATATATTCGACTGAACACCCTTTGTGGGGTTCATCAATAAGGTTAATAACGACTCTTTTCGACCCTTTTCAATTGTACTCTCTCCACAGGTACATCATTGTTGCTGGTATCATCATTTCAATAATTGGTTTCCTCATGCACATCTTCAGTGATTTTACTGCTGCTTTCTGCATTGGTTTCCAAGGTCAGTCATTTTTATGGTTCCTTTCGTCTGTGCTAATGGTAACGAATAATTAAACGAGTTATTCTTCTTAAATGTTAACTATGGTTTTGTAAAAGGTTTCCGTTAACTTCAGTTACAAACAATCTTGGGAGTTGCGCGATGGCGACCAAAGGGCCTCAAAATGATGCCTCTCAGATCAATAATTTTTACCACTCTATTTTTTAAGCTCCACATAACTAGAGTGTTTTTAAGCCACAAGGAGGAAGATTTGTCCACGGACTTTCACGAATATTTAAGGGGAAAGACTTTTTCATCTGCATTTTCAATATAAATATCTTCACAAAAATATTTCATGGACGTACTATACAAATTCTTTTAACATATAGGTCGTGATATCAGCACACTGTATCGTGCTTTGAACACACGTGAACGCCAACTGTTGGACTTCGTACGCAAGAAGAACATGCCAGTCTTCGGAGAGTTGTTGGATAAACTCTACATTGCCAAAAACATCAAAGTGAGTAGTTAGCTCTTTATTACCGATTCTCGGGAATGATAAATCTTATCAAAATGACATCCCCTTCTCACAGACCTGGTGGGATTTTTTCAGCCAATGGGGATAAAAATAACAGAAGAAAGCTCGATGGGGATTGATATTCCTAAATTTTTTATGGCCGGGGATTTAAATTCTTTTGTTTTCAAGTCAGAAAATTCAGTGGGGATGGGAAAAGTATTAAATTATTTTGCAGTGAGGATTGGTTTATTTGTTTGAGGATTTGGTCCCAGTGGGAAGAGGTCCCAGTGGGTTTGTGAGAAGGGGGGGGGGGGTAAATTTTATCGGGAAAAGTGAAACAAAACACTTATATGGCTATAAACTTATGGCAGAATAAGCCTGATTTTTACAAACTTTTACAAACTCTAAGCTTTTGCCGAATCTGGATTTTTCTGGTCTTTTCTGGTACCATGAGTGAAGATTTACGTTCCCTTTTTCGGGAATCCCTAAAACACCCGGAATCTACATTTTAGGAAATCTTGCCCAATCAGTTCGTCTAAAATCGATAATTCTGTAAATTTATATTTTTCTTTTCTTTATAGCCTGATCCATTGAGTGAAGACCCTGATCAACGAGCAGCGATGAGCCGAAAAGAACAGATGATGGCTGACCAAGATTATTGAAAAAGAATACCACCATTTACCATAGCTTAGTAGCTATAATCACCAACAAAGATTTTTGTATTTGTTAAAATTCGGAGTAAAGTGCGTCAACTCAGTTTTTTTTATTTGATATTTTTAAGATTTAACTTTTCTAATGAACCTTGTAAATATCTGTTTTTCGTGTTTATTTTCCAATAATTTG
Organism: Clytia hemisphaerica; assembly: GCF_902728285.1. NCBI lineage: Eukaryota > Metazoa > Cnidaria > Hydrozoa > Leptothecata > Clytiidae > Clytia > Clytia hemisphaerica. Next base: position 1,740,190 of record NW_027103598.1, read on the forward strand.
ATCACACAAAATCAAGCCTTCCTTCATTGTAACCTTAACTACATCGAAAGTTTATATCTAATCTAAGTTTGCACAATTTTAAAGATTTTTGAAATTATTTTTGTTTATGCAGAAATTTGTCATAGTTTTTTAAACTTTTTATGATACATCGAAATAAATATTTTTTAAATAACTCAATATCTTATGACATGAGACTCCAGAGCTTCGCAGATTCTGTCTTTTGATATGATGCACCCCCTTCTCACAGACTCACTGGGAACCTTTCCCACCGGAAAAATTAGCCAAAATATCGTCCCAAGTGGAAAATTACTAATTTCTGTCCCCGTTGAAAATAACGATATAAGCAAATCCTCACTGAAAAATATTGTGCTATTTTTCCCATCTCCACCGAATTTTCTGGCAAGAAAACAATGGAATTCAAAACACCAGCCATAAAAACATGGGAATATCAATCCCCATCGAGTTTTAGTTCGTTATTATCCCCACTAGCTGATAAAACCGGGTCTGTGAGTGAGGGGTGTTATAATGGATTTATTTTCCATACAAGGGGCTCGACGAACCTTTTCAACTCAACAATGATTCTTGAAAATATGTGGAAACCCCCTAAGAAATGGTAAAATTTGTAGATATACCCTAAAAAAATCTTCTTACATACCTTAAAGTGAGGGTGGACAAACTAAAATCAGTCTTTTGCCCCCTGGAAGTTTTAAAATAACTTACTCTCTGGAAAAATAAAAAAGCTCCCCTTTGATCCCATGGAAATTTTAGCTAAGTCTATTCACGATAAGTGTGCACTCTTTTTTCTTTTACCTATAACTTTTGAAGGAATTCTTCAATCTTTATAAATTTGATATCGTTGGAGAGATATTTGTGAGTGGAACAATTTGAAATAAAAAAGTCTTCAAAAAAAATGAAGATGAAAATGAAGAAGAAAAAAATGAAGATCTTGTAGAAAAGTGCTATAACTTTCATTTTCACTGGAGAGATTCTTTGATCTTTGGAAGTCATCACTGTGAAAAAAATTCACTAAAATATTTATTCAATACAAAGTTATGATACAAAGTTAACAAGTGATTGACCCCAAAAAACAGCAGAAAACAGCGTTTCTAGACGTCAATTAGCTTATAACTTTGTTTGATATCTTTTGACTGAATGATTATTTTTGAGAAATTTTTTCACATTGATGATGTTCGATGATCAAGGTTTCGCTTCAATGAAAATGATAGTTATAGCACTTTCTACAAGATCTTCATCTTTTTCTTCTTCATTTCCATCTTCATTTTCAGAATTTTTTTGAAGATTTTTTTATTTTAAATTGTTCCACTCACTAATATCTTTCCAATGACACCAAATTTATAAAGATTGAATAATTCCTTCAAAAGTTATAGGTAAAAAAAGAAAAAAGAGTGCACACTTATCGTGAATAGACTTTAGATAGAAAATGAAATGGCCCAATCTTCCTGATCTTCAAAAGCTGGATATTAACATCGTCACATAAAGATGGATCATCCTTACCAGACACTTCGAATGGAATAATCCCAAACTATCTACTCTCGATATTTAGTAAAAATGTACCTCACTATAGCTTCTAGTTATCATATGCTCTGTTTAGTTGGCTGTCAGGAAGTAGGCTACGTCATATCTTCCTTCGTTCCCGGGGGAGGGGTACTAGGGCAAGATGGGTTATGGGAATGCTCCGCTGGTCAGGGTACCTTTTCCCAGGTAGGGTCGCAAAAACACCAAAATAGAAAAATCAGTCCCTCGTAGGGTGCCTTTTTTTGGAAAATTTGGGTAAAAAGTAGAAAATTTGAGAAAATTTTGAAATTTCAGTCCCATTCAGGGTCACTTTTTTCACAAATTTCGAGTCCGTAGGGTCCATTTTTCGAACCTCAGCAGAGCACCCCCGTCGGTCGACAAGGGTAGTAGGGAGTACCCCCCCGGGCCTTCGTTTCGAGCGTATAACTCCTAGTCCTACTCCCGGGGGGGGGGGGGGTACTAGGGTTGGTGAATGAGGGGTATGTGCGGACGGGACCTCCGAAAACCGACCCTTAGAGAGACCAAATTTTAGTGAAAAAGTGACCCTTAGAGAGACTTTTTCGAAAAATTTTCTCTGATTTTGAAAAATTTCCTACCCTTAGTGAGACTTTTTTGTAATTTTTTCTCTCATAATCAAATTTTTTTTCTAAAAATCGTGATTTTTCCCACCCTTAGAGAGACTACTTTGAAATTTCCTGATTTTTGTAACCCTTAGAGAGACTATGAAAGGTGAAAAACCCGACCCTTACCGTCCGCACATACCCAGCACCTATTTTTGCCTAAGTACCCCCCCGGACTCCATCCTACTCCTAGTACCTCTGGTATGTACACGACGTCGTGACGTCTTACAAGACACGGCAACGAAGCCTACTAGATGTGTTCCAACAAAAACTAAACAGGCTAGTCAAAAGCGCCGTCAAAACGATCCAAGATGGCGGCAAGTTTTGGAAGGTTTATTTCGCACATGTCTTTTTTTTGCTTTATGGTTATTTCTGTGTTTTTGGATGTAGGTAAGTACTTATCTACTCGTTGTGGTTGTAAAGATATTTCTAAAGCTAATTCTTTTATCCAAAAAAGGATGGAGTGAAATTTGGAAGGATACAGGGTATGTATGTAAACGTAGGCAGTCAGGCACATCCTGGCAAATGAACAGGGTATTTTTCACTTGTGATTGGTGGCAAATGATGCAAGGGGTCGAAAACAAAAGTGATGTAATAGTGCTGAATACCCCACGCAATTGAACCGGGATTGAAATATTTTGCTTCATTTTGAAGAACTGCATAGATGAAATTTTTTTTCCATGGGTCAATTTTTTCTTCGAAGATTGATTGAAGAAACTTTTAACAAAAAAATAAAGTTCCCAGCTTTCTACCTTTTTTCCCGTTTTCAGTTTGAAGTTCATTTTTATTCATTTTCACACTTTTAGCCTGAGACGTCCTATCTCATTTGCAGTGGGTGACGAAAACCCCATGCAAATGCTCACCCCGTTCATTTGCCAGGATGTGCCTGACTGGTAGGGTTAAAATCAGAAATCTCACGGTATTTACTTGACTGCAATGCAGGATTCTATAGAGGAACAGACTGATATTGGGCAGTTCAAGTTATAGTAGGACCCTCCCCCGGTAGCTCTTTTTTTTTTTGCTCCGGAACACCGGAAGTAAGATTCCGGAGCACTTCTGGTGTTCCAGAGAACTTTTGGTGTTCCAGAGCACTTTTGGTGTTCCAGAGCACTTTTACGATACCACTCACTGTGCTAATCATGTGAAAACTAACGCGCACATGCGTATTTTTAAAAAATCAGCCGACTCATGCGTCATGGAAGTGAAACCTCACGTTTTTCGAGATTTTGACCATCAGGGCAGTGAAGTCTAGATTGAAGATATTCTTTATTAGAAAAAGGGTTAAAAGCAGTCAAAAAGCAATTTACCTTACCTTCTCTCCTGAGTTGGAAGAGGATAATTACAAGGTCTCAAAAGAAGGTTGTCTATTGCTCATTCCGACATCGACTTATAACCTGACTGAAATTCGAGCCGTTACTAGCAACCCTGCGGGGCCCAAGGCGCCGAGTATGCACCCGGCACAGTGACAAGCCGTTACTAGCAACCCTGACCCTACCTAACTGTTAGTTAATCAATTCCAAACAACAAAACCCCCGGATTATTTAAAATGTCAGAATGAGCAATAGACAACCTTCTTTTGAGACCTTGTAATTATCCTTTTCCTCCTGAGTTTGTCCTGGTTATGCTAAAATATAACAAACCTTTGTCATGCTGTCTAATTACAAAAACCTCCAATCACTACTTCTCCGCCATCTTGTTTCACTTTAAATGTTGTGTTTTAAAATTCCTTAGCCAGTCACGGAAATCCTTGCATTTGCACAGGGTTCAACATGCGGCAAATGCAACGGGTTGAAAAGGAAAGTGAAGAAAAAACCCCGTGCAAAAACACTCGATCACCAGTTCGGGAAAATGCACAGATCCGCAATGCTGCGAAATTCTGCATCTTTAGCGTTGTGATATTCCGCAACGTTGCGAAATTCCGCAGCTTTACTGCTGCATAATTTCACAGCTCTGGCCTTTGGACTGAAATCGGCATCACAGGGCAGTCAGGACCTCATTTCACTTTATCGATATTACGCAAACGTTCGATTTCAAGCAAAGGTCTTAGCAACAGGGCGCACGTACATAGCAACGGGGCTGGGTAGAAAAATCTAAACATAGAATTCAAAAAAAATACCGATCATCGTATAGAGCACTAAAAAATACCCCCTTTCTATGTTTAGTTTGTTCTACCTTGGATTATAACTGAAAATATCTTAAAATAACCTTTGCCCGCTATCAGCCCGCGCGGTAATCTTTGCCCGCTCCAATTCTTAGATGATGAATAAGAGAGGTGCGCTTAGCTAAGCCGTGCTCGCGGGCGATAAATTTATGTTTACTTTTCTTGTATATTTTACTGGTATTTATTCAATGAAAAGGATGTTGACATAATATGCACGACGCTGACAAAATATGCACGGCATTGATTATGACATCATTAAATATGTCAATATCGATTCAACGCCCGTTAAAGAAAATAATTTGTAAAAAGTTCTTTTTATCGTAAAATTTAGAAATACGAGCAAAAAAGAGTCAAATTTAATATTTGTTTCCTATCTAGATTATATTAGCGTTAGAATACGGTAAATTTTCACGAAAAATATTTCGCGATGGCGGTACGCCCAATCGCGCCCACGGTAAAGTTCCAATTTTTAATTATCGGGAAATCGGGGAAATCGGTTCACCACGTGGATAAAAAACGTACGGAATGAAACCTGACAGAAGGTTTTTAAACAGATTTATTCAAATAAAGCTATAAAGGTTCATTACTTGTGGATCTTAAAACCTACATAAGCAAAAACGAAAGTTGTTGGGAAGGAAAGAGTAAACGCAAGACAGAAGGTTTGGTTGTGTTGATCAGGTATGTTTTTATTCTATCCGAACTAATGTTAAAAAAGACCAAAGAGGTCCTGACTGCACTGGACTGCAGGGCCTGGACCGGGGTCCCAAAATAATGTGCATTTTGAATAGGCCGATGAAATTTATATATGAGTTTACCGTCGGCCGCCCGCATCTCTAAAAAGCACCCGCATGAAAATTTCATTATTTTCAAAATTCATAAATTTTTCATTATTTCCATATTTCTTTACAACTACAACCTCTATCTTTGTTAAAATCGTCTCTACGCATGTTTACACGGGTAAACAAAGAAGATTTATTACAGAAAATGCTGTCGCCCTCAATCCTACAACTGCAGTGGGCGTCCCGCCTATATATCTGCCAAACCGCCCTGACCGCCATTTTAGTTTTTTGTAAAATCTAGCGCCACTGTAGCAATCAATCTTTATTTTTCGTTCGCAAAAGTTGCGAAGGGTTGAAGCGAAGCAAAATTTTTTATTTTGAGAGAGCATGATTGGCAGAAATGGTGGATAAGGTGCTGTTGGGAAAATAATGAATAATGAATAATGAAATCATGCCGCATCTATTTTTGGGTAAGTTCACGACGGTAAACTCATATGTAAATTTCATCGGCCATAACAACAGGAAACTTTTCACCCTAGTATTTTCATCTCCTACCTAGCGATTATTCATTATCATTCTTGGAAAAAATGCTATTTCATTCAAAAAAGCGCTACTTTGTTCAAGAAAGTTTTTGCCTGATTGTGCATGTGTTTAGAAGAAAATTGGAAGGCGATAATTTTGGTGTTGAGCCCCGGGGATACTCAACAATAAAAGAGATTTTAAGATTAATGTTGAAATGCGTATTTTTTCGATAAGTTTAGGCAACACTCAACAAAAAATGAGGTGGTTTTACTGGGTTTTAAACAAATCTTTGACAAATTAGCGTTTGTTTCTGTTCTAATATATGCAAATCACGTCGAAAAAAAAAATACATTTCTGCCTTTACTTTCACTTTGGCTTTCGTGTTATGCGATTCTGCTTGCAGTGATGCTTTTTAATGTATATAATGTGACAAATTTAATTTCATTTAATGATAATGGCTGAACCATCATATCAATATTTTTTGTAACCATGCAGCCCTGTGAATCCAGGTCGGCATTCGGCAATGCCGACTTGAAAGCCGACGTAACTTGAGCTGAAGTCGGCTTTTATTTGCTGATGTAATTTACACTCTAGGTCGGTGTGCCGACCTAAAGAGGAAAAATATTATTTGTTAGGTTAATCTAATTGTGTTATCATTTGATAACACATGATAATCAAGCCTCATTCCATTCTCTTTATAAAACATAAAACTTAATAACACAATTATAGAGCAGCTGAATTTGTTAGGACGGCTTTCCCGACCTAAAATGACCTCTAGGTCGGCAGAATTTTGCCGGCCTACGGCCGGTTTTGGTCGGCACTTAGGTGCCGATATGATTTTGTCTGAATTCACAGGGCTGCCATGTTTAAATGGTTTTTTAGTACGTGTTAAAAATCACTTGCTCCGGAAACACCGGAAGAGCTCCTTCTGGAGAGAAAAAGTGTTTTTTAAATTGCTGCAGAAAACTCTGGAAGTTTCCGGAGCGCCGGGAAGGTCCTGTTATAGTCTGTTACCCCCTTGTGGACGACATGGATTTTCCATAACAATCTACTTTTGAAAACTTCAGGATTTCCTTAACATTCTAAGACTTTTTACAGGAAAATCTTGGATTTTCTCAGATACTTGGGAAGAAAATAGAGCAAATTTTACGGATTTTCCAATACTTGGCAAGAAAAAAGCAAATTTTATAGATTTTCCGATACATATAACTAAATAATGAGGAAAAATCCTGGATTTTCCAAAACCTTTTTCAAATTTCTCAGGATTTCCAAGTGAAAAAAAATCCAAAAAAACCCTGTCGTCCACAAGGGGGTATATAATGGTTTTCTGGAACTGCCCATTAGATCACAGTACTCTACTTTTTAAAGAATTACAATACCACAAAGTCGGGTAAAATACAAAGTTAAATCAAAACAAAATGGTAGAGTAGAGCTGCGAGTGGAGCAGTGTAGTTCATTCGTTTTGATATTTTGCTGCTTTGATTTGTCAGTAATTTGATGGCTATGCAAGTTTCCCTGGACACCAGTGGACACTGGAGTAAATTTGAGAATCACGATCAGATTTCACTGCTTGGTAGCATCAGAAAGGAAACGTTTTTTTCTAAAAACATACAAAATGGCTACATGTGGACAGAAAAAACTCTTCAACTGCTATTCAATGTCCAAAACAATGAGTATGTTAGAAAGCATTTCCATAAAAATCAGTGAAATCAGGTACAATACACTATCCTTTGTCTGAAATATTGATAAAAAAGTTGATGCAATCAGTTTTGAAGTCTAGGGTTCGACCTCCAAAATCAAAAATAAGAAAATAAAACTCTACATTGTGATCAAAACATTAGAGACGCAGAGGAAAGGAGACCTTACATTGCAATCTAAACTTTGGAGGGGCATGCCTGCGGTTATAAACTTTGGCTGTTCTAATCTGTATTTTCTAGCTCCAGTATGAAATAACAAAGGAAACAGGTGTATTGAATCTTCAGATAGAATAAAAAATTCCCACATTTTTATCAAATGAAGACTCTCTAGGTCGCCACTTCAAAACAAAACAAAAACAAACTTTAGAAAAAAATGGCGACATGAAGAAAAATTCTGGAAAAAATATGCAGAAGGGAAATGAAAATGGGCTATTTCAAAACAAAGTATAAAGAGCAAAAATAAATCTATATACTAAAAGTCTAATTCTCTATGAGCCGTGGGGGAGCCATTATGGGTTTTTGAGATGGGTGTTCGAGAGTTACGTGATTGATTTTGTGGTTGGATGGATGGATGGGTGGTTGAAAACGAAAGCGAAAGTGGTCAGGGGAAGAGTGTGAAAATTAGCGTTTTTGTGAAGAAGTCGTTGCAGTGCAAATCTTTCGCAAATTTAAAAACGCACTTTCCCGTGGAAATAATTGACGTTTTTTGTTTTTTTGGGACCCTTGGGTCATAAGCTACCCGTTGACCGCAAAAATTTCAAAATTCGCGAATTGACCTTTGACAACATTAGGGGTAAAGAGACCCAATGACGTCACAGATTTGGGAAAAGCTTCAAAATGCGATATCTCGAGTTTGAAAAGGAGTTGGGAGGTCGGTGACCCCTCATTGGATCGAGAATTTTATGGAGAATAAGATAGGAGGGTTTATATGGCTTGAGTAGGACTTTGAAATTTGGCTGAATTTTTAGGCGTTTTCAGTTCATGACGTCATCAAAACAGAAAAAATGCGATATCTCGAGATTGGATAGAAGTTAGGAAATGGCTGACCCCTCATCATTTGATCGGAAATTTAATGGAGAATAAGCTGGGAGGGTTAAGAGTGGGTATATAGAAACTTTCAAAAATAAATAAATTCAAATTGAGGCTTTTTGGGTCCGATGACGTCATCAAATCCTTAAAAATACAATATCTCGAGTTTGATAAGGATTTAAGCAATGGTTGACCCCTCATTGGATCGGAAATCATCAAGATAATCTTTTCAGTCAATGAAGAAATACTTTCAGTGGAGTGGCAAGTTTATTACCCTTTCGATGACGTCACTTAGGTCCCAAATGACGTCACCAAACATAAAATATGCGATTTTTCAAGCTTCAATCATTGATAAGTGGTAATATTTCGTTTTTTCCGCTTAGAATTCAATCTTATTACCCTCCCTCACCATCAAAAGGGCTTTTGATGTGTTCAACAACACTCTACTCGGCGGGTGTGACGCCGGGTGACGGCTAGTTTAATACTGTACAGGGAAATTTAAGAGTTTTTTATCATCCTGATCAATTCATAATACCTAGTCTGTAGGTTGCATACAATTGTTGGGGAACTGGGCACTAGTATTGCACATGTTTTTATTCTGAGAAGGTTGCCTCAAACAAAAATCAAAACAAACACGAAGAGTATATACAGGGGGGGGTTGATAGTAAAATGTCAGACATATATGAGTAGTAAAAGGATTTTTATGAATTTTTACATACCACCACCCAGACTCTTGGAAGAGGTATTTTACTACCCTGTTTTACTAGTAAAAGTTTTTGGGACAATTTGTCATGGAGACCACCTATTTTTTGGTTGCTTTTCGGACTTATTTTACAAAAAAAGCTAAAAAATGATTATTTCTGTGACACATTTTTCACTTAGTGCAAAATCTAAAGTTTTGCCCTTAGAATTAAAATCTTTTTTATATTAACAAAAAATTTGTTTGCAGCAAACAACTTTCGAACAAATTTTTTTTTCAAATTATAAAAATTTTCAGATTTTTTCAGAAAAGTCATCCAAAAAATTCAAAGAATTACAAAAATAGCTGAAATTTGCTAATTTTACCAGGTTTACTACCCAGGTAGTAAAAATATTTCAAAATTTAACACATAGCAGGCATCGAAATAAGGGATAGAAATTGCATCGCAATTTTTTGATAAGCGTGATTTTGCATCCTATAATGGATCAATTTTCAACTTTTAGCTTGTAAGTAATCCAAAAACGCATCGCGAATTGCGAAATGCGATACGCTAATTCGATCCCTGCATAGATACCACCCATTTTAGTATTTAACTACCCTGGGTAGTAAAATTTTTTTTCAATTTTTCGTCACACCACCACCGTAGTAAACGTCATTATGTCTGAGATTTTACTACTGACCCCCCCTGGTATATATTCAATGTTGTCTAAAAGTTGGTTTAAAGGATTTTCAAAAAATTTAAACATAAGTGAAAAATTTGAATTAAAAAATTTTGGTAACCAGCAGGCCAGGGGACTCTAATTGATTTGTCTTTTAAAACACAGCTGTTTAATAAAAAGATAATTTATCCCCTTTGTACTGGACGAGGGAAAGTAATATTTTTAATCAATTTGTTATTTAATAGACCTTTTTGCTGGCGTTCCGCTCAGGCAAAATGGGGCCCTCCCAGCACCAGCAGTTTGCATGAAAGCGTAAATGGGCTTTTACATAGTTCTACTTAAAAGAATACAGATTACAGCTGTTGTTTATTTTGAGTGTTGTATGATAATAGAAAAAGAGCAGTAATGACAGTGTTATTCACAACGTAGGAAATCAAGCTTTCAGCAGCATCATTTATATACATGATATTGTATTTGCAACAACAAGGGTGAAAGTTATCAAGTTCCCTCGATCAAGTTCCTAAGATGATTAATTTAAATTTGAAGGCTTGAAACAAAATAAAGCGCACAGCAGCGAAAAATTTTCATTCCCGAGTAAGGGTTTTGATTTATTAGGCCTTGATTACACTCTGAAATAAAAATAATTCTGCACATGTAAAAGGGTCAGTGTTTTAGGTCTGGCAAAATTTCTGGGAAACAGCCTATCTGGTGGTGCACGGACCCTTGTTCCCTGCAAATCTTTTTCTTGGAAAGTTGTTCCTGGTTGTTCTTCAAATTAGTTTTTCAAGTCGGACTGGGTCAATTCTTTTCATCTATGGTTGAAAATTTAGGTAATTTCTCTCTGTTTTTAAAAATGTTGATTTCATTAAAAAGCGCCTGTTTATTTTTTCATAAATCCCTTTAAAAGTTTTTGGGCACATTCTTTTGCTTACAAGCAGTTGCAAGTGAAGTAAACAATAAAATCGTTTCGCAGCTTTAATCTTTGATACGCATTTGAGCGGGATGCTAGTGTGACTAACTGAATGAAGAAGAGAAGAAGAAGATGGGGAACTAAAACCTCAATTTGACAGATGTAACAAAATCTTTTTGCAAGCAGCAATGCCATTTCAACTCAATGCTAAATCAGCAGTGAAAACATTACGTAATGACTCCAATGATCACCTAATAGAAGATTAATTTCCACATGTTTAATTTTTGTCTTACTGAGTTTCTTAAAAAGAGTGCTTGCACATGGTGCCTAAAAGTACATGTGTAGGAAGTTTCTTTGATGTTAGCGCAGTAAATTAAGGGGAAAGAATAATGGTAGGGCATATTTTTTCAAACAATATTAAATGTGTTGAATGTGTTCCGATTCACTTGAAGGAACCTTCATTTTGTTTTTGTGATGATAATATGTAATAATCTTCATGCTTTCAGCTTTCAGATTAATTAAAAAGTCAAGGATGGGTTTCTTCAGGAGGCTTTGGCCTAAAGACAATTTTGCTGATAAAGCAGCTTTCACCTTCACACATGTTGGATTGATTGGAATTTGCCTTTTTCAATTATTTGTTGTCTTACCACTTTATCATGAAAACTTTTCAACAATGTTTTACGTTCACTTTGGATGTGGGCTCTTTATACTTTATCAAGCTTTTTCTAATATGTACAAGTCAATTCTTGTGGATACTACTGTAAGAGGAAGTAGTTTCAATTTACCATCTGTCCTTTTACCAGATTGGCGGTATTGTCCTATTTGTCAAGTAAATACACCACTAAGAGCTCATCATTGTAAGATGTGTGATGTATGTATAATCAAAAGAGACCATCATTGTATTTTCACTGGAAAATGCATAGGATACTTAAACCATCGTTATTTCTTCGTTATGTGCTGTTACTTATGGCTAGGTTGCTTTTACACTCTAAATTTTAACAAAGAGTATTACTTGGATGTTCTTGGTGGTTTCCATTGGAGTTTGATCTTCCAGCTTATGTGCCCAATGCTAGCCTTTTTATTGGGAATGGCCAACAGTCATCAGTTAGTTATTTTGGTTGTTGGTGGAGTAAATATGATGGCCATGTTCTTGTTTTCATGTTTAATGTGTTTTCAAATTTTCTTCATCTCAAGAGGTCAAACTCAATTTGAGTGCAAGAAAAAGATCAAAGATTACTCCCAAAGTTTTTTAGATAACTGGATAGTTGTGCTGGGTAAGAGATGGTATTTGACGTGGATTTCCTTCACCATTGAATCTGATCTTCCTGGAAATGGTACCCGCTTCAAGAAAGGCACATATGAGAATTTCAAGACACTTTAAGATTGCTAATTAGGACCAACTACATTTGTTTCTGACATTATTTATTTCAATGCTTCAATATTATTGTTATACACCTACATTTGATTAATCTTTAATTAATTTTTGAATATACTTGATTTATTAAAAGTTAGCTGTAGTTTTTAATGCGCAGCATTTATGATTTTTAAGATTCACTAATTACTGACTAAGGGATCTTCTCAAAAATATAATCGATTTTCGATTATTAAGTTCGATTAATGATTCGACTATTTAATCGAAAAGCTGCCGTCGTTTAGTCGAATAGCTTCGACTATTTAATCTCCTATATTCGATTATTTAATCTCCTTTATTCGATTATTTAATCCTTGTATTCGATTAATTAATTCTTTTTCGCTTATATCTTAGGGATCCTCTCAAAAATACCGAATTTCGGTAAAATGGTTTTCGGTTAAATTCGGCTGTTTGTTTTGGACAATTTTCCTACCCATCGCAAGTGAAAGAGAATAAAAAATGCTAAAAAATGATATATAAAAAAGTACAGGTTGTAATCCAATTTTTATCGATATTTTTGCCTTGAAGTTATATTTTTTTTCAAATGCTGTACTGTAACGTCAATTTTAACTTCACGTTTCAATGGAAGCGCAATTTCGAAAAAGAAATCCCTTTATTTTACAAATCACCGACACATATCTACTCATTCTCTTTAGCATTTTTTACCTCCAAAATAAATAAAACTTACTGGTTATCCTTGGGAGTTTTTGATATCCAAAAATGAATCACCATTAATAAAAACAAAGTTTAGATAAATAAAGTCTCCCATCGAAAACTGAATTTCGAAGGGAGGAAAGTCTGTAGTGAAAACTGAAGCAAACAAAGCATTCCATTTCCATACATACATACCTCTTACAACCATATCTCAATGTAATAAATTTTATAACTTTCTGTTTTCAAAGTCTTTTCAAAATATGAATAAAATCACAATATTTTAGGTTTAATTTTTAGAAAATATTTTCTTCTCAAAACCAAACTCACAAATGAATTCAATGTTTTGATTGCAACATTTTCGAATTTTTCGAATGCGTGACGCAATTTGATTGGCAAAAAATAGAACTCGCGCGAAAAACAATGCAACGACTTCATTTTTTAGATGACAAAAATTGCAATCATCTGCGCGATGATTCGATCTCTTATCTAGCCATTAAAAAAAACCTGGATGTAAAATTCGAATCCATTTTTGCAAACAGAATAATAGAGCATGACGTAACTTGTAAGAAAAAAATGTTGCATTGACCAATCAAAACGCCATGATTGACGTTTGCGAACAGAACAATAGAGCAAAAGATTGTTTTCTTGACGTAATGACGTATTCTTGATCTTGTGAGCGCTCTCCCTTTTATCCTTTTATCTTTTTTTTTGTTTTGCCCTTTTTGATTTGAACATGAACACAACGATGGAGTGCTATTTTCGAATCGAAAAACAATAACAAAGAGTTAAGAAGCAACTGTGTTGAGAGGTTGTAAAAAGATAGATAAAGATGGAAGTACTTTATCGTGGAGAGATCGTGGAATTGTTATCCAAACATTAAGAAACTTAAAGATGATGCGATAATGTGATTCACAAAAGGATTATTCTATCATTTCATAATTTATGATGCCCCTTGGTAGATCAAAAATCCTTAAAGGTAAGAAGAATTATGCAGTCATTGGTTGATTTGACTACGGCTTTTTGAAAATATTTTTTCTTCTGTCTTTCAAATCCACAGTAGACAAAGGCTTGTTTGCGCTGTTTTCGATCTACGTAAGAAAAAATAACCGATATTCGACTATGTTTTGCAAAAAATTCGATTATATTTTGGAATCAAAAGGATTAATTAATCGAATAATAAGATTAAATAGTCGAACCGAGGGGACTAAATAATCGAACTGAGGGGACTAAATAATCGAACTGAGGTGACTAAATAATCGAATTTCGATTGTTAAATAATCGAAGTACTTCGATTATTTAAGCGAATTTTTCGCTTAAATTCGATTATTTAAGCGAATTTATTTTTGAGAAGATCCCTAAAACCTGCTAAAACTGATATTTTTGTGTAAAAACCGTCCTTCTTTGCTCTTAATGATTTGATTTTATATCCGAAATATTTGTCACATCTACCATAAATGATGTACATCATTACTTTGAAATCTCTCTGTTATATACATTCCAAGATTTTTCTTCAAAGGAAGTAGAAAATTGAATTTAAGATATAGAAAAACTAAGCACTCATATCCATTTTAACAAAGGCCTTAAAGGTCAGACTAATTTTGTATAGAATTTCAACTTTATAAATTCTTTCAGTTTTTTTGTTATGTTTTTTTTATTTCAGATGTTGGATTAATATTTAGAATTCAGGATTTTATATTATAATTATGATGTTTTTCTTAGGCAACTTTATTGATGTTAATATAATGCATGTATTCTTTCTATCTCTAGTCTATAATTTGAATTCATTAGGTCAAGAAAAACTAGCACAGCAGAACTGAAATTTTGAGTAGAATAATTAAGAAAAATTCTTGTTTGTATTATATTTTATTTTTCCATTTTTTAGCATGCAAAAATATATACAAATCTAAAGCGAAAAGTAAAATAAAAAACCAAAATGGCTGACGAATCAGCTCAAAAACGGCAATGGGAGTATAAAGAGGTAAGATTTTCATATTTACATTAATTACATCTAATTGTCTATTTCCAACATGTTTGATCATTCTGATTTTCCTTTGATTTTGCCTTGTTTGTGACTGGTGCTTTGACACTATAGAGAACAGGAACATGCTACAGTACACAAATGCTAAAAAAATTGTTATTCTATTTGAAAGATAACTGTTCTATGTAGGATAGTATTTGCAGTTTTAATTATTCTTTTCGTTTTTCTAGAATTCCAATCTTGTATTGCAAGCTGATCTTAGTCTCATTGAGAGGCGTGATCGTGATGAAGCTACTGGTGAAGTCTTATCACTTCAAGGTCACCTGAGTAGTATGAAAATGGGAGACAAGTATTTACGAGCACGCCCACCAAGTCTCATTGAGCAAGAAGAGAAAAAAGCCAAGTAAGTCAAAGTTAATTAACTTCCTAATTTTGTTGTTTGTTTTCATTGAGATTTTCTGGGTTACACTCTTGGAAAAGGTTAAGAGCTTTAATACAAAAGGGACAGTACAGTACTCTCCTTTAGCACCCAAAAATGGATGCTTTCATAGATTGTTTCAATTAGAAGGTAAGTTTCTTCCCACTATCTATTGAACTTATCTCGGAATTTGGTTTTGCTGATTTGCAACTTTTCTTTATCAAAGGAAACCAAAGCTCTCTGAAAGGGAAGCAGATTCAAACTATGGCAAAATGAAGAGCTCGACCCTGTTGTCTGACAAAATGGAAGATATGGCTGGTTTGTTTTATCGTCCAAAAACCACAGAAACACGCCAAACATATGAAGTACTTTTGAGTTTCATCCAAGCTGCTATTGGTGACCAGGTATAATTAATGACCTTTTGAGAGTGTATTTTATCTAATCTAGAGTTCTTCTGAAAAGTTTCAGTAAAATTGTATTAATTGAGTACAAGGATACAAAACATGCCAGCTTCTCTTTTATCTCTCTATCCAATTTTAGCCAAGAGATATCTTATGTGGTGCTGCTGACGAAGTTTTAATTTGTTTGAAAGATGACCGAATGAAGGTGAGACAATTCAAAGATAAATATAATAGAATTATGTTTGCCAGCCAATGGTATCCATGATTAACAGACAAAACTTTAATTTTTTAAGATCTTCTTTTTGTATCGAAATAAAGTATGTCCATTAAAAAAGAAACCTAACTTGTTATCTCAATGAGTTTAGAATGATTAAAATAATTTTGAATTTCTTTATTTTGATAAAAGCCAATAAATTCTCTGTGTAATTTAAAAAATATTTTGAAAAAAGGATTTGAGTAATTAGGTCAAAGAAATTTGTATATGTTATGAAGATATTTATCGATACAAAATCTGTACAAAATCTGTACAAATCATCTTTCTTGCCGGACACACTGCAGCCCTCGAATTTCAAGTGGAAGTAAGCTGGCACGTAAGTCAAAGTTTTGCCAACCTAGCAGGACCAAGGGTTGTTTCTAGGTTGGCAATGCCGATCTGAGCTTTATTGTAGGTCAGCAAAGTTGTTTATAAAGGCTACGGAAATATTTTTATTTATTTAAAAGCTACAATGTTTGGTTTAAAGGTCGAATGCCAACCTGAAATTCTAGGGCTGCACTGTACTTCATTCTTTAACTTACTTGAAATTAGTGTTCATCTTTACCAACAGGACAAAGAAAGGAAGAAAGAAATTTCAAGTTTACTTGGCTCGATGGCAGAGGAGAGATATGCTCTGTTGGTGAATCTCGGGAAGAAAATCACTGATTACTCTATTGACAAAGATGCTATTGGCGATGGTGATAATTTTTTTGACAAGTTTATAACAAAACATACAATTCATTTTAACTCCCTTTTTAGATTTAGTACAACTTTCTCATTTCAAATCTATTAAAAAAACCCTGATTTTAAGTACTTATTTTACTATTTATTTATTCAACTTTTGCAGAAGATGGGATCGATGAAAATTATGGTGTTGCTGTTCAATTTGATGAAGATGAAGAAGAGGTATTGTTTTAACTGTGCTATATTGAAGAAACATTAAACTAAAGACCTTCATAGACTTCAGTCTACTTCTGGCTGAACTATTTCTTTTGATGATTTTTGATGAAGCTGAGCCAAGTATGAAATCACCAAAATTTAAAACAAAAAAACTACTCATAACAGCTTAAAATAAGAATATCATATCGGTTAGAAAACCAACATTAAAAAGCATTATTTCCATTGATGATACAATTTTTATGGCTTCCAAAACAGCTGAGCCGAGGGGAATGTCAACTTGTCCATCAACTACTATTTTGAAGCATACTACTTAAACTTTACTGTTTGCAGGAAAAAGATGTTCGAGAAGTTCATGATGAGTCAGATGATGAGGATAATGAAGGTGTAGAAGCTGATGCCGGTGGTACTCTCCATGGAGGAGTATGTCCTTTTATAAAATCTTTTTCAGCGAAGAATTTGAATTGCTTCCCTACTATTTCTCAACCTATTAAAAGGAAAATAGATCTTGGCAGACACAGACAGATATGATATGTATCGAATTTTCATTACAAACTGAATACCTTTACCTACAAATACCTTAAAAGCTGTTTAAGATGATTCATTTGCAGTTCATTTAAGTTTTTTCAAACATTAAAATCTATACTAAATCGATTCAAAGCTTGGAGGCAATATGATTAATCAAAAATGGTTATTCATTTTTAGCTTGATGATGAAGAAGGGGGCTTCAAAAAGACAAGTGATGTTTTGCATCCACGTCAAGTTGATGCTTACTGGTTACAGAGAGAACTCAATAAATTTTATAATGATCCTGAAGTTTCCAGATCGAAATCTGAAGAGGTTCTAGAAGTCTTAAAGGTTAGTGTGGATAACCTTTTTATATTACATTCTTTCATTTAAGTCTTGGCCTGCAAATCAGAAATGTACCCTTCTTGAAAATTTAATGAATCCTTCTTAGCCTTTGTCACGTGCAAAGAGAGATCTCGCTATCCACCCCTCCATTCAAACTGCTCATCAAATTCGAAAAATGACTGCTTATGAATTTATTTTCATAATTTTATTTATTAACTTCAATCATTTTAACTTTATTTTATTTAATACTTGTAGACTGCTTCTGATGAACGTGACTTGGAAAACAAGATGGTTTTGTTGCTTGGCCATGACAAGTTCTCCATCATCAAAATAATTAGGAAAAATAGAAAAATGAGTAAGTTTGTAATTCTTGTTTTACAATGTTTGTTCAAATATATTCAACAAATCAAACTCTTGGTTTAACCTCGGCCTAATCGGCGAATCGATCGTTGATTTTTCAAATAAAAAATCCATCAAAATAATATTCGTTTTTCTTTCTAACTTTCAGTTCTATACTGTACGCTGTTGGCAACGGTTGAAACTGTCAAAGAACGAAAGAACTTGGAGAGCGTCATGCGCAGTGACCCTGAGCTGAATGAAATTCTTAGTCAGTTGGTTGAACAAAGCTCTGAAGATTTAGTGCATGTAAGTATTGGTATTATTAAAGATTCACTGATGAATTATTTTGTCTGAAGCTCCTTTAAAGTTGTAGTGTGCAAGCTGAGAAGTTACAGAATTTTAGAAATGTGAAATTCTTAACTTTGAGATAATATATTCTATTTAACAGGCTGAACAACAGAGGAAAGCAGCTGCAAGAAAATCCAAGATTGATGCAGATTTGAATGCTTTGGAAGGTGACGAAAAGATGGTAAGAATTTGGCGAAACTCTGAATTCCCTACAGGTCATTTTTTATAGCCAAATACCTTGATTTCTTGAGATTCTTTATAATCACTGTTTTAACTTTTTCTGTATATTGTGTATGATAAATAAAAACTGGACTCGATCAAGGCTCGAAATAACGATGCTGGACAAATTAACAATTAGGAATTGGTTTGGTTATTGACCAAATCAGATATGGACATGTATGAATCAAAAATGTTAGATGCTTAACCTTAATTTCAAGTCCTCTCTAATCAAAAATTACATTATTCTATTAACCAGAGTCGATATGCGCGAAAGATGCTTGATTTGGAGGATTTGTCTTTCAAAGATGGTAGCCATTTGATGGCCAACAAGAAGTGTCAACTTCCTGATGGTTCTTTTCGTAAACAAAGGAAAGGTTATGAAGAAGTTCATGTACCAGCATTGAAACCAAAACCCATGAAAGACGATGAGGTGAGTAAGAAGCTGTATGATTTATATATTAAATAGATCTGCTCATCTTTTTGTTGTCGTGGGGGGGGGGGGGATGACAGATTAGACTGATTCGGTTGGTCTATGGATCTATAAAGCCCGGATGGCGTGCTTTGACTGAAAAGTGTGCCGTGGTTCGTTAGGAAATCCTACCTAATTCACGTGACATTACAATAGAATTTCGGTGCTTGACCAATCAGAAGCTCCATGGACTTTGGGAAACAATAGCAACAATCTTTTTTGTAATACTCACTTTTTTAGCTTAAAGCAATCCATCTAGCTCTTCGGGCTTTACAGAAATATGTGGTAGCATTTAAGAACAAACATATAGGTTGAATAGATTGAATATTTTATTATCCTGATGATGTCGATCTAGCCTTATGCTACCTTTTTGGAATCAGTAAAATGCTCCATTACCTTCCTAACTGTAGAACAGTCTGCAGCAGTCAAACTATTTTCAGTGTTACGTCTTGTCCATTATAGACCACTTGTCCAGTGGAAATTTTCCGAATTGGATTTCTGACTTGATAATATACGGAAAAGATTAGAATTTTAGTGAAATTGGTGCATAAATCACATCCAAAACACATCCCGTCCAACTTCATTCCATACATTACATTCGTAGCACTTTTTCTTCGTTCTAGAATTATGTCATGATTAACGATCTACCAAAATACGCTCAAGCAGCATTTGAGGGATACGAGAAATTGAACCGTATTCAAAGTAGACTTTGTGAATCCGCTCTAAAATCGGACGAAAATGTTTTGTTGTGTGCTCCAACTGGTGCTGGTAAAACCAACGTTGCTGTGCTGACCATTTTACGCGAGATTAGTAAACATATCAACTTGGATGGTACGATCAACACCAGTGAATTCAAAGTCATCTATATTGCACCCATGCGATCGTTGGTACAAGAAATGGTCCAGAATTTTGGAAAGGTTTGTAATCATTCTCCTAGTTCTTATTCTAGCTAAAGCTCGATTCTATTTAACAGAAATATCAGGAATGGGGTTTCGAAACTATGTAAACCCGTAACATTTCAAGGTCATGAAGTCCAATAGCATCAATTTTAAATGGGTATTCATTATTTTAAATGTTGAATTGCAATTACCTAAGGGTTGTAGCGAATGAATATTTTTCCTGCTTTATATATTTGTTTGAAGTCATATACTTATACTTTTATGCTTAGCGATTACAATCTTACGGTTTGAACGTGTCAGAGTTGACGGGAGACCATCAGTTAAGTAAAGAACAGATCGACGCCACACAAGTCATCGTGTGCACACCTGAAAAATGGGATATCATCACTCGTAAAGCTGGCGACCGCACCTACACTCAATTGGTGCGTCTCATCATTATCGATGAAATCCATTTGCTGCATGATAATCGTGGACCTGTCCTTGAAGCCATCATCGCCAGAACTATCAGACAAATTGAAAGCACTCAAGAACCAGTACGACTTGTTGGTCTCAGTGCAACTCTACCCAATTACGAAGACGTTGCAGCTTTCATGAGAGTCAACGTGGATAAAGGGTTGTTTTTCTTCGACAACAGTTTCAGGCCTGTACCCTTGGAACAACAGTATGTTGGCGTCACTGAAAAGAAAGCTATCAAAAGATTCCAGGCGAGGGTCCTTTTTATTTCATCCACTTTAGTCTTTCTTGAATGTAAATATTCATTCATTTTCAATCAAGGGGAGAGTCAGTGGAAAAGTCTTTAAAGACAAAAACTTCGTTTAATTATTATATAGATAAACACTTACGTTATTCGGAAAAACAATTTGAATCAATACAGTGCGATCCATCCTTCGCAAGCAAAGAACCTCTTTAATTTTCAAATAATTCCAAGCGTAATAATTCAGGAAAAAAACCACTGAGAGTATTCCGAAGACTACATGTTACATTTCTAAGTTACAGAGAAGTCTCGTTAACTCGAATTTCCTTAACTTGAACAAATTCGCGTTCCCGTGCGTATTCGAGTTATTGAGACTCCACTGTATTTAAAATTTTTCAGTGATGATAGTTTCTAATTATTTTCCTGTAGGTCATGAACGAAGTGGTTTACGACAAGACGATCGAGAAAGCCGGCAAATCACAAGTCTTGGTCTTTGTACATTCGCGTAAAGAAACTGGCAAGACTGCGCGTGCTTTGCGAGACACATGTTTGGAGAGAGATACTCTTGGACAATTCTTGAGAGAAGAATCTGCCAGTATGGAAATTCTCAGGTAGAATATCCAGAAATTCGAAATTTCTGTTTCTGAACTGTTTTTCAATCGTTCAACAATAAGGGAATTCATGATATGCACCATTGCAGTGTCCTCCACGGACCCAACAGCTAATTGGTCGAAAGTAACGTATTGATTGCTTTTACGTCCTATACAACCAATCAGCTGTTGGGTCCATGATGTAATGTCAGAAGACATTGCGATGGTGCATATCGCGACTTTTGTTTTTTTTCTTAAGTACTGTATATTTAACTGAAGCTATCTATTTTCCGGTACTGTCTTCGAATATCAAATAAAGGGGATTAGCTTGGTTTGCTATACCCTTCTTGTTCAAGTTTTCAACATGTTATTCAATCACTAGTGTCTTAGTGATGATCACAAGGGCATTTTTCACATTTGATTTTAATATGATATTTCATCGCAATTTGTGTCCTTCAGAACTGAAGCCGAGCAGGTGAAAAATTTGGAATTAAAAGATTTGTTACCATATGGTTTCGCTATTCACCATGCTGGTATGTCGAGAGTGGATCGTGCACTGGTTGAAGACTTGTTTGCTGATAAACATGTCCAAGTGTTGGTTTCTACAGCTACATTGGCTTGGGGTGTCAATCTTCCTGCGCACACTGTTATCATCAAAGGAACACAGGTACGAAATTCTCACAAAATTTTAGCCTCGTCATAGTTCTTGGAAACATAACTACCGGGCGACCCACGAAAAAGTATAAGAGTTTGGAGGGTAACTGTGTCCGAAAAAATTGAATTTAAACTAAATTCTCTTTTCGTGGTAAAGAGGAAAGGCAAACTTAAATTTTGATGTATCATTTTTTAATTTTGGAAAAGTAGTTATCGACATATGGAGGTATAAAGTCAAAAGTCATTATAAAAAACAGTCAAAAAACGTCAAAAAAGACAGTTGGTAGAACCTAAGCATAGACTGCTTTTGACGTCAAATTTTTGGAACCTTTTTATTTAACTTAACTACATGTTTTTTATAAGAACATCAGCATTTTCTGAGTATTTTTGTCCATTGTCCTTTAAAATCGGGTGTTTCAGAGTCCACAAAGCCTTAAGATGTTTGTAACTTATTCTTAACATCTTCGCCATCGAAGCCTTATGTTTGTTCTTATAAAAAAACCGTGTTTAATCAGTGCCTAATGCAAATCAAAATTTAAGACGTTAAAGTGAATTTTTAAATTTAGGAAGCAAATTAATAAACTTTACAACTGATTTCAAAGCCTTAGATTGTTCAAAGTAATAGAGAGTTCTTTTACGCCAGGTGAGTGTTATTCGGCTGATAGGCTTTGTGTGTAATTGACATCAGTATCACACTGTTTCTTAATTTCTCCATAGATCTACAGTCCTGAGAAGGGAAAATGGGTCGAGCTTGGTGCTTTGGACATTCTACAAATGTTTGGTCGTGCAGGTCGTCCACAGTACGATACCAAAGGTGAAGGGATCTTAATCACCAATCACAGCGAACTCCAGTACTATTTATCATTGCTCAATCAACAGTTACCCGTCGAAAGCCAAATGATCGGCCACTTAGCAGACAACTTGAACGCCGAAATTGTACAAGGTAAGTCAACCAGAAGGTGCTTTAAACACACCCAAGTTCTATATCGGGCGACACCAATTATTTATAAAATCTAAGCTTGGATTCGGGTTAAGATCCGATTTGTTTATTGGCCAACGGGAAATTTCAGAGAAAAGGCTTCGTTTATTGAGATTATGCCCCACTATTTGAAAATTTAAAAATTAAAAATCGGTCGACAAAATCTATACCAAGCATAACGTTAACAGTTATCTTGGGAACCAACGCCCGACTGGAAGGACCTGAATTTTAATGGTAAAGTAGCTCAAATCAAATAACCTCTTTCGTTGGTGGCGATTGACTTAAGCTGAATTCCACCTTTTGGAAGTAATTTCTCAAGAAATCTTACTAAAATGACATGCTATATCGGAAGCCAAATTCGCCGGTGTATAGAACGCTGCTGAATACTACTACTCAAATTTTACTTTATTACTGGATCTTTACAAATATTTTTTCATCCATCTCAGGTACAATCCATAACGTGAAAGACGCTTGCACTTGGCTCGGTTACACCTATCTGTACGTACGTATGCTGAGAAATCCAACATTGTACGGCGTCAGTCATGACGATCTGGAACACGACAAACTGTTAGAGCAACGTCGCATGGATTTGATACATACTGCAGCTACGGTACTCGATAAAAACCAACTGGTCAAGTATGATCGAAAAACAGGTCTTCTACAGGTGAGAACCCTCATCAAGAAGAATCATTCTTGTTTTATGCCTATTTCCTTCATGATTTGAACTTTTAAATTTTCTTCTAGGTCGTAAGCAAAGTTTTATTTGTGTCTGTACTCGAATATATATATATATAATTTTTGGATATATTTCTAGACGACAGAACTTGGTCGCATCGCAAGTCATTATTACATCACCCACGATTCAATGGCAACATACAACAAACTCTTGAAACCAACGCTCAGTGAGATCGAGTTGTTCCGAGTTTTCTCACTCTCTTCCGAATTCAAATACATCAATGTGAGGGAAGAAGAAAAAATGGAATTACAACAGCTCATTGAACGAGTACCCATCCCCGTCAAAGAGAGCATTGAAGAGCCGAGCGCTAAAATTAATGTTCTTCTTCAAGCCTACATCAGCCAGTTGAAACTGGAAGGATTCGCTCTAACCGCTGATATGGTGTACGTCACGCAGTCAGCCGGTAGACTCATGAGAGCGATATTCGAGATTGTCTTACATCGTGGCTGGGCACAGCTGACCGATCGTGCGCTCAATTTGTGTAAAATGGTCGATAAACGTATGTGGCTATCCATGACCCCGCTGCGGCAGTTTAAGAAGATGCCATTGGAAGTCACCAAGAAGCTAGAGAAGAAAGATTTCCCTTGGGAGCGTTTGTATGATCTTGGACACAACGAGATTGGAGAGCTTATCCATGCCCCGAAAATGGGTAAAGTCATTCACAAGTTTGTACACCAGTTCCCTAAAGTCGAGTTGGTAACTCACATCCAACCCATCACTCGTGCTACACTCAGTGTCGAGTTGACCATTACGCCTGATTTTCAATGGGACGAAAAGATTCATGGTAATTCTCAAGCATTCTGGGTATTCGTTGAAGATGTCGACGGTGAAAATATCCTTCATCAAGAATATTTTCTCCTCAAAGCTAAATACGCTGCCGATGAGCACGTTGTCAAGTTTTTCGTTCCCGTGTTCGAGCCTCTACCTCCACAGTACTTCATCCGGGTCGTTTCCGACCGTTGGTTACACGCCGAAACGCAATTACCTGTGTCATTCCGCCATCTATTCTTACCGGAGAAGAACGCACCGCCCACAGAATTATTGGACTTGCAACCGTTGCCTGTCTCCGCCCTAAGGAATCCCGATTTCGAAGCTTTGTATCAAGACAAGTTTCCTTATTTCAACCCAATCCAAACGCAAGGTAACTATTTAAACAATTTTTTTAAGATACTGAAATCTTTACGAGAGAAACTAAACAGCAACTTTGACTGGAACCACAAACTTTAAAAAGTCTAAATTATATGTACAAGGAAAAATCTTATCTGTAAAAGAAATTCGTTGTAACTGTACTTTAAGGATGTACTTTAATCATCTAACATATTCCCTGCTATTTGCTCCCACAGAAATTTCAACAATAGAAGGAACAATTTTTCCCTTTCCTGCCTGCGCGAGCACACATTATGAGGAATTCTTATACTTTGCTAGCGCACCCCTTTCTATATCATATAAAAGAATATCTTTTAACTGTATTTTATTGTTTATATTTCCTCCCTTTAGTGTTCAATGCACTGTACAGTTCAGACGACAACATTTTCATTGGAGCACCTACGGGAAGCGGGAAAACAATTTGTGCTGAGTTTGCAATCCTACATCTGTTACTACAACACCACGATGCTCGTTGTGTTTATGTCACACCCTTACAATCGTTAGCTGAACAGGTATTTTAATGTCACTCCACCCTCCGCGCTCCGTCCTGCAAAATATTCGAGGGTACTCTTATGTGCCAAATAAACGGGGGGGTTGGAAAAAATTTTCAAATCAAATAAACGGGGGGGACTTAATTACCGGGGGGGTTGGAAAATGGAGTTTTAAAAACCCTAAAAAGGGTCAAAATAGACTAAATTTAGGCTTTTTAGAGTAAAACAAGAAATTTTCCTTTTGGGAGCTGGGAATTTTTTCAAAAATTAATAAACGGGGGGGGGTCCTAATAACGTCCGGGGGGGTTGGAAAAAAATCAAAAAATTAACAAGCGGGGGGCCCCCCGTTTATTTGGCACCTAAGAGTAGAGTAGGAGTAACGCCGTCTTTGTTTCCTATTTTGATAATATAATGATTCTTTATGTTTTTGATGTTCTTGACAACCAGAAAGGGAAGGAACGAGGTTAAGTTAATAAAGGGGACTCTCTCTAATTCGAAGATCTATTATTCGAATCTTTCTATGATTCACTATAGTTCAACTAGTTCATGGTCCCGTCAATGAGAAAACAGTATAATCAAAATCTCTCCGTAATACGAATTAATTAGCCTTCCCATCGGGTTCGAATCACCGAAAGCCAAAACTGAAAAGTACCTTTGCCGTAGTAAAGAATTTTAACATTATCTACTATTGGGCTATTCCAGAAATAGTCACCCTATGTTGAGGATGTGTGACGTCCAGGGTGGTCTGGAAAGCAAAAAATCCAGGATAGCCTGGTTTTTCGAGGGTGAAAATTAGTTAGTAAAATGAGGTGAATATCCAAGGTGGTCAGTAAAATGAGGTTGAAAATCAAGGATGGTCAGTAAAATGAGGTCAGAAATCCAGGGTGTTCTTGAAAAAAAATGAAAACTCAACAGTTTATTAATTTTACAGGTGTTTACAGACTGGCGTAGTAAGTTTGGAATCATGCTTGGCAAAAACGTCGTTTTACTAACGGGCGAGACGAGTGCTGACTTGAAACTCCTTGCTAAAGGGAACATCATTATTTCAACACCAGACAAATGGGATGTCTTATCCAGACGTTGGAAGCAACGTAAAAATGTGCAGAACGTGAATTTGTTTATTTTGGACGAAGCACATTTAATTGGTGGTGAGAACGGGGTATGTTTTCAAAGGAATTTTTTGCCAATATCGGGTGACCCAAAAAACTGAGACTGAAACACCGAGGTCGAGTTCTTTTTTAATCTCCTGGTACAGTTGACGCTCTCATATTCGACATTCTATTATTCGATCCGCTCCATTATTCGATAATATTTAAAGTCACCGTCAATAAGAAACACTCATAAACGACGCTCTACTGTTCGATACACTCCCTTCTTTAATGGAAACTCAATTCCCCTTGAAAATCGAATTAGAGAGCGTCAACTGTATTTTAAAAGTTTGAAAATCTGTCAAAGCTCGTGAAAGGGATTGTCCTGAATCCAATAAAGGATTCTTAAAAACAACATATTTATGTCTAATTCAGTATATTCAGTATTTGATAAGGATCTGTTTTTTTATTAATCCCGAGAAATTTAGCAAATTTTGACTCATTTGAGTACTTTTAATTAAAATGACACTAAATGGTCTTTCTCTCTCAACTCTATAGACTGGAGTAATTTGTAATCCGTTTAATACAGTAATATATGCGATCATATTTATGGGATAACATCAGTACTTGTAAAAGCTACTATTTGTATCTTCCATTATTTTTTGCTTATTTCCAACTATGTTTAAAAAAATGCAAAATTGTAATCTTCTTTTCATTTTAGCCTGTCATGGAAGTGATCTGTTCACGTATGCGGTACATCTCTTCACAAATCGAAAAGACTATTCGTATAGTAGCCTTGAGTTCATCTCTAGCAAACGCCAAAGATGTCGCCCAATGGTTGGGCGTTAGCACCAACAACATTTTTAATTTCCACCCTAACGTACGCCCAGTACCTTTAGAGTTACACATACAGGTGAATTGAAGATTCTTTCTGACTTTTTGTTTCGTTTGAAAGTTCTGAACGTTGTCAAACCTTAGAAACGAACCCTCCCTCTCGCAAGTAGAACTATAACAGGGTGTCTACGGGACCTTGAAAACCTTGAAAACCTTGAAAATTATCAATTTTCTTGAAAAATTGTTAAAGACCTTGAAAAACGATTTTTATTCAATATCATGAATAGGAAGTATCGTAACCCTTTTCAGAATAAGGCAGTGGCTAGAGTAAAGGTAGCTTTTTTTGAAAAAATTTGCCTGCGGCGCTACAAAGTTACCTTTACAATGATGGGTTAAAGTCATTGCATTAAGGGGAATCGGACTAAAAGTTTTTAATTTCCTAAGGGGGTCTGAATTTTCAAATGTATTTGCTAAGTGAGGATACCCAGGCTTTCAAAATCGGTGCAGCTCTTGAGCAGTGAAAAGGTACCCTTACAGTGCATTTTACCGAACGTTTCTGACCCTTACAGTGTAGTTTGTTTTGATTTCATATCTTATTTGTTGAAGCCGTCCAAAAATAAGCCTGAGATGTTGACATAATGTGCAAAACAATTCAAAATGGGTGCAAATCAAAACTATACCCTTAAGAGCGGCACATGCAGAGGTTGGGCCATATGAGTGCCCTCCCCCCCCCCGGGTGGATATCTATTGAGGAAGTGGTCTTCCTACCTTAGGGGGGGTCTTCCTGCATCAAATATATCAAATGACGCAGGGGGGGGGGTCGGTAGTAAAATCTCAGACATATATGAGTAGTAAAAGGATTTTTACGAATTTTGACATACCACCAGCCAGACTCTTGGAAGAGGTATTTTACTACCCTGGTATTAAAAGTTTTTTGGACAATTTGTCATAAAGACCACCTATTTTTTGGTTGCTTTTCGGACTGATTTTACAAAAAAAGCTAAAAAATGATTATTTCTGTGACACATTTTTTACTTTGTGCAAAAATTAATGTTTTGCCCTTAGAATTGAAGTCTTTTTTATATTGACAAAAAATCTCGAGAATTTTTTGTTTGCAGCAAACAACTTTCCAACAGAAAATTTTTTCAAGTTATAAAAATTTTCAGATTTTTTCAGAAAAGTCATCCAAAAAATTAAAAGAATTACAAAAATAGCTAAAATTTGCTAATTTTACCAGTTTTAACTACCCAGGTAGTAAAATTTTTTCAACATTTAACACATAGATACCACCCATTTTAGTATTTAACTACCCTGGGTAATAAATTTTTTTTTCGATTTTTCGTCACACCACCACCGTAGTAAACGTCATTATGTCTGAGATTTTACTACCGACCCCCCCCCCCCCTGAATGACGAGGTTTCCAGTGCAACTAACAAATGAGAAATATAATTTCTATGGCACTAATTGCTCTACAACCGGGGGAGGCACTCAAAATAAAAGATCTATCATATGTGGCTCTAAAGGGTCCTTTTTCCAAGCTTGTCAAAGTGCACTGTAAGGGTCAAAATGAAAAAAGACAAGAAAAAGTGCACTCAAAAGGTGTAAAATTTGGTAAATTTGACCATATTTTGTCTTAAATGGTCAATGATTTTCAAGAAAATGCACCATAAGGGTAGATTTTTCCCCAAATTTTCTCAAATTTGGCTAAATATTTTCTGCACTGTATGGGTTTGACTTTAAAGGCCTTATTTCTGGCCTCGCCTACGGTTTGTAAGTCTATAAGTTATTTCTGATTTCTATTTGCCTCCGAATATTTGTTCTCACAATGTATATTTTAGTATCTTATAAATCTTATCTGAGAGTTGTGCCAACTGATTATCAAAAACCTTGAAAAGTACCAAAATTTTTGCCAAAAAAAACTTGAAAAAAACTATTAGAAATGACCAAAAAAACCTCAAAACTTGAAAATGCGGAAAAAAAATTTGTAGACACCCTGTATTAATACACTAAAACATTGACGTCATTGATGTCATTAATTAATGTAGTTATTAAGGGTCCTAAGGTTTACTCCTCTACAACATGCTTTTTTATAAGAAAGATGTTTTTTATTCAAAAAAAAGCAATCTGAAATATTTTATCTTTAGCACAATTCTGTTTGCATTCTTACCATCTTCTCTCTGTTGTTGAAGAGCCCATACCACACCCACTAAAATCTACGTCATACTAAATTATAATTTGACGATGGTGAGGGGGTGACGTAAGACGTTTTGTGCTGTGACAACGGGCATTCTAGGATGATCCGTTGATAAATAGTCCCTTAATTCCTTTGCCCCATTTTTTGCACCATAGGGTTTCAATATCACTCATGCTGGATCCAGACTAATCGCCATGGTGAAACCAGCCTACAAAGCAATCTGCAGATTATCACCAAGGAAACCGGTCATCGTTTTCGTTCCGTCCCGTAAACAAAGCAAAATCACCGCACTCGACCTTTTATCCTTTTGTGGAGCTGAAAATCAACCTCAAAGGTAGGTACTAAGATCGAGGTCCAGTTTAACGTTATGTTCGTTGTAGAAACACAATCCAAAATTTTAGCGACGGTACACTTAACAACGGTAAAAAGACCAACTCTCGGGGTAGCTTTAACTTGTTAGGCGGTCAGTCTCAGAACCTTTATTTGTTGTCTACCGCATTCGTGCACATCAAAAAATTATTTTTGCCGGTATGCGTGTCAAAACTAGTGGAGAAATCCGGTAAGTAAACCAAGAATGTTGAGTGAGAAAGTTTACCCATCCTACGGTACAGGAACCCCGTCTATCGTCACGGGTTATCATAACTATTTACCTCACTATTGACACACGAAGTTAAGTGGTATTTTGTCTTTTATCTATGATTTAGGTTCCTGCATTGTACAGAAGAAGATTTACAACCTCATTTGAAGAGAATCTCCGAGAAAACTTTGAAAGAAACACTGACATACGGTGTTGGATACCTACACGAAGGTCTCACTGACATGGAAATCAAAGTGGTCGAGCAACTTTTCTCCTCGGGTGCAGTTCAGGTAACATTTATTTAAGAGCCCCCACCCCCAGCGGTAACTCTGAACACGATATCACGCAATTTTTTGTCTTCAATCACGATCACGAAATCAGCAAAAAAAATGGCTAATCACGCATCCCTTTGAAAAAGCCCAAATCAAGTATCACGGCTCAATAATTTTTCAAATCTCAATCACGTTTTGATCTCTTATCACGCAATCACGAAAAAAAAAGTTCCCCAATCAAGTAATCACGCTACAAAAAGTCCCTATTACGTCATCACACAAACCGCTTAGGGGCCTCATTTAACGGTCAAGCCACGTGCTTCTTTTGCTCTTCACTTTTTTGGTTATGGGGCTGTGCGGTGTTAGACGTTTCCTCTGCACAATTTATCCTAAAATGTGTACTTCTGAAAATGATTCAAGATCAGTCAAGATACAGAAAATAGAATAATACTTAAAGACAGATCTCCTTAATTCGAATCTCTATTATTGAAAATCTTATTTGTAATTCGAACTAAATCATGGGTCCCCGCAGCTGGAAAGTCATCTAAAATGATTTCCGCATTTCAAATTTTTTCTATAATTTGAGAAAAATTCTTGGTCATGAATATCAAAATATGAAAATCAAATTATAGAGAGTCAACAGTAGGTAGATCGGGTAATCATGTTGAAAAGGATTACAGAACTATCATCTGCGCATTCTATCGAATACTCGCATAAGTAAAATTAGTGCCCTTTGTCCACTATATATTGTCAGTACGTGCTGGTACGTGTACACTTTTTCGACGAGACGCCCAACGTATTTCGTTTGTTCTCTTTTTTGACAAATCCCATTTCGTTGATTTTAAGGTGATGGTTGTTTCTCGCAACTTATGTTGGACAGTCAGCACGCATGCGCAACTCGTGATTATTATGGACACCCTTTTCTACGAGGGGAAAATTCACACTTACATGGACTATCCTGTCACAGACGTCCTACAAATGATCGGTCGCGCAAATCGCCCGCTCATCGATGATACGGGCAAAGCGGTCATCCTATGCTTGTCCTCAAAGAAAGAATTCTACAAGAAGTTTTTATACGAGCCACTACCGATCGAATCACATTTAGACCATTGTTTGCACGATCATTTCAATGCTGAAGTGGTCACCAAAACCATCGCCAATAAACAGGATGCGGTTGATTACCTTACATGGACTTTCCTCTACCGACGAATGACCCAAAACCCCAACTATTACAACTTACAAGGTAACCTTTTCTCTCAACATTGCGGACAGTTTTAATGTACTTTTTCTTTCAAGAATAAAAGAGTCATTTTGGGACTATGAGGAGCTAGAAGCTACACATGTCGCCTCTGTGTATGTAAATACCCCATTTTGTTAGTCTATGAAATGCTACCCTGTTGACAGTACACACTTGTTACAGAAAAATGGTATAAGTAGCGCCCAAAACTCGAAAGATTAACTTAGAAGAGTTCGTAGTGGAGGTTCTCGACTATAAAAACACACGCAGTATCCATTTTCTTCTCAGACTCGATTGAGAAAAGGACAAAAAGATGGAATATTTAACGAAAGTACATTTCCATATGGTTACTGTTCAATTGGATAAGACTTTGATAGAACGTCTCCTAAATTCTCTCTCTCTCTTTCTCTCTCTGTCTTTTTTTAGGTGTATCACATCGCCACTTGTCGGATCACATGTCTGAATTGGTTGAGAATACACTCTCCGACCTGGAACAGTCTAAGGTAACAAAGCTTTTTATTTTATCAAAAATATAACTACAACCTGCAAATCTAAAAATCCCACCTTTTCATCAAAATGTAGTCTTTTGGTTGTACTAGAATCTTTAATCCTCAGATATTATAATTTTATCGTCTTAGAGTTTCTGAACTTTGACCATTTTATATGGTCATTGTCGGCTAGTATATGGTATTGAAGATTTATTTTGTTTTGCAGCTTTGGTTATAGATACTCTAGATGTGTATTTTTTCAGCCCATAGCAGCTGAACTTCTCATTCCATAATTACATCTAAGATGCATATCGGGTCTCCACTTTGATAAGCTTCCCAACTTTATCTGGAACTTCACCGCCGCTAGGCTTCTTTTTTATAGATAGAGATTCTAACAAGTTATAATTGTTCTTTCCAGTGTGTTTCCATTGAAGATGAGATGAACGTGTCACCATTGAACTTGGGAATGATCGCCGCTTATTATTACATTAACTACACCACCATCGGTATGAATCAAATGAATTTTTTTGTCAATTTTTTTGAAGGTCTTGCATTTTATTTGTGTTTCATGCATATTTATGATAAAGTTCTGCATTGATGACACTTTAACTTTTGAATGGAGTTATTGACGATGATACATTCAGTATTCATACTGTCTGAGCTGAACTCTCAAACGAATTTATTGTCAAAATTTTGGAGGTCTTGCATTTTATTTGTGTTTCATGCATATTTATGATAAAGTTCTGCATTGATGACACTTTAACTTTTGAATGGAGTTATTGACGATGATACATTCAGTATTCATACTGTCTGAGCTGAACTCTCAAATGAATTTATTGTCAAAATTTTGGAGGTCTTGCATTTTATTGTGTTTTCATGCATATTTATGATAAAGTTCTGCATTGATGACACTTTAACTTTTGAATGGAGTTATTGACGATGATACATTCAGTATTCATACTGTCTGAGCTGAACTCTCAAACGAATTTATTGTCAAAATTTTGGAGGTCTTGCATTTTATTTGTGTTTCATGCATATTTATGATAAAGTTCTGCATTGATGACACTTTAACTTTTGAATGGAGTTATTGACGATGATACATTCAGTATTCATACTGTCTGAGTTGAACTTTCAAATGAATTAATTGTCAAAATTTTGGAGGTCTTACATTTTATTTGTGTTTCATGCATATTTATGATAAAGTTCTGCATTGATGACACTTTAACTTTTAAATGGAGTTATTGACGATGATACATTCAGTATTCATACTGTCTGAGTTGAACTTTCAAATGAATTTATTGTCAAAATTTTGGAGGTCTTGCATTTTATTTGTGTTTAATGCATATTTATGATAAAGTTCTGCATTGATGACACTTTAACTTTTGAATGGAGTTTATTGACGATGATACATTCAGTATTCATACTGTCTGAGCTGAACTTTCAAACGAATTTATTGTCAAAATTTTGGAGGTCTTGCATTTTATTTGTGTTTCATGCATATTTATGATAAAGTTCTGCATTGATGACACTTTAACTTTTGAATGGAGTTATTGACGATGATACATTCAGTATTCATACTGTCTGAGCTGAACTTTCAAACGAATTTATTGTCAAAATTTTGGAGGTCTTGCATTTTATTTGTGTTTCATGCATATTTATGATAAAGTTCTGCATTGATGACACTTTAACTTTTGAATGGAGTTATTGACGATGATACACACAGTATTCATACTGTCTGAGCAGAACTTTAAACGAATTTATTGTCAAAGTTTTGAAGGTCTTGCATTTTATATGTGTTTCATACATAATTGCGATAAAGTTCTGCATTGATGACACCTTAACTTTCAAATAGAGTTATTGACGATGATAATTTTACCAAAATTTGATTAGCTTTAAATGCATTCCAATGGCACCCTAACCTTACAATCAATTTTTTCCTTATTTCAATAGAATTGTTCAGCGTATCGCTCTCAGCGAAGACGAAGTTGAAGGGATTGATAGAAATCATCTCTTCCGCGTACGAATATGAAAACTTACCTATTCGACAACACGAAGATGTCATCCTCAAACAGGTTTGCTATTTTGGATGGGAAAGTACTACTGTTTTTTTCTTATGAAACTCAACGTTATAATCATGCCTAACCTTTTACAATGCTTCATTATAATGAGTTTTTGTATGACCTTATTCGTACAGACATGAATAGTTCTTCGGATGTTATTATTTTTAATTTTTTGAAACTTTCCCTGAGAAACCATCAAAAACAAGAAGGAAAGAAAGAAACCGAGTTGTTTCTCGCCAAAAGGCTTCTTGTAATTTCTAACTTGATTCAATTTTTCCATAATTTCAGCTTTCAAACCGTGTTCCGTACAAAGTTGCCAACGCCAAGTTCACCGACCCTCACGTCAAAACAAACCTGTTGATTCAAGCCCATTTATCGCGTATGCAACTCTCTGCTGAAATGCAATCCGATACCGAGTTTATCCTCGGAAAGGTAAGATCTTGAGCATATTCATGATATGCACCACTGCAATGTCTTCTGACATTGACATTGCATCACGGAACCAATAGCTCATTGGTTGTAAGTGACCGAAAATCAGTCAATACGTCACTTTCAACCAATCAGCTATTGGGTGGAATGGAAGAAATTGCAATGGTGCATATCATGAATAACTAACATAACATCACATGGTGTTTTGAGCATTCTGGTGACAACAACAGTCTATGCTCGCTTACCCAAGCTGTATTGATGAGACCTGGAAAGGACGAAACACGTGTCCGCGGATATATGTAATATCTTATGGCAAAGATAGTAGACTTAACCCTTCGTGTGCTCACGAGTGCTCACGAGTACCCATAGACAGAAAGTTTGGAAGATCTTTTAGAAAACAACTCAGGGACACGTTTTTGAACAAATAAACCATTTTTAATTATTTTATTTTCAAACAGGGACATTTCTGATGTTATGGCTTTACACAAATTAACGGATATTCTACCTGCAGACTTTTTTTGTTTAGCCTGTCTGTGCCTGTTGAACAAACCATCCATTTCACGTTTTTAATTTTTTGATTTCTGATGTTATGCTAATCAACCAATTTCTTTATGCTGCAAACTCTTCTGTCTAGCTTGTTTGTGCCTGTCTAACGAATTTTTTATTACATTTTATTAAATTTTCATTACCTCGTCCGTTACCTCATTTTTTCTTTCAGGCGATGCGTTTGATTCAAGCGTGTGTTGATGTACTGAGCAGCAACGGTTGGCTCTCTCCAGCTATTACGGCCATGGAGCTCGCGCAAATGGTCACACAAGCAATGTGGTCTAAAGACTCTTACCTGAAACAGATCCCACATTTCTCCACAGATATCGTCAAGCGATGTCAAGAGAAGGTATGTATTCTTTTAAGCTTGATTTACCTTAAATCAGTAAAATCTCCTTAACCTCGGACCTCTATAAATTAAATGATTCAAACAAATTTTCTTGTCTCTTCAGGTAATAAGCTCTTAGAGTAAGTCTCAAATTTTAAGTCGAATTTTGATAACTCGAACTTGTGTTTAATTGAGTTATGAAGATTCAAATGCTTAAGAATATTTTTGATACATATTTTCTTGTAGGAAGTTGAATCGGTGTTTGATATCATGGATTTGGAAGATGACATGCGCAATGAATTGCTCAGCCTTTCTGATCTACAAATGCAGGTATGTTCTGTTGTTTATTTCATGCCATCCAATTAGCGCTCTCTATAGTTTCGGTCCTTACTAAGGAAAATAATATTTCAAAGTAATAAACGTAATCAGGGTTGTCTTTTCATCATAGCCTTGCTCTCTGTGTACCTTTAATAAAAAAGACACAAAAACTCGAACAAAAACGATTTTACCTAATGCTCTAACTTTCTAGCTCCCTTTTTCGGCAACGATCCGACTTCCAATCAGAAGACTTTTGATTTCATCTTGTCTAAGCTTTTTGTCACGCGTTAGAATCCCCAGATTCCCCGAGATTCAGGGTCTATTTTTATAATTAGTAATGTTTTTCTCCAAGGATGTCGCGAAATTCTGTAATCGTTATCCAAACATCGACTTGTCTTACGAAGTTGCTGATAAAGATTCCCTATCCAGGTAATTTTGTTGATCGATTCTCGACAATAATTTGATGATAGTTTTGTATAAGACTTCATTGTTCTCAGTCTTGCGCTTTATCAATTTTGCTGCGAGAAAATATTTGCGCCATTTCCTTACCTAAGAAAGATATGAAAAGTCTAAACGTGAACCTTTTCCTAATTATCACACACACACACACATAACGAAATGTAATCCAATGCAAATAAATTTAACCCATTAATCTAACTCTGCGAGATGAAAGCTAAACACTACACTCGTCTAGTGGAATCTTCACCAAATTTAGTTCAGATCCATATGAATCGCAGTCAAATTAAACAAAAAAAATCGAGCTGACTTTCTCATTATTTTCTGATCTAGTGGACGACCTGTAGTGGTGAACGTCAACTTGGAACGTGAAGACGACCAGCCAGGACCTGTCATCGCACCATTCTTCCCGCAGAAACGTGAAGAGGGATGGTGGCTTGTCATTGGTGATCCCAAGAATAACAGGTATACAACTGTCTCCAGAATCGCCCATCTTAATTATTTATCGAATGCATCTTTTACGCGGGACAGTCATTACTTTCAAAGTATTTTTCTATACAATATGCGTCAAAATATATATTGAGAATGTTGGTTATTTCCTAGTTTTTCGAAATTTGAAGTTCGGGCGAAAAGTCGCTTTTGGGAGGGCTATTTGTTTTAAATGCAATCGAATTATTCAATTTGGGAGAGGTTTATAGACTTCCAGGCTATATTCTGAGCCTAAATGGACCATTCTTGAACTTTTGGTTCCTCAGATCCTTTATCCAGGACGTTTCACTCCGAACCCTGACTATTAAACAATCGAGGAAAACCTGGCCAGAATATTAACAAGCAATCAACCCGATTTTCGAATTGAAGTGTTTTAAAGAGATATCTTTTCGCTTTCTTTTTCAGTCTGATTTCTATCAAGCGATTGACACTCCAACAGAAAGCTAAAGTGAAATTAGACTTCATCGCACCGTCAAGTGGAAACCACGCGTACAATTTGTATTACATGAGTGATTGTTACATGGGCTGTGATCAAGAATATCCATTGAAAATCGCCGTTACTGAAGGAAACGATATGAGTGAAGACAGTGATGACAGTGATTAAACCCGAATCGGATTATCGGGTTTCATCGCAAGATGGGTAAAATGTATTCGGAGCATCTACGCTTTCTTCGGATAGAGTGCTTCATTTTCTTGACGATGAAGCATGTTTTTTTTGTATCGATTGTTGAAATACAACGAACTATATCCGTGTGAAATACAACGCTTTCTACTGAAAACATTTGATGCTGGAATAATTTTTAACAGATGATTTCATGCGAAAAACTGAATCCGTGAACATTTGATTATTTTGTTGGTTCACAAAACGGAACGTTTTTATATAATTTATATATAACTTGAAGCTATGCCATCATTTTTTAGACATTTTTACTTTTTCGTAATATTCATGATGATGATAAAGAAAAATAGATAAAGACAAATTACGTTGAGCTGTAAATTCATCCTCGTTATACCGTGTTATTTAATTTACTTATTCGAAGAATAAGCAATAATAAAAAATTACCTACTCGTGAAAAAGGCCCGAATTTCAAAGAGAGTGGTAAATTTTACGGTGTACTCATCCATCGCACCCTCTCAAGAAAAAAGTTGAATTTTTACAACATTTACTGCGTAGAAAAAAACAGTGACGTCCAATAGAAAAATGAAAATTGGTCGAAAAATTCTCAGTTCCCAAATTATCTTAATTCTAAAAAATGAATACTGTAGTATGAAAAATTTCCACCGGCAGAGCTGAGAAATATATTCTCCGAATTTTGCATCCTTTCGGAATTCATGCTCCTTCCCCTCTTGTAAATTCATTTTTTTAAAGTTTTTTGAATGACCCTTTTTATTTAACTTTTGTCATCAAAATTGAATTAATAAAAGAAAGCAACTTTCTGAACTTGTGTACATCTTTTATTTCTCTCTGAAATTTTGATGATGTTATGTTATAATGATTCCCAATTCAAAAAGCACGCCATAAACATAAAGACACCCCCTTCTCGCAGTCAGTTTTTCAGCCAGTGGGGATAAAAATAACAGACTGAAAGCTGATGGGGATTGATATTCTCATATTCTTTATGACTTGGGATTTAAAATTTATTTTAATTTTATTCAGTCAGAAAATTTAGTAAGAAGGGCTGGGAAAAATAGGACAATATTTGGCAATGAAATGAGGATTGATTTGATTGACTATTTTCAGTGGGGACAAAAATTGGAGTATGATTTCCCACCGGGGAAGATATTTTGACCGATTTTTCCAGTGGGAAGGGGTCCCAGTGGGTCTTGTGAGAAAGGGGGTGTATAAAGCGGAACCGAGAAGCGGATGATTTTCGAGACGCCACTCGTTCTTCGTGCTATGTAATAATTCCAATTTTTCCCGATTCTAACCCCGTTTTTGGGCAAGGGCAACATCAAAACAAAGATGGCGACCAAAATCAACACATTGAACGACCCTGCCGATTCCCCGGACTCCGGGGATTTTCTTGTTGCGTGTCCGGGGATTTTAACATTACTTTTTAGACTTACCCCGGACGCCCCGGACTGAACGCGCGGTCCGCGCGACGTACTTTAACGATCGCGCGGGCTCTTCTCAAGTTTTGAAAAGAGACCTTGGCGTGGTCAAACGCCGTAAGCGATAAGCTTATCAAAACTTATCACCCATATATTTAATAAGATAGGCCAATGTTAAACAGATCTTTCCGACAAGAAATCCGGCACGTGGAATTTCTTATCAAAATCGTCAAAATCAAATCAAGATGAGAGTAGAAATAAACAAGTCATGATAGATAGATAGATAGATATATATTTTACCAGGATTATAAGACTCCTAGGAAATATTTACATATGTAAAGTATAAGCAATAACTAAAGCATATACAATGTTTTTCTTTTTTGATAAAAACTAAAAGTACCATGAAAATGTGATATGAAAGAATTTGAAAGAAAGCAGATATTCCAGACCTTTGAACCTCACCCTCAACAGTGATGTCAACATCTCAAGGTAAGTTAATTTTTGTTCTTTTTTAATGCCTTTTCATCAGAGATCTCCTCACCCAAGTCCATGGAGAGTCCATTTTATATTCCCACCAGCCCAGCCATGGATATACCAATTTATAATTTAGTTTGTTTAGAGTTTGAAGTGAAAAGAGAAAGAAAATATCTTTTTTGTCTATCACTGATTCCAACTTTCCTAATCATTCCTATCTCCAAAAAAAGGGTTTTGGAATTTAGAAGAGGGATGTCAACACATGTCAACACATTATTAGACCAACTTAACAGTACTTTCTGGTATATACTTCCTCAGGCCAGACCCCCGCGCTCGATAGGATCGATCATCGGAACGGCTCGATGACGGATCGATATGTGATAGATGGATTACTTATCGATCCGGATAGGAGATCGATAGAGGATCGATACTCAAGATTTTTTTAAACTTATGATTAGTTATCGATCTATCATCGATCTATCATCGATCTTTTATCGATCTTATCGACCCTATCGACTCTTATCGAGTATATCGATTCGTCATCGATCGTTAATCGATTTATAATCGATGCATAATCGATTTATAATCGATTAACGATCGATGACGAATCGATATACTCGATTGAAATACTAGCTCGATAATGGATCAACGAAGGATCGATACTCAAGACTTTTTAATGGCTGAATCTTCCATCGATCTCCTATCCGGATCGATAAGTAATCCATCGATCACATATCGATCCATCATCGAGCCGTTCCGATGAACGACCCTGCCGATTCCCCGGACTCCGGGGATTTTCTTGTTGCGTGTCCGGGGATTTTAACATTACTTTTTAGACTTACCCCGGACGCCCCGGACTGAACGCGCGGTCCGCGCGACGTACTTTAACGATCGCGCGGGCTCTTCTCAAGTTTTGAAAAGAGACCTTGGCGTGGTCAAACGCCGTAAGCGATAAGCTTATCAAAACTTATCACCCATATATTTAATAAGATAGGCCAATGTTAAACAGATCTTTCCGACAAGAAATCCGGCACGTGGAATTTCTTATCAAAATCGTCAAAATCAAATCAAGATGAGAGTAGAAATAAACAAGTCATGATAGATAGATAGATAGATATATATTTTACCAGGATTATAAGACTCCTAGGAAATATTTACATATGTAAAGTATAAGCAATAACTAAAGCATATACAATGTTTTTCTTTTTTGATAAAAACTAAAAGTACCATGAAAATGTGATATGAAAGAATTTGAAAGAAAGCAGATATTCCAGACCTTTGAACCTCACCCTCAACAGTGATGTCAACATCTCAAGGTAAGTTAATTTTTGTTCTTTTTTAATGCCTTTTCATCAGAGATCTCCTCACCCAAGTCCATGGAGAGTCCATTTTATATTCCCACCAGCCCAGCCATGGATATACCAATTTATAATTTAGTTTGTTTAGAGTTTGAAGTGAAAAGAGAAAGAAAATATCTTTTGTCTATCACTGATTCCAACTTTCCTAATCATTCCTATCTCCAAAAAAAGGGTTTTGGAATTTAGAAGAGGGATGTCAACACATGTCAACACATTATTAGACCAACTTAACAGTACTTTCTGGTATATATACTTCCTCAGGCCAGACCCCCGCGCTCGATAGGATCGATCATCGGAACGGCTCGATGACGGATCGATATGTGATAGATGGATTACTTATCGATCCGGATAGGAGATCGATAGAGGATCGATACTCAAGATTTTTTTAAACTTATGATTAGTTATCGATCTATCATCGATCTATCATCGATCTTTTATCGATCTTATCGACCCTATCGACTCTTATCGAGTATATCGATTCGTCATCGATCGTTAATCGATTTATAATCGATGCATAATCGATTTATAATCGATTAACGATCGATGACGAATCGATATACTCGATTGAAATACTAGCTCGATAATGGATCAACGAAGGATCGATACTCAAGACTTTTTAATGGCTGAATCTTCCATCGATCTCCTATCCGGATCGATAAGTAATCCATCGATCACATATCGATCCATCATCGAGCCGTTCCGATGATCGATCCTATCGAGCGCGGGGGTCTGGCTCAGGGAAAATAAGCCTCATTTTACCAAATTATCAGAAAAAGCTAAAAAATAAAAGATTTCCTTATACTTGCTAGTGTCTGATTTTTGATATGGGTGGTACGTCAAGATGAGTTATATTTTCTAAGGAAAGTACCTGAAAAGGCCAGATTCTTATACAGATTTTGATCAGTGTATTTTTGCCAGATTTTGTGCTGTACAGTATATATTTTTCCCAAAATTCATCCTGTACTGTAATTGTATTTCTGTCCTATTTTGGAAAAACTAGGCTGGGAGGATTGCCATTAGGCATCAAGAATTACTGCATCTATTGTAAAGAATGCAAATTTCTGTAATTCTACTTGTTTAGGCAAACCAAAGTTGCTTAAAAGTTTTCAAGCTTGAAAGGTGAATTTAAAGCTACTAAAAATTATAATTCTTAAAATTTGACTGCAGCTTAGCATTGCGTAAACATAGTTTGCACCCCCCCCCTTTTTAATAGGGGGGGGATGCCAACTTTCTGTAGGGCCTTTGTAGGGGGGTACCGAGATCTGCCGAAAAAACTAGGGGGGATGGGAACGTAGGGGGGGATCAAATAAAAAAGGGGGGGACCTGAAGAACTTTCAACAGAACACACACATTTTAGATTAGATTTTAAAATGATCAAGATTAATGAAAAACGCTAGTTATATTCTGTCATTGTTGGCTCGTGACTATAATACTTCATACTCTTTCTTGTTGATAATTTTGCTGGTAGGTGGGAAAGCGAGTTTCCTTCGAAACGGATTTTCTGTAAAAAAAAAGGGGGGATAAGATTTCATTACAAAAGGGGGGATGGGTATATAGGGGGGGATGAAATAAACCTAGGGGGTTCATACCCCTCTGCAAACTATGGTAAAGAACATTTCCAAAACAAAATTCTTTGATGACGTCATAAAAGTAGTAGTTTTTTTTAGCAGGCTGTTGTACACATAGATCTCTAAAGCCCGAAGGGCTAGATTTGCGACTTTTATCGAAAAATGAAGCCTAGGTTTAGAAGGATTTCCTACCAAAGTCACGTGACTAAAATATGCAATTTCAACGGTTTGAGAGATGTGAAATAGCGTTTGCCGCCTACTTTTATCTCGCACTCCGAAAACATGGATGTTTCTGGCCTATATATGCAAAACGAAAGACTTGATATTTATATATGTATAAATTTGAATATAGGTGATAAATAGTTCCCCTGTCGATAGAGTTTCACCTGGCCTTTTCTTAGATAGCCCCAAACGATAAAAATGTTCTCATTTTTATTTAACAAAGATGGCGCGCAAACGCATATCTCCGGGGGCTACAATTCGTTGCTTGGAATCGGAAGTAGGAAAAAAAGATTTAGAAGAATTTGTGGAATATAACCTATATCGAAATAAAATGAATTGGAATCATCAATATGTTTATTTAGGGCTATATGCTACAGCTAATGGGTATCACAAGATACGTAATAAACCTAAAGCTAAAACACCGATGAGGGTTGAGCGAGAACCAAATAACAGCAATGATCCCAATGCGATTAGAATTTTTGGACCTTCACCAGTCGAGGAAAAGGTTATTGGGATGATACCAAGGAAAGTTTCCGAACATGTTGCTAATTACATGGACAGAAAAGTTATAAAGCACGTCACAGTATATTATCTAGGTGATTTTTATCACAAGCCATCACGTGTATTTGGACTGGGTCCAAAACTAAAGTGTTTATACTTTTTTGAATTCAATGAAATTGGGAAGCGAGATGAACTCATGAAAAAACTTTTAACTTTAGATTCGATAACTCTTGCCAATTATCCATAAGGCGAAACACTATTTTTTTTCTCGGCATTTCGTATAGTATTACGTAGGATATATTGTAGCTATATTTTTTGATACTTTCTTTATTGAAAAAAGAAAAAAGATAACTTTTTACCTACATTTATATCTTTTGAGCATCGCAATTTAGTTTGAAATATAAATGTCCTGTTTAGCCTGTTTATTCATTCAAAAAGTACGTTCGTTCAAATTTTCCTATTTTCAGACCCCCCTCCCCCCTTGTTCAGCGTTCGTTTTGAAGTACCCCCCCCCTTTGTACGTTCGTTTTTATCTCAAAATTTTTACCCTCTCTCTCTCCCCTCAAAAAAAATTACTTTTTCCTTTGAAGATAATTGGAGAATTTAGACAAGGCAAGTTCAAAGAATATGATTTTAGCGTTATTCTTTAATTTAAAGTGTTTGCTCTCTAATTATCTAATAATTACTAAACAATTACAACATACACAATTGTTTAGGAGATTAACAATTATCTTCAGTTATCGATTCAAAGAAAAAATGTAATTAGGAGATAGATAGAAAAAGATTTTTTTTCATAGACTAAGTTAAAAGTCACGCTTTTTTGCTGACCCCCCCCCCCCCCTCGGCGACGAACGTACTTTTTGAATGGCCCCTAACGTCAAAATTTTTCTCTGGCCACTTTAATTTTTTGTAGCAAACTTAGACAAAAACGCCCGCTATCACGAAAACTACCCCACTCGAACTATGTCAAAATGTGTTCCGTTGGGCTGATAATTTACGCTCGTTAACCTCGACCTCTGAGCAGGAGGAATATTAGAAAAGAGAAGATCAATCATAAAAAAGCCAAACATTATGGAACTACAAACCTTCATAAGGATGGCCGAACTCTTTTCTTCTTGGAAAGACAATCTTACCGTGAGAAGATAGCAAATCTTCTCTGGGTCCCTCTGACTTTTATCCTGGCTTGGGACAGGCTGGCTGTCCTTTGAGACAGCCAGGCGCATTAACCCTAGCAATCATTCTTAACAATATCTCCAGGTATACCGGCACGCGGCAGGAGAAAAAAAACAATGATAATCAAGAAAAGAAAGGTGCCCTCAGTGTACTCAGTAGTTGAACCCGACTGGGAATGAGGCACATCATCCGTGATTCACTTATTCGGCCGCGCGGTTCACTTATCAAACCGCACGGTCCACTTACCTGGCCGCAGGACCAATTATCTGGCCGCGTAATAACCGCGCGATCCACTTATTTGGCCGCGCGGTTTGTTTCGAAATATACCCCGGACACTTTATAAAGTCTCGGAAAATAATGTCCGGGGAAACTTTTCTCGCGCGTAATGGTTCCCCAGACATGTGTCCGGGGGTAAAAATGTTTGTTTTGATCCCCGGACATTTGCCCCGTATTGTCCGGGGAATCGGCAGGGTCGTCACATTGATTGTGGATTTATGGCGGGAAAAGATTGATATATTTGGATTGAAAAGGAAGATTAAAGAGAACCAGGATGAAATTTCG
Source organism: Clytia hemisphaerica (assembly GCF_902728285.1). NCBI lineage: Eukaryota > Metazoa > Cnidaria > Hydrozoa > Leptothecata > Clytiidae > Clytia > Clytia hemisphaerica. The sequence continues at coordinate 1,784,456 of NW_027103598.1, forward strand.
GTTGATAAACTTATTGGTAAGATTTAAACTTTTAATTTATTTCACTCAATCCAGGGGATGTCAATCGAACTTAATAGTGAAGTAGTAGGCCGCACAAATTTTTTGTAAATCAGGTTTGTTTTGATCCAAGGGATGTCAATCGAAGTCGATTGAAGTTGATCGAAGTGATTGCTCGAATCAATCGAAGTCAATCGAAGTGATTGTCGAATCGATCGAAGTCGATCAAACCTTTAAAAAAATGTAAATCTTCGATCGATTTCGATTGACTTCGATCGACTACAATTGACTTTGATCGACTTCGATTGACTTCGATCGATTGACCGACTACGATTGACTTCAATTGACTACGATCGACTACGAATGACTTCGAGCGATCGACTGCATCAATATTAAACGATCACTTTCGATCAGAAATAGGGTGGACAGGCCAAAATTTTCCCCTCAATTTTTAGAAACCAAACTAATTTTATTTGAAAGTCCTTACCTTTGTGAAAAAAATGAGGGGTCATTTATTAGAATTGGTTAAGTATTCCCAAAGTTATTCCATTTTCAAAACACAAAAAAATCACCTTTTCAAAGAATCGACTCCTTACACCACGCCAGCAAGAAATAATTTTCGTGAGCACCAAAATCACGCCAAAAATGGCGGATGAAATCTAGTCTTCCGTGTGGCGGGGTGTGGGGAGTTTTGCCGGTACGGTCTGAAAATCGACCCGATGACTGTTAAACTTTAGCTTATCGCTAATGAGCTGGAAATGATAGCTAAAAACTAATTTCACCACTAGAAAGCTGAAATCCTCAGCTTTCAGATGGTGTATGCTGCTTACATGAAAAAATCCGCAATCTTGTTGAAAAATTGCAATTCCTCCCATTTTTTCAAAATTCCAGACAGCCTTTAGGTTTTCAAATAAAGCAGCATGTGATAGATTGTAGCCTAATCTTACCCTGGTTTACTAAAAAAACCGCGATTGAAAAGATGAACCAGCTCAATAGCGACAGCCATTTGTTTCAATGTAGGTCGAGAATTTTCCGGTGCCGTGGTCAGCACTAAATCGCGTTTTCACCTTGACATCGAAAAACATGAATATCTTTGGAAAGAAAATAGATAGATTTTACTTGTTTCCCTGATAATTCCTGATTGATTTAAAAAAAAGAATGAACAGATTTGGATGATTCAAAGGTAAGTACTAATGCATTGAAGTTCATTTTTGTAAATTCTTCCTCGTTCCGCGCAAAAAATCCCGACGAGTGCGCACCCTATCAGAGAGAGAATCAAACCCACAAAAACTAAGCACTTCACGGTGCGAGGGTATGAGATTGGTGTTATTTGCAGAACTAACTTTCGCGGTTATTCCGCGAAATTCTTTCTTTTTCCTAGGGATTTTTAAGTATTTTTAACTAACGTACACTGGTGTAAAATCCAAGAATATGACCGCAATTATTGACTGTAAACCTCTTTTCTTAGGATGCTTAGGGGACCCGTCCATATTCATTTGACAACGCAAAACGTCAAATTGACGTTATCCTCTGAACCCCCCCACCCCCACAGATAACGTCAAGCGATGTACTGATGTATACCAAAAGTTGTAACCATTTTTCATCAAAGTTTTCCCGTTCCGTCGCAAAGTCCGTACTTGGTTGTACCCGTGCGTGTATGTGTTCTTTAAACTAATGACCTTTATTTAAAAAGAAATTAAAAGCTCCCCTTGGCGCTAGGTCGGTGCTGTGCTTTAGGCGTACCACCTTCAGTGTAGCTGGAACCTCGATATTCCAGGATTAGAAAAAGCTATATATACCTGTTATCTTTTTTCTTCAAAGAATCAACAAGCCATCAACTTCGATAAATTACACACATTTCCTCCGAAACTTTTAAAATTATCTGCCATTATGACTTTCTTGAAGCCGTTCCGAAATTAACCAATCGGGTTAGGTATCGGAATTCCTATGGGAATTCTTTTCCGAGTTTTGTAAAATAGCTAAGTCTGCAAAAAAACTTTTCCCGGGGGTTTGAGGAATAAACAGAACTGTTATCATTTGTTTTTACTTAACCATATATTTAAATTTGCGCTCAAAAATACTTAAATAAATATGTTAATGATATTCAATATACTATTTGTATCTCTCAGAAAATAAACACTTACAGAACAACATAGTTTATCCCCCGTGTTTGGACCATTCTATCGTGGGCGCAAAATAGGGCGGAAACTAAGTAGCACCCTCAGTGCAGCCTCATCTTTATTCGCCTGCGCTAAAACGCGAGCTAATCATTTTTTCTCGCGTGTGAAGATGAAAAAATTTCTGCTATGCGTTTTTTTCGGAACACTGAAAAACTCTAATTTCGATCTTCCTTAAGGTAAAAAGGTTGCGAGATTTGGGTTAGCGAGGCAAAAATCGCTAAAAAACTGGTAAAATCGTAATCCTCAAAAATCGAAGTTCCAGCCTCACTGACCTTCTTTGCCCACTTGTGCGATGTGGTTCGCTCGATCGCGCAAACAATGAAAATATGATGTAATGATATCATAGCGCAAACCAATGGGATTATGCGAGCAGCAAATTTTCATGTACTTCATACACGAATATGTTTTCGAAAGCTTATAAAGTATAGTGTGGTTGGTGGTTACAAATATCCGCGATTTTCACAAAAGGGAATACCTTTGATTTCTTATAACGTCAAACCTAACTTTTGAAAACCCCCCACCCCCTCATAACGTCAATTTGACGTTTTGAGTTGTCAAATGAATATGGACAGCTCCCCTTAGGGTTGATGGATTTAAGAAAAAATTTAAAATGAAATTTTTCCGCACCTATTTTCCTACATTCATCTCCACACTTCCACACTTTCATGAAAAGTAAATGTTAATAAAAACAATCTAACAAAGATTGAAATTACAAATAAGTGAATGAATAAAATGAGTAAATTTCAAAGGAAATTAATATTGAAAAATATTTTTTGGAAACATTGTGACTGTGAAAGAACTTTTCATCGATCAACTGTTACTTTGTAATCTAAGATTCAGTTTTGTGAATAAGAAAATAAAATTAAAAGTTATTTTTTTTAAAGATTTTTAACAAGTTCTATCAATTCTCCTTTTCGTGCACTTTTCTTGTATTTTATTTACGTTGTTTTCATCAAGAAAATCCTGTAGCATTTTCACAGTCATTCCACCGCCTGGACCAGCTCTCTTCGGTGCAACATATTTCTTCCGAAGTTCCCGAATTTTCCTTTCCTCGTTACGAGATGCTTTTTCAGAAGATAATTTTAACAACACAGATGATATCAGTACAGTATCATATTTCCTTTGTGATGTCTCATCACGACGTCGAATTATGACACTGTACGATGATTTTTTATCTTCCTCGTATGTCAATACAGCAAATGTTGATTTGATTCCATATTTCTTCATGATCCGTTCAACCTTGCCATACACGTACGGCTATTGATCATGTTGTGCCATTGGTGGAACATATGCACAAAAATCTCCGATATGGTGAAAAGCTATTGGGCTATTTTTCGCTATTTTTTGCGTGATGACAAATTTTAGCGATTTTCGTGATTCGTGATGGAGAAAATTTTTTTGCGTGATGGCGTGATTAGGGGTGCCGCTGGGGGGCCTCCTAAAGGTCGGTCTCCACTTGCGCGCGCTGCGATCGCAACTTTGGCTTCAATCATTTTTGCTTTGAGAAAAACGCAGCGTGCGCTTGCTTTTCAAGCGAGTGATCGTTACGTCAGATCACGCCAATGGAATTGCTTCATATTTCTTTTGATCAATAGCGTGGAAGCTTTGCTCAAAGAAGAGCTATCGCAGCGCGCGCAAGTGGAGACCGACCTTAAGGCACAAAGGAGACACAATGTGGGTGAAATTATTTGCCGCAAGCAAGTTACAAGTTACAAGTTAAATTCGATTGTAGAATCGATCGAAGTCAATCGAAGTCGATCATAGAGAGGAAAAAAAATGTAAATCTTCGATCGACTTTGATCAATTCGACAATCACTTCGATCAACTTCGATTGATTCGACCGATCACTTCGATCGACTTTGATTGACTTCGATCGATTCGACAATCGAATTTTTCGATTGACATCCCCTGGTTTTGATTTAACTATTCATTTGAGGGCTATGCAAGTTTCCCTCCACTGATCTGATGCAAGTTCTAGAAACTAAAAATTCACCCTGTTTTATTTCATTGTTTTATATTAGGACCCTCCCGACGCTCCGAAAACTTCCAGAGTTTTCCGGAGCAGCTAAAAAAACACTTTTTATCTCTCCGGAAAGTTCCGGAGCTCTTCCGGCGCTTCCAGAGCAAGTGATTTTTAACACGTTCTAAAAAACTGTTTAAATGTTAAAAGAAAAAACCGTTTAAAGGTTAAAAAAAATATGCAGATGTTTTAATAACATGCTTACAGTCTTTGAGGATGATGGTTCATCCATTAGTGAAATTGATTTTGTCACATTATATTCAAAAGCATAGTTGAAATTTTGAAAAAATAAAAAAAACGAGAGGTTTCACATGAGTCGGTTCAATCGCAAACGCTTGTGAAAGTGCCAAATATTTTACTATCCAATCACAGCAATAAATATCAATTGTTTTATTTTGACCAATCAAAAAATTGCTGTACCATTGTTTAAAAAAAAGAAGTATCCAATCAAATGGAGGTAAAGCGCTTTCATCCAACCAGAAAGGATTCTTTGAAAAAATAACCTTCACATCAAATTCCCGCTTTGTTTGAAAACTAAATATAAAAGAAATTCAACCCATACAATCAACCATTGAAACAAATAAAGTTTTATATCATCCAAGATATAAATATTGCATGGGAAATACTTCTGTCAATGTGCATTATATGTGTCAACTATGTACAAGCATTTTATTGTTGGAATAGAAAAGAGAAAAGAGGTAAGTCTAGCCTAGCCTAATTATCAGCTGTTAGGGGGCACAAAAAGAATGTGAGAGCTTATTTCGCCGTGTCAATTCAAGACCGACTTTTAAGTCCATTTTTTCGAAAATTGACTTAAGACCATAACCCCCTATTTCAGCATGCACGCTTTCCAAAAATGGCCTTAAGTCCACAGAATTCTAATGGGAAAGAGGTGTATTTTGCAATTCAAAAAAAAATAAGAATTTAGAATGTTCCATAATATCAACCATAAACAGCCTTAAGTCCTAAATTTTAGGGCAAATTTTATTTTCTATGAAGCATTGACATGAAATGAGTAGCCTTAAGTCCAATACATCTCAACCTTTAAAGCCAATTATCTCAAAATGGAAAAAATGGACTTAAGGCTGTCTTGAATTGACACGGCAATTTGTATCAAAAACAAAACATACAGTATTTACCAAGCTGCCTGGATATCCAAGCTCAAAATTTTAGAAAAAACAAAATTACCTCAACATAGCAACATACAAAGTTCTAGAATTATAGAGCTTGGTCTCCCTAGAGATAGGACGTCCTGTATTTTTATAATCTGGTGTATACAGGACAGGTATGACCTGTGATTATGATTTCTGCCTCAAAAAATTTACAGTGGGAAATTCGAATTTAGTGCTGTCCTCACTTACTAAAATAAAAACCAAATTTGGGAAATTGTGTTTTCTCTAAGAAAGTGTGACCAGTGAAAGAATAACAGGATATGATTGGCCGTCATTAGGATTTGGGAAATTCAAACTCTCAGCCCATACCATGCTATATATTTCGTCATCAGTATATAAAATAAGAAATCATAGCATGGATCTCCAGGCTACCCTAGAGAATGAAAGTGCAAACCCATGTTTCCAAAACTTTCCTAGCCAACCCAGGGCAACCAAACAAAAATCAATGAAAAACAGCCTTACAAGATCTAAAACCATTTAACACATTCAAAGATTGCACCAAAGTCCATAAACAAGTTATATCACAATGAGCAACCATGTCTACTTAGAAAATGAACTCGCCTCTGTTTCTTCTTTTTCATGTTTTCATGTAACAGGAAGCTATATCTACACTAAGTAGGGGTATTAACCTAATTTGTTACAGAATTTCTAAGTGTCATATTGATCAGGTCTTACAACTTGAGCAAAGTGAGCGGAAGCAAGTGACGTCATAATTGAAGTTTAGTGAAATCATTTGTACTGGATTATGATGCCATCACATACATAATATAGGGAATTCCAGGCTTCAAATCCCACACCGTATTTACTCTAATAATGGTTATAACCATGATAAGTGATTTTAGGTTAGTTACTTTATGAAGTAACCCTAAAATTACCAAGAATGCAGTCAATTAAAGTAAACTTTAGAAACACTCTTGAAAGCTACAAAGGAACGAGTATAAAAGAATAGGCTAGTAACCAAGAATTGTGTTCAAAAGCTCACTCAACAAAAACAAGAACAATAAATCAAAAAGTCTGATCAAGTCCTGCCATGAGCTAACAATAAATGGTAATCAAGTTTTATTACTGCAACGCTATATTCTAACATCAGGCAAAAGAAGCACTTATACAAAACGGAGAGAAACAACAACACACATGTGCCATATGTGAAGTAACAAACAGTGAACATAAAGAACTACACGAGTACAATTCAAAGATTATAAAGTTGTTTGTCATACGAATAGGATACCGACATTGGCCGTGAGTTATCAATTCTTGCCCACGCAGCAGTTCAGCATTGATTGTAAGGTGACCATCAAAATCAGTCACTTTATGAAGCTTGTATCATAGAAGTTCGCCTAAGTGGTAATGACTTACGGTTTTTTGCATGCATGTACCACAGCCGACAGCAGGCATGTCGAGAAAACACATCAGACTTAATAAGCGCATTTACGATATTTCAGCCATCAAAAAATATTCCCATAAATCTTTTAGGGATTTCAACTTCCTACATTAGGGGAAAATGGACAACAAAACATCAGGAAAAAGCAAGAGAGAATCTTAGATACTCCGCGACTCTTTCCTCAGAACGAGACGAACACACGATGCGTGGACCGATGAACCATCTTGGTTGAGCTCATTCTAACGGAGAAGCCAACAAACAAAATCTGGAATATATCAGTCCATTGGGTAAGCGATCACAGTTCCCTGACCTTTAGCATAGTCAATGCATATGTAAAGCCACATCGGAAAGGTCAATTATGATAGCTGATTTTGAAGCATGAGCAAAATCTTGAAACAGGTACTGGCAAAGGATTTTCTAGATGCGCTAATGACAAATCAGTCGAGGAACGTTGCAAGTTTTCAAGAAAAAAGTAAGCGAATTGCAACCGTTTATACCGCTCAAACGATTGGAGTGAGGTTGGAGAAGAGGAAGAAAGTCCGTTCCAAAGATCTCAACTGAAATAGCAAAGAAAAGCGTCTACATAAAAATGGATGAAAGCATCGCCGCGGAGAAAGAGAGAGCGCGTGAATACCCCTGTACGCAACTGAGTGACGAAAGATACACAAGCCCAGAGAAATTAAAACGAAAAATGCAAAATTCAAAACAAACCAAAAGTTTTCTGGTCACATGTAAGGAGCAAATGAAACTTCCAGTACGGGATCATCATTAATTGAGGACCAATACAAAATTCGTTGAAAATGAAGACCTGAAAAGGCGAATAATACTTCACGTCAATTCTGCAGTGTTTCAAAGAGAGCCTCCTGGGGCTACCGGACGTCAAGAAAGAATGAGTCCGTATCGTGAAACCATATAACAAAGAATGATCCAATCGAAATAAAAATCTAAATCAAATAATCATTGGTCCTGATGGAAGACATCCTAAGATCTACTGTCGTTATCTGACTAAGTCTCGAACCTCTTGCGTATAATGACCATCATAAAGGAAGGGTCTCTACCAAAGGATTGGAAGAAGTCCGTATACCATATATAAGAACAAAGGTGCTAAATCTGCAGTAAATTATCGACCTGTAAGCTTGACTCAATAGTATGCAAACTGATGGAGTCAATAGTGAGAAAGCATATTATGGAGCATCTTCTTGATCAACATCTTTTATCGAACAAGCAAATGGTTTTTATCAAAATCGTCACTGTTACGCAACTGTTTATACTTGATAGTGCGGGAAAGTACATCGGAGGGAAAGGATGATAGATCTATTTGATTTCGCAAAGGCCTTTGACACTGTACCATCGCGTTTATGCCAAAACTATAGCATACGGCAAAAGGTCCGATAATGTCTTGGGTAAAGCATTTTAATGGACGAACCCAATCAGTGAAAGTAATTAAATCATTTTCGACAACGGATCACGTGGTTAGTGGTATCCCACAGGGTAGTGTCCTTGGACCGTTATTGTTCGTTCTTTACATCAACGATCTTCCTGAAAGAGTGATATCATCATTTACTCCTTTTGCTGGAACCAAAATCTTCCAGAGGTCAACACTATCGAAACTATTTTCCAGCCACAGGATATAGAGCGCTAGTTAAGTGGTCGAAAGAATGGTTATTAAATTTCCATCCCGGCAAATGTCACGTACTAACTATTGGCAAATTCTCTGACATCAAACATGCCTATCCATATTGTTTGGATGGAAATCAGCTTGAACATGTTTTTGAAGAGAAAGAACTTACATTCGAGGAGCATATTGCAAAGCAGGTAAAGAAGGCAAATTCAATACTAGGAGTGATTAACAGGAGCTTTGAACATCTGAATCCATCCATCTTTCTAGTACTATATACTTCATTTGTCCGTCCGCACTTGGAGTATGCTCAGTCGGTATGGTCACCTAAACTTCGAAAATATGTTAATTTGATCGAGGGTGTACAAAGACGCCAAAAACGCGTGCCTATCTGCAAGATATTCCGATGAAGAACCTTGCGCATACTTGACCTCCCCACCTTAATTCAGGAGCCTTTTGTGATATGGTCCAAGTATCAAACATCTCCATACTACGATAAAATACTTTCCAAGTAAATTAGCGACTCGACAGTCCGAAAGGAGACCAAAATGAGCTGATACAAATTTTGGGAAAGAGGTCCAGGCGCAAAACCAATCGTTCTTTTACAGGAGTATACCAAACTGGAATAGATTACCAAGACGTTGTAGAGGCAAAGACTGTCAAAATCTTTAAAGAAAGACTCAACGAAGCTTGGAAAAAACATCCGAAAAGATTCGAGACAAGACAATTGTAATCAAGATCCGGTTCTCAGAGGCCCTCGTGCGCCTTGAACTTGTATACATTATTATTATTATTATTGTTATTATTATTAAGAGACAGGGGTGTAAGAGATTTATTTTCAACTCTCAAGTTAATGGTTTATTCCTCTTTTCTTTCGGACATCATGACTGACACAAAAGATTTTCAGTCGGTCAAATGTCTTTTTCAGTTGGACATTGACCGATGACCAATGCTTATTTGCAGCCCTGCTTCACACAAAAAATCAAATTGCAGCGATTATCTTGTCCCTCGGTAACAGCCGTACTGTAAAAGACAAATTTAAAAATTATATGTTTCATCACAAGTGACTTTAAATACAAATAAAATGGAACGTTCCAGTAAAACGAAAAATTAATGTTCGTGAACATTCTTCAGAATGTTTGAACATTCTGGAACGTTCTAAGAACGCAAGAGAAGGTTCCTGAACGTTTCTGGTCGCTCCCTTTTATTTACTAGTTTAAGAATGTCTTAAAACGTCTCAGAATGTTCCTGACCTTCCCAATGATCCTGACCCTTCTTTAATTAATGTTCAGGAACGTTTCAGGAACGTTCCATTTCATTTGTACCTCAAATTGCTAGTGATGACACATGACATAATCATTAAAAAGGTTTATGCTGGAGTAATTAGTTATTCAAAAGAAGGTCGCATTCTCTCAAACAAATATTTCTTTTAGTAGTTCTCTATCTTGACCTATTTACTGTAATATTTAAAATATAATATGGTTTTTGTTTTCTAGAAATGGTTGTACATGCAGTTTACAATGGGCATACAACCCAAGGAGTCAAACACTTGAAACAAGGCATTGATATTGGGGTAGGTAGTAGCTTTTAAAGAGGTTTTATATTAACTCTTTTATCTTCAAAGACAGTGCATTTTATTATTCTAATATTTTATCTTTTAGCATGAAACCAATTATTGCTTGATGTATTTCAATTCATCTACCAGGTGCGCCACAAAAAAGTGTCTCTCTTTGAAACTGATTTTCTCAAAATCGAAAAATTTTTAAAAGAATCATTCCTATCCCATTGGAAAGAAGAAAGATAAACTTAAATTTTGATGGGTCATTTAATAAATTCGGTTCATTAGATCAAAAGTTATGCTCGATTGAATAAAAAGTTACTTTCAGAAAGTGCTCGAAAACATTAAAAATCGACCTGTCAAATTTTTATTTTAAAACTAGCAATCTCAATAGGTTTTACATGATTAAGAACATTTTACAGTAATTAAACACATAAAATTTGAAACTGATGGATCAAAATGGTTTAGAATCTTCATCAAAATCATTTTAATTTACTTTTACCTAGATTTTCTTTAGATTTTTGGTTGTAGACTGGATAAAGTCCATGTAAGGTTGGATGTACCTCGAAAACCATATTTGATGTATTTTTCTGAATTTTACAAGATTATTTGGCTTTTTTCAACGAATTTTCTTCCTTTTAATGTAATTCAACCTTCCTTTATATAACAAAAGGTCATTTAGACAACTAATTATCATTTTTGATGACTAAAACGAAAATACTGATGCATCATGTAATTATGCTTCTGTTTAATTTGATAGGTCGATTTTTAACGTTTTTAAGCACTTACAGAAGGTAACTTTTTTATTCAATTGTGCAAAACTTTCGATCTAATGAACCAAATTCAATAAATGACCCATCAAAATTTAAATTTATCTTTCATCTTTCCAATGGGATAGGAATGGTTCTTTAAAAAAATTTTAGATTTCGAGAAAATTAGTTTTAAAAAGAGAGGCGCACTTGGTATAATATACAGTACATGTAATATTTTTGCACTCTGAATTTTGTTCTATGTTTTTACTTCATAGGTTTTTTCTCCAATAATTGTCATTGATAACATCACAAAGGTAAGCGGCAAGTTAAAATTTTTGGCTCCACAGTTCTTCCATGATCCTAAATTGTAAAAAGTTAGTTCATATAAATTGAAGCAAAGAATCAAATAAAAATACGGGGTACCATAAATAGAGTTTTGTTGTATTATTGATTGGCCAACATTTTTTACCAGTGAAAAAGAGAAGATTGATCTACCACTAGACCATTATCATGCCTTTTTAGCATCAGATCATCGGGCGCTGCCCCTCTTGAATAATGAAAACTAATGATAAATATGGCCTTTTTTATGAGAAAAACAACAGAAAAAGTGTCCTTTTTGGTCTAACGGAAGCTGTCTTCCCTTTCTTAAATTTGGCATGACCACATGAACTTTTTCTAATATGACTATAGAGAACACAACAATTTTATTTTCACCTGAAATTCATAAGTACAGGTATCAAATTGGATACATTTTTTATTCCACGAAAATAATTGAATAAGACTACTTTCTAATTAACGTTTTTCATTATAGTTGCCCCTCGGAAAAAAGATCAAATGTTTCTCATCTGCACTAAGTGTTTTAGACAACTGCACAACCTCTACAAGGTAATTCTTTCCTTATGAACATGATTCCCTATGAAATTTTCGTGTTAAAAATGGACACTTCAATTGGTAATATTTTTCTCATGATTCAATTATTTTGTTTAAGTGGAGAATAAGTATGCTTTTAAATGATAATTTAACTTGATAAGAAAATGTAATAAAGGCTTTTGTCAAAACTTATAATTTATTTTACAATTTTAGGGGTAAATAACCCTTTATGCTTTTGAATTTTACTGACTTTCAGAGTTTTAGTGTGTAAAACAAATGTTTAAAGTCAGATGTCAGATAGGCCTGGCTTGGGCATATTATATTATTATTATTATTATATTATCTTCTAAAATATCATAGGCATGATTCTGGAGATTTCTACTTCCGTTCAATATGTAAAGCCATCTCTAGAGCAACTATTTGGGTACTGGAAAACACGATTGAAGTGTACCAAATGTTATACAATGTAAGCTCTACTCAACATCCAAATTTTGTATACTTTAAGTGAGCGCTTATCTTTGTTTTGCTTTCCATTTTCCAAACAATGCTTCTTTTGGTACAGAGGTACTTTGAAGCCTGATCTCAGCTATATAATTAGTTTCTCATTGTGTTTGTGCTCTTTAAACATGCTTCAGAATGTATCTTGACATATTTTTCAGATATACAATTAATGATATTCTTTTCTATTCCTTAAAAGGCACTAAGTAATGAATTGATGCACCCAGATCCAGAAACTTTCCTAGATGTCATTGAAAAATCGCAAAAATTTCTCAACAAATTGATATGCGATTCTTTTTACCAAGATTTAAATTTTATTGGAAAGCTCTCTTTTGCAGGTAAATCACATTCTCTGGTATGCTGGTGTTTGGATTGTTTTTTTAACTCTTTCAAAGGTGACTCGGAATTGTCCAGTTTTATTTGATGAACCCCTTTCTCCATATTCAAAATGGTTTCAAACATTTCTACTCACCAGATGAGATGGAGTTTTTTTAAATACTTTAATTATTGGTCATTTGAAGTAATAAGAATGACGCGTTCTTTAGAAAAAGTACCAAAATTGTTTTATTACTGGTCATAAAGGACCAACCAAATCGAATAAGAGCTTATAAAAACTCCATCTTGTTCCATACTCACACCTTTATTTTCTAGTGTGGACAAGCATGTGCTCATTTTTTTAATCATCTGAACTTTTTTCTAGATGAGTACCCATCATTACAAAATCATGTCAATGAGATTTTGAGTCTTCAATATGATAGAATTAATCAAAATCAATTGTTTTCAAAATATGAGTCAAACTTAAAAGAACTTGTTACGTTGATGACAAGGTAAGCTTTTGAAAAACTATCTGGGTAAGTTGTGTTTTCAGTAGTAATTGTGTGAATATGTTAGGCCCATTTATGATTTTCTTCACACTCAGTTTATTGCATTTATCAATCAGTGACACTCATACCAAAATAAGCCTTATCAAAGCTCATAGTTTTTCAAAAATAAAATCTAATTGAAATATATTTTGTTCTATAGATTCCTAGACACTTCTACAACATTTGCAAACTATCAACAACTACCAGGTGAAAGCCCTTCGCAAGAAATTTTCACATTCCTACAATTTCAAGTGAGTTTTCACTATTGATCCCTATTACCCTCTTTTAATACCAAGAGACAAATTACTCTTTATTTATCTTTTTTTCACCTCAATGAACCAAAAAGTAAATTGAGCGGCCAAATGTTTTATGTATTTTTTCGAGGGCTATAGTACAATATCTTTCTTTTTGACACATTTAACTTTTTTGTAGAGATAGTTAAAGCAGGTGCTTTTTTTGTTTTTATAGACATTGGAATATATCTGTTTACCAGCAAGTAAGCAAACAGACATTTTGGATACTTGGCTTAAAATGGAGGTGAAAATTTTTTTTTAATTTTGTTTTGACTTGGTTGTAATTGATTTACGATTCTTTTGATAAATCTTTTAATAACTTTTCAAGTATTCTTTTAGCAAGTATTTGCAGAAATTATTCAAATTAAATCATTAAACCAATAATTACCACTAAGTCATTAAGAAAATCTGTTCTTTGTAATTTTCAGAACTTGAATGTCAACCAGTTAGTCATTGATCTTGTAAAATTTTCGATACACAATATTTTGGTTCATAAGAATTCCAGTCATTTGGAGCAAATGATGTTTATTGGATATTTTCTCATAAAGGTAAACTCTTTACTCCATTTATTATGCTTGAAAGATTTTTTTGCATTGAGAGACACAAGTTTCATTTATCTTATATCTACTTCAGAAAGAGGTTGATTTTTGGACCTACCCCGGTGGAGGTCCTATAAATTAACCTTTGTCCGTTCGTTCGTTCGTTCGTTCGTTTGTTATTAGCTTTCCTCATGATTGGCTCATTAGTTTTTTCTGATTTTTTGCACAAAGATGCATAACTATAAACCCTCGAATGTGACGGAGCCCGATTTTCAAAAAAAAAAATTTTTGGGCAAATTTGGGCCAAAAAACGGCTAAAAAACGGGTTTTTTGGACTTTGTGAAAAATTAGGTCGTTAATTTTTTCTGATTTTTTGCATGTAAGTAGGGTACCATCGTAGGTAAAAGATAGTTTAAAGCAGATTTTTGCAAAAAAATTTTGTTGGCTCAAAAAACGCATGTTTATCTATAAGAATCACTATTAATAAGCATACATCAATGTTCTTAGTCAAATTACTCAATTTTTTTATGAGATAGATGTTTTTCTTTGCTCAGGAGGGCTTACTTTTAAAAAATATGTGTGTTTAGACATGAAATTTTTGTTGCTTGGCGTGTTTTTATAGGAAAATAGGCCAAATTCGATATTCTTTTATAAGCACATTATCAATTACTTAGGTATTAGCTTTTCTCGAGATTGGCTCTTTCATTCTTTATGATTTTTTGAACAAAGATGCATAACTATAAACCCTCGAATGTGACGGAGCCCGATTTTGAAAAAAAAAATTTGTGGGCAAATTTCAGCTAAAAAACGGCTAAAAAAAGGGTTTATTGGACTTTGTGAAATATTGGATCATTGTTTTTTCTGACTTTTTGCATGAAAGTAGGTAAAAGATGGCTCAAGCAGATTTTTGTAAAAAAATAATTTTTCAGCTCAAAAAACGCATCTTTATCTATAAGAATCACTATTAATAAGCATACATCAATGTTCTTGAAATTACTGAATTTTTTGATGAGATATGTTTTTTTGCTCTCGAAGTCTTGAATATGAAAGAATATTTCAAGAGCATGAAATTTTGGTTTCTAAACGTTTTTTTATAAGAAACAAACGACTAATTTTAATAGATCGTCACTATTTGTGTTCTGAATGATTGTTTCATGGTCACGCTTATGTAGATATCAATTATATATGTGTTAAATGCATAACCAGGTAGGTCCATAAAAGTATCACTTGTTTCTTATTTTTCCTGTTATTTTTCAGTCAATAAACTTTTCAATCATTGAATGATTTTACTTTAGTAGAGCTCTCTATCTTGTAACCTTCAACACTTCTTCAAACTAAAAATTATTCTCCATAAAAATATCCACAACTCTTTCAAGAAGGTTGAAGTAACCTTTTAAAAAAGGATATTGTGTGTGAAAAAGGCTTTGTAATTTTGTAATATAGTTCACTGATACTTTCATTTTCTAGTTGCCATCAATAGTTTGTGATTTGAACTCACGATACCCAGGACAAACCAGCAATGCATTAGCCTTCAACGTTTGTCAACAAATTGCTAAGCTTGATTTTGAAAACGTTAACTCTGTTATAAGGTAAGAAATGTCAATGCTGGGAAATTTTCCCTTCAAATGAATTATCCTTAATGTATTGGGTGAAAGAAATTAGCTTTCTGTCAGTCAAAAGTGCTTAAAAAGTCAATGAAAATTTATTCTTTGGATTTATATTCACAATTTAATGATCGCTGAGACCCGGTCTGTTTGAGAAATGTTACAGTTTCTTTTAACATTTACTTACTTAAAGAGTAACCATATATTATGTAAAAATGAGCAAATATGAGATTCTTTTTTTTAATTCCATAATTCTTTCCTTTAAGTGCGAACGGGTATCAGAAATTTGTCAATGCATGTCACATTAACAGATGTTTGGACTCCAGCCAAAGTGAACTTTTACTTAACTCATACATCACATTGGGAAATGTTGTCGAATCGGACAGCAGTCTGTTATCCAAACTACACATTGGAATGAGCAAACAAAATGATCTTTTAATGAAATTAGCATTAACAGGAGATGAGAATCGTGAAATCTTTTCTCAAGAAATGTCAGCTTTGCTCTCTTCGACAGAGATTTTACAAATTCTTGTGGCAATAGCTTGCACTGATAATATGAAAAGTCTTATCCAATCACTAATGAGGTAATGACTAATTTTGTTGTAATCAATTCATGATGATAATCAATTAATGATTTTTATCACCTGATATTTTCTACGGAAACGCCCCAATTTTAGCAAGTAGTGGCAAAATTTAGAAATTTTTGTCTAGTTTAAATGACCACTACTGGCAAAACCAGTGTGTTTCCGTAGAGAACATTACTTCATGAATATCTTGAATTCAAATAATTTTCTGTCCTATTCAAAGATTCAAATATTGATTTAATTCCAAGATGGTTGTGCGGAATAAACAAAATTTTATACTGTGGAATAAGCCATAATACCTGAAGCCCAAAATTTGAGGGTTTAGGTGGTATATATAATACATATAGTGAAAACAAATGTCTCAGAATTCAGCATTATAGGTTCATTCTGCTAAAAATGAAGTTATTCTCCTTGAAATTATCACTTTAAATTGGATGAACACTTTCTTCCAGGATAAATTCAGCTGCTGAAAGGTGCCCTGTTGGACAACCTGATGGTATGTATCATAATACTATGCATTGAAGAAGTCTTTTTTGATTTAAGAAAGCTTAAAATAAACAGCGAAACTAATACTCAGCATTTTACATTGGGGAGGGAGAATTGATTGTTCCGGCTGATAGCACGGCTGGCAAAAAAAAAAGTTTTGTAAATCACACACCTACCAGGGGGGGGTACATGTTCAGTGTAGTAACCCATGGGGTAATAACCTGATTTTCGGTAATTTTTAAAAAATCTGGGACCACCACCCTTTTTTAGTACATTGTACTAGTTTTTTCTGGGATTTTTTTTAAGGGACCACCCCTTTTACTACCATGTAGCTATTACCACCAATATGAATCCTTATACCACCCTTTAGTACCTTGTAATAGATATCACCGCCCATATAAATCCCTATACCACCCTTTTAGTAACCTGTAGTAGCTATCACCACCCATTTCAATCCTCATACCACCCTTTTAATACCCTGTAGTGGCTACCATCACCTATTTCGAATCTTTATAACACCCTTTTAATACGCTGCAGGAAACTAACCACACCTGTACCATTTACTTTGTCTTTATTTTAATACAATTAACCATTCTTTCTGGTTCTTTTGATACTAAACCATGATTTTTTTCTAAATTTTTTAATGATAGAAAAGCTTTCGCCTGCCAGCGCCTGCACCTTAAACCTACTTACTGTATTACTTCGAATAAACGCCCGAGGCGTTTATTTAATATTTAATTTTTTCGATTTTAAGAGGGGCGTTTATTTGAGGGGGGGGGCGTTTAAAAGAAGGGGGCGTTCTTTTAATTATTTTAGTCTATAAAAGTCTAATATTTAGAGCAACTATGCCCTTTGTTCTAGTTCTTTATCAGGATTTTAGTGCAAAACTTCTTTGGTTCAACGATTAAAATTGCATCGAAAACTGCTCTGGTTACAAGAAATGACTAAAATCTGTATTAAAGTCACAATTTTCTAATAAACGCCCCTCCACTAGAGAGGGCGTTCATTAAAAGGGGGCGTTTATTTGAGGGGGCGTTTATTAAATAATTTTTCTTTTAGGAGGGGCGTTTATTCGAAAGGGCGTTTATTCGAAGTAATACGGTAAACCTATTGAAAATCATTTCTTGAGTTAATGACTATTTTACGTTTTGAATAAGTAAGTCATTCAATAACATTAAACGTCACGGCGAAATCAGCACTGATTTATGTAAACATTCGAAATTCGAATATTTCAAACATTCGAAATTGAAATTTCTAAACATAACAAAAAGAAAGAAAGAGAAAAATAAACAAAGAAAGAAAGAAGAAAGAAAGATTTTAGTTATGGTACATGCAGTACAGTGCAGTTAGATAATACAACTGGCAGTTTTTCAATTTGGTTTGATCAAATCTAGCTGAATATACTACATTGTACTATCCTTTAAAATTAAAGTTTACTTTCTTGGTACCACCCTATTTAGTACATGGTAGTAATTTTTTCTGGGATTTTTTTAGGAGACCACCCTTTTTACTAACATGTACTAAATGGAAATAACTTTGAAAAACCACCACCTCACCGGCCATGGGTCACTACACTGAACATGTACCCCCCTGCACCTACAGTAAGCAAAACACCGCCAGAGTTACTTTTTCCAAAACATTTTTGAGCCTTTTTTTAATGCAAATCTGCCTAGATATGTTTAATCACTTTTTTATTGTTTTTTTTTAGTTGACGCTGATCAGAGATCTGACCTTTTCAATAATTCATTCTTACTATTAACATACATTGGAACTATATTTGGGGACCAGGTACACTTATATTATTTTTCGGTAGGATATTTGGGGACATTTACATAGTTGGGTTTGACTTAGAATTTTCAGAAATACATATTCAAAATCAACGACGCTCACAGTAATGATCTTAGCCTAAAATCATAATTTTCAAGCTAAAGCAACCCTGATCAGACATTTTGTCTGGGGCACTTAAAAATCGTTATTTCAGGCAATGAAAATTATAGAAAATCAAAGAAACAAAAAACGAAAAAAGTTGCAGGATCTGGCAGAATAGCAAACGAAAAATGTAAAATCAACTCTGTTTATGATATTTTGTTACCTTTCAGAACTAGCTAGTCTCAAATGATATACAGTATTTTAGAGTTCTGAAAACTTTTTTCTGAAAAATTTCCTTTTGATATTTTTATTATTGAACTTAATTAAAAAATTTGCAATAAAATGCTTTATCTGAATTTTTCAGGTTTTTGTGGAAAGTTTTTCAACCAATGACTCATCATTTTTCACTACATGGCACAAGAACTGCACAAAGATCACAAGTCGTAAAATGTATACACAAACATCAATGGACACAATGTTGGAACCTATACCGAGTTCACACAATCCACAAAATAAGTAAGGATTTTGTGCCAAAGGAAAATGTTCTCCCTTGCCATTTCCCCTTAAGTTCTGTAAATATGTAAAGGGAAGGGAATCTCTTGTTGAGAAGAGTTTTATTGGTTGTTGATCAAAGAGTTTACTTTCAAGAAGTTCTCCAAAACGTCAACAATCGACATATTATTACTAATAACATAATCGTAAAATTTCATTTCCCAAAATTTTAAGTTTCACTTCAACTTTCTTAGGAGACTAATCTTTGATGATATTTCAGTGCAAATAATGAAAATTTGCTCAAAATTTTAGTAAGTTTGCTTTGAAGTATAGAGTTTTAGGGTTAGGATAATATATATCAAGGTTTTTTACTTGCATGTATATGCTTCATTTGAAATGTGTGAAGACTGAAGAACGATGAATAGATCTCCTAATCTGACACTAGAGGCACTTTTTATTAATCAATTAAAGCCTCAACTGAACACAAAAGACGAGTATAGAAGCCGTACATTAGTAGTCAAGTTTTAATTGTAGTTTTTTATTCTTTTATTGTCTGTTGTCACATGGGATTTTCCTTAGTAGCAACAATTTTATTACATATTATATTTTTTTTTGCAGTAGCATTTTTATTTCTCACTTTTTTCTGTAAGCTTATGGTTGTTTTTACTGTAGATATGTGAACATATACATATACATATTGCTCATGCCACAATGTTTTTGCCAGATATCCTAATTGTTTCCACTTTCTTCATTTCTAGTAATGCGCAATGGGATGAATATTGTTGGAGTAGTGGAATGATAGTGAAAGAATTGACACAAGCACACCTAAGAAGACACATCAGCACGGATGATCTACAGGTAGTTCTACTTTGTTAACGTGTTTGTTCTTTGGCTGCCTTTGTCGTGATTAAATAGCTATAATATGTTCATCAATAATTGCTTCTGAGCAGTATCAACATGTTGACTTTATATGAGTTGAACCAACAAGCAGCAAAGCAAAAAATAATTTTGCAAGGGGTCATTGTTAAATTGGAAACCAATCACTTCGATGCTTTTTATCTTCCAGATGTTTTTTTATCTTATAATTATAACTTTATATATTTTGTCTGTTTTTCTTTTAGAAAATTTGTGAAGGATTTAAGAACAAGAAGCCAGCATTATGCATATGTGCGATGACGTGGCTTTGTTCTCAATACAAAACGATGCCTGTCTTGGAACGAGGGAGAGCGGTCAAGTATGGAACTTTTTTGTGCAAGCAAAAAGCTGTTAGGAACTTTACAGGATATATTACATGTGCCATTATGATTGCTAAGGTGTTAATACCTTTCTTACAGAGAAAACTTTTTGTGATTCCCAGAATATTCCTGGTATTTTTTTGACCAATTTTCGCCTTTGCCTCGCACAAGTTTTTCCTGGTTTATGTGGTTTATAGATATATAATAATTTCACTTTTTGTTTCTTCCATCTAGAATCATAAATCTGTTCATGAGGCCTTCAAAGTAAGTTCTTTTTTTCAATTTTTGGACCTACCCCGGTGGAGGTCCTATAAATTAACCCGTGTTCGTTAGTTCGTTCGTTAGTACGTTAGTTACCAACTTTTCTCGAGATTGGCTCATTCAATTTTTCTGATTTTTTGCACAAAGGTGCATTACTATAAACCCTCGAATGTGACGGAGCCCGATTTTCGAAAAAAAAATTTTTCCGGCCGGTAGAACCGGAAATGTCCCGAAGAAAGTGGTTTTTTGAGATTTTCTCGAGATTTTATCATTAGTTTTTTGTGATTTTTTGCACATAGATGCACATTAGTACTGCCGAAAAGGTGTCGAAAACCGTTTGCCGAAAAAAAATTTTTTCCGGTCTGTAGAACCGGAAATGTGCCGGAAATCGTCGTTTTTTCACATTTCCGTCACATTTTTTCAACTTATTTAATTGTTTCTTTACAGAAAAATGTTCTTTATGATGATGCCCAAAACTTAGCATCGTTTGATTTCCAAAAAAATCATCCTTTGAATCCGGAACTCCTTAAAAATCGCCGGAACAGCCGAAAACCGGCGTAAAACGGTTTTCCTTCATTTTTTCAACTTATACTCGACAGATTTTCATGATTTTTTGCACAATGATGTAAAATGGCAATGCCCAAAATGTGACAGAGCCCAATTTTCGAAAAAGAAATTTTTCCGGCCGCTAGAACCGGAAATGTCCCGAAAAAAGTGGTTTTTTGAGATTTTCTCGAGATTTTCTCATTAGTTTTTTGCGATTTTTTGCACATAGATGCACATTAGTACTGCCGAAAAGGTGTCGAAAAGCGTTTGTCGAAAATTTTTTTTTTCCGTCTGTAGAACCGGAAATGTGCCGGAAATCGTCGTTTTTTCACATTTCCGTCACATTTTTTCAACTTATTTAATTGTTTCTTTACAGAAAAATGTTCTTTATGATGATGCCCAAAACTTAGCATCGTTTGATTTCCAAAAAAATCATCCTTTGAATCCGGAACTCCTTAAAAATCGCCGGAACAGCCGAAAACCGGCGTAAAACGGTTTTCCTTCATTTTTTCAACTTATACTCGACAGATTTTCATGATTTTTTGCACAATGATGTAAAATGGCAATGCCCAAAATGTGACTCCTCAATCTGTGATGAAATAATGAAAACTGAAAACTAAATGTTTTTTTTACTTCAGTTTTAACTTTCTCTGAATGATTGATTAAAGTGTCGATATTATTTTTCTTTCACCGTTAAACATCGATGCGTTTCTTAATTGCTTTCTCCGTTCCAATAGATATATAAATCGAAATTTAAAATTATACATTACTTCCATTAAATTCTAATTATTCGTTTTATAAATAGGTAGGTCCATTAAAGTATTACTTGTTTTACCTGGATTCTTAGCAGATCCACATCACCCTCCTTATGAAGAATAGACCTTATCGTAGTTTTTTATTTTTCTAAAAAAGTGATGCTTTGTGGGATTGTTTCGGAGTATTACAATAGAATTCCCTCAAGGAATCCCAAACACATTTCTATTGTTATACTCCCGAAACAATCCCACAATGCATCGCTTTTTAAGAAAAATCAAAAACTCTGATAAGATCTTTTTGAGGAGAAAAACTGGGCTTCCTTTTCTTTAAACCTTTTGAGATTCTTTTTTTTTAATATGATTTATATAATTTATTACAATTTTAGTGAATATTGTTATATTTTTTTACTACTGCAATCAAGGTTTAGTGTCTATGTATGATGTAAACATCTTTCTTATTTCACCAATAGGATCATACCACTGAATACTATCCTCATCAAATATTCCATGCCGTTGGAAATTGATTTACAGTCGGCAGCAATGAAAAACAAAACAGGTATCATGAATGTTGTTTTTTTCATCATTTCTCGTATATAATTTTTTAGTCTGAAGTAAAGACTGGGGCAAGGCGTTTTAAATAGTTCACTTTATACCCGTTTATACGATTTGGAACATGGTACATGGTCATGCCATAGATCGATTGGAAGCCTTTTAAGGGGAAATTTTATACACGGTTTTTTCGGTGCAACTTTCATTACACTAATTTTACCCCAATAACCTCAAAGCTCTTTCAAACTTCGGCTCTTTTAGTTTCTCAAGAACAACCACAGACAGCTAATGAAGCATTTACCACAGTAAGACAGTGTCGTTCTTTATGATTTCTTTTATTATTGCCTTGACCTAGACTCTAGAGATGGAATATATTTGAAATCGTTCAGAAAGAATTGAAATTGAGTCAACAAAGTTGTACCAATTTACTGGCTTCTGATTTAAATCGCAGGTTCTACATAGACTAAGACATTCCCAAGATAAAGTCCCCCAAAATATCTCATTATTTTAAGTCTGTTGTTATAAGAGAACATTCTGTTTTCTACTTTGCTATTGGAAACCAAAGCAATTAGTCGCCGACATTAAATCCAGAAAGAATGCACTCTATCAGGAACAGCCTTTAATTGGCAAGTTTTCCTAGAGGAAAACGTTTTTCTGGTCAACTCAAAAAAGGGGAAAGCGAAGCGACAAAAATTGTTCTCAAAATGACGAAATTTTCTCCAAAGGAAATTTTACCAGACTAAAACCTTTGCCCGACAGCCCGACTAAGTTTTCACTTAAAAGCATAACTCCTTTTTTCAGCTTCTACAACAGATAAGCGGTCAAAAAGACGGGGTCAAAGTACACATCAACATGGAAGTGTTGAAGAAAGCACGCAAATGGTATATTGATTATGGATTGTCTTCTTTCACTGAACATATTGTCAAGGTATATTTAAATACGTTGGTTTTATTCTGCATAAATGTATTGATTTAAGTTAGGAAATGTGATTTGATAAGGCCATTAATGAAATGATTATTAAATGCTGAAGATTTAATTTAAAAATTTCACATACGATTTCATACCATTTTCTGGTACTGCTAAGTCAAAGCGTTAAGGAACCCAAAAACTTCTTTCGCAGTATTGGTTGGTCAAGGACAAACATAAAAACTTTTTTTCAACTTTTTTAACTTCTACAACTTCATTGTCACGTTATCTGCAAACGCTTACTTTACGAATTTAATTATTTAGTTAATCCTTCAAAGTGGAAAAGAAGAAGAATGTCGTTTAAATGGTAAGGGTGCTCCTTTTCTTTCGATGCTAGCCTAGTGGCAATAAAGGACATTCTATTCATCAAAATTTAGGGTGTTCCATTCATTAATAACTCTAGCTCGGGGCTACTCAAAATAGTAGTCTTTTCAAGTCGTGTAAAAAAAGCCAATTTGACACTTAACTCGGTCCATTTGTCAGGTTGGTCTAAAAGAAAGTTCATGCCTGCTGTGTTTTGTTGTTAATAATAACAAAATCACCAGTCACAACATGCCTGTGATTTGCCTAAGATTACTCAATTGCAATATACATATCATGTCATCAGATGTTTTAAACTACTTGTAATAGACTACTTATTCTATAATATTCCAAACACTTAATTCTTTTAATTTTGGTGGTAACATTATGAGACGAGTTTTGTTCGCTTGTTTTGTTATATGGTTATAGGAAATATTGTAGTTGTTTCTATAAATCATAAAGTAGCAAGTGAATTGATATTTTATATAGACAGAATGAAAATCTTTATAATTGAGTCTAGACCCATCTTATAAGTGTACTGCATAATTATTATTTCCTTAATCGTAGGGTTTGCGGAGTGCTTTTCACATTTTAAACGATATTTGAATCATGGTCACGTTTAAGCTTATATAGCTACTTAGCCTTTAGTAGAAAGTGTTTTTTGTCGATTATATAAGAAAGATTGAACATCGGTCGTGTTTTAATTTTATTAAGTAGTCGTAATCTTTGTACAGCTTTCTTGATAACATGCTTGATAAGTTTTTAAAGTTTTCTTTCGTTTATGTTTTGCTTTAAATGTTTGTCCATTATATACAAATTTTGGTATAGCAGATCTTCAAGGTCTGGAACTTTTCACTATAATATACTTCTTTTGCATGGTCCAAGAAGTTAAGAGAAATACGGAGTTTAGTTGCTCTACAAATATTATTTCTTCAACCTGAATCTTGCCGAGTAACTAGGCCAAACCGATTTTATAGATTTACACACTTTATTTATAAGAGCTGCTGGCTGAACCTTAGATTGTTCTTAATTTGTTCTAATGTTTTGTCCAATTTTCAGCCTTGTGTTCTTGTAAAGTTTTTTATTTTATTTCTTTTTTTAGGGGGGATATGTATTTGTCTTATATTGTTGGATCCGCTGTTCATCTTGAAAGATTTGTTCACTCGAGTACTGAAGAATTTCTTTCATTGTCCAAAAACATCCAAAATATTCTTAAATCCTCAGGTATGGAAACTTTAAGACAAACTTTACAGTAACAGTGAAATATTACTTAATTATGGTTATACATAATATATTCTTAGGAATAGTTTTTACCAACTCCCTATGAATAAGAAGCTCATACCAGCAAAACTGAAAACTCTTATGACTTGAAAACTGGTCCCGTTGAAGTTTTTATATGCTTTATTTTTTTTATTTTTCATATCTTTTGCTTTGTAAATTGTCTTTCAAAGCTTTCATATGTAGAAGTCTCAATTCCCTTCCATTCCATAATTGTCTTTGAATTTCTTGGAAGTTGATTTTAAGGTATCTTCATAATACCTTTCCTTTGACAAATGAAAGAGACTGAAAAACTCGGAAGTGAATCCACCTAGACTTCATAGATATAGCCAATCCAAATTATATGTGATTTCATTTTCAGGGACTCTGTCTAGCAAGATGTATTTCAAAAGCTTTTGCAATCGCTTTGTCAATCTATGACGTCAGTAGTATTGATGCTTTGAATCCAAGGTAAGCTTCTAGAGTTTTAGCCTCGGATGTTGGTGTTTTTCTTAGTAAGCTTAAGAAATCTCAAGCAACAGGCTAAAAATTATTTAAAGGCTTTAAATTCGGAGTACTTTAAGATTACAATTGCGTCACTGGCAATAACACCAAGAACCAATGGCGAGTCTGAGTAAACTTTAACCACCATTTTAGCATGGGTAGAAAAAATGTTTATGGGCCGCTTTTTTTCTTTAGAATCCCGACTGGTGGGACCTAGTCCTAAAGAGCGTGTGATGTAACGTAACGTACCCCTTCCTCTGGACAAAACCCAACGAGCCCAAAGTATTTTCTAATTATGATGCCATAGTTATGTCTTCATCAAGCTTGTTCCTCAGATCAGATTTTTCATCTCTTTATAGACCTGCCAAATCTATCAAATTATCCAAACCACAAAAGTCTCAACGTGAACAACTGATGGACCATTACGGTGAGAATTTTAGGGGAAGTGATTTAGAAAATCTAATGACTAATAAAATTAGGTCATCATCAATTTGTTTAAATTTTGCCTTTCTAGAATTTTCCCTTTTTTCGCAAAAATACCACCTTGCGAAATCATTAGAGATTTTTTAAATCAGGTTTTAGGCATAAAATTAATTTTAGCAAGGTTATTTTCCTTTGAAGAGGGGGGGGGCAGAAATTTTTATGAAAAAGGGGGGGATAGCAAGGAGGGGGGGTCGTTTAAGAAGGGGGGCTTACATATATTGTAGATTTTTTTCCAGCACTGTTATGAAATTTGGTCTGCATGAAAGGAAGTTCTTTATTTTCACTAAAAAGTGGTATTATATTTGCCAGACTTAATTTTTCTTTACTGTTTCCCTTCCCTTTTTACCATAAAAAATTTAGCCCAAAACCCTTGGGGGATAGGCATTTGTAAAGGTTGGGGGGGTGCCAAGAAGGGGGGGATCAGACCCCTTTCCGCACTATGCACGCGAAATGAACGAAGTTAAATTTTTTCGGATTCTCTGTCTCACAAAAACAAAGTTCGTAAAAATTGAGTATTTTCATAATTCAAAACATCACTTAAAATTGAAAAAATAACTGCAAGGAAGAACCACTGTAGTCTCTTACTAATTTCTTATTTGTTTTTTTTCCATTACAGTTTGCTTCTTAGAGGAAGCGATATTCATTTTCCAAACGAAGAAAAAGAATGCTGTTTCGAATTTCACTCTTAATCTTATTGAGCAAATTTCGATGGCGCTATCACTGTCAAGAACTCCTGTTACCATTGATGAAAGTGTTGTAAGTTAGGCCCGTTCTACTTCAAGGGATGGCGAGAGTTAGTTTTGCTAATTTGATCAAATAATTGCTTCTTCGCCAAAATTGTGTTTTTTCCCAAATAACCTCGTTTTTGTTTTGGTAAAAAATATTATTTTTTATTGATTTCCAAAATTAGATTCCTTTAAAGGTTTTATTTTTACATAAGTTTATTATGCTGATATAAGCAAAAAGATGTTTTCTTTTCCCCTTTCTGACCAATCTTGCTCCACATCCATGTCAATTCAACGTGAAAAAGCTTGTAAATTAAAATTGACGAGTAAGCAAACGAGTAAGCAAATTTCCCTGGCTTGTCACTTATTCAGTGCACATAGCCTTTTTTGTAAACCCATCACAAATATCATGATCTTATATTACTCTATTGGCCTCTGTTTATTTTTGTTTTGAAACTTATGTATAACTTTACTTGTATGGCAATTGCGAATTGAATCTGTGTTAGAAAATCAAACCGAAAAATGTTAACAATTTTAGACATTTATACGTCATTCTCGACTCTAGTTGACTCGAATCCAAAAAAAATTACAAGTGTTCTGTAATTGTAATTGTATATTAAAGTGTAAAAAGTTTTCCGTCTCAGATGGATTCCCGTCTTAGCGAGGTACAAAAGGAGGGTTTTCCGTCTTCAAATTCTGAAAAATTCTGCAAAATTTAATAAATCTTCTCTAATTTGTTGTTTAAAGTCCATTTCCGTCTGTGACAAAAGACTTTGCTTTGTCCACTAAATTATTGAAGTCAAGAGACTATTTCAATTCTTCTTTATTATTTCAGGCGATGAAGTTATTGGATTGTTTACCGTCTGGTGTGTCACGTGGTACAATCACCATGCTATGTAATTTATCTACTATCAATGGTCAAGAGGCTGCTGCTAAAGTTTTTTACCTTCAAGCTTCTAAAATGCATGAAAGTTGAATCTCTGGTAAGAGAGGACCTCATCTCTCTGACTGATGAAATGATAAAATCGACGATGTGGTAACTTGACCTGGTAGTTCTCACCAATAGTTGGTCTGTCCTTTGAGTGGTGGAATGATCAAATCAGCGATGTTGATAGCTACTTTTGCAGGGCAATGGGGAAAACTTGGTAGGGGTTAAATTGTCATGTATTAGCAATTAGTTGGCATGATCCATTCCCGTACATCTTTAAGAATAATGGTCTTTAGAATTAGAACGTCTTAAAGGTCTGATTTGATTTGATCCTCATAGAAAATTTCATTGTTGACTTTTTGGTCGGCCCAATAAACTCGTTTTGATTTATGACATTCAGTTTAACTTAATAAGCCAAAGGATAGGTTGTTCTAGAATTGTAAGTTCAACGATTTGCTTGAATTGTTGGACTTCACATCACCGATCACATTGTATCGTCCGGCAATATACCGATGCCAAAAATTAGTTCATTTAATTTTGGATTTTTTTATATATTTGAATAGTTAGGTTTTTAGAATGATAATTTTTCACCTTCAAAAAATTTGTACATATTGAAAATTTTCAACCCAAATTTATTTGTTTATAGATACTTATCTTAAAATTAAATTTTCCTGTCATTTATATTGTTCTAAAACTTTCTTTTGCCTTCTTTTAAAGCTTTTTATTGTCATATTCTTGTAATCGTGTAAACTTTTAACAATTTTTTTAATTTATGTCTGAATTTTTATTTCAGTTCGTAACCATCTGTGTATCAAATTTTAGCTGTAATATTGAGAAAAAATGATATTTAAAATTCTTAAGGCACTATTGTGCTACCCCAGTTGTTCTGTCGTTCGTTTTCCTTGATATTTGGAAGGTCAAATGACAATTCAGTTCAAGATTTTCATATTTAAGTCAGCTATCCACTCTTAAATGAAAAAAGTGAAATAAATAGGGATTGAGTTTGAATCTTGAGGTTGGATCAAATGGGTAGTGACGCGGTTACAAACACTGTTCAATTTTAGTAAGCATGGGCTCATTCCTTTTGCAGCGTTAGGGCTGCATTGCAATATTTTGTACGTTTACTTTATACCCTTTCAAGTTATTTCATGAATTAGTTTTTTATAGTATTAGCAGCCGATCCATACTGCACACTGAAGCTTTGGCGATTCTGATTTTATCTCTTGCCTTATTTTACAGTTATTCACAATTTATCCTCTTTTTTCTATTTTACAGATGAACTATAAACAAATGAAAATTGACAAACTAGATATTAAAGGTGATTGAAAAAAAAGAAAACTCAAATAAAGATGCCTTAAAGTAGAGGAACCAATCAGAGAAGCAAGAAATTACGTCACGTTTTGATCACATGATATAGAGAAGAACCAATCAAAAAGCAGAGATACGTTTCTATGACGTAACTTTGCTTTGTATCAGCCAATAGAAATCCAGAATGCCTTTGGAAATCAAGGAAATCGAATGGAGTGAAACTGAGAATAATGTTACCCTCAAAGTACCTTTGAAAGGAGCCAACACAAAGACATTAGATATCTTCTCAAGTCCCAAATATATCAAGGTATTTTCATTTCTTCTCATCTAAGATCCTATATCAATAATTGGCCATTCTATTTTATACAGAGAGTTAACGAACATTCACTGGGGGTAACTCGAGAAAAATTTCTAGGGTGTGGTCTAAAGGGTTGTTTTTTATTTTCCAGGGGTTAGAATGTTATTCTAAAATTACCGGGGGTAAAAGACTGGTTTTAGTTCGTACAGCGTTACTTTAAAGTGCGAAAAGAATTTTTTCGAAGGGCTTCTTTGCAAATTTCTAAGATTTTTTTTTGATTTGAAAGCATCGTCCACCCCTCCTTCCTGTCTTGATTTATTACGGAACAACCCAATTAATCTGATAAAAGTAGTTTGCACATTCCCAAAAATTATTTGTTGAAATTAATAAAAATCAGAATTGAAGAATGCGACTCTCCTCGACCTTCTATTTTACTTTCGTCGCCAAAATTAAACACAAAAATTTATAACCCTATGATGTATGCTTCCTCACTGAAAGTTGACGTCAACGATACACATCTTTAAAAGAAATACTAAGCAGATTTGACATATCTAGCTTAAAACTCCTAAAAACTAAAGGCTCGATAAAGTTGGTAGTGCTTTCATAGTTCGTATTCAAATTGAAAATCAAAATCTAGCAAGATTTTACCCTTTTGACCTACTGTACATGAGATTTTTTGTAGTCGATTCACATCACTTAAAAGCAGCCTAATCAATGGTAGTGTCGGAGGGTTTACCGGCTCTTTAGTATCGGGATATTACTGGGATTTAAAAATAGAAAAGTACTGGGGCCTTAATACACTAATCTTTACTGGGAGAATTGAACATGTGGTCGGGGCATGACTATCTCCAAGGTGTTTGATTGACATGTAAATCACATGCATTACGACAGTAGGCGGACTTTCAAGGAATTATCAGATGACTTTTGATATTTGGCTTAGAGATACCTTTTATGGTCCTAAAAAACACCTCCAAAGTTTTTGACCCAAATTTTTTCCAAAGCGGAGATATTTGACTGTGAAATCTCTAAAAATGAGTCTTTACACAGTCTTTACGTTGAACTTCTATTGTTTTCAAGTAAAAATTTGAAAATTCAAAGTCGAATATCTCAGCTTTGGAAAAAAATTGGGTCCAAAACTTTGAAGGTGTTCCTTAGGATCACAAAGGTATCTCTAAGCCAAATATCCAAAATCATTTGATAATCCCTTTAAGACAAGATTGTTATACAAACTAATGATTACAATTTCCATTCATCCAGGTCAGCGCACCACCTTACTATTACGAAGTTGCTTTGTATGATGAAATCGATGATGATACTTCCAAAGCCACTATCAACAATGGACAAGTGCTTTTCCATTTGCAAAAAGTGACGGACGGGTTATGGGGACAGTTGCACGCAAGGTATAAACATGTTATTCACTTCTTCACACTTTATAAATCATCATAAATTTTGGGCTCTTTATAACTTTTCAAACATATATATTTGTTCATCTTGTTTTTCATTGGTCATGTAGAATTCATTTTATAATGCATTTTCTTTTTCGAAGTATAAATTAAATTTCAAATTTGCTAAGGGAGCAGCTCATACACTCGATGAAGTCTCTAGGGTCCTAAGTGTACATTTCGCTAGACTCGGATTGAGATAGGTCTCCTTCACATTCATGATAATCAATCATTCTAGATTTTGAAATTTGAACAATTTTTCAGCTTGCACAAGGACAAGGAATATATGAAAGAATTACGCGCACAATCATTAGAACAAAAGCAAGCTAAAGAACAAGAAAAGGAAAAAGAACGTGCTGCTATGAGAGAACAACAAAAGAAATATGCTGTTCGTGAACAAATGAGGGTAGGTGGGGTCGGATGAGAAAATATGGCACTGGGTCACTTTTGAAAATGGATCTTCTAGGTAAACCAAAAGTCTTTAATAGCGTCGTCGTAATAGTGAGTTTATTTACCTAATCTTTCGTGGAAGGAAGAGTGCAAAAATCGCAAAATGGAGGACGGCAAAAGTGTTGATTTGTCGTTTTCTTCGGTCAACCAGGGTCTAGATAATTAAAAATAACCGTCTGCAAGAAAACAATATACATACGCACAAATGTAGTAGTTATACGATTTCGCTCATCTCAAATATAGCCAATGTGTTTTTTGATCACGTGACTCCTAAGATAAAAAATTTACAACCTCTGTTTAGTAGTAGCGTTTCTAGTTTCTACTTTATTCGTAGGTCGACAATGAAGAACGGAAAATGAGGGAGGAACAGAAACGGAAAGAAATGGAACAGATATCACGTGATATGGAACAATGGAAAAACAATGAAACTGGGTCGGGAACGAAACCTTCAGAAGAGAAGAAAACCCCAAATGAAACCGAACGAACACATGTCGATGGTAAGATGTTTTTTATGGATATACCTCATAGTCATAGTAACACGAATAATTCTATTCATTATCTGTATCTGATCGAAGGAAAATTTCCAGTAAATTAAAAAAATCCCCCGGTTGATATAGGCTGCTGGCATCCACTAACGGATTCGTGATCCTTATACTTATATACTACCTGGGGTTTTGTAAAGGTCTGCGATTCAGACTACGGTTGATATTGAGGCGACAGTTTTTATCCGTTAAGATTAAGAATTCGAACCAGAAATCTTATCTGTTCGAATTTCAGAGAGATTTGAATCGTAGAAAATTTTGTTAAAGAGAGGGTTCAATCAAATTCAGTCAAATGACTTAACTGCGGTTAAGGGAATTGCCTGGCTGAATGATAAAAGTTTCTGGGATTTGCGAAAATCCATTTTAGTTTAGAATTAAATAATTTAGACAGAATAGGGTAAGATAAGAGATTTACAAAGTATATATTTCCTTCAATTGTCTAATAATCGTTATATTCTTTATAAATGTTTCTAAACGCAGTCATATTGACAGTGGGTGGGATGATCGGAAACAACCTTCCTCCATAATTTTCATCCTCATCTGATGAAGACTCATCGTCTGAAAATGTTCTGCCAACATCTCTCTCATCCTCAACATCACTGTCTCCTCCACCAAGATCCAGTAGTGATCTAATATCCTCAAGTTCGTCTCGTAAATTGTCTCCAATATGACTATCCGAATAATTTTCACTCACTTCTGACGATCTAGAATTCAGCTCGTTCCGGCTGTTGCAATCAACGGCTTGTGTCTCAGAATCTCCATTTGTCTCTGCTTTGAGTTCAGAATTAACTTGCTCTCCGTCAAAAGGAATATTTGATATTTGATTCATGCTACTTTCGCTAGTTTCTAAAACAGGTTTAAGGGAAATAGCTGAAGATTGTCTTGTAACTGCACGTGATTTTAATGTACCTCTATCCATTGGGATTCTTCCCAAATCATTTGGATCGAGGTCAACTGATGAAACATTGCTTATTCGACTGAAGCTCCGTTCAGGCGGTAAATGGCGTTCGCGAAATAGAGAGGATAGTTTCTCAGCTAGTTGAATGACATCGAAATGATCTGAAGGTGCTTTACTAAGTCTGCGATCTTGTACGACGTTGCTCCGACGTCTTTTCGAAATATCATGGAACCATTCTAAGTCTGTACGCGGTTTAAACGAAGAAGAACCTCCTGATCTTATGGGCGGTTTTTCTTGTTGGCTTATGGTGGATGTTGCCCTTGTGGGTGGCGGTGTTTGAAGTGAATTTGGCGGAGTCGCAGTTTCTTTCACTAAATTTTTGGTATCTTTATTGTTATTCGTTGTTGTTTCAGATTTTGAGTTTTCTGATTTTTTTTCACTGTCAGTTTTCTTCACAATGTTAATGATACGACCATTTTGAACAGTGTGTGCCGCCTTTTTAAACGTCTTTTTCAACGGCTCGTCAGAACTCAGCAAAGGAATAAGTCTGTATTGGTTCAAATCTTCATTGTATTTTTGAGTATATTCCAAACCCGGTTGTTTATCGACGGCTGTCGTCGGTAGAATCGCATAGACGGCTTTTTCTTTCGACGTCAAAGGTTTATCTACTGTTTCGACGTTGTTTTCGAGAAAATTCTTGGTCTGTTGTTTACGTTCTTCAATTTTGACTTTTAGATTACATTCTCGGCAATATGCCTGTCCTAAGATCCGACAATAGACGTCGTTGTCGTGTTTTTTCCTGATCGGTGTAAAATCGGTTTTTGTATGATGCCGGTAGTTGTTTGTTAAATTTCGGATACGTTGTCGTTGATGAGTTCGTAATTGAACGACGTTACGTATCCATTGTGTTTTATCGTCGTATTGGGTTTGTTGACGTCGTAACTCATTTTCGATTCGCCGTATATTTTGTACGATTTTTAAGTTCGGTTTGAAAGCTGTTAACGGCTTTTCCCGTAGTACAATATCCTTGTATTGGTAGATCTCCTTCGATTCCATATTGTGGATTTTATTTTTTCTTGCGAAATTTTCGTTCCGCACTGTACTCCCTTTCCAAAGCATTTGCTCTACATCTGTTTTTCAAATAAATTTTCGGAGGTTTTTTGATACTTTCTCTATCATTTGACTTCACAAGTTAGTATATAGTTGATGACTTTCATTGTGATAATATTTTCGATAAATAAAGCAAATCGGCGAGCTCAATGGTTTTGTAATTATCTTGTCTCATTATTTTGTAACGACTTGTGTGCAAATAATAGGGAGCAGCCATTTTTGTGAGAAAAATAATTACAGTGTTTACTACTAGTTGCTATGAGTTACCAATATTGATGATTATGGGTCCGACAGTTGTCTACACTGTATACACATTTGTTAAAATCCATGTTCTTTTGGAGAGGTTATCAAAAATATAGCCTGTCTAGATTCGGAAAAGGAACTTCCTGGTAAATTTGGCGACAAAAACGTTTGCCCTAGTAATGCTAAAATATCAGAAGGAGAAGAAGAAGGTCTTATTAAAATCTTCAAATCAAATTTCCTTTCGTAGGATGTGTTTTGATAAAATATTTTTGTAAGGATGGCTAAACACCGGTGGACAGGCCACTGTTTTGTCATTTGAATGTTTTTTCGACAACGATTGTCATTCGAATATCTTTTCTTTTCCAGTCGTTTTAAAGACTAAAGTTTATATTCTAGATGAATAGTTCAATGAAAAAAATGCTACAAACAAACAAAAATGTGTTATATTTCTTCTTGTTTGAATTTGAGACGCTTTCCACTACAACCTCTATAAATCAGCGCTACAGTGCCGTCACGGGGGTACGAGCTTCCACCTTTGGGATGGATACATTTGCCAGAAGGTTTGTGAAGGATGGAGAAAGAACCGTCTGGTTGGATGTCCGTCCTTTCGTAATTCGATACACACTTGTTACCTATTAGATTGTGAGTTGAAAATTAACTTTTAAAGATTAAAATTCCTAAAAATGGAGGGGTACCTTAGTTTAAATTTGATAAAACGGTCAAGATTTGTTTATGGGACCCCTAATCATATCATTTGATTCCATTTTAATAACAAGCTGAGTCAGCTTGATACCCCAATAAAATATGCTCAAATTTACATCTTATATCAATTAAGGGGTACCTAGTTTTAATTTGATACACGTTTTTATAAGAACAAACGGCTTTGATGGCCGAAATGTTAAGAACAAGTTAAGAACATTTTAAGGCTTTGACGACTCTAAACCAGCCGGTTTTTTAGAAAAAATGGGCAGAAATGCTCAAAAAATGGTGAAAATAAGAATATGTTAAGAACATTTTTAGGCTTAAAACTCAAAAGTTAAGAACATCCAAAGGCTTCAAAATTTTGGATGTTCTTATAAAAAAAGGCGTAAACGACCAAGAATGATTTGTTTATGGGGTTCCTCTTTTGCTTCCATTTCGATTAGAAACTGTTCAACTTGAAAAATATCTACGTTAGGTTGTCTTTTTAAATACATAATAGGTAATTGACAAAATATCATATCAAAGTATCAAAATATCATATCAAAGTATCAAAATATCATATCAAAGTATCAAAATATGACCTAAATTGACCTACCTGCCATCAAAACATCATTTCTTCCGGGCTCGATACATCTCCATGTACCATGTACACGAAAATATCCTCCATCGATTTTCTCGAAAGCGTGTTTACAGC
This sequence comes from Clytia hemisphaerica, assembly GCF_902728285.1. NCBI lineage: Eukaryota > Metazoa > Cnidaria > Hydrozoa > Leptothecata > Clytiidae > Clytia > Clytia hemisphaerica. The sequence continues at coordinate 1,819,428 of NW_027103598.1, forward strand.
GGGTGGTGAAGATAAGCTCTCCTGCATTGTTCAATGAAAGACATCTCCAGTGACCATGCTTCAAAACCACTTTGGGTCCACTGGGTGCTTGAGTGGGAACAGTTGCTGGTTTTGGTGTGTTTGTTGGCGGGGCTTCTAAATAGATAGGGGACAGATCTTGTAGAACCACCACCATAGTTACTATATTACAGCCAACCAAAATCTTTGAACGGACGTTTTTGGAAAAACCAATGATATAATGAAATAGTCAGATGTGTTTATATTGTTTTACACTTTGTAGGCCTTGTCACAGTTATAAGACTTTCAAACAACTCTCCATGTGGATCACTCACCAGCCTGGAAATTTCATTGCTCGATGTGGGTCAATGTATAAAATTTCTTGACCCTCATCGAATAATGATACGGCTTGGCACCCTTATCGTATCACTATTCGATAAGGGACAAGAAATTTTAAACGGAAAATTGTATTAACTCGTTAATAGACTCGGCATCGAATTATGCTATCATTAGGAAGAGGTACTTTTTTCTAATAACTAATATCAAACTTGGCGGACATAGCTAAGTCCAGGGCTTTGAATACATGTCAGTCAGGTAGACACTTCTACATGACGTAATCTTTTTATCAAGCAAAACGATTGAAGTTGAAAGAAGTGATACCGGCCTTTGTTTTGCTTTGAAGATTGTAGATTGTAGGTATTTTAAAGATCATTTTACCTGAGCATTTATACATTCGATTGATTTGTATTTTATCAAGTTCACTGAACCCTTGTCGATTACCAATCTGGTGTTGATATTTTGGGTCTTTGGTCGTGATGGTTTGTTTCCCATTCTTTGAGAAGGCTTTCGACCCATAATGCATCACGCTTCGGAAATCATAAATTGTACCGTGTGATGTCACTTGTGATGATGAGAATTTTCGGAAAGCGTATTTGTATTCTGGAAATAATGTTTAGAAATAATTATTTAAAGATATAATTTTTCATGCTATAGAAAGAAGGCGCGCCTCCATGTAGCCTATACTAGACGTCACGGCTTTATTTCTACGATGTAACGTCTATTCCACTTTGCGACTTTTTCGAATGTTTTGAGCCCAGGTTTTCGATTTTTTGACGTCAGTTTTAAACGTTTGAAGCTCCTGCAGTATCAAAAAAATCGAATTTGCGTCAAAACACTTGTATTTTTGGAAAATCATCAATGTGGAACTCACTAATAAACGGGATGAAAAATGGCACTCGCTAGCCTCCATGCTGACAAAGCAGAATAAACAGAAAAATTTGTCCGAAAGAAGGAGAACGTTGTTCTTTCTTTTGTTTGAAAACGATATGTAAGCAAACGTTGAATTATTTCACATACTTACTTTCAACAATGTTTTCATAATGGATGTTGATGTATTTATCTCTGTCAACTCTCCCTTGTTCGTGGTAGATTCCTTTAGAAAGAGATAAATATGAAAATCAAACACTTTCAGGGGTACCCAATTCCGCAATTCCTTCAATCTTTTCCGTTATTTCCGTCACAGCGTCGAAACTTGCACGAAAAATTTATCACCGAAAATCTGTTAATCCAGTTTCTCATGAAAATTGCCGTCAACAAAAACAACCCAATTTTCTGTCTTCAACAGAAACTACTTTCCAAAATTACGTTCAGATTTTTACGTTTCAATACTCGATGCAAACCGCGATCGTCCATTGAATTTATTTTCGGAAAACTTACCGATTCGATGTCCGATTTCATGAATGACCACACCCTTGGATGAACACCCAGGTCCGATGGATACTGAATGTTTCCCTGAGCCTGGAAAGTATCCAACTCCAGAAAAACATCTAAAATCGAGAGAAAAAAAAATTATCATCTACCTTAAAATTGTATATGTATGTGGTAGTTTCAAGTTGTTCTTATGTAGCCTATACTAGACGTCACACTCACTAAGAAACAAAATTATAAAGGTGCTCGCTAGTTCAAATTCAATCAACTCGAAATTAAAAGTCGATTTTCCAAATTTTCTAACCTTTAATTTAAACTTTTAAAAACAAGTCCAAAAACTTTTCATAGGAGCAATCCAAAATCGCTCAATTATTAGTCACATTTCCCCGACTGTTTCCCCAAATGGCATGTTTTTATCCGAGGATAGTATTTAGTAGAGGACCATACCTTATGATGGTAATTTTTTAAATTGGTTGGTTTCTAGGCATTTGTAAAACGTATAATTTCACTTACCCTGACCCTTTGAAGAAATGGATGTAATCTTTCTCGTTCGTTCTTTTCACGAATTTGAAGCATGTGTACTTCTCATAATCGGCTATCGCATCTAAAATACTTCGCTCGTTAGCTGGAGCGAAAAAATAACAAAAAATTACAGTTGACGCTCTCTTATTCGACGTTCTGCTGTTCGATACGCTCCATTATTCGATAATATTGACACCCACCGTCAAGAAGAAACTCTCGTAAACGATGCTCTATTATTCGATAAACTCCCTTATTCGATTAAAACCAAATTCCCCTCGAAAATCGAATTAGAGAGCGTCAACTGTATTATCAATCATCAATTAAAGATCACTTATTGGATTTTTCTAGAAGAAAGTCTCCCTCCTCCTGCTGAGGAGGCAGGAGATTTTTCATCCGGGGCCTCCCCTAAAAAAACTGGAACTCTAAAGGAGGTTTCTGAAAATTTGAAATTAATACGAAAATCCAAAAGCGAGTACCTCAAAAGTCATTGACTGTTCTCATCATAAGTTTCTCAAGATATTCATTTTCTGTTTGAATTTCATTGTTTTGGATTAGATACCATAGCCCCGTTACTTTACCATACGATGGCCCCGTTACTTTATCATGACCCCTTCAATATTTTGCCAAGGAAAGCTACATTTAAGTTGTTTTCCTAGGGATTTTTTTTTTGAATTGACTCAAAACGGGTCACAGAAAAGCTCTTTCAGCCCCTTAAATTTAAAAAATCGCCTAGCCATTGCCATACTTTGTGTATCGATAAAATATCACATATCTTGTCACTTTTGAATCTTTGGATCAAGTAGGAGTCAATCAATCATTAGATACAATACACGATTTTCTTATTAGCAGATTCATGTAACAAGTTCACGAAAAAACGTCGAAAAGCTCTGATTGGCTGAGACACGCAAAGATTACTTCATACTCTTGACATTTTGAAAAAAATATATGCTTATGTGTACAATATTCAGCCAATCAGAGCTTTACTCGACGTTTTTGTGACTTTTTTACATGAATCTGCTAAAAGGAAATTTGTGTATTTGTGTACTATTTTTTCAAATACAGGGTAGATTCGTCTCACCTAGCGTAGGTTCCCAGTCATAATAAATGGTTCTTGGCCAGAAATTTTTCTTGATGCTAGTGAATCCATTTTGAACAGCCATCTGTTGATCAGGTGTCAACAACATGTCTCCTTCAAACATACCATCGTCTGAAAAGAGGAGATAGATGGTAAAATGTATTCATCGGTAACCTCCGACTAGATTCTGATTACTCCGTGCATGGCACGTATTCACTCTAAAATGGACTCCGTAATAGAATCTGTCCGGGTTGGTGAATCGCTTTGACCTTCTTCCAGATTTGGGAAGAATATTGAATAATTTTTTGAGTGCTGTGATTGGCTAAAGCAAAATAATCGCATCAAAACAAATGTTGATTATAAACATAATCATTAGAACCCAGGCAGTCAGTTTCCCTTTGAATTACAGGCAAAAGGCAAGGAGGTTTTGAATGCTTTGGCTAAAGAAGTAGGTCAGATCATTAAATTCGCAATATTTTTTTAGAGTAGAGTGTGATGTGCCAGGAATGGATGATCTGTTATGAGATTAACTGATTGGGGAAGGTTTTACAGTAGAATTTACTTACTTTCCATTTGCTTTACCCATGCGCTAACAAACGGTAATAGAAGAAGTAAAGCGAACCCAAATCTCATGTTTCAATGTCTGAAATGAATTCCAGCTCAATTTTATTACTCTTCTTCACTCTACTCTGTGGTCGATGCACAATAAATATTGTTGACTCCAAAATGAACCTTTTTATATGGTAAATCTTGACCTTGATATTTGTGTGTTTTAGTCTTTAAACAGCTTCATGTACAGTTTACATTATTTTTATTACCAATCTTTACAAATTTTGCTCACGGCTATTTGCACATTTTTATTATAAGCAACTCCAATTTACGGGTCAGCTTTAAGGCTGCTTAGCATTCTAGCTCATTTTCTGAAAAATCTGCTTTGACCACCCCTGATATTACACCATAATTCTGCTTATTGGGCTTATTGGGCCAAGGCCTATCGTTCGCCATGGTTAGATTATTGAAAAAGCTTTTACTTTACAAGATGTTGAAAATATTGGCAAATTTAAGACCTCGAGCTTTAGTAACCTGGTTGCTTATTAAAAGAAATGTGTACTCTGATATCTATTTTTGATATGACCAATCAAAATGAAAATCAGTACACTTTTGATTTTTTCATCACTGAATTATGTCAACCCAGATTGATCAAATAGTTATAATGTTTCAATTTTTCATAAGCTGGCAGGGTGCAAAAGAACCTTCGATGCACGCCATATCTTTCGTAGTAAAGTCTTTATTAAATGCTGTCTTAGTACGTCGTTTTATGGGTATGCCGTAGCTCTTTGAGCCCTCTATAGACTCTGTTGCAAGCTCTGTTTCTCCGTTCACAAGCTATTATGCGAAGCTCAACACTTAGTGTTTTGAGCACTCTTGTGACAGTCTATACTTGCTTACCCGAGCCGGACTGATGAGTCCTGGAAATGACGAAACACGTGTCTGCGGATAGATGTATGCCGTAGACCCTGCAATGTCCTATCGCATAAGGCTAAAGGGTGTTCAATGATGATTAAATTACTACATACATCTTTACTATTTTAAGCTAGTTTGATTCAGTCACTAGGATAAATCTGATCTTAAGTTGTGATTGAATAACAGTATTCCAAGGCAAACTTAAAATCCAGGCACGACGCAACGGGTACGGCAGGTACGGCGGCCGCCGTACCAGATTTTCACAAAAATACCCGAAGTTTTCCTCTTCGTTCCAGCTGGATATGGCGGTCTGTTCTTACCGAACTAAAGAAAAAAGTCTGCTGGAAAAAAGTGGTCTGTTCTACTGAAGATTGGGACCAGCTGGTAAAATATGGTCTGTTCTACTGAAGATTGGGACCAGCTGGAAAAATATGATCTGTTCTACTGAAGATTGGGACCAGCTGGAAAAAATATGATCTGTTCTTATGAAAAAATAGTCTGATATCTTATATTTATAAATAACGTGTCTAAGAATTTCCTATCTGTTCTGAGGGAATTTAAAAAAAGTCCTGAATGTGGTTGCCTGGAGTGGCAGCTGAAAATTCCGAAATTCTCCATCTGTTCTACAAAACATCTGAAAATTGTGGATCTGTTCGAACTGTTAGCTGGAAATTAAGTTTATGTTCTTAAAAGTCCTTCAATGTCAAGCTGGAATTTAGCGATCTGTTCTTATAAGATTTTGTCAGTCCTGCTAGATAAGAACAGTTAACTTGCGTAAAATCAATCGCCTGGTAATTTCGTATCTGTTCTGAAAGTTTTTTTACCACCTAGCTGGAAAAATATAACTGTTCTGAAGTAAAAATTTCTCGCCTGGAAAACGAGGAACTGTTCTTAATTTCGTGGAAATCCTTCCAGCTGGCAAATCAGAACAGATATTTGCAAATTTTAGGTCGGTGGCTGCTTCTGAAATCGCTTAAATTTCCTCATTCGCCGTACCAGATATAAAAAGCTTCCGTCGTGCCTGAAATCCGTAAATATAAAAAATCTTCAAAGCGCCGAAAATGATATATTGACATTAGCGTGTGAATACGGGTTCAGTTAACTAGGCTATATTTTACTTTGTACTCTTTTACAAGAATTGTAACCGTAGGAAAATGCACATTCGCAGAGATGATAGCCAATAATTTCTGTAATCGGAAAAGAACCTTTTGGTAGAGTTTCGAAGAAACGTTAAACTAGACAGCCTGTAAACTCCCTTGGTAAATTCTTCTTCACTATAGAACTTATTTCTAGTTTGTGATTTGACCTTTGTCTTATTGTTGTAAAGCTTGAATATCTTTCATTCAAATCTCTTCCGTCATTTATCATGTCCTTATTTGGAAATATTGAAAACTTGAGAATATCAAAGAACCCATGGATTCTTCTTCCCAGCTACTCTACATCATTCCCGATCCCGATCGCTATCTCATTTCCATTCTCGCACCCAATTTTACTCTACAGTTTTGGTTTGTCAATGTATTTCGCTTTCCTTAGTCTAAACGATTTAGGCCTTACTTCTATAGGCGGCCACTAGTAACCCCCACTGGGAATTGCTTATTAATAGGTTTAAACATAATAGACAACTTTCACAAAAGATGTTTATCAATAGAGATTTCAAATAAAAGAATGTTTAAAACACAGCTGATTGGCTTAGGTTTCGAAACTCTATTGTTTCATTAAAACCTCAGTGCACATGCGATGTATCCGGAGAATTTCAGTATTCAAAACAAGAGCAGTGCTCATATCCCGAAGTGTAGGAGTTTTACGCTCGAAACGAAGGAAGATATAACGTAGCCTAGCTTTCCTCTTTTTGATCTTCTTCCCCGGGGGGGGGGGGGGGTTACCAACTGACGGTATGTGCGGCGAAAAAATTGGCTTTTAGAATCCCACCCTTACAGTGCAGAAAAAAATCGGTGAAATTCGTGCCCTTACAGTGCATTTTTTCAAATTTTAAACTCTTTTAGAGCAAAAAAAATCAACATTTTCGAGCAAAAATTTGCAATTTTTCCCAGATTTGCTGAAATTTCCACCCTTACAGTGCATTTACTGACAGCCCCCCCCCCCCCGGGTCTTCTTCTTTTTGGCTTCCACAGGACAGATTTTGAATCTACCTTTTCATTGTGTCGAACACGCAGTGATTGACCACCTTCAAGATGCATTCATTTTTCTCTTATCTTTGATAAGAGCTTTGGAAGGGTACCGTACAGAATAATATTTGTAACTTAATCTCGTCAGTGAGGAACGTTCAGGGCTGAGCAAAGTAATCTTGTTTCTATTGATCATTTTTTTCTGAAAAAAAATTGAATTCTCTCTCTTTAGACGAGAAACTAATCGAAAAGAAGAATGAAAAAAACAAACAACCGACACCGAAATCCAGCCCTCGAATCAACACACAAATACCATTGCTTGGAACAACTGTTGACGCTTCTTCAAAGGATGGCAAAGATATCAAAATTTTACCTGCACCTCGCCAAAGTGGAAGTATCCAAGTGGATTTCACGCCGCGCAAGTTAGCGACGCCCGCTCGTGAATCGAAACTGCCTGAAGAGGAACTGGTAAGTTTAATGTAACCCTCAAGCCCTCAAGGGAAACGACCAATGGCACGCGATAGAGCTTAGACTTTATATCTCATAGTAAATGAAATGCACTTTCAGGGTAGAAACTTTATCCTTTGCCTGGGTAAACCAATAATTTTACCTGAAAGGATTTTAAGTCCTAATAATTTGAAAGGTATAAGAAAATGTGCTAGAATTTCACCCATTCCTTTCTCTGAGGTCAGAGTTTTAGAGAGACTCAAAGAAATATAAACCTTGCATGTACCCACGATTACGCCCTCGAGGAAAGAACTGTTCGATCGTAGTTGATAGCACTACGCGATAATGGTGGTATGATAAATACATCGGGAGCAGTTACATGTGACGTAGCACTGTTTGACGTTAGGCAAATCTTTTGATATAGCAATGGCTTCTTTGTGAGTAGCACTTAAAAAAAGTACGATCAATAATGGCGTCCATGGTATATTAAGGCTAGTGAGGTTACATCAATTAGTAACAATAAATTCATTGCATTCTATTCTTCATTTGAGCAGTGGTTGAAGAAGGTTTCAGAGATGAACAAGATGCGAAAAGTGGAGAACGCAGAAGATGTAGTGGATATGGAAGAAATGAATCCTGTATGGTTGAAAGACAAAGGAAAGTAAGTCCTCTTTGTTTTCACGCGTTATATTTTTTCGAAATCTGATGATTGCTTTTATTTTCAACCTGACTTTTGTGTAAAGACCAAGCGGGTCACGTGTTTTGGATGAGAAATAATTTCCCATCCAAGAGTTTCGACTCTAGTCCCTTCGGGGCTTTAAACTCAATGGTCTGTGCACTATAAGCAAGGTGATCGCTTTTACAACACTTATTAAGAACCAATCACCATTTCCATCAGCCCCTTTTCTTATTTTGATAGTAAAAATAAAGTTTTGTGAAGGGTTGGTGTTATTCACACCTTTTCCTCTTCACAATTTTTCTCCCGTAGAGTTTCACGGTTTTCTGAGAATTTGGATCAAATTGTATTGAAAATTGATCAAAATTTAGGGAGAAGGGCTCAGTCCTGGAAACTAGGGTCTTTTTGAAGTTCGATTTTACAGTGTATCCCGTATAAATTTCAAATTTATGCTTAATCATTATACTCTTTATGTAAATAGTATAATAACATCTAAGGTATTCATTACTCAAAAAACCTGAAAAATGTTAATCGAATTGTCATTTGTCTTTCAACGCCAACGTAACGTTTTTATTGAAAACTTACTCTTAGTTTTACGAAAACACAAAAATTCATCAATCACTGATACTGATAAAGATAACTGTATGAATTTAAAAAATTAGTTTTCATCTGCAGATGAGTCTCCATAACGCACTGGGAACACAAGTTTGTTCGGATTAAGAAAATTTCGAGCTTTGGAGTAAGGTTTATAAGGCATTGTTAACTAAAGGGAAAAGAAAATTTGTCCGAGTTAAGGAGACATTCAAGTTATAAAGGTTCGAGTTAAAGAGAACCCACTGTAACACGAAGCTATCTGCTTTATACGGGACTCACTGTAGGTACAATCTGATTGGTGTTCAGCGTTAATACCTACAGTTGACGCTCTCTAATTCGATCTTCAAGGAGAATTTGATTTTCATCGAATAAGGGAGCTTATCGAATAATGGAGCGTAGTTTATGAGAGTTATTTGTTGACGGGGACTTTAAATGAACTTTAAAAGAACGTCGAATTAGAGTGCGTCAACTGTATATTAACGAATGATGATATTTATGTAAAAAAAATCATATTTTTAATTTCCTTTCATTTTATAGTGGATTTTTCCAGCAAGGGAATTTCGTAGCAGCCATCAATGCGTACACTTCAGCACTGGTACTCGATTCATCTATACCTATGTATCCTTTTCGTCCGTCATCCGATTTTGTAAATCGACATTATAATGTTTTTAAATTGAACAATTTTCTGATCCTACTGGGCCGGGTCTAGTCTACGTACACAGACCCGATATTTATGGCTAATTTCAAAATTCATTGCAGTAGAGGGTCTGTTCCCATTGCCTTTTCTGATTTGAGATTTTTCAAACCGACCGCTGCAATGAAGTGCGGTTGCGAGAGAGGAGACAACAAGGGAACGGTTGCTATTTATAAATAACAGTGCCCCCCCTCCAGTGGTGGTTTTATTTGGGGGAGGGCGCCGAAAAGGAAGGGGCGCAAAAAGGCTCCTCAAAACACTGATTTTGGTGCCTCTTTCCCCTTTTTAACTCACAAGTGGCAGTTTTTAGCCCTATAAAATGGAGAAATGTCGAAAGGATTTCACACTTGCTCAAAGTTTTGTGGATTGGCGATATCAAAGAAAAATGCAAGATGGGCAGAGAGTCTTCTTAAATGGCTCTTCCTGTCCTTATTTTCTAGGCATAGAAAATAGTAAAATTTATGGTGTGTTTTCTTATAAGAAAATTAATGTTGCACGTTTGAATCGGTTGAGTAGCTTTTTAATTAAAAAATGTGGTTTCGCAACGGGTGTTTCTTTATGGTTTTTTTTATAAGCATAACGCTTTTAAGCATATGAAGGCTTAGATTTGCAGATTTACTAAGCATAACGTTAGCATATTTGCTAGCCTGAAATATTTTTCAAGTCAATTTTTTTTGTTCAAAAATATTTAGAAGTGGTCAAATAAAAAAAGAGCTTTCACAATTAACCATTCCACTGCTCCCCAAATCTGAATGTTTACAAAATTTCTGAGATTTTCCAATAATTTGGCTCGAGGTGAATTAAGAACATTGTAATTCGTAAGCATATTAATAAGTATAGACTCTGTCTGGTTGCTTTGAAAGCTTAAGCATACACGAGCATGACCAAAAAACATGTTTTGTATTATAAAAGCTCATTGACATCATCATCATTATCATATCATTTCATTATTGATATAACATTCTACAGCAATCTGTGTGGTATAGAGAAGTAAAAAAGAAAGGTTGTAAGACACGATAATTTGAGATTATAGTTTCGAAGAGATAGGCACTGAACACTTACATTTCAATAAAATGTAAAAACCGTCAATGATGGCTAACATTATGAAATATTTACCCACCAACAACTTGTTTTCTTTCAAAGTGGTTCTCCTCGCTACATTGACATCAATTCCAGCAGGTAGCGTTGTCTTCGTAAACACTTTAATAGCTCCTGCACTGCAATGCGAATGGGATCTAACGAGCATGGAAGTGACTCTTATATCAGTTGCTTTTTACGTTGGTTGTGCTATAGGCTCATGGTACTGGGGTCGAATAGCGGACATTTACGGACGCAGGAAAACCTTATTAGCTACTGTTAGTACTATGGTGTATTTTGCGTTACTTTCGACAGCTAGTTCTTCGTATGGTTTTCATCTACTGACACGATTTTTTGTCGGGGTTGGATACGCCTCTTCATTCATCTTAACCGTGATTTATAACACGGAGTTCACGAAAAGCACGGATCACGGAAAAGCTGTGTTTTTTTATAATCTAATGTACACGTTTGGATGTTTGTTTTCGATAGCTGTTTCTTATTGGACGTTAAACCGCTACGGATGGCGTATATACACACTAGCCTCGCTATCACCCAGCCTCGTATTGATTTGTCTCATGGTTGCTTTTCTACCCGAGTCCATCCTATATTTACAAGCTCAAGGACGAACTACAGAGGTTTTAGAATTATTAGATGATATATCTAAAACTACGAAAAACTATTTGCCCAAAGATGTCGTTTTCAAAAAAACGAGAACCATGGAACGTGACCAAGAAGGCTATATAGCAGTGTTTTTAAAACATCGTGTCAAAATTTGTGGACTTTGTTTTTACGGTGTACCCATGTTGTTGAATTACTACGGACTACCATTTTTCGTTGACTTTAAACTGCAACATTCTGGTACGTGTAAACTGCTTGCTAACAGAACTAAATTATCAGTCGCTTGTTCCATGTTAACCGATTCCGATCTTCTGCGGACGTTTTTGATCAACCTGGGATATATACCCGGTGCTTTTATTGGTTATTTTATTGCAGAGAAATTGGGTCGTAAAATACTGTTAAACATGACGATGGTTCTCTTAGCTGCATGTTATTTCAGTCAACTCATATGCTTACCTTACATCTTATCTCATTTATTACTGTTTCTCGCTTCGGGGTTTTCGTTATGCGCTGATTGCTTTATTGTGTTATACGCATCGGAATTATTCCCGACAAATGTAAGAACAACGGCGACAGGGATATCGGCAACTGTTTGGAAAACTTTTTCCATCTTATCGCCATTGTTGTTCCAGCATTTTATATATTTGAACACGACGGTCGTCATAGTTTTGATGGGAGCTTGGTGTATTATAGGAATGTTTGGTTTATACCCGCTACCTGAAACTCTTGGTAAAAACCTAAAAGATTTTGAGTTTAGAAAAACCTCATATGAATGATAGATTATTCGTATAAATATGAATAAAATAGATAGATATATTTGTAAGAATATACCGGGTGTCCCAGAAAACGGACCCTCTTTGAAGTGAATTTTCTCGAGTTCTATGAACTTTTAAAGAATCAATCTTTTTACATCGGAAATAAGAAAGATAAACTTAAATTTTGAGGGATCATTTGTCAAATTTGGTCAATAGACGATATCGGCTTTCTGAATTCTCCCCGAATGATTACCCATAATGCATTGTTAGGGTTTGGGTTATCGTCCGTGAATTTTTTTGCGCAATGCATCATGGGTAATCATTCGGGGAGAATTCGGTAAAGCCGATATCGTCTATTGGATCAAAAGTTATAATCTAAATGCTAAAACGTTACATTTCAAAAATGTCAAAAAAAAGATGAGGGTATTAAATCATCATAAAGGAAGCACGTCTTCTATCATAAAGCTTTAATCAGAAATATTGCAGCCAATCTCTACTCTCAAATGATTCGAAATGCTTTTGCAGGAATAGTTTGTCGTGGTAACTGCTCTGGAAAAAATAGAAATACATTTCCTGATGGATAAAAAAAAATATGTGTCTTTGTCTTGTTTTTTTTACTTCCACGTAAATTTTCCTTGACGTTTTGGTCATGATAATGTTAGGTTGTATGCAAATCGGGCTGCGTGTCACCTGAGTTTGAAACAACATCGAGAATGTATTCAAGATTGTACCAATGTAAGTATATCAGCGGCTACAAAACCACAGATACTTTATAAAAAACACTAGATAGAGTTACTCTGTCCTTGGCTGAAAACCGTCCCCTCTCTTGTAGGCTTCATAAAATAAAAATACATACATATCAGATGGATGCTGACAGCCTACAATCGTTGGGAAGCTGAAATTGTGCTAGCATTAATTTGAAGTTGTGAAATTTTGTGATTAGTTACTTTTTCTGATGTAAATACAGTTGAGTCTCTCTAATTCGATTTTCGAAAATTTTCTTCGAATTAGAGAATGATTTGAATTACAGAGAGTAATTTAAACCACTTTCCAGCTGAGGGGACTAATATTTCAGTTCGATTTACAGAAAGATTCGTATAATAGAGGTTCGAATTAGAGTGACTGAGTGTAATAGAAAGTGATAACGGATTAGAAAGCTTCACTTCTAAGAAGAGAGTAATATTTTTCATACATATTTTCTTCCATTTCGACAGGCTTTAGAACTTTATGATCCACCAGTTCAAGATAACGCCATGTCACGATGCCGTGCTCTCACGAGAAGAGGAACAGCTTATTATCAACTACACCAGTATGTTGATGGTGAGTGCATTTCTCGTTTGCTACCTTTAAAGGAAGAAAGTTCTAGCGGAAAGAAAATTTGGGGAATTTGGCAAATCTATCTTAAATCCGCAAAATCTTATTTATTCCATACATTCTCCTTTGCTTTGTTAGAGTTTTTGCTTATTTGATAGCGATTTTTGGTCGAAAACATACTTCAACCGCAAGATTTTTTCGTCATTTTGCTAAAATTTCTTCCTTTAAGCAGCCCTTTAAACTTTAATTATTAGTTAAGAACTAATTAAGTACAGGTTAGGCGGATTTTGCTATGATTGTACCGATTAAGAGACTTTGATATACTGTAATCTGTTTTCTTCAGTGAATTTGAAAATGAACACTCCAACCTCGAGAAACTTGTATATTACTATAATTATTGAAATTATGCCCTGCTTTGAGTCTGATTTAATTATTTCATCCTTTGATTAAGACATTCCTGGAGGAGTGAATAAGAAATTGAAGCAATGCATGATTTTCATGACGTAATGTTTTATACGGAAGCACCAAAATTGTTTGCCTTAGTGTCAAACACCCGTCTTTTTGTGGGTGCTTTCGTAGAAAACTTTATGTCATGAATATGGGAAATTTAATCATTTCGGTTCAACGGGCAGATGAGATGGACTTTTTTTAAGATTTTTGACTTTTTTGGTCATTTGAAGTAATAAAAATGACGCGTTCTTTAGAAAAAGTAACAAGATTGTTTTATTGCTGGTTAACGACCAACCAAATCAAATAAGAGCTTGTAAAAACTCCATCTTGTCCCTCAACGGGATCGAAAAACTGTCCCGAGGTTAATACGGTTCAATGACTGCATACAGCTTCTCCATGTTTTCTCTCCCACCATACAGCGTTGAGAGATTACGATGCGGCAATCAAGTTGGATCCAAAGAACCAAGCATTACGTACAGATGCGTTCAAAATCAGACGAACTTTACAAGGTGGTGAGTCTTCTGATTGATTGATACTCGTCTTGCTTGGATAGTTCGTTGCTTGTGTCAATAAACAGGAAGTTTTTGGTTTTATACTAGTTGCAAATTCTCCTGCAGACTCGCGCATCCTGATTATATGATTGTAATGCCCGGGAGGGGGGGCACTTGACTCAAAAACGACAGTACGTGCGGATGAACACATCCTCACATTTATTTCTACTATATGTGTAAATGAAATTTGGTGCGAAATTGGCCTGGTGTGGCCCAAAATTAGGCCTTTAAAATCGTATCCCTTACACTGCAGAGAAAATTTTGCCAAATTCGAGTAAATTTGAAGCATTTTCTATAAAGTTTTTGAACATTTTTAAGCAAAATATTGTCAGATTTTCCAAATTTTACGCCCTTAGAGTGAACTTTTTCTTATCTTTACTCATTTCGACCCTTACAGTGCACTTAGGGAAGCTTCGAAAAGGAACCCTTACGGGTCGCACGTACGGTAGGTCGTTTACCTTGAGTGCCCCACCTCCCAGGGTTGTAATGGTTGGACTTATTATCGATTATGGAACGTTTGTGACGGGATATTTTCGCAGTGTAACTTATGGTTCCTTGAAGATGATTTCTTAACTGTTTCAACTATTTTCTTAGTGTTCCTTTTTTTCACGTCTTGGCAGGTGCATGGATTTATTATAGAGGGTCTATATGACCCTCTATATTAAATCCATGGCAGGTGTTAAAAATAAAACTGACTTTCCGCTAAAAAATCAGTCTGGAAATAAACTACATTAATAACATTTACACGGTAGCTAAAAATAACTGGACCAATTTTTTTCTTATTTCGCTTTAGCGTATTTGCTCCATTATTCGCCGCCCTCTTATAAGCCCATCTATATTGTAGGTTTTGAAATAATATCGCCCTCTAATAAGCGCCGGACCTGTAAACACAAAAAATGAATTTTTTATTACACTGAGTACTGTAAATGATCTATGGCATGAGATTTTTGCGAGCTGTTTGTATAAATGGGCATAAAAAAGCATGAAATCTATGACGTCATTTTGCAAAAAACGGGGTTGGAACTAAACTTCTTCTAAACTTCTTCTCGTGTTGTAAATTTTACTTCGTGAATAAGTTCATGCTAATAACTCGCCATTGTCTTTATGTAACGTTAGTTTGGTATTTTATAATATATATTTAGAAGAAAATATTTTTGCAAATTAGCTTTTTATATTTTACTCTAACTTGATGATCTCTAAATGAGGCTGCAATTATTATTTCTAGTTATCTAAGTAAGGCTGATATAGAAATCAAGTTTTCAAACAAAATCTCTTCCAGAATCTTCACACACTCCAAGTGTCAAGGAAAATTGTATATTGTCCGGGGCGGGAAATCCTATTGTATGAAGTGAATGGCTTTTCCAAAATCTTAAATAAGAACTTTAGAGCTAGACGATAGAATATATATGCACAGAGTCAGGGCGTCAGGGTGGTTTACGGGGGGGGGAAGTAGTGGCGGTAGAGTTTGGAAAAAAACGACCCCACCACTGTTTACTCCGCTTCGGGCTAACCACCGTTTTCAAATTTACCCCGCCTCCTCTAAACTATTCCCTTTTTTAGTGATCTTGTAGAAGATAGGATCGTAAAAGGAGGCAGCCTGTGAGTCACCAAGTGATGATAATGTGGTTTTGTGATTTTTGTCAAATTAGGCCAAAATAGGTTTCATATTTTTCATCAAATTTATGCCTTCCGATATTCAAATCCTTATTCTATAGTAAAATGGTAAATTATATCTATTGTTTAATTTATGAAATAATTATTTATAGTGGTTATATGAGTTACTATATTTTCAAATTTTGTATTTAAAGGAATTCGTAGGTGCTTCTTTTTTGCAACCTTATATTTTATTTGAAATAACATTGTGTTCTTGTGAAAACTTTCTATTTGTTCTTGTGATTGTTAGTGGTCAATTCGGTCCCATATTCGTAATTTTTGTTAATTTTTAGGGCGACAACTAACTGTATTTTAGAAATATCATTGCCTTGAGAACGGACCGAGACCGAAACACGTCGGGGAAATAATTTATATAGATAATTATTGCCCCCGCAGGAGCGCAGCGACGAGGAGGCACTTATAGTTTCATTGCCCCCGCAGGAGCGCAGCGACGAGGAGGCACTTATAGTTTCACGCATAGATATTGGACTGGAATCTCGAATTTTTGCGTTTTTTGT
This sequence comes from Clytia hemisphaerica, assembly GCF_902728285.1. Classification (NCBI taxonomy): domain Eukaryota; kingdom Metazoa; phylum Cnidaria; class Hydrozoa; order Leptothecata; family Clytiidae; genus Clytia; species Clytia hemisphaerica. The sequence goes on from NW_027103598.1 coordinate 1,835,666, forward strand.
TTTGTTTTGTTTTGTTTTGTTTTGTTTTGTTTTGTCGCGCAAGCCTACCCGTAGTTAATCTCTTCCGTAAATGTTCGGTTTTTTTTCAGGGACGGCAGTTGCTAGCCTAAAAACTTTTTCTTCATTTTGGCAGGCGCCGCGGGCCTTTTACTCAGCTTTCGACAGTAGATTCTATTCCGCTTGTAGAATTTTACTTTTGACTTTCGGATTAAACAAGATGTATACATATACCAATCAGTGAATTTGCTGACAGTCAAATTACAATCTGTCTCCTGTCTTAGACATTCAGGAGATTGATTCATTTTTCGATCCAAACAGTTTGTCCCCAATAATAATGAACAATGATTAAAATGATAATAGTAGAGCAATGATTGAATATGGACAAAAGTGATTATTGTTGGTGGTTGAATAGGTAACGGAATTCCACTGTAACTAAATTTATTCGACAATCGCCATTCAACATACTCTACTCTCAACAAGAATGCTTAAAAATCCTGTACTTCTCGACAGTAAGTATAAATATTTTTTTCTTTCTGTACTTTTATAAGACTTGGTTTTATTAATCTTTTATGTTTAACACAGGTCTGTGTTCTTGTTGATACTTACCAGGCACTATTTGGGAAATTATTATCAAAGATTGAAAGAAACTTTTGGTGAACTATTTTTGAGGAAATTTCAGTACACTCACCATATCATCTAATTTCATGTTTCTTATTTTCCCTTTAAGCTTTTTATGAATGAGGATTCGTTTACCTTGACAACGCAATATTACTGCTACTATTACCACGTTACGTCATGATTTTCCATCCTTCTACACGATATTGCCGTTACAACTGCAAGATAACTGGCATATCTTTTTAATGTAAACAATTTTGTCCGTGAGATTCCTTATCATGCCGTTGGAAAAAGTCCTGAATGTACGCTATTTCCTGTTAATACCTGCTTCCTGCTCATCAATATTGCCTCGTTACTGATACTATTACCACGTTACGTCCTATCATCTTCCATCCTTTACACAACGCTGTTATAGCTTCTAGATTACTGGTAAATCCATTTAATGTAAAAAATTTTGGATCACGATATCCTTTGTTAAACAGTTGGAAAAACTCCTAAGTACGTTGATTACCTGTCAATTTTTGGTTCCTGCTCGTTATGTTTCTGGCTCATAGCATTTCTTATACTGTTTGGTTCTACTATGTTTCATTTATACCTATTTCAAATTGGTTGAAATAAATATAGTTGCATGTCTTTTGTCTGGTTTAGTATACACAAAAACACAAAAACAAAAAACAAATCTGTAACTGTCTGTAATTGATTCTACCTGGACACTTTTCCTAATGAATGTTTTAAGATTCGTATTTTATTCTTTGTAAAAAGTAATTCATATTTTTAGAAAAAAAATGTTTCATTTATGTTAGCTTATTCATTGATATCTCAAAGAAAATGCTGAGAAGAATCATTCTAACTATTCCAAATCACTTCCAAACTTTTGCTATAAAGCATTAAAAAGCCTTAATTAGCATTAATTAGTTTTTACAAGCATTTGTATTAATTAGCGGGTGGCAGTTAGTGAAAGCTATGGCTAGTTCTAGACGCATTGTTTTTCACCGTTCAACAGTTTTAGGAATTCGTCAATCTCGTACCAACTAAAAGACACTTTTATTCCTTTTTTATTTTACTGATGGACGTGATACTTTCGTGAGAGCTCTCATGTTTCAGAATCATAAAAAGGGAAATAAGGAACTGGGTTCGAATTTAGAGTGCGGGTAGATGTTCCACGCATTATACGTGCCGCGACAATCGCCACACATTCGGTCTTGCAAAGAACACTGCCCCCCCCCCCTCCATCGTCGATCGAGTGTCAGACTCGACAGCTCACATCTAAAGAGTTGCGTCGCGATGCTTTGTCCTTCTCCCCAATTTGTATGACCCATTCCAAGATAGAGGGCTTGATACGCCATAATCGGAACCCGAAAAACTTCAAAGTTTAGATCAACCGAACTGTCAATCAGCGGATTACATATCACACGATCAGAGAAATTCTTTCGCCTAATTTAAGTCTATTTTCACCGAATTTTCTAAGTCGTGAGAAATCTCTTCGGAATTATGAGAAACTGAGAGTTAACCTTTGGTAACCATTTTTGTAACTGGTAAAAAGTTGAGTTGTAAAATCGAAGAAATCAATATCAAGTTTCCTCTCACGCGCGCATTTTATCTTTTCGGTTTTCGATAATCTTAAATGCGCATGCGTGGGCGCACAAAAACATCAACAAAAGATTTCAGCGTGTCGACATTTTCTCGGAACGTAAAATCATAACATTTCTCAAAGTTTTGAGTTTTACGTCGAGTTTTCTTTCATATTTCTGAATTTTGCCTTTAAAATGGAGAATTCTACAGCTACCCCTCAACAAGCTGTCCAAGTCAATGCTTCACAGGCACATATAATCCAACAAGGAGGAACAACAACAGCCCCTATCCAAATCTTTGCCCAAGATGGAGGTGGAGCGGGCAAAGCATTTTACATTATCGATCCTTCTCAAGTGACAAACGGTTTACAAATGATATCAAATGCTGATCAAAGATTTGAACTTAACAGTGGAAGCACAACTACAGCTTCTCCACAAACTTTGACTGCTGCTGCTAATGCTGGAGCTCAACAACAGGCAAATCAAGCTACTGTAGTGGTGAGTTTTCGCCATAAATTTGGTACTAAAATCGTGAAAAATGGCGCCGAAAAAACGAAAAACAAAACCTTTATTTTCAGTCTTATTCTGTTTAAAATCTAGTCTGAACTATAAATGTTTTATTCCTAATTGGTTTTGAATTTTGATTGCTAAAATTCAAATTTTTTTGCTGTTTTTATGCTTTCCTTGTGTGCACCAATACTTTTTGAGTGTTTTGTAAATTGGTGTATGGTGATTGGCTGTTGTTTTCCTGAAGGCTCATTGGGTGTTGAAATCAACTAATAGGAAAGCAGCTTTGAGTAGCTAGTTACCAATCAGATTTTCTGTAAACCAAAATGTATGTTTTTGATTTAGTTTGTTGATTCTGTTGGCCTGAATCACTTTAGAGGGTTACTTCTTTCTAGTGAAATCCTTCATTTTTATTAAGAAGTTATTATTTTTTGAAGGTTTTGATTCAAAATGAGCAAAATGGCCACTTTAAGGAATTCTTCAGGTAATGATGTTGTTTCTTACAGACTTGTATGAGCTCTTCCAGAGATAAAGTAGAAAAAATGGATGTGGATGGCCAATATTTTCAGTCATAAGAAGCCCAGCCATAGTAAAATTTGTTTTAAAATGTCTCTAAAATTCTAGATGTTTTTCATTTGAACCATACCTCCTCTGTTAAAGTAAAAGGCTCTTTAGAGTTGAGTGCGGTACCATAAGTTAGTCTAATATTGACATCCCTCGTCTTTCGTCCCTTCTTTAGAGACAGGACTAATATGAAAGCTTGAACCACTGATTGAAAAAAGGATTATTCCTCTCTGATCACTTAGCAAAGAAAAACAGTTTCAACCTTTCTATCAATTTTAGCTAATAAAAAGGTAGCCTGGGAATCCAAGCGTTAAACTTTGTTCACAGTCTAGTTTATGATATATTTTTTTCTATGCTTGTTTAACGCTTGGCGCAGGTAACTCGCCTGCAGGGAGATTTTTCCCTGCAATGCAGGTTCGGCCTGATTGGCCAGCTTTGGGCGTATTAAGGTGGTCGTTAACACTTCTGAGATAGGATCATCTTTTTCGGGTCGATTTTTCAATTTTTGGTTTAAATTAAAGTTTGAACCTTGCTAAACAATATCCTGAAGTTTTATTTCATATAAAGAAGAGGAAAGTCGAAAACTTTAGGTCTTTAGACACGTACCTGAGCAGATTTTGTGGTCCGCCCCAAACGCCCGTCCCGCCGCCCGTCACGAAAATCGCAATATTAGCCCTTCTGGTTCTTGGAGCGACTCCAAATTTTTACTGTCGCTACTTAGAGCCACAAAGAACATTCCCGGAAAATTTTACACCGGTACTGTTAATAGTTCCGGATTTATGACAATCGAAACAAACCCGCCATCTTGAATCTTGTCAAATTTCAAGTGTGGATTATTGTTAAAGGGAATGGCTGTTTCATGGCTTATTTTCTTGTAGTAAGTGATGGTTTGATGCTTCCTTTTTATATAAAGAGCTTCTCAAAACTCCAAGGAACATTTTTACTTGATAAACTTTCTAATTTCCTTCCCATTGGGATCAAATTTCAGCGCCACACAAAATGTGTGACAGGTACGTGTAATTTCTTTTGTTTTCTCTCTCTCTTTTTAATTGTTTAATTCATAATTTATTGTTTAAAACGTCCATAACTTCTTCTTCAAGCTATCTATACACATTTAGTTGGATTTTGATAGTGATATAGTTGATTTTGGTGTATTTCGGGGTTTTCGCAAAAGTGAAAGTGAAAGTGCTCTTTATTAGACTTGAGCGCAGCTTGTATTTCAAGTAATAGGGATAAAAATTTGCTTTGTTACAGTGAGATGTGTTACTTTAACCAATGAAAGGGTTAGGGAATACTTTTCAATCACTTTTCACCAAATTTAAGCTTTTTCGCAAGCAAAAGTAAGGTTCACGCAACTTTTTTGTATGTTTGCGGTAATCTCAGGGTTCTGCGCGACACCATAAATTTGCTGAAATATGCAGAAGAAAATGGCTTTACTTTCTATCTTAAGGTCAAAATTGAATCAGTGCATCAAGTTTAACTGAAATCTGTCAAAATTCCCATATTGAAAGCTTTTTTTTCCTCTCTCTACAGCAAAAAATAGTTTCAGGCCAGTTTACGCAAAACAGCAAAACCGGGGGTTTTCAATCTTGTGGCGGAAGAATCTCAAGATTGGCTGGTCCGATTTACTTGGAATTTTGTACACAGCTTTCTCTTAGTGCAAGGGGTGTTTTGAGTGAAACAGATTTTTAAAAAAATGTTTTGTTGATTTCAAAATTAAAAAAAACAGTTTTTTGCATTTTTACCCCCGGTTTTTGATTTTTTTTTAAAAAATTTTCACTCAAAACACAGTAGGTCAATATTGTAACATAACTGCCAAATATCAAAATCTAACTCCATCTGGTTGTTGAGATTCTTCTGCCACAAGATTTTGATATCTATTTTTTGAAATGACGTCATGACCCCCGTCTTTGAAATTTCTAACATTTTTTTCTATTTTTAGATCAAGATAATAATGAAGTATCATCATACAAAATTTCAACAATATATCATTTATACATTTTGAGATATTTCAATTTGAATATTTTTTGACATTTTCAAAAAGTTTGTTAACGACCACCTTAATTTATGGAAAAAGCCGTCTCTGCAGAAAAAAGGAAAACAAATGAAAATGAAAACATAGATTCATTTAGAAACAAAATGGCTGTTGGCTGGATGTCTAAATACATGTGGCTGATGTTTTGATGTGGTTTTTAGTAGTTTTGAAAGTCTTTAGAGCTTGTTAAAGAGTTTTTATGGTAAGTTAATTATGTGTGTTTGCCTGGGTTTCCAAAGTTCAGAAAGTCTGTCGACAAGGGTTCACACACAGACTGTTTATAACGTTCTGTGCCAGACTAATCTACCTGCACCAAGCTCTTCAATCTTAGAACTTTGTGAGGTGAGGTATTTTTGTTTTTTTCTAAGATTTTGAGCTTGGATTCCCAGGCTAATAAAAGGGTGTCGGAATTAGAAGAGGGATGTTGACATTAAACCAAGTTACGGTACCCAGCTGATGTGGATGATTATGTCCAGACGTTACTAATTGATAAAATTGATTGTCAATTAAAATTGATTGTCGATTAAAATTGATACCATGAGTGGTCCTAAATCCGACAGCCCTGCCTAAATCCCATCCCCCAAATACCATGAGAGGTCCTAAATCCGACACCACTGCCTAATTCCGACCCCGCAAATAACTGTTATGAAAAAAAATTCTATGTTTACAAACATTCCCTCTCTAAGTTGAACGATAAACTATTGCTAGAACTCTCAAAACAAAACATCTAAAAAGATTACTATAATGTTAAGATGTCAATAATTAATGTGATCAAAAACGTGTGAGTTGTAAAAATAATTACCACCTTTATTCTGTATTCTGAATCTATTACTCTTGTTTAACGTTAAACAATTCGGACAATTTTGTAATAAAAAATTATTTTTGAATAAAAGCAATTATTGTTATTTGGTTCAATTGGTTCAGTGTATCAAATTTCTCAGTTTAGTTGACACTTTGGTATCTTCGTTGCGTTACAGCGAAAGGTTTGTTTTTATTTTAGTTTGCAGGCATCGAAATAAGGGATAGAAGAAAGTGTATCGCAATTTTTTGATAAGCATGATTTTGCATCCTAAAATGGATCAATTTTCAATTTTTAGCGTGTAAGTAATCCAAAAACGCAATTTAATTATTAACAACTCATAGAAGTTTGAAAATCCATTTTTCTGTTGTTTTTTTTGACGGACCAACCAAGTCATTCCTTTTTGGATAAAGATCATTCAATAATTGATGAGACAATTGTAATTACTTTTTAATTTTATGCTATTGAATGTTTTGATCTGAAAATAAAAGATGACAAAACATTAAAGAAAAGAATAAACTATCAATATCCTCCATCCCCCTCCAGTTTTCAGTTCCTTTGAAAATTCTATTGGGACTTATGCCCACTGTCCTGTTTCTGCCACATATCTACGTGGTGCCTTACTAACACATCGAGGTCTGGGAGGGGTGGATGAAGGCTCTTCAGATGATTTCTTCGGGGTGCCCATCGATGACGGCACTGCGTCTTTGGGTGTTCCAGGTTGCGTCGCTGGTACACTAACGGGAGGCAGGGGCGAGATGGGCTGTGGAGCAGCTGTAAGAGGTGGAATGACTGGTTCTCTTACAGGTGTAGCAGGCGGTAGAACAATCAGACTTGATGGCAGTGGAGTCGACTGTTGTTGGGGTGGTCTAAATTGTTGCACGGTTCGTCTCTGCAGGTTGGGATCGTCAGGTCTTGGCAGTTTGAGAGTTCTTCTTTGGGAGTGGCGGCAATGGAGGTCCAACAAATGCGTCTCGGTTGGTGATGTCAACAGAGGCTGGTTCGAAACGTCGAAGGTAGCGTCGGTTGCAACGGGTTAGACGATCAGTGTCATCAGCTCTTTGATTGTGCCAGATCGGTCCCATCGTTTGGGGTTGTTACCAGTCTGGTTCTGGATATAGCATCTGTCACCGAGGCGGAGGTCAAGGAGCATGCGAGAGTGGTGGTTCCGCTCTTCAGCAGCATGATGGAATCTGTGACGTAGGGCTTCCTCTTTCTGTTGCCAAGCTGCGCGCCAGATAGGACGGACATGTTCGTTGCTGAATTTATCAAGGCGATTGATGAATGCAAATGCGTCACGGATGGGACGACCAAATACTATCTCCGCAGGTGAAAGTTGACAATCAGGGTCAGGTGTGTTACGCAGTTGCATCATTGCCCTCAAAAAGCGGTCAGTATCAAGCATTCCAGAAGGACCAGTGTTCGAACAAAGCAACCTCTTGGCAGACTTGACCGGAACCTCAGCGTGACCGTTTGATTGGGGATTGTAGACTGATGAGAGTCTGTGTCTGACACCCCAGCGCTCCAAGAAATCTTGAGTCAATCCAGACATGAATTCAGGGCCACCATCACTTGACATTTCCTCTGGTACACCGAATCAGGCAAAGTAGTTTCGTAGACACGTGATGAGTCCTTCAGATCCAGCTTGTGGTGATCCTTTTGGGGCTTGGAAGACATCGCCAACTACGAGGTAGTGCTGTCCAACGCAGTCAAAGAAGTCAGCATAGCTTTGTTCGAATGGAGTTGTTGATGGTGAGGCTGGCGAGGTAGGTAGGGAGTGGGATGGTGCATTACGGATACACTCTTGGCAGGCTTGTCTGCGATGCTCAATGTCATAAGTCATCCCTGGCCAGAAGACGATGGAACGTGTACGCAGACCCATGGTTGATACGGTGGGCGGCATGAAGGGCATCAAGGACTGCAGGTTGTAACGATTGTGGAATAACAACACGATCATTGTAGATGATGACACCATCTGTGATGTGAAGACTGTCACGGTACTGCCAGTAAGATGAAGTAGCGTGGTGGTCACGATAGTTTTCGGGGAAGCTGGCAAGAACAGCTTGGTATACGAGGGCAAGATTCTGATCGTTTTGGGTTTCGGATGACAAGCATTCCAGGTGATCGAGGTGACCTTTTCAGCATCGTTGCGGATGGCAGCAGCCACCATGAACTCGGGCAGCATGTGATCAGGTAACTCCTCCTCATTGGATGGTGATGGGTGGCGAGATGTAGCATCAGGGGCAAGATTGGTCTTCCCTGGGACATGAATGACACCAAAGTACCAGGGCAGGCTCCTTTCTTTCAGGCGAAAAAGTCGTGTGTTGTGAATTTCATCTAAAGTTCTGTCACCATATATTTTAATAAGAGGCTTGTGATCGGTAGCTACAGTCAATACACCGTTTAACAGTCTCGCCATCTCCACCGAGAAGCGGTAGGTAAAAATGCTCACTTTAGTACTGTGGAAGGTTAGAGAAATGTAAACATTGCCTTTTTTTTCTTTCCTTTAAAGAGAATGTTTTAGATGTTTGAACATGACAATTTTATGTATCTCTCCTGAAAATTTCACAAAAATTCATCTAGAGGAAAAGAAGTCATGATTGAAAGGAGTTCTTTACCTACCATTTCTCTGCTGGGTTTTCTTATGAGAACTGGATGTTTACCTACCATTTTTTACGGGGGAGAGTGAAGTTTCCCATGGTTGCCAATATCAAAACAATGGAAAATTGTTCATACGTGTGCGCAGTCGACACTGTTAAACGGTGTATTGATCACAACCTAAGGTGAAGTATTTCGTTTGTTTCAGCCCCCAGGTGATCGCGAGGGCCTCACTTTCAATCTTTCAATTGGTGCGTAGTGTTCCTCAGTTGGCTTGAGGAAACGGGATCCAGCCAAAGTAATACGCCAGCCATCCTGACAGCAGTTTGGCTTGTCGTCTGCACAGTCACAATATTTTTGTTGTAAAAAATAGCCAACGCCACGCTTCGACCAGTCCATGCGGAGACACATAGGTAGGTGGAGGTCGAATATTTCAACACCTGATCGAATAGCTTCAACAATGGCTTTCTTTGACGCTGTGAAGGCACGATCAAGCTCAGGGGTCCATTTGAATGGATGTTTTGGAGAGAGAAATGGACAGAACGGTTCTATGTGTTCACGGAGCTGTGCGTAATTCCCCACCTGGTTGTAGTGCTGATGGGCGTTGGGAAATTCTCTATGGCATTGTAGAATTTTGGGAGTGGTTCTATTCTCTCATCTGAGATGCGGAATCCGGCAAAGTCAACGGCTCTGCCAGCGAATTGAAACTTTTGCGGGTTGAGCACGATTCCTGAACGACCAACTGTTTTGAGGAAGTCGATTGTTTGCCACCAGTGTTCTTCCAGACAGATAAAAAGATTCACTAAAGTCTGTCTCAAAATAATTTGCAGCTGGAGACAAAAATGGCTGTAACTTTTGATAGAATTCGAATCAAGTTGCGATTGTGTGCTCGTTAAAAAGATTTTCGTGAGTGGAATATTATCAAGTAAAAAATTTGAAAAAAAATGAAAAATGAAAATGAAAAATGAAGAAGAAAAAAATCAATTTCTTGTAGAAATGTGGTATAATTACCATTTTCATAGGAGTGATTCTTCAATCTTAGATCATCATCACTGTCAAAAAAAAATTCAAAAATATTCATTCAATCAAAAGATACCTTAAGGGAAGAAATTTTTGCGAGAAGAAATTTTCGCGGAATTTAATTTCGCGAATCAGAGTTTCAAAATGGCAAATTTCGCGGAATTTAATTTCGCGAATGAGCCGATTTCAAAAGTTTCACGGAATTTAATTTCGCGATTAAGAAGAAGTTATCAACTTAAATTAGACTGGAGTCGTTTATAATGCGTGTAATACTAATAATACCAATACTAATAATAATACGGGATTTAGTTTGTATAAACGACTGGAAGAATCCGGTGTTCCAGCCTTATAGATACAGGGGCTAGCTACGCAGAAACTTGCGTAGCGAGAAAATAATTTATCAAGCAACAACAAACTCTCAAAACGAAATAAACTCAAATGAAAAACATTCAATACACAAATCCACACATATTTTTTTTGGCATACCGGATAAGTGGGATGGGGGAACCTGGGAACCTAAAGTGGGAACCTAAATGAACATCTGAAAAGTGGGATGGGGGAACCTAAGTGGGAACCTAAATGAACACCTGAAAAGTGGGATGGGGGAACCTAAGTGGGAACCTAAATGAACACCTGAAAAGTGGGATGGGGGAAACTAAGTGGGAACCTAAATGAAACACCGGAAAATGGGATGGGGGAACCTAAGTGGGAACCTAATGAACACCGGAAAAGTGGGATGGGGGAACCTAAGTGGGAACCTAAATGAACACCGGAAAGTGGGATGGGGGAACCTAAGTGGGAACCTAAATGAACACCGGAAAAGTGGGATGGGGGAACCTAAGTGGGAACCTAAATGAACACCGGAAAAGTGGGATGGGGGAACCTAAGTGGGAACCTAAATGAACACCGGAAAAGTGGGATGGGGGAACCTAAGTGGGAACCTAAGTTGTTTAATTATTAATAGAATTGAAATATTTTTCTTTAAAAACAAATAAATAAGCGAAAAAAATAAGACTTGCTCGATAGCAAGTCTTATCGTAGTTTAAGAAGAATTCCTTTATGTTTAAATAAATAGGTCTATTGAAAATGGCGATTTGTGTTTACTTTTCAAATTTTGAAAAATTTTGAAAAGATGTGCACATATTTTTTACCTGAAAAGTGGGATGGGGGAACCCGGGAACCTAAAGTGGGAACCTAATTTGTTATAATTATTATTTTTCTTTTAAAAAACAAATACATAAAGATAAGAAAGATATTATATGCAAGGAAAGAAAAAAACCTTTTATCATAATAAGAACACCAGTTATTTACTTTTTACATTACGGTTCGCAAACAATAATGTTGAAAATAAAACAAAGGGAATTTATTTATTCAATTAGCTCAAAAAAGCATGTTTATTTATCAGCAGTTTTATAGTGCATCTTTTTGAAAGGTTCTTTTTAGTAAATTGACTTAATTGACTTTAAAACTTTAAACCTTTTTAAACCGTCATATCTTCAAATCTAGAAGGAATTAGAAGTTCGTTCATAGCTCGATGGACAACTTAGAGCCTCTTCTTTCTTTTGCACGGATCTAATTTGCTTGAATACAGAATCTAGTAAAACATTATTTACGATCTAGTTTTTGTTCACTCTTGATGCAATACACATTGTTTTTTATTAGCAGCTCCAATTTTCGGGTCAGGGCTGGGGTCGCTTAGCATTTAACGGATTCTAGCTCGTTTTTCTTTCTGTACCAACCAAACAGTACAGCGTGTGAATACACTTCATTAATTAAAAATGTTTGATAGTAAAATAGAACATATTGCACGGCTTGCCACGTTTCAATACACATAAGCATAGATCCACGGGGGGGCACTCAAGGTAAACGACCTACCGTACGTGCGGCCCTTTTTTCCAAGCTTCCCAAAGTACACTGTAAGGGTGGAAATTAGCAAAAATGAGAATAAGTGCACTCTAAGGGTTTAAAATTTGGTCAAAGCCAGTCCGGCTTTTAGAATTTCATCCGAACAAGTGTCATGTTTTAACACTGGGTAAATTTTGGAACATCAAATATGTCCATCCCTATCAGGGATCTGTTCTAGAACATGTTGACCAAGAAAAAGATCTAGGAGTGATAATCGATAGTGACCTGACCTTTGAAGCCCATATATTCAGTAAAATCAAGAAAGCTAACTCTATCGTTGGCTTGATTAGCAGGAGCTTCGAATTTCTCTCACCAGATATGTTTCGAAAGCTTTTCATTGCATTTGTCAGACCCCATTTGGAATATGCACATGTAGTATGGTCTCCAAGGCTAATCAACCATATCAATGCAATCGAGGGCGTCCAACGAAGAGCTACAAGGCTAGTTAGTTGCTATAGAAACTACTCATACGAAGATCGGCTACGACTCATCAATCTACCTAGCCTAAAGACCAGGCGGCAAGTTGGTGATATGGTGGAAGTTTTCAAGAACCTCCACATTTATGACGAGTCTATAAGATCAGAGAAATTTACTCCTCGAACACGACCACGACGTCAGCATGATTACGAGCTTCAAAGGAACTTTGCTAATGACGGTATGAGAGGCTACCAAAGCAACTCTCTTTTTTACAGAAGTGTGAAACCTTGGAATGATCTAGAAGAAGATATTATTGAAGCACCATCCTTACAAGTCTTCAAAGAGCGTTTGATAAAAGAAAGGGAGAAAAAACTTTATAAAATGTAAAATCAAAAGTTCTGTTTCATAGGAGGTCAATAGACGTGCGAAATATATTGCCATAAAAAAATAAAAAAAAAAAAATTAGGTTCCCACTTAGGTTCCCCCATCCCACTTTTCCGGTGTTCATTTAGGTTCCCACTTAGGTTCCCCCATCCCACTTTTCCGGTGTTCATTTAGGTTCCCACTTAGGTTCCCCCATCCCACTTTTTCCGGTGTTCATTTAGGTTCCCACTTAGGTTCCCCCATCCCACTTTTCCGGTGTTCATTTAGGTTCCCACTTAGGTTCCCCCATCCCACTTTTCAGGTGTTCATTTAGGTTCCCACTTTAGGTTCCCAGGTTCCCCCATCCCACTTATCCGGTATGCCATTTTTTTTCTCAAGAATTATTTTGAGCAGGAAAAAATTATAATTGCAATATTGACACTTTTCTTTTGTTTGGAGTTGATGCACAAAGGTTTCTAGACGACTAAAATTGTTCCATTCATTACTTTTTGCTTTATTTCTACTATGTATAAATTAGTCGTCTAGCTTGCTAGACTAACTTAAATTAACTTTTAACCATCACTGAGTTATTTATATTTGTTTATATTTGATAAGAAATACACGTTATAATGCTTAAAAATCAATTGTGTCCATATTTTTTGGTAATACCTGGTCAAAAACAACAAAATAAAAGAAGAAGAAAAAAAATCGAATTTCGCGGAATTTAGTTTCGCGATTTAACAATTTTGGTGTGTTTCGCGGAATTTAATTTCGCGAATTACACCCAAATTCGCGAAATTAAATTCCGCGAAAATTTCTTCCGCGAAAATTTCTTCTCGCGAAAATTTCTTCCCTTAAGGTATCAAACAAAGTTTATTGCTGGTTGAGTCTATAAACTAGTAAAAAACGAAAAAAAACAGCCTTTTGTCGATTGTAATTACTTTTTAATTTTATGCTATTGAATGTTTTGATCTGAAAATAAAAGATGACAAAACATTAAAGAAAAGAATAAACTATCAATATCCTCCACTTTGGCCTAAAGACAATGCAATTTTAAAAAACGGGGGCACCTAATTGCTGGGGGTTTTGAAATTGTACTTCTGAAAACCCAAAAATAAGATAAATATAGGCTAAAATCAGGCTATTTAGAGCAAAATAAGGGGCCTTCTCATTGACAGCTGAAAATATTCTTAAAATTAATACTTATTTTGTTTCCGGTCCGTTGGCCGGGTGAAAATCTCTACCAAATTATAAAAAAAATTTCTGAGTTTTATACAATTTCCCATTTAAACATTTTCTACACTCAAGTGATCCAGAAACTTTCCCCCATCTTATCGATTTCACTTTTCAAATTTTAAATCAGAATTCCTAATATGAATTATGCTAGGCTTGAAGTGAAGTAGCATCGTCATGTATTCTGTCAAGTGACTGGCTGCCCGCAGGACTTTTTTCATCACTCTGAGGTCCAGAAAGATAAAATCTCTTACAGTCGGTATAAAAACTTTTTTTTTTCTGTTAGCCTAAGGGAAAGTAGGTTTCTGATTCTAACTTTTGATATTGATCTTTGTTTGGCAAAATATTTCCAGGGTGTTGCGTTAACATTAAAAGTAACAAACTTAAATACAGTAGACTCTTAAATTCTGACGTCAGCAGACGTCAGTAAAATTTCCGAAAAAACGTTTGCCTGAAATATGCTGATGACAGCAAAAGAAATTAAATTGGTGTGTTTCAGGCATCAATGCAGGCTCCTTTTTTATGTTATATTGAAAATTTCCATTTTTTTAGTTTTGAAAATTTTATTCATCCACGAAAGAATTTTATTTTTTGCTTTTTTCACATTTATATTTTCCTTGAAAAAAGTAAGGTGTTCGAAAAGTAAGGCTTGTGCAAAAAAAACTATTTCAAGAACTGCGCAAAATTATAAAAGTTAATTGGATTATGGTAGCTCTCTTATTTCAGCATTAAAATTTTAATATCTTTTGCTACTAGATCAGGCACTTGAGATACTACAAGTATTCAATTGTCATGCTAACAAAAACATTATTGAATTTTGCTTAGGTGTTTCATTCAAGTGTGTGGAGTGAGAAAAGGAATTTAAACTAAACAAAGTAGAATCTTTTATGCCATTAAATTTGGTAAGGAGATACCATCGTTTTTTCATAAGATTCTACTTCCTGCCCTGAGATTCGACTAACTTGTCTAGCTGAAAAATGAACTTCGGAAAATTAGACAGTTTCGTCAGTCAGCACAAGATTTTCCTTACCTTGAGAAAAAAATCTTTTCCAATCTTATACCGGTTATCCTGGGGAAAAATCCCTGAAAAGTCTGTATAATCTGAGTAGGGGAAGTTAAATCTTATGCAAAACGAGGGTAGAATCAAAATATGAATAGTGCAATATTTTAACAATTCATCTTGAAACGGTTGGAGTGAAGGAAACATAAATTTACTCATCTCTATTACAGTTAAACGGACAACAAGTGTTGGCGCAAAGAGTTCCAGTTGCTATGGAAGCTTTAGATGAGCCACTATATGTTAACGCCAAACAATACCATCGAATCATTAAACGTCGCCAAGCAAGAGCTAAACTTGAAGCTGAAGGAAAAATACCAAAAACTCGAAAGGTATCAATTATATCTCCTTAAGGATATTCTTTATTTTTTTGATATTATTAGTCTTACATTCTTGTAAATCTTGTTTTGTTTTGAGTGAATAATGATTTATTTCCAAAGGTTATTCCACATACAATATATTTTATTTATGTATATGCAATGGTTTACAACAAATGATTTTATAGAATGTTTTTCATCCTCATAAGGCGATTACTGAGCCCTGTAAGGAGAAATTATCTTGTGAAAGCTTTAGTTTGACATAAAACGTCCTTTCCCTAAGTCTTTTGTCTGTAGATTGTAAAGATGGTCTTCAACTCTACTTGCTATTGAGAGATTTGAAAGATTTTTATTTGATTCATTCTTTTTGTTCGTAGAAATACCTTCACGAATCAAGGCACTTGCACGCCGTCCGTCGTAATCGAAGTATGGGTGGCCGATTTGTCGGTAAACCGAACATGGACCTCGGCGCTGATGAGCCGGTAACACCGCGTGAACAATCGACCCTTTCGAACGTTACTCAACATTCGGTATCAGCTTTGCCCACAGCGACTATGCTACCCAGTCACACAATGATTCAGATTCAAAATAACATTCCTGTCATGTCTAGTACTGTACATAACACTGGTCCGGTACCTATAGTTGTTTCGACTGCATCTGGACTGGCCAGTTCTTGAGATTTGAAATTAATGTAATGTATTTTTTCGCAGTTGTAGTTATCTAGTCAGTTTTCTTGTAAACTGATAGAGTTTAAAACTATCAACCCATGCGTCATCTGAGCTTGGGGTTTGAGTTTTAGTCAACGGAATAATATCATGTCAAATCGGGTCAAATCTTTATCTTTCAGTATTTGTCAAAGTAATGAATTCAGACAAATTTGATGTCATTTGACCATGGTTTCTCGTGACGTATCTTCTCTTTCTGTGCATGGATTAGAACTATTAATAACAGTAAAGAAAATTGCAGATTGCTCCACGATTTTCTAAACGAGACCTAGAGTAATAACGTGTGGCTGAGACATATTTTTTCTCGACTTTTACAAGATGAGGATCTACTTCTTTCTTTGTTTCCAAGTGGAATTATCAGGTAGTTAGGTATCAATCGTACCTAAAAAGTCATTCGTTTAATATTATAATTTATGAAAAAATTAAGAGAATTATTTAGTTTTTGAATCTTAGTAACAAATGAACACATTGAGACATTGTTTGTTTCAGGTGAACTTTTTGTGAATTATTTTTTGTAAATATTGTAAATATTATAAATTTTTAAAGTGCGCCTCTTTTTCATTTTTTTTTGGTTAAGAATTGTTTTAAGATTCAAGTAACTCTCCGTTACAGTTATAATACAGACAAACTGAAAGAAATTTCTACAATCCTCTAATTTTTCGACTTGATTTAAAGCGCATGAAAACTTGATAATAAAAACCCTAGAATAAGCCTTTTAGTCCTAAGTAATGGATAAAAAATAAGTCTGAAATCGGGTCTGAAATGCAGACTTCTATATTAAACTCCAGGTAGTAAAGAAGCCTAATTTCGCCGAGACTACAATTCACTGAAATAGTAGCATTTGAAAAACATTAAGTTAAATTTACAGTACAGACACATGAATTAAAACAACGGATAAACAACGAGCTAGATTTTTATTGATATTGTTGATATATTGTTCTATTCTACAATCAAGGTCAAAATATGTTACGAATTTTGTGCCTTTTAATGTTTTTCAAAATTTAGAGTTCAGTTTATCGATACTAATACTTCCACTTTATTTCATTGGTTTTTTGTCTGCTACAATCTTAGCAAGCGTGCAGCGACTTCAACTTTGTGGGGGTTCAATTTTTCGAAGTCGTTAAATTGATTGATACTAGTACTAAATATACCACGGAGCAGGAGTTTTAGTACAAAAATGAATTTTTGTTTTGTTTCGGTAACCCTTCCAAAGCCTAAGCGTTAATCTAGGTTTGACTTCAATCTGTGTTATTGTAGGGAGTGTAAGTGCCAAAATTAGACCACCATAAAGAGACTATGAAAGAACGAAGAAAAAACGACAAATGAATAAAAACGATAAAAACCAACAAAAAACGAAAAAACGACAATAAAGAACGAAATATTTTATTTATAAAAATGTAGATGATTTAGCCTGGGGTGAGGGATCCTTTTCGGTCGATGGATGGCAAAGGGCCGCAAAAATCATGAATTTAATTTTGACACCCCACTAAACTGTCATTCTGGGCCTTTGGTTCGATTTACATTGTGTCATGATGTTTTGTCACACCAGACTGAATACATGTATCCGTCAAGTATTTTTGCAAATTTTTTTGACGAGATTTAACTTTGGAAACCCCCTCCTCACAGTCGCCTTTCAAATCACGCAATCACACAAGAAAAATTCCAAACCACGTTATCGCGAGTTAAATTTCCATTCTATCACGATCAAGTTGATCACGTTTGTTTCTCTGATCACGTACTTTAAACAGTCGGGGGGGGAACACTATATGGAAAATGCAACTATTGCCTTAACGGGAAATAATTCCCGAACAGGAAGGTGGAAAACTTCCTGAAATGGCTAGACTTTCCAAATCTGGAAGTTCACCAGTTTCTCGATCGGGAAAGTGGAAACAGTTTCCTTTTCAGGTTATTTTCATTTTCCCTTTCGGGAAAAACTTCCCGTTAAGGCAATAGTTGCCTTTTTCATGTTTGTACACGCTTTTGTTTTTATAAGAATACACTTTATAAGAATGTCCAAGATGAAAATGGCCAAAAAAATCAAGAATATGCTAAGAATATCACCATCATGGAATTTTGCTACTCAAGCGAAGAATGCCATTTTTAGAGCATTTTCAATTGTAAATTGTCAATAGACGATATCAGCTTTCCGAATTCTCCCCGAATGATTTCCCATGATGCATTGCGCAAAAAAATTCATGAAAAGTCAATAGGCCATTTCACAGTCGAAATGGATCATGGGTAATCAGGACTGATTGCGCCTCCATTACGGCTTTCTGTTGGCTAGACGCAATAATCTTCCAAAAATTTCAAAACTCTGGACCAATAGTAAGGCGTCATTAGCGCGCAGTGGTCCTGATTACCCATTACGCTTTGCGACCGTGAAATGGCCTATATCGTCCGTGAATGTTTTGCGCAATGCATCATGGGTAATCATTCGGGGAGAATTCGGAAAGCCGATATAGTCTATTACCCCCAAGTAAGGCTCACTCCTTTCACAAAAATGCCATCTTATGCTTGAGACGTATATACGTAGTAAATGTTAAATCTAGTCTGAATTAGGACCCTAACCTATCTAAGAATATGCTGTAAGAATATTTTAGGATGATTTTCCCAAAAAAGTTAAGAATATCCATGATGAAATGGATTTACACCATTCTTATAAAAAAAAGCGTGTAGTGTTAACCCATTCGAACATTTTAACGTTGTTTTCTTCATGCGATTGCTCATCCATTATTGTCTACTGAAAATAGAAAATGCTATTTCCCCTTATTAGAGTCTGAAAAGGTTTGTTTGAACAATTTAAAATGTATGACCCAAGAACCAAAGGGGGTAAAAAGTCGAGAAAAAAGTGTCAAAAAAGGGGGGGGCGCACGGAAATTATTATGATGCCATGGTAACAAAATACAATATTCGGGCCCCGGCACCTCGGCTTCGAGAAATCAAAAACATAATACAAAATGGCGTCGGTAGCAGTGGTAAGAAATTATGGATTTTTGCACTTTAGCATTCTTTTAACTTGAAAGTTTGTAAATTATTTTGTCAGCATCAGTCAGTTCTCTTTTCTATTGTCTGGTCCCTAAAATTTTTGAGTATTCCATAGCAGACACAGTAAAATTTTTCTACTAGGACACTAGAGGACTAGTAGAAAGATTTCCTAAACAGGAACTTTTCTTTAGATTTTGGAGGATCTTTATTGCCTGTAGGCTATTTTTAGAGATTTTTGGCTATATCTCAAGCAATACAAGGCAGTTTTTTTTTGCTCAAGAGGCTAATTTCTTCAAGATTTTGCAAGGATTCCAAATGAATAATAGACAAAATCAGTTGGAAATCAGAATTTCCTTTTAAGTTAACTTACACTGACAGCAGACAGGGCTCTCACAGGGCAGGGATTTCTCAGATCAGAACTGAGATTATCTAGTCTACCGTCAACTTCTCTAACTTTGGACTATCTGACAAAACATGGGACGGCAATTTGGCCACCATTTCACTGAACCTCCAAAGTCATTTGATTTAAGTAAATTGGCCCATTCCAGAAAATTTTTGTTACCCCCGTCAGACGATGTGCATTTTTAAATTTTTTCTAGCCTCGGAAATATTTTTTTTTCCAGTGGTAGTCGTAAATTCAGATAAAAATCCATAATATACTACTGCAAAATGCATCGAAAATTCCACTCTTTTTTGCCTTTTTTAATTCAATTGCCTTTGAAATTCATACATTTTCTTCTTTCAAATTTCAAATTTTGGTAAAAACTTTTGCCCTCCAAAATCCTGTGTCGTCCGTCCCTGTTACAGACAAATTCTGGAATGACCCAATGAACAGCTTATTAAAAAATATACGATTTCTCTTTCCCAACGAGTAGGCTTTTAAATCGAAATATGAAAAAAATCTGTAAACACACATACTTCTGGAATGAATGAGACCAAATTAGTGGCAAAACAATAGAGCGTTTGATGATGTCACTTGCACGGCAAGTTACACACTTGTTATTGGTTAATCCCATCAGGCAATAGGCTGCGGGCATTCTCTAATTTTCCAATCAGCGTCTGGTCATTTTGAATGAAAACAAAAAAGTTAAAAGGGTGCGCTATCAGTGGAAGTTATTGAGTGACATGTTATGACAAAAAGTATGATTGACAAACTTGGTGGAGTTATCAAAACAAATTTGTTATGTTGTCAAAGAGAATTTCAATATTCAAAACAAGAGCAGTGCTCATATCCCAAAGAGTAGGGGTTTTACACTCGAAAAGAAGGAAGATATGACATACCTTAAGATTTTCACAAAGGTGTTTTAGTTTATTTTTCAACTCTTCCAGGGCTCATTGATTAAAGATTTCCAGGGAGCCCTCTCCTGTGAGCTGATATCAACAGTGTAGGTGGAACTTTGATATTCCTTGGCTAGAAAAGCTATACCTGTTTTCTTTTCTCTTTACAGAATCGAAGCCATCGGCATCTACAAATTCCACACATTTTCTCATCAGAAACTTTTGAATTATCTGCCATTTTGGGACTTTCTTGAAGCAGTTCCGAGATTAACCAATCGGGTCATGTATCAGAATTCCTATGAGAGTTCTTTTCTGAGATTTTTTAGATACCGGGTGTTTCAGAAAAACGTCCCCCTCTTTGAAATGAAATTTCATGAGTTTTATGAACTGTTAAAGAAGTAATCTTTTTGCTTTGTAAAGAGGAAGGACAAACTTAAATTTTGAGGGGTCACTTATCAAATTTGGTTTACTACATCAAAAGTTATGATCTAAATGTTAAAACATTAATTCTCAAAAAAGTAAAAAAAGGCGAAAAGCGAAGGTATCAAATCAGAGCTAAGCATAGATTTTTCACATTTATCCTCCGGATCCTGAGGATATCCTCACCTTTTTTTGTATTTTCTCAAAATATGAACCTTAGGATCCTTAGGGTCCTCAGGCTTCTTTTGCTTAAATTTTCAAATTATAACCAGGGGGTGGTCATGCAGTTGGTACCAGACATCATGATGACTAACTGCACATTGAAAATTTGAGAGTACACCCACTACCCTTCAGCAGTTAGTACCCAAAAGTACTAAGTGTATTTGAATATTGACAGGTTGACACGACCACTTATCGCACTTAGTACCCCAAAGTACTAAGTGCATTTGACTACTGATAAGTTGACACCACCCCTATTTGCACTAGTACCTTGCACTACTAAGTGCATTTAGCTATTTGTAGGTTGAAACCACCCCCCATTCTGCCCTGTTTAGTGGTCTTGAGTGGCCGACACTCATAGTAATCACTACTTGAAATCTGTTGGTACCTTAGGCAGCCCTTGGGTTGATACTAACCTTGGTAATTTTTCTCTATTTGATTTATAATAAAGACAAAGCCAAGCATATGGTACAGAGCTATTAAAGGTTTTTGTTTTGATTGAAAGGTCTGATGATGCTGATGTAGTAAAAACAAGTGAAACAAGATTAGAAAACGGTTTTGAAAAAAATGAAAATACATTGAATAAAAAAACATTTCTCAAACAAAGGGACTTATACTGATAATAGATAGAACGTTTACTATCTTAGAATCAAAATATTTGATTGTAAATTTGCTCGAAATCAACTTTGCTATTTTTTGTTTACAAAAGCAATAGAATGTGAGGTCACATCTCGAAACAACTTTCGATCTTTCACTTTTTGCAGGATATCGTTGCGTAAATAAGTAGCTTTAATTTATCCGACTCAGCATAAAGACACTGCCCTAAAAAAAGCTTCTTTTATTCCCATAGAAAACCTTTAAGCCCAACATAGAAAGTCTGCTTTTATTAGATCTAAAGCCCCAGAAATGAATAACATCACTTTTGCATTGTTTGATACACTATTGGGTGCAAGGGGGTTAAGAAGATATCACAATGCTGCTTAACTTAATAAAACAAAAAGCTAGCTGAGGAGCATAACATAAAGTAAATCATAATGACCTAATTTATTGGTTGCACACAGTTTCGAAACAAGCAATCTTTGACATGGGAATTAAGATTCAAGCTGATTTATCTGGGGAGTAAAACAAATAAAGCTCCTACATTGGAAAAGGCTTATTGATTGAGACGAGACCAGCTATTTTTACAGTTAGTATCATTTGATTGACTTGAAATTTAAAGCACACCACCCCTCAATTCATAGCAGTTGGACATGTTCATAAAAAAAGGCAAGTTTTTGAGGTTTTTGTGACATTTCATACCTATGTTACAAAATTAGCCTACATCTTTCTAACAGAATTTGATCCTTCTCAAAGAATAACATGATGGTTAGCTCATTAGATTTCTGTTGGCAAATTAGGTAACAGCGATTTCTATAGTTTAGTATATTTCAAGTTATGACAATTTGAATCTTGCCAGAATTCTGGCTAATGATGTAACATTGCAAATTTTAGAAAAGCTGGCTAATGACTCTAAAACAGCTATTAGGCAATATTCACATAAAAAATGGTACATTAGCATCATTAGGGGGTTGAAGGGGATGCTATTGGTAATGCATTTGGGTTAAAAAGTTGATCGGCTAATGGTGTGTAACAAGGCTGAAATATCCCAATGTGCTGTTCCATTTAAGCCAGATTTTGTCGACATAACAACGAATCCTTAGTCAAAAGGCAATATATTGTTTAGTTCATGCATTGTTTTAGACAATATTATGACTTGCCAATAAATGATAGGACAAACTGGCTAATATGGTAACATTCAATCCTATAACTCTAATAATGGTCCCTTTTCAGGCCCATTGATAGAAGTATTTATTAAATTGGCTGGTATTCAGACTTTAGTCTAAGTTACCTTATAATTCACATCTCAAAAATAGCATCTCAATGACAGATAATTCACTTGATGAACCTTCCAAAAGCCTTTATTTTCATTAATCAGCCAAAATTGGCTAAATTTGTAACAAAATTGGGAAGAAATATCCAATTTTATTACTTTTTTAGCTGTTTCTGGGGACTGGAATGACAAGTTGTTTAACAGCACTATCAATATGATTCATGTTTCAATCAACCTTTTGTAATACTTATTTCAACATCACTTTGCAATGAGAGGTGTAACAGAAGTCATACTCGCCGAAGCTTGGCTGTCAGTATAACATGGGGGAAACACGATAATTTCATTGAATTAGTGGGATATCAATCTCAATCTTCATTTTTTGATGGTTACACTTTTAGCCTATTCCTGTTAAGAATGTTTTATCTTGAAGTACTTATTTCATAATTTTTTTTGTTCCATAAGTTCATTAGTTTTTTTAAAGAAGGTGTCAGAAGTTCCATAGCTGATAGCTTAGCATTACTTCTTAATTACATTTTTATTAAAACAACTAAGACAACAATATAATATGTTCTGTTACACTTTAGCCTATTCCAGTAAAGAATGTTTTATCTTGAAGTTCTTATTTTATAACTTATTTTGTTCTATTAAAACTCATTATATAAGTCTTTTTTTTTAGAAAAAACTTTCAGAAGTTCCATAGCTCAGCATTACTTCTGAATTATGACGTTTTCGATAAAACAAAAATATGTTATATTTGTTACACTTTTAGCCAGACATGAGCCTATAATTAAAAACTTTGACTTTAAGACAAGTAATAAAACAATCCTTTATATTTTTGAATTCTGTTGAACCCAATTCTTTAATTTTGAAACCATAAAATCTTGAAATTGGTCGAACACTGTTTTTGTTACATTTTAGCCAAAATGTGTATTTTAACAAGAAATAAGCCAATTTAAGGTATTTCCATAGCTAAGTTTAGTCTAGATAGTATATGGTAATTGTTTAAGTTCCATAAATTCTAAATTATTGAAATTATGAATAGAAGTTGATTTTCTGAGCATGTTACTTCTTTAGCCAATATCTTCAGTTTAACGATGTGCAATTTCCGCGAATAACAACAGCGGGAAGTTAACATACTAAAGTTTCATTTCCAAGCCTTGCTCTAATTTTTTTCACCTGAAATAAAAATTTAGGTCATTTATAATGAAAATGTTACATTTTTAGCCGTTTTTGGCAAAATAACCTACAAATCCAAAATCTTTCAATTCTAGTGCCTTTGGACCTTTGTTACCTTTTTAGCCAAAAAAATTTATTGATGTAGAGGCTATTTTGAAGGTTTTATCAACCTAAGACCAATTTTTCCTATTTTTTGAATGTCACAGAGCTTGCCTTATTTTATGAACATGTCCAGTTAGTCTAAAAGTATATACCATTTGATTGACTTAAAATTTATAGTACACCACCCCTTAAAGCAATTAGTACCCACAAGGTACCTTTGCAGAAGCAAACAACTACTGTCACTTGTGATCAATCGTTCTTTGTGTTCAACTTCAATGTTTAAAATTTCATAAAAATATTTTATAAATCCTTCTTCCAATTTGTTAAATTTAGAACATATTTCACATAGATTTTTTCTAAATATGAAGCCACCAAATTCGTACATTTAATTCTTTTTGCTAAATAAAACTAGCTTAATTGTCTAACTGATGCATGATCCTGTTTTTGATCATTTTTGGCAGCTTGTATATAGCTATACAAGTTTTAGGACAGCGCAATTTGAAAAATTCAGTTTTTGTCAGCCGCCAAATACGTACTATTTACACATTTTTAGCTTCACGAGGTCTGACAAATGTAGATTAACAGAAACTAGAAAAAGTTATCTTTAAAAAGTACATATTTGGTGGCTGATAGACACTTTCATAAAAAGAACCAAATAAAAAATCCTTTTTTTCAGCCGCCAAAATGGACCATTTACCCTTCAATTTTAATGTACATTTTTTATCTGCAATTTAGATTGACACTTCCCCTCAAGGATTTTTGTTTTAATTTTCATAAATTGTGAATGTACAGTCTGGTGGCTGATATTTTATGGTAGACTATATTTTTCCACTTTCAGCCACCAAAAACGTACTTTTTTCAAAAAAAACTTACTTAGCCTATTTCTTGTTGTATTTACTATGTTTTGGTGAAGTTTCACATTTATATTGAAAATATTTTTAGAGTTATTGAGAAAAATGTGTTTTTGTTGATTTTTTGATACTTCACACAATTTTTGACTGGCATCAATTTGTTATTGTTATTTTAGTTTATTCTTCAGCATCATTCATAATACTTTTTATTGGTTTACCTAAAAGGTTACTATAGTAGTCCTTTTGGAACTTTTCTTATAAAAAAGTGGATATCGCTAAATCGTCATGATTGAAGTTTACCACCATTTTTGAAAAAAATGTATTCAAAATCTGTCGCTTGTCTTTTGAATATAATATATTTCATTTTGGATGAAAGACTTTATAAATAATTGATTGAAATCCACTTCATTAGTTTTGTTTTGCTTCGAGCTTGGCAACCTGTGTTGCTTTTAGTTACATTGAATCAAAAAATCCAAAATTTAGTTTTTGTTTTTTCTAACAGCTCTCCAGTTCAGTTAGTTATAGTTTTGTGGATATTTTATGAGATTAAGTACTGGGACTAAAAAGTTCTCTGTCTATTTTGACTTTTTGATGATATTGGTTCTGAAAAAAATTCAGGGATTATAAATATCACCCTATATTTTCTCTAGTAGATTCAAAGATTTTGTTGAATTGCATGACGTGATCTTGAAAGTTGTTTGTTTTGTCCATTTCGTTGCTATTCTGTTGGTACTTTTTAGAAGAAAGTCTATGAAGTGGAAGAAATATTGATTATAGGTTTTACTTCTTCTTGTGTTTCTCTGCATGTAGAATAGTGTCTTCAAAAAAAATTGACGCCAATCATTAGAATCGAAGTTTTCGAGTAAGTGTTTTTTGATGTGGCGGCATTTTGGGATGATTATAGGTTTTAAGTATTCTTTAGGTTAAGATCGAAAGTGATTGATTATATAGCGATATTCGTTGCATATTCCTTCTGAGAAACTTTTTCAATAAAAATAGTGTCTGTTATACATATGATATATATAAATCCTACTTATTTTTATAATGTTTTGATTTCTTTATTTTTCAGCATTACTCGATCCTTAGAACTAAATAAGAAAAAGAGTACAAAAATACAAATAACTGTCTCGATAATGTCGGACTCAAAGTTCGAATTTGATGAAAAAGGAAACGAAAAAGCTTTGGCCGATGATGATGATTTCTTTGGGACTGAACCCGAGAAAGAAAAAATTATGTCGGACAGTGAACTTAATAAAGATTTAACAAACGGACATGTATCTGAAAACGACTTATTAGAGGACAGTCCAAGAAAAGATGACATTCCTTCTGTCAGTGACCATGAAGACGATAAGGGAAATGATGAAACTGAACCAGAGAAAAGAGACCTAGAGAGTCCTGATGATTTTATCCAAGACAGCCCTCGTAAAGATGATATGCCTCCTGTAGAAGATAGTCCCCGTAAACCAGATAAGGAAGAAAGCCCTCGTGAACAAGAGGAAAGCCCTCGTAAAGACGATGAAAGCCCTCGTAAAGACGATGAAAGCCCTCGTAAACATGATGAAAGCCCTCGTAAACAGGAGGAAAGTCCTCGTAAATCAGAAGACGAAGAAGACAAAGCTGAAGATCCTCCAGTTGAAAATAACGTCTCTGAACCGGAAGATGTAAATGAAGAACCAGACTCTGCTAGAAGTAATAAAAGTAGTGAGGATAAACTGAATTCAGCCAGAGAATCTCCTGTCCAAAGTGCAAGATCGAATGGTTCTGCAAAGAGCACTAGAAGTAACCTAAGAGGTGACTCGGCTAAGAGTAATGGTCGAGCCGAATCAGCTAAAAGTAATGGTCGAGCCGAATCGAGTCGCAGCAATCGAGTCGAATCAAGCCGTAGTAATCGAGTCAGTGATTCAGCTAGAAGCACTCGAAGTAATCGTGCAGAATCGAGTCACAGTAACCGACAACCTGTTGACAACGATTCACCTCGTAGCAGTGCTCCTGAGAGTGATGATGATTTTTTTGAAGACAAAAAAGACGATTCACCTGGTCGTAAAAGTACTGCACGATCAACACGTTCGAATCGTCATTCGGACACAGAAGCACCTGCACAAAACGGTGAAGCTGATCGCCAGTATGATGACAGTGAAGAAGAAGAAGAAGAAGATTTAAATAAGAGATATATGTCGGATACTGAAGGCGAAAAATCTCCAAGGTATGTTTATTAATTAGTATCCATGAATATGCACCACAAAACTGACGAAATTATTTAATCTCTGTTATTTTTTTACACACTTCACTCGCAACAAATCAGCTGTTGTAAAAGTCACGTAATGTCAGGAGACATTGCATGGGTGTGCATGTCTTGAATTTGTGATATGCAACTATACGACTCAAGAAAAAGTAACTCAGTGTGTTGAAAATGGGAAGACTCTCCTTACCAAAACTAAAGCGCTCAAGACAAGATTTTTTGGACCTACCCCGGTGGGGTGGTGGTCCTATAAATTCACCTCTGTCCGTTCGTCCGTCCGTTCGTTACCAACTTTTCTCGAGATTGGCTCATTAGTTTTTTTTGATTTTTTGCACAAAGATAACTATAAACCCTCGAATGTGACGGAGCCCGATTTTCGAAGAAAAAAAATTTTGGGCGAATTTGGGCCAAAAACGGCTAAAAACGGGTTTTTTGGACTTTGAAAAATTGGATCATTAATTTTTTCTGATTTTTTGCATGAAAGTAGGGTACCATCATGGGTAAAAGATGGGTCAAGCAGATTTTTGCAAAAAAATTTTGTTGGTTCAAAAAACGCATCTTTATCTATAAAAATCACTATTAATAAGCATACATCAATGTTCTTAGCCAAATTACTCAATTTTTTGATGAGATAGATGTTTTTTTTGCTCACGAAGTCTTGAATATGAAAGAATATTTCAAGAGCATGAAATTTTGGTTTCTAAACGTTTTTTATAAGAAACAAGCGAATGATTTTAATAGATCGTCACTATTTGTGTTCGGAATGATTGTTTAACGGTCATGCTCACGTAGATATCAATTATATGTGTTAAATGCATAACCAGGTAGGTCCATAAAAGTATCACTTGTTGGGTTTTAAAAGGAGTCTTTAGCAAGTGGGAATCGAGTGAAGACTGGTCTACTGTCAAATCTTCCTTTTCTTAAACTTTTATTTTCATTTTTAAGGAATTCAGACCGCAATTCAGGACGAGACTCTGATCGACGCTCAAGAAATTCTAGACAAGATTCGGACAACAATGATGGACCAAGGGAGAATGGTAACGAGAATTATTCGGATGATGATTTCTCTGATGGTGACGGAAGTGATCGTGATTCACCAAGACCAAGTGGTAGCGATGGTGGTTACTCAGGTATTACGCTCTTTTTTAACGATTTTCGCCTTTATTGTCTATACTATAGCCATCTGTGTCGTCTACTAGACATATTTTAGAGATTTTTGCCACCAGATACTTTGTTTTAGGGTTAAACCTCCAATTTTAGTGTTTGATTATTTCTCTCCGGAAAGTCCGAAAATTTTCAACTTAAAAAAAGATAATTTGAAAATTCTTCGAGCTATTGCTTATAAGCATAACTTTCAGAAAACTTTTTTGAATTAAAATTATACTATGACTACCAAAAACATTATTTTAGTCTTTTAAAATTCTTCTAAAATAAATAGGGAAATCAAGAAGAAACAGCTTTTTAAAGATTCATTGAGACTATGAACATTGTCAAATCCCTGTCTAACCTATCATTTCTTTTCCAATAGACGAATCAGATGAAAACGATTCGGAGGAAGAACGAAAACGAAAAGAAGAAGAAAATCGCAAGAAGAAAGAGAAACAAAAGAAAGCCAAAAAGCCACCGCTGCCTAGACAACAACTAGTGAAATCAAGTGGATACGGTGGCAAGAAAAAAGGTGGGGCGCTATTAACCTTTCGAATGCCCGACACTTTTTTTTAATTGTTGAGTCCAAAACTTCAAACTGGCATAAAAGCTTGTAAATTGAAAGTTTTGAGACTCTTTTGAACGAATATTTACGAAGATACATGTCGCTCGGGTTTGAAGGGTCAATGGAAACTTTCGAGGTTCAACCGTATTTTAGAAGACTTGTCTTTAGGGAAATCGGTGAAGTGTTGTGAATTGAAATACTGATACATTTTTGCTATTTCATGTAGGTAAAGCGCGAGTGAAGAGCGTTGATAAAATCAATGCAGGTGGCAACGGACAGTTCAATGATGACCGCAGTGTTCTCGTCAACCGAGTTTTATCCGCAAACCGGAACAAAGCCAAAGCTCTACATAACGTCATCTTCGAACTACAACAACACATCGAGACTCTAACCCAAGAGAATAAAGATTTGAAAAAAGCAGCTAGGATGCAAGACCGTGAATTAAAGAAATTGGATAACGCAGAAGCCGAGCTTCCAAGCTTGATTAAGAAACATCATGAGGAAGTCCGTGTGCTGCAACAAAAGTTCAGAAAACAGAAAGAGGTAAATTTTTTTATTCTAGTTTAGCTTGGATCTTTGTCACCCGACGTTATTTTCTCTACAGGGTGTCCAAAAAACAAAAACAAAAAATATCCATGATAGGCTGTCAGCAAACTAAGTATCGTACAATCTGTACCGACATACAAATTGGCGGCTTGAACTCATATTCTTCAAATTGTGTAACTTGACGTCTTTACTGGCCCACTTTTGACACATTGGATTTGACAGTCCTTAAGGAATAGAAATTTTGAAAATATGGTCGTTTGAATACACGTTCAAGTTTATAATTATACCTTATTACACAAATATTACTAGTCATTTTATTGACACGGATTGAAAAATTTCGTGTTAATAAAAACCCCCTTAATTAAAACCAGCTATGGTGTCCTTGAAAAAGCAATAAAATTCGTGTTCATTTTTGGCGTGTTAATTTCAAGGCCGTTAAATACTTCCATACTTATATTCGCGTAATAAGGAAAATGCTTAACTTTTGTAGGCTGCTGAAAAATCTCGTGAGAGCTTGAAGAAGCGTGAAGATGAACTAACGAAAACACAAGACAAGTTGAGGAAATATCAGAAGATGGTCAAAGATAAAGGGTTGATCGAGAAAAATAATTTGAATAAACGAGTCGAACAATTGGAACAGCAAGTCGAAGAAAAGAACAATAAAATAGCGGTGAGTGTTTTTTCGTGAGTAGGTTTATCAGCTATGTGCGACGAAAAAATTAGCTTTTAGAATCGCACCCTTACAGTGCAGCAAAAAATCGGTGAGATCCATACCCTTACAGTGGTGCATTTGTCTCTATTTTGCAACTCTATTAGGGCAAAAGAAAAATCTAAATTTCCGGGCAAAGATTTTTCCTGTATTTGCTGAAATGTTCACCCTTAAAGTGCAATTATCAAAAGTCAACCCTTAAAGTGCGTTTCTGCTATCTTGAAAAACATCCTCTCAACCGCCACACATACCCGTGCGTCGGTCAATTTGCATGACTGCCCCCCCCCCGGATCTGCTGTCATCAATATTCAGGATACGCAACTCTGAACTTTCTTCTATCATAACGCACCGTAGCATGAAGGTAAAGCATCCAGCTACGGTGCGCAAGGTTGAGGGTTCGATCCCCAGCCGGGTCATACCAAAGATTCCCAAAATGGTACTTTATGCCTCTCTGCTTGATGCTCAGCAACTAAAGAGACGGATCAAGGGTGAGTGGATAAATTCAGGGAAAGGAGTGACGTCCTCCCCTACCTTCGGGTAGACAGCTAGAGAAAAGGGAGCCTGCGGGTCGCCCTCGACTGCGGTCGCAAACTTACTTACTTACTATCATAACGTCACACTCGCAGATATAGACACTTGATATCATTCGACCCTGTTAAACACTCGAACCCAGTACCGTTTAAGCTTTAGGTTTATAAGACTTTTATGGATGATTTTCTATTTTAATTCAAAAATTTTACAACAGGAGTTATCAAGAAGCGTCCAACTACATGAGAAGATACGCTCCAGAGAGCTCCGAGACAAGAACGAAAAATACAAGAAAGCTATTGACGAAATGAAACGTTTGGAAAAAGAACACCGGGAACTTCAAGCTAAACTCAAGGTATGAGACATTTTTATTCCATCTTTTATTCTGGCTTTTAACTTTTGATAAAACCAGTTCTGTGATGATATATGTCATGAATTTTGACCAATATCTTTAACGCTCTGTAACGATCGGATACATACAGAGGCACGAGCTAACTATATATGCAGTAACTTCGCGAATATATACATGCGGTATCCTACTTTACAGTATTTTATCGGCGACCCAGAAAAAAGATCAGCAGTCTAATTGATTAAAAGTTTTAAAATTGGTGGAGATGTGGTGTTGCATTGAGATCGTAAAAGCAATCTTACGTCACTTTCTACCCAAATGTCTTTGGCTTTTTTCCAATACAAAAATTTGGTCACCGTTTTAATCAGTTATCAGAATAGGCTGCTGGCACCCACTAATGGATTCGTGCTCCTTACACTATCTGCGGTTTTGTAGAGGTGGGCGATTCAGACTATTACCAGACGGGAACTTACACAATATATACGTTCATATTATATTTCCGTTTTATTATAGGAAAAAGAGAAGGCCCTGGAATCCACTAATTTATACGCCCACAAAATACAACTGCGTAAACACAGCAAAGACGAATCGCTTTTCAGTGAAAATTCGCCCGTTCCCGCCCCTCTCAAACGCCAACAGCAAGAACGCCAACGCCAAGATCAAAAGAAGAAAGCATTCTTAACGGATAACGCATCAGTGGACAACGAACCTCAAAAGTCACCTCGATCAAAATACGATTCGCCTCGATCCATCAAACACGATTCTCCTCGATCGAACTTCGATTCACCTCGTGGTCATCGAGATGAAGTTCAAACAGCAGTCAGTCAACACAATGACGATTTTTACGAGAAGAAAAGTGAAGATCAGGAGAGATTGGAAGAAGTTGATCGTAAATTAGCTGAAATGAGGCGTAAAGATGAGGAAGACAGACTCGAAAGAGAGCGCAAATTAGCGGAAGCTGAACGCGAGCTTGATGAAAAGTTACGTCAGAAAGAACAAGAACGAATCGATTTGGAACGTGAAATCGCAGAACGAAAAGAACGCGAAAGACGGGAAGCAGAGGAAGAGGAGCGGCGTCGTGAGGATGAGCAACGCCGCCAAGAAGAACTACGGCGCCAGAAGGCCGAAGGAGAAAAGCGACGCCAAGAACAAGATGAAGAAGAAGACCGAATTTTCTTGGAGAAGAAGCGTAAAAAAGAACTGCTATTAGCTAGAATGCAAGCTATCGACAAAGGTGAGAATCCAGATAACATCAACGAATCGTCGCCTTCCTTCAAACGGAAAGAGAAACCAAAGAAGAAACCAATTTTCCTTCAAAATGATTCCGAAAAAGAAAATGCAAACAAGAGCTCAAAGGATGACGATAATGATGACTTCTTGTCTCATAAACCATTTGATTTCAGTGATAGGGGTAAAGATAACCAAACCAAACCGGCTCCACGGCGTCGCGGCACCAATGATAGTCTCAAAAGTAATGAGAATCTATCAAGGAATAATTCCGGTCGTAAGAACTCTTGGGAATTCACGCAACGCGATGAAAATCTTCATCGTGGCTTGCCAGCAAATGATTCACCCGCCGTACATCGTCGAAGTAATCTGGTAGACGACAGTTTTGATGATAATCACTCGAACAACTCATCGGCGAGTAAGAAAGGTCGTCGTGGAGAACCAATTAACGGTTTCGAGTCAACCTACTCGCCAACCGTTCTCGACAACAGTCCTCGATCCAACAACAACAACAACAACAACAATCGCAATAATCGACGTAATCAACAAAAATCACTTTTCGACGAATTCGAAGACCCGTTCAAAGAATCGACAAAAAAGCCGACAACTACGGCAAAAAAGACCACGATTTTATCTGATGGCGAAGATGACATTGACGACTTTTTAAATGATGACTATAATCCTTCTTCCACGACTAAAAAACAACCTCACCCACCTAAGACTCAACCAATTAGGTCCCGCCCTAATAGCGGGCGTCATAATGTAGGTCGATTATCTGCTGCCGCCACGCCTGATATAGACGATGTTGAGGAGATATCACTGTAATGGGTGGGAAAGTGCGTTTGGTTTTTAACTTTCTTCTGAGCTCTGTTAGAAGTTCAATGATCGAGTCAATCTGCCTTTGAAAGCTACTGAGAATGGCTCCATTATGATAATATAATAAACAATTCTTTTCGCGGTAACAATGGTTAAGTTATAGAGTTTTAGTTAAATCCACGATATGACTGGCAGATGATTACTTACGCTAAATTTGTACAGAGCGAACTCAATGGTCCAATTTTCTTTTCGTAGTTTATCTCTCAAACGACGAATGTCGTATTGGTATCATATGTTCGTCTCTAAACGGAAAAAAATGAACCGTTTACTTTAAAAATTGAGTTGTCTTTTGAAACGGCTCTATTCTTGAATGAATAACTTCCAATCTCTAAATCAAGTTTCTTATAATTACTTTTAATTTCTTAAGCAGGCCCGGTGGAAGGGAGACTGGGGAGACTTCCCACTTTTGAACAAATGAGATTTTTCTCCTTAAATTCCTAGCGAATTTTATCTCATTTTGAGCCTTCAGCCTCCCCACTTTAACGGTCAAGCTGGAGTTTTTACAAGCTCTTTGATGACTCTGTTGATCGTTAAATGTTGAGACAAACGTATTTATTACTTTTTCTACAGAACGCGTCATCCCTATTGTTAATCCCAATCAGTTAAGCACCTTGTAAAAACTCCAGCTCATCTCCCACTTTAACGGTCATTCCACCGGGCCTGTTAAGATAGTTTTGCTTACAAAGTCGTCAAGACAGCACGCAACGTTTCTTCGACGTTTAACGGACGGCTGTTTCTGTCATCTTGAAAATATTTTGAAGCCGTCATATTTTTTAGTAAATACTGTTAATACTTGTATCGTGAATCAATAATTATATAATAAATTATTAATTATTTAAAAGAACAATTGTAAATAATATATATTACATCCTTACTTATATCATTACGCTAATGACACGCTAGGTTTCGTTTGATCACGTGGACCTTAACAATATCATTTAGTAAAACAGTTCAGAGATTTAGTCGCTCATATCATCACCAAAACCCGGGGGGCACTAGGGTTGGTGGATGAGGGGTATGTGCGGATGGGACCTCCGAAAACCAACCCTTAGAGAGACTGATTTTTGCTGAAAAGGTGACCCTTAGAGAGACTTTTTTACAATTTGTTCACTCTAAATTGGAAAATTTTCCTAGAAATCGTGAATTTTCCGGCCCTTAGAGAGACAAATTTAATTTCTTCTGATTTTTGCTCAACAACATCTTATCAGGCTTTGAGAATAATTCACTACAGTTGACGCTCTCTATTTCGACTTTCTACTATTCGATAGGCTCCTTTATTCGATGAAATTTAAAGTCCCCGTCACCAAGAAACTCTCATAAACGACGCTCCCTTATTCGATAAGCTCCCTTATTTGATGAAAATCCAATTCCCCTTGAAGATCGAAGTAGAGAGCGTCAACTGTATATGCATATTTATCAAAAGTTGCTTTGAAACTCCAGTATCTCGGCAACGCCTTAAATCTACCAGTTTAATTATTTCATTTGTGATTTTTAATATAGTGTTTTTTATAGTTGTTGATATTTTATTTTTAGTGTATTGAAATGTGTGCAGGTGAAGTTTTTGTTTTTAATCCTTTTTATTTTATTTGAAAAAATGACAATTTTAAGTTCGGATCAATATATTACATTCAAAGTCTTAACCATAACTTTCCATTTTTGTTGATTTCTTCAATTATTTCAATTATTTCATTGTACAGTATTTTTTGTGACTTATACTTTACATACTCAATACCGGGTGTACCAAAAAAAGTATACAGTTTTGTGAAGATATCGCGAGCTTTACGATTAAAGATTTTTTGTTGATTCTTCTTTTATTTTACAGAGGTAAGCTTTACTTAAGGGCTCTGACCATAGTGAATTTTTCATAATTGCCGTGTTTAAAATGTGTTTTCTGACTGGTGTAACCAACAAAACTATGGCATGTTATACATTTTCTGTTAGACAAACTATTCTCGAATCTGAAAATTCAAAAATTGCATTGAAAAAATTTGATGAAGAAGAAAATGAAGACTTTTGCGAGGAAGAGTATTTCAACTTTGAAGAGCTTAGTTTCGGCGAAGAAAAAACATTTTGAAAAAGTTTTTGCAGTAGACGGTGTACCTTTTACCGAACAATAAAAATTTTTGCGGAAAATTTTTGTAAATGCTTCTTTGTCTCGAAATCTTCAAAATAGTGGTTTTTCATCAATTTTTCATCTGGATTTTGTTTAAAAAAACATTCATAACTTTTGACACATCTTTTTACAAAAATTTTCCGCAAAATTTGAAATAGTTCAATTCTTTGCAGAAAGTTTGAAAAAAGTTCGAAACAAAAAGATTAATTACCCATTAAAACTTAGCACTTTTTATAAAAGAAGGTGATGCAACATATTATTAACGTCTTTTTAAAGTTCATAACGTCATTTTTGCAATTAAGTTCGTAATTACTCTTAAGGGGTTTGATTAAAAAGCAATTTATAAAGGCAATTCTTTGTTAAAAGTGTTAAAGAATCTAAAACATAACTTTTATGTTCAGATACTAAAATCAATTTTCTGACTATGGTCAGAGCCCTTAAATTTTGGTTTGTACAACTTTCAAATCGGTTCATGCAATCAAAAGTCAAGTTAAAAAAAACTGAAAATTTTGATCCACCTAAAATGACATAATTGTGATGTCTTTATAAACCTGTATACTTTTTTTAGCGCACCCGGTATTAGCATAGCAGGCTTTACAACATTATCTTGGGGATATAATTTCTATTTAATTCTTTTCTCTATAATGCTATTTACAATAAAATATTTTTTTATAATTTCCATTCTTTATTACAACAGAAGGGGTTTGAATTTCTTTAAACCCTTAATTTAGAGCTTGAAAAGACAGCATTTCTTCCAGCTTAACAAATACCCTTGCATCTCTATCGTTCCAGCTTAGACATTTCAGCTGTAATAAACGCTACAAGGGTTACATTCACCTCTTAAGAATTTCTTTCTGATGTCTTTCAGTCATTCTTTTTTCGTTTCATCTTCTGGTTGAGCCGATGTTTCTTCTTTTGGACTCGTTGACCCGTCTTTTGGACTCGTTGACCCATCTTTTGGACTCGCTGAACCATCTTTTGGACTCGCCGAACCTTCTTTAGGACTTGATGCCCCATCATTCTTAGCATCTTCTTTCGGGCTCGATGAGCCGTCTTTCGGACTCGATGAACCAGACTTCTTATCAGCTTGAGGTGACTGTTTTGTAGGTTCTGTTTTCTTATCCTCGGTGCCCGGCGAAGATAATTTTCGAACATCAGTTAATTTAGCGTCGGAAGTTGGGTCCGGGCTAATGGACCGGGCTGGTTCATCACCGGACTCGATGGTGTCCGAATTTTTTCCTTCTCCCTCAGGATCGTTCCATGGTTGTCTGTCACCAGACACAGTTAGCGCAAAGAAGACAACACCAAAGGCATAAACGAAAGCGGTAATCCAGAATACCAATTGCCATTCAGCAGCAGTCTGAAGAAAAAAGAATTGATTACTAGAATGTTCTTACCATAAAATCATGCATCATCTCACATGAAGTTTTTTTTCTTCATAATTTGCATTTTTTCCTTTCTAAAACCCTCTGAAACTCGCATGATCAAATTAGCTTAAACTCTCCACAATTTGAACATATTTTCTTGTCCTTTTCAGCTCAGTGCTCAAACCATTCTATCCGACTTTTTGCCACTGGACCTTTCCTTGATCTGAATATATGTTTCTCTCTACGTCTCCATTACCTTCATTTTTTAAGACATCAGTGTTTTTTTAAGTCCTCTATCTGCTATATTTCTACTTTGAATTTTCCTGCCTGGAATTAAAATCGCTTGAACAATCATCGAACGTTATTTGAACGTTATTCAGATGTTAGACTCAGACTTCAATAGATTTACCAACCGGATTCACTTACATTTTTGGTGGTGATGTAACCCACAATCATTGGACTAATGAATCCAGGCATTGATCCAAAAACATTACTGAACCCAATAATTACACCAGCAAATCGAGGTGCTATATCCAGGATGTTGACTGCATAACCCGTAGCATTCAGACCGGTAATACCTACACCTGTACATAACAAACCGATAGCAACCGCTTTGCTTTTAGCGTAACCAACACCGACGATAAAGATACTGGCTGTTGTACATCCTGGAGGAAAAAGAAGATGTTAAATAAAGTTAAATTGAATGGTGTAGGGAAACCGTTCGTTGTCTATTTTAGCTCTTGTATCGTCGTTAAATTTGGTCATTCAGGTAATTTATTTGAAATTCAATGTACCAAAAAGTTATGGATAGTTTTCTCTATTTATCTGGTATTTCGTGGTGATAATCCTTGGTCCTCAATTCTCTGGATTCTTTTCGCCAATTTAAATTTATTTTTGTATGCTTTTATTTTAGTAAAAAAAATATAAAAAACAACCTAAAAGGAGTAAATTGGTCTCGAAATTGGTATGAAAATTTTCAAAAGACCATTAATCCTTTGGGGGAAACACAGGGGAAATAAAAAAACAGTTTAGAAAATCACTTTCATTGTCATTTTAGCGAAACATAGAATTAAAAATAAGATATAAAGACATCAAAGAATGGAGGAATCAGAAAATCACTTCCAACATACCAATAGTGAAGATGAGACGACGTGTGTTCTTGACACTAAACCCATTCATGATCATCATATCCGCAATAATACCACCGGATGGACCAACGATTGCTTTGATCAAGTATGGCAAAGAAACCAAGAAACCAGTCTAGTGGGTAAGATGAATTTTCAGTTATATTTTTCAGGATTTTATTTTCAGCGCTGTAGAATTTGGCAAATATCAAATATTATTTCTAGGTTGATTGGATTTAAATTGCCGGTTTCGCCTGACGAGTTTAATCTCACAGGGTCTGGGAAACTCAATTTGTTTGAAATAGTGAAATGATCATTTTCGAATTACAGAGAAATTCGAATTGCGGTCACTGAGAATTATTTCGACTTGTAAAGATTCACACCCCCGCGTCCCCGTATATCCCAGGCTTTATTTACGTTACTGATTAACGCTAGGGTATTATCTAGCGCTATCAGTAAGCATCAAAAAGCTGATAATACGCAGGAGGGAACGAGGTTGCGATTCACATATATGAAGCTTGAATTAGCGAGAGTCCCTTGAGTCTTATTTTCTTACCGTTGCGATATCGAAGTTCAAAACCTTTTGGAAGAATTTCGGGATACAAATAAGGATTGTATATAAACCCCAATCAGCTGTGAAGTTTGCAACAATAGTGGCCCAAACAGGAATTGAAGTTATAATCTTTAACCAAGGTACTGGTGGTGCCTAAAATGATAATAATCGTGTGTAACTAGTAAGCCCATGAAAGGCATTAAAAATTTCGATATCCAATGGTTATGCTTTGCTTCATCTAAATCGATTAAATACTGTAATTCAAGCTGTTTTGCATACTTCCTCTCGAGAATTTGAATATGCAAAGTATAGGAATATGTAAAGTAGTATACAAAAGTTGAAAAATATTGGGAACATGGCTAGAAAACACAGATACTCGATTTTATTAAGACCAACTCCGACCGTAAGAGCTCAGGAGAATTCACGCAGCGCTAGCCATAATAAAGTTATTTTCAGCTTATGAGATGGGAGATGACCGCCTGTCTTTAAGCTAATTCTTAACCAATCTTAGCTCCCTCTCACACTGACTCATAACTCGTTGTTTAAAACATGCTATGCAATATTTAGATTTGTGTCTTGACTAACCTTTTCGCCTTTTCTATTAGACAAGCTAGCCATGATATAGTTCTTTTCAGCCTGTGAGATGGTAGGATGTGTCTCAGGGGCTGGATGAATGACCAGCCACCACACAAATGACCACAACAGACCAACAGCACCTAGAAAGAACGTGAAAGTTTATAAGCATTTCGAAATGAATTGTAGAAATAAAAAGCGTTAGTACCATAACTACGGCTCTAACGTGAATGTTAAATCAGGGATTTACTTCTTTATTATCATTACTTTTTATTCAAAGTCCTCAAGTTAAGTGTGAAAATCTTAAAGATTACTTTTGTGAAACGCAAAAGCTGAGTGTTTTTATAATTTGTAAAGTCTCAAAAATTCGGTATTGAACCTCGATGCAGTGCTCATCCATCAAAAAAACGTTGCATGGACGTGGTTTTGCATTTGGTATTGACGAACTTACCAAAAACGTAGAATACGGAAGCCCAGCCACCATCAAATCCATATTTGGTCAACAGACCTGTCATAGGCATAGTCAAAATGGTGCCCACGGGACATCCTGCAGCTGTGATTGAAAACAAACGAGATCTTTCCAAAGGCGGAGCCCATTGACCCCAAATAGCGTGGTTACTTGGGAAAAGGACACCCTAAAATCAATAGAAGTTTACAAAACATGAATTTTACCAAAAAACATACGAAAGCTTAATTTATTTTCAACAAACAAAAGGCAGGTATTAAATTTAAAATTGTAATACTAATTAATCGTTGTAAGAAAAACATTTGAGGCAAACATGGTAGATGACAAAAAATGTAACTTGGTGGAAACTTGAAATTCAGCCAAATTTCTTCTTGCAAAGATTAGTACAAATAAGATTCGATCCTTGTAAATAGATCTTATCGGAGTTTTTGATTTTTCTAAAAAATGCGATGCATTGTGGGATTGTTTCGGGAGTATTACAATAGAAATCTCTTAGGAATTCCTCGAGGGAATTCTATTGTAATACTCCCAAAACAATCCCAAAATGCATCGCTTTTTTAGAAAAATCAAAAACTCCGATAAGATCAATTTCATGTTTTGCTGAATTTAAAAAGATACTTACCAAAGCAATGCCTTCAAGTACTCTCAAAACAATCAAGGCGTAGACGCTGAATCGTGCGGCCATCGGCGTCAAGAGTGTTAGCACAGACGCAAAGAACAAAGCGGCGCCGAAAATTCTTGTTCCACCGATTCTAGTGGCTAACCAACCACCAGGAATTTGCAGAACGATGTAACCATAGTAAAATGATCCAAGTACCATTCCTGAAATTGAATCATTGAATGCTTCAATACCCGTGTTAAGCCTTCATATAATCAATCACATAAGATGGACGTCAAAACGACACTGATGCTAGTTGAGTAGAATCTTATCTATAGTGCCTTAACCCTTCAAACCCGAGTGACGTGTATACACGTTCTAAACTTGACGATATTCCTAAAAGGGCATAAACAAGAGGAAAGGACAGGAAATAAAAGTGATATAAAAATATTGGTTTTCCATTATTTTATTAGTTAGATTTTTTTAAATAGTCGATCCAAGCCTGAAGCCCGCCTTACTGCTCGTAAATTATCAGCATTGACTGCTGACGGTATAAACTGGAGTTGACTCATCACATAGAATGATTGAAACTTGAAGTAAAAAGAGGTGAAGCAGATAGCCTGTACCACACTGTCAATCTTTACAAACTTTATGTTTGCTTTGGTAAGAATTTGTCAAGCTTTCAAGTACTAGCTTCACAATGTGTCAATGAAAAGATTACATATTGTTTTTGTCAGCAATATATGTTTTTCTTTTGAAGTGGCAAAAGGTTACATCACATCAATTAGAAAGCTATTTCTACCCACCGTTGCTATGGGCATTAATCACTTAACTTGAGTCATTGTAGCAATGCTTTATTACCATGATTAGAGATCCTCACATAGCCCTAGTTACATTACCATACATTTTAGGTTACTTATGTTTTGTTGTTATATTATTGTTATTAT
Organism: Clytia hemisphaerica; assembly: GCF_902728285.1. NCBI lineage: Eukaryota > Metazoa > Cnidaria > Hydrozoa > Leptothecata > Clytiidae > Clytia > Clytia hemisphaerica. Next base: position 1,876,219 of record NW_027103598.1, read on the forward strand.
CTTTGAACGGAAATTATATGAGGAATTGCTGATTAAGAAAGAAATTCACCGACATATCTTGCTTGTCAAATACCCTTTCATGATCTTTCCAACGAGTTCTACCACAGTTATTCCCAACCCAAACTTCAATGTTTATTTAAGGGTTGGCCAGGTTTCTCTCTAAATGGATTACGTTCCCAATATAGGATACATCGATTTAGCACCGACATGGCAGATTGTAGTTTCTAGGTGGTGGATCCTCTTTTTGTGGAGAACTTTAGTTACATTGCTTGGTTACTTAAGCTCTTGTTATTGAAACTTTTCAGTAGCATTAATACAATATTGCAGTAATACCTATTTTGTAATCAGTTGTTCCTTTTAAGGAACAAGCTTCTTGTATCAGTAGCTACCGTACCATTTTGGGGCATTGGAGCTTTTCCAGAGAAGAACTTTCGTTATGGGGTTTAAAGAATATCAATTTATGAGCAATTTTAAACTCTGTGTAATAAGAAAGCATATCATTTTGAAAAAATAAATGAAAAAATAATTTTCAAACTTACAAACTTTTCCTTGTTTCATCCCAAAGTAAGTTTAGACTTGAGATACTTATTATATTGATCTTATCATGTTCAAATTTCTAGGGTATTTTAACTTAGAAACCCTATTTAATATACAAATAAAATTCAGCAATTCCGGCTCAATATTGTTCTTATGGAAAATGAGTGCATTTGATTTAATGTTTCTAATCTGAACACCTGTAGTAACTATTAATCAATCACTTATCTTCACCTGCCAGTATAAGACAATGTAAATAGTGCCATAGTTAATACAGGTAATTAGCGATCAATATTAGACGTTACATCCGGCAAGTGAACAATATAGAAAAACCGAAACAAAGTTTTGAAGTCAGTTCATAAATTAATCGAAACTTCTATATGTCACGAGTAGAAAACCTTAAGCGTGGAAGAATTTTAAAGGATTTTCGACAAAAAATTGGATTTATTTAATTGAAAAGACTTTGACTTGAGGCATTACAATTGCCTTCAAAATTTGATAAAAAGGAAAAAATTTAATGATGCTATTTGGCAACATGTTATTAGGCCTAATTGTGGCAATTTATGCAGGTAATTATCCTTTTCTGAGAGAGAAAAGTTTAATCAAGCCATTGATCAACACTATATCATTTATTTGGGATCAGAAAAACGGAACATTTTGTGAAAAAAATGGCTAAACTAGTCTTATTGTTGGAGATTTTGAGATTTTCTTTTCTTTTTACAGTTTCAACAGTTTCGTCAAGAGCTATCTTAACAACGCAAGATGGTACGTATTTAATGATGGAACTACACTACATCCCTATAGAATTCGATTTTAGGTCTATACTAACATACTAAATTCAAAGTCTTTCTTCTGATTTCAGGAATTATTTTCAGAATCAATCAGGTTTTAATTGTGACCAGTTTTCCCCATCTCGATATTTATTTGCACGAGCTATAGGTCTTCTCATAAATAATTTTGAGTGCCTCGACTGCCTCGTCTTAAAATCATTACCAGGGTGATTAATCCCATAAGTCTGGAAATGCTGCTTTTATAAATAAAGTAAGCTTCTGATGAACTCCTCTAAAAATCGATTACCATCTCAGCTGACACACAACGTTATATCAACGTTAAGCTAATGTTCACAACGTCCATATAACGTTAGATGAACGTTGAAACAACGTTGTGTGCCAGCAGCTGGGATAGAAATATAAAAAGAGGTAAGCGTTTTTCGTGACCTAATTTATGAACGATATTTATGTTATGATATTTTTATTGTTGATCATAGAGTCGTCAAACCTACCCAGTAACTTGGAGGAGGGAGACATGATACTCGGCGTGGTCACCGAAACCTCACGAAGGAAACGTAGTGTTCTTATACATCCACAGTTCTACTGGCCCGGTGGTATCGTACATTATGATTTCGACACTGTTTATCCGTTAAGTAAGTATATAAACTTTTAAAGACTCTACTAGGCAAGACCAATTTAATTTGTTTTTCTACAGGCCCGACCGACCCTATTTTTGCTAAAATCAAAAATAATAATATTGAGTTTCCACTACAATATATTTCACACACTAGTTATTTGTAAGAGTTAAATTTGAATAAAGCTGAAAATTAATTCAAGAAATTGAAAAATTTAGAAAATCAAGCATTCCATAAACTAAAATTTATTGTGATCTTCATCGAAGATAAAAAATGTGAATTTTTGATCCAGATATTTTTGGAAAATATTTTTGGTACCTTAACAACCCTGATAAATATTCTTATTGTACCGACCGACCGATCAATATTTTCTAACGATCTTCCCGTAGAACAACAAATTAAATTGGTCTCGTCATATTCAACTTTATACTGCTTTAACTATCAATTCAGACCTCCATCAATTCCTATTCACCGAACTTTTAATTTTGTGGAATGAAGAATCATTGGAAAAATTGTTGCACAATTGCAAGACGTTGTTGCGCATAGGCAAAATACAGTGAATTATGCTATCGTAGGCGGCACCTGATATCAAAAAACCGTCTAACGCTTAATAAACGTTAAAATTGACTGATTAATAGGTTTATATTTCCGCTTAAATTTAGGTCCTCTAAGGGGTCAGTGTTCGGAGGTCAGTTCCACACATACTCATCATTCTCTGGTCCCAATATCCCCAGATAATATTACTTCTATTATTACTTATATTTCCCGTTCCTCAATATCACAGCCGATGAAATTCACAAATTGACAAAGGAAGCTCTCCAACACATCATGGATAGAACTTGTATACAATTCATCAAACGAACAAATCAAATCAACTATATCAATATAACCAGTCAATATAATACAAGGTACTTTATCTTTTTCCACACTCCTGTGTTACAGACCCGCTGAGACCCCAGCCCTACTGGAAAATTTGCCAAAAATTTCGTCCCTGATGAGAAAATATCATGAAATTCCTGCCCCACTGGGAAATTGACTTCTTCCCCATTCGAAATTGTTTAAAAATTGCACTCCAAACCAATCCCCACTGGATTTTTTAATCTTGGAACAATAGAATTTCGATCCCCATTCGGATTTCAATAGGAGTTTTTATCCGCACTGAGGAAAAATGTTCCACCGGGGCTGTGGGATAGGGTTTTTTTTTCCTTCTGAAGAAACCCTTAATCCTAATTGTAAAGGAGGTTCATCGCAAAGAAAGTTTGGACTAAACTTAAAGGGAAAAAGAGTCCATTTTTAGCCTGATTTTAATGTTATCGATTTACTTATACGTTTAAATTAAATGGAATTCGTGTTCATATCGCTTCCAACATAAAACCGTTTTCACTCTTCATTCATAGATTTGATTCGGCATCGAATTTTCACATATTATAATCATTCTGGTAGCAGGAAATCATTTTATTCCTTTGAAAGTTTTAAAGATAAGTTTGTTCTTGTTTTTTCAGTTGCCACTCTTTTGTGGGTCGTAAAAACGATGGTCACCAAGAACTCAATCTGGGTGCAAATTGTCACTCACTATCGGTCATTGTCCATGAAATTTTGCATGCCCTTGGTTTCCTACATGAACAATCAAGACCTGACCGCGATTCATACGTTTACATTAATTACACCAACATTGATCCTAGAATTAAAGGTAAGTTACTCGTTGCCGGTCATTCAGTTTTTCAGCATCATTCAAAAATGATGACACTGCTTAAAAGGGTTCGAAACTTTTCCTTGCCTTAGAGGAAACATAACTAGACTGCGTCGAACCCACACTAAGCAAGCCACTGGCAACGCTTTACACCACGTGTAGACCAAAAATTAAGAAACCTCTATTTAATTTGAACAGGTAGATTTAAGTGCGCTATTCCAGAAGAAAATTTACCCGCTCTTGTTGAGAAGGTCTTTTTTTGGAAATGTGACCCCCGCTTGATTTTTTTTCAATTTTTCAGGAAACCCTTGGTGTTTTTTTTCTCATTTTTTGGACCACGCTTTGGATTTTCAAGCTCATTTTACTTACCACTCTGAATTTTCCACTTTATTTTACTGCTCGCCCTGGTTCTTTACACTCGAAAGACCACCTGGATTCTTTATTTTACTCTCCACTTTATTTTACTGCTCACCCTTCTTTACACTCGAAAAACCAGACCCCCTGGATTCTTTATTTTACAAACCACCCTGGACAGGGGGGGGGTCGGTAGTAAAATTTCAGACATAATGACGTTTACTACGGTGGTGGTGTGACGAAAAAAAATTTTACTCCCCAGGGTAGTTAAATACTAAAATGGGTGGTATCTATGTGTTAAATGTTGAAAAAATTTTACTACCTGGGTAGTTAAAACTGGTAAAATTAGCAAATTTTAGCTATTTTTGTGATTCTTTTAATTTTTTGGATGAATTTTTTGAAAAAATCTGAAAATTTTTATAACTTATAATTTTATAAAGTTGTTTGCTTCTAACAAAAAATTCTCGAGATTTTTTGTCAATATAAAAAAAAATTTAATTCTAAGGGCAAAACATTAATTTTTGCACAAAGTGAAAAATGTGTCACAGAGAAATAATCTTTTTTAGCTTTTTGTGTAAAATCAGTCCGAAAAGCAACCAAAAAATAGGTGGTCTTTATGACAAATTGTCCCAAAAACTTTTACTACCAGGGTAGTAAAATACCTCTTCCAAGAGTCTGGGTGGTGGTATGTAAAAATTCGTAAAAATCCTTTTACTACTCATATATGTCTGACATTTTACTACCGACCCCCCCCCCCCCCTCCTGCCCTGGACACACCTTTTCATCAAAGGGGGTACAGACCTTTTTTAGAATAGTCTGCCTAATAATATCATATTTTCGCTAAAATGTATTTAACTTTCAAATCCTTCTCTCTCTATCATTACTCTAGACAGCAACAAACAGTTTGAGATTTACCATAAAGGATCCAGTGGAGAAGCAAGCACACAAAATCTCCCTTATGATTTTGCAAGTGTTATGCATTACAATAGGTAAGTTTCATCCTTCAAACTATAAATAGTGCAGCCTAAATGTGCCAAAAGTCATTAATATTGTGCACAATTTTTACACAATTAGACCGTACTAAAAGTGATGACCAAACTAATGGAGTCTTGTCTAATTCATAATCTCTTTAATAAATGACACTTGATTAAATGACTGTTTGTTAAAATCTCTAAACCGGGAAATTTTGTCTTGATTATTTAAAAGCAAATAATTTTGGCTTCAAAATTTATCACAATATTTCAAATTTAAATTTTGAAGATAAGCTAAGTTAGATATCTAGAGCTTCGTTGAAAAGTATTAATGTAACACTAAATTTCAATGTCATTTCAGGTTCACATTTTCCAAGTTTTTCCCTGACGGAAAGATTCCTCACGCTGCCACCAAAACAAAAGATTTCATGACAATCTACGCCAAAAAAGATTGGACTATTTATCTCGGTAATCAAAAAGGTATGTCTGAGCTTGATATTGTAAGAGTCAACAAATTCTATAAATGTCCACCTAAAATGACAACGACTACAACAACGACAACAACGACCACTACTCCTACGACTACGACCGTTCCTGAAACGACAACGACCGTGCTATCAACTACTACGACCACCCCAGTTATTACTACGGCCATTCCTAAAACAACAACGACCACTCCTGAAACAACTACAATTTCAGAAACAACTGCACCGAAAACAACAATCGAGCGAGTCGAAACTAAAACTCAATCAACATCTACCACAACGCCATTATTAAAAACATTCTCAACGACTCCTACTGACAAAATTCTCGTTAAAACGAATCTTAGCACGACAGTTTCTACGAAAACGGAAACAAAACCGAAAACTGTAGAAACAATAACTACTCAATCACCAACTAAACCGTTTTTCAGGACAGTAATATTTGATAACGAAACTTATTTTGTCAACGAATTTGGTCTGCCCGCAGGCTCGACTCATTTAGTCCCAAACCTGTCACTAACTTTTATACTAACGTCGATCGTTGGTTTCTTGGTAGCTCTAATGTTATAGGACCATTAATGTGGCTACATATTTATAGATTTTGATTTTGAGTACCAACACTACAGTTGACTTCAAAAGCAAACAATTTGTCTTGAAAGTATTCTAAAAGTTTTTATCGCAAGATTTTTATTTTATTGATTGTATAGTAAATGAAATATGATTTTAAGGCTCAGGTTGAGCTGAATTTGACATTGGCCTTCCATGACTTCTTCAAGGTTTTTTAGCGATGCACGCTGCCTATTTCATTTCAACAGTAGAAAGAATTTTCACCCTTTTTCAAAAAGGCCCGCTAATTCACTCCGACAAAACTTTGTTTAAGGGTAAAAGGGAGGCGTGACGGTGTAAAAATGTTAAGACCATGGTAAAAATGGGCGATTTTTCAAGATTTGATTTAAGTTAACTTAATCGTTCCAAAACTCTACCGCCTCTTTTTTCCCGTAAACCGCCCTGACGCCCTAACTTTTTCCCGCGTTTACTGACCTTTAAACGGACGATAGCATCGTCTAAAGGGAAGGGCGAAAACAAATAATTTGTGAAGGCCGCGCTCGTCTAATAGGACTGGCAGAGACAGCAAAATTGCGTGATTGTGTTTAAAAATAGGGTGCCATATCAGGAAAATTTAATTTTTGACTTTCTGGTGCACAACAAGATTTTTCTTGTAAAATTTTCTGTGGGAGGATGGATTGTTTTCCTGATATGGTTAATTTTCAAGGGCCTTCAGAGGATTACCGTGCGCGTAAAAATTACTGACCAGCTGTTATCAGGTTAATATTTGGCAGATTGTTTGTTTTCATACATTCCTTTAGAGCTTCAGCGTGGTGTGCAGAAAACAATGACAATCTGATCTCAGGTTAATCAAGTAAAATGATTGAAATAGCATCGAATAGTCTAATATGGGGGTTTCAAGGGCTTTCTGATTCCTCAATTTGGCAAATTTTTTTCTCCAATTTCCGTCACACCGTCTTAAAAAGGACCAAAATTCCGCCACTGAAAATTCCTTTGAAATTCTAGATTTTTGTCAAAAATTGCGCGAATTTCGAAGATTTTTTGCAAATTACGAAATTCTGGACAACTTTTTGCTAAATTCCGTTTTTCTTCTTTGCCTTTATTCTAGAACAGCTACCGAAAGTACTTGCGATATGATTATATATCCTTATATATAGTGCTGTTACCCACCAAGGTGGAGTGGTAATTTTGAGAAAAAAAAGAAAGAGAAAAAAAAGAGGACTCTTTCTGAAATTCCGTCGAAATCTTCGTCAAATTTCGCCACTCCGTCCAAAAAAGGGCCAATTTCGCTCCTCCGCCAACCATAACCCCCCTGAAAGTCTCAACAAGAAATATTGGATAAACAAGTGTTAGATTTTTGCCTTCCCATGTTCTGGCCGTCCATCATTAAATAATTTTTCATATCATAACATTTTAATTTAATTTTTCATGGAAATTCACTCATCCAATTCCCAAAAGGGGCTTAAATTTTTCCTCTGAGAGTCTGATTCATTAGATTGTTATTTGGCATGTATTAAAAAACAAAAGAAACAAAAAGCATTTAAATAGTATTCTTAAATGATTCTTTTGCGTAAAAGTAATATAAGTGAATTGTATTCTTATGATGATAATCCATCGTTTAGGCCCCTTTGGGAATTCTTTCTATAGTCGAGAGTTCCCGTATGGGTACTTTTTTCTCAATTGACATTATAGGAGAGCGAAAGATTCTGTAATGTTGGGTTGGGAGGTGATTTTCTGATTTTGTGTTTTGAGTTTTGAGTTTTGAGTTTGAGCTTTTTTTGATGAGTGCAACAGCCGTCAACCAAAGTCAAGATTTTGGAGCTTCAATTTATAAGATGTGTTCAAATTATTGTAAGAAGTTATCTATCATGTATTTTCTCAACCTCTGCTCTGGGGAATTCTTTGAAGCTTAGTTAGTTGTTTTCTGTTTGCAAAATGACTGCGGGCAGAACTATGCTTGATGAAAAGAAATTCAATCTTACCTTGTGTTTTTGAGTCCCAATCAAACTCAGCGACCTAAAATGAAAAAGAAGAAGGGTTTTTATCTTTTCTCTTTTTGTCGTAATACAAAAAATGAAGAAGGAATCTTAGAACGAAAAAGGCGGAAGTAACTTCTTACCTTCCTACACTTTTACACTTTTCGAACGTTTTCATGTTTATTTTTGGCGAGACAAGATTCGAATGTCTACATTTCGAATGTTTTTATGTTGCATTATTTTGGCTGGGAAAAATCGAATGTTTTCATCGTCAGTTTCGAACGTTGATAGATAATTTTGGAATGTTTTTCTCACACAAGATTCTTTCCCAATCTCCCAGCGTGCGTGGTGGAAGAAAACATTTTGGTTTTGATTTGAAAAGAAGAAGCAGTTTCTTTCGAAGTTATGATTTTTTTAAAGCTGTGACATGTTTTCCTCGATCAGTCCAGACACCTAACTTTGGCGTAAAAGGTAAGAATACTTTTGTTTTTCTAGCGGTAGTCAAAAACATTTTTGTTTGGGACTTTGTGTTTGAAGTTTGTGTTTTAGTGGATTCTTGAAATTCTGCGCTTTGATGGGTGGAATTGCTTGTAAATGTCAATTTCTTCTCGCCTGTGGCTTATCGATGTAGATTTTAAAGTTATGGATGGTCTGCTAGAATGATGCTTTTGGATTTAGAGTATTTTGATTTTTATGCTTTTCAATATTTTTGGGAAAATATTTCTGTCTTTCTTTTATTGAAGCTTTACTTTACAAACCCTAAATCCGACATAGTATCGTCCTTTTTCATCTAGAGGGTTTTTTAGAGATAATTAGATAGATTTTGGCTATTCCAGAAAAAATTTGTACCCCCTATGTTGAGATCTTTTTTAAAAAAGGTGACCCCCCCTCCTGGATTTTGTTCCAATTTTTCAGGACCCCCTTGGATTTTTTTCTCCCATTTTTTTGGACCACTCTGGATTTCCGACCTTGTTATACTGACCAACCTGGATTCTTTATTTTCCAGACCACCCTGGACGTCACACCTCCTCAACATAGAACCAGACCCGATCAGTCGAACTAATCGAACCGATTTTTTAATCGAACTAATCGAACCCGATCGAACCTAATCGAACGATTAGAGTTCGATTAATCGAACTAATCGAACTTTCAGATTTTCCTTAAAATTGTGAGTGTTCGATTAAGTTCGAGTTTGTTCGATTAGTTCGATCAAGATATAGTTCGATTAGATTTAATGGTTCGATTAGTTCGATCAAGATATAGTTCGATTAGTTCGATTAGATTTAATGGTTCGATTAGTTCGACCAAGATATAGTTCGATTAATTCGATTTGATCGAATGGTTTGATTAGTTCGATCTAAGTTCGATCAAGACATTGTTCGATTAGTTCGCAGCAAAACCAATTTCTTGATTCCCTACATAGTATATTTCCGTCTGTATTTGAAAGCCTTAAAATGACGTCACAGCCAGTGAAAGTAGGGCGTTTAGCATAGAATTGGGAAGTAAGCCACACCCGAAGCCACAGTAGCCGGACGGTCTATCGACCCTAGTTCACCAACCACTACTCCGTTATGCTTTATATTTGGACCACACCTTCCTTGGGTGTGGCCCAACCCCATCCGGGTGTTCCGGACTTTTCAGACCCCTCCGGAACTCCCCGGCAAGCCTCCGGAACTCGCGACTTTCTGCAAGCTTTGGGGGCTCCTGCAAGGCTTGTTATAATGAACTCGAAAAGTGGAAAAGATGTCCAGGCATAAAGACCGGCGATTTGGGTCGTTTGGGGCATTATACCGGATTTTCCTGGTTCAGGAAAGTCCGGAAATGCCCTTTTTAAGAGTACCGTAACCACAGCTCGGTCTCGAGGCCCCCAAAAGTCCTGTAAGCCTTTCTTAACGTTGAAAACGGCCTTCGACCATTCCAGCCGCGAAAGTCCGGAACGAATCCGGAAAACCGTTAATGCCAACTTTCTAAATCTCCGGTTTTAAGGGCACGCCTGAAGCCGGACGGCCTTCCTTAATGTTCTGATGGGTTGGGATGGACGCAAGACATCAGTCCCGACCCGTACGACCCCCGGCGGCCCGGTCCTGACCCGGACAGGGCCGTCCAGCGGGTCAAAATGGCGATTTTTGGGCATGCGGAAATCCCTTTATAGCGAGACCCCCGGGACCTCCCAGACATCCAAACCGGTCGATATGCAAAGCATGTGTGCCATCCTTTTCGGCCCAGGTCGGGGGGACCGTTCAGGGACCCCCGTTTGGTGTCTGGGAGGCCCCGAAATCGGTCCACGGAGCGAGCCAGAACGATTTTTGCCGGCTTTTGACGATACTTTGAGAAACTTTGAAGGACCTGGTGCAGGGGTCTACCCTCACATCCCCCCGACCGGTGGGCACCAGTCGGACTCCCTGGACACCCGGCCGGGACCCCCAGGGGCCGTGCGCGGCGGTACCGTTTTTATCCAATTTTGACAAATTTTCGCAAATTTTCAAGCCTTTCCAAGCTTTTCCAAGCCTTTTGAAGGCTTCGGATGACTGATGGAGGGTGCTGGCCATGAGGGAGAGCAAGGCAGAGGGCATCCGAAAGGATGAGAAGGGCTGTGGTAGGCTGTGGAGGCCTGTAGAGGCCAAATTTGGTCTAACCGGGGCAGGTACCCAAAGAAGTCATTTTTACCAATTTTTGCCGGCTTTTCACGACACTTTGAGGTACTTTGAAGCACCCCAACCGGTGCAGGAGAGTACCTTCACATTCCCCCTGACCCTTTGGCACCAATGGAACTCCCAGGAACCCCTGCCAGGACCCCCAGGGCCGGTCCACGGTGGTACCCAAATGAAGTCGTTTTTTCCCATTTTGACCAATTTTCACCATTTTTCCAATTTTTGCCGGCCTTTGACGACACTTTGAGGAACTTTGAAGCACCCCAACCGGTGCAGAGGAGTACCTTCACATCCCCCCTAGCCGGTTGACATCAATGGAACTCCCGGGAACGTCTACCGGGACCCACAGGGCCTGCGCACGGTGGTACCCGTAGACGGCCGAATTTTGCTGGTGAGAAGGGGGTGTATCATTTTTAATTGAGTAGGTCGTTTTTGGCAATTTTTGCCGGCTTTTTACGGCACTTTGAGGAACTTTGAAAGACCCCAATCGATGCAAACGTGTACTCTCACATCCCCCTTGACCAGTGAGCACCGATCCGACCCCCCGGAACACCGGCCGGGACCCCCAGGGGCCGTGCGCGGTGGTACCGTAAGGAAGTCAATTTTTCCGATTTTGACCAATTTTCGCCAAGTTTCAAGCCTTCTAAAGGCTTCGGATGACTGATGGAAGGTGCTGGCTTTGAGTGAGAGCTAGGCAGAGGGTGTCCGAATGGGTCCGAAAGCCTGTGGAGGGCTGTGGAGGCCTCAATCGGTCCGACCGGGGCAGTCAGCCTGATTAGCCTGACTGATCCGCCGGTCCCGCCGGAGAACTTTGCCTGACTAAGTATTTACTCAGTCCCGCCAGAGAACTTTGCCTGACTGCTTAGTCGGCCTCGAGCAAGGTATAAATAGCAAGAAAAAGCACTCCAGGCATGCTCCACGTCCATACCAGGATGAAAACACCCGTTCTCGTCCGATCACGGAAGTTAAGCATCGTCGGGCCGGGATAGTACTTGGTTGTCGAACCAATCGAACTTAGTAGAACTAATCAAACTAATGAATTGGCAAGTTATCGAACTAATCGAACTAGTCGCTAGTTTAACTTATCGCACTAATCGAACCTAATCGAGCTAATCGAACCCAACACTGGTCAAGTTGCCGAACTAATCGAACTAATCCGTAGTAAACCAATCGAACTAATCGAAATTAATAGAACTAATCGAACTAATCACCTGACGACTCATCGAACTAATCGAACTCGAGTTTTATCAAAAATTGTTTGGTTCGATTAGGTTCGATTAAGTTCGATAATCGAACTCTAATCGTTCGATTAGGTTCGATCGGGTTCGATTAGTTCGATTAAAAAATCGCTTCTATTAGTTCGACTGATCGGGTCTGGATAGAAGGTACAACAGACTATTTCTGGAATAGCCCTTTATAAAGATTTGAAAATTTCGTAATTCATATCCCATTCTGATTAAGTTATCGGCGAAATTTGGTCAAATTTTCAAAAAGGATTTCTACAAAATACACTGTCTGTATTAAGCGGAACAGAGCTCGTGTGAAATGAAAATCCTTAAAATTCATTCATATTTATAACAAACCTTATTGACGTAGAATCCGTTCTCATAAATTGTATGGTTATTGCACATAGCACCAATTGCCACATTCAAATTCACTCGGAGTGCATACAACACTGAGAATCCGAGGAAAACCATCAAAGCCAATACATAACGCTTTGGAAAACCAACATCTTTTTCAAGCCGGTCGAGGCTTGTATCGGCGCTCTCATCTCCCTGTTTTTGTGTAGACATCTGAAAGAAAAATTCGTTGTGTAAATCTCGTAAAGAGAGTTAGCAAAGTTTATCAAAATGTTAAAAGTACAATCCTGGCCATAATATTTGAGACAAAAGGGAAATTCCCACGAAATCTTATAACCACAAGTATTTTGGAAGCGCTCTAAATTAGGTTAGACGAATAGAGTTTTAACTCTGAGTTTTAACATTAGACTTAAGACTTAGTACCTTAGAATCTGAGGATCCAAAAGTCCCAGAATGGTCCAACAAGGCTCAGAATATAGCCTGGAAGTCAATTAACCCCACCCAAATCGAAATACTCGAATAAATTTATCAATTAGCCCAAAAACGACTTTCTCGCCCGAATTCCAAATTTTGAAAAACGAGGAAATAAGCTAAATTCTCAATATATTTTGGCCGGGATTGTACGGTATTTCGGAATTGCGGAAATCGACCCTCTTTTCTTCGGAATTTCGGAAATCGGGCAAAATACCTTTGATGTTTCTGAATCCTGAAATTGTTTCGGTATCGAAATTTCGGTATTATAAGGTTTTATCCCTCTTTTTCGGAATTTAGACATGAAAAATCAAATTTGATGGAAAATTCAAAACGAGGAAAAATACCCAAAAAAATCGGTATCGGTATTGCAAGTTTTTTTTACAGAATTTCGGAAATTTGGCAAAATCATTGGGTATTTCGGAAATCGCAAACCCCGTACGCCCTCCTTTAAAGGCAGATTCCACGGAATCTCCAGGCTAGCTGTACTTTACCATTCTACTCCCCTGTATCACAGCCCAGGTGAAACTCTTTTACACGGTGGGGATAAATTTTTTATCGAAATCCAAATGGGGATAGAAATTCTATTGTTTCAAGCTAAAAAATTCAGTGTGGATGGTTTGGGAATGTAGTAATTTTCTGCATTCAATCTTGAACGGGAATGAAATCAAAGTCAATTTCCCAGTGGGGATAAAATGGTAGGGTTCCACCGGAGACGTAAATTTGGCCGAATTTTCTAGTGGGACTGGGGCCCCAGCGGGGCCGTGACATAGGGGTGTGTCATCCCAAAGGTGTTTTCTAAAAATGAAACTCAAATCTTTACTTACTCACCTTATTATTTCAGAGATCTTTTAACAATATTTTCAAATATTTTTACAGCAATATTACAGCAGCAATTTTCAAATTAACCAGTGATTTCCATTCCCATTGCTCTGAATTCTTACTAAAACTTCAAAAAACGTAAATATTATAATCAAAAGCAAGTACAAACTTAAAATCTCGATCTTATTGTCGACCTTTATTTTTGAAATTTTCACTTTTTCTATTGCAATATCAATTTATAAATTTTGGATTGCCGTTTACTCCTAAATGCTCTGTAATTTTCACTGAAAATCCAAAGACCTTTAAATTAAAAATCAAAAGATATTAGATGAAAATCTAATCCCAATTTTATAGTTAATAATGCGACTTTAATTAATTACAAATATAATATTTCTTTACGATTCTTCGTTTAAAGTGCCAATTGATTTCTTTTGTATTTTAATCGCTTGAGTGATTTTTCGAATCAACAAATTTGCTTCTTCTGTTTTCTTCGACCAGGAATTCTTAAATGTTCCCCCATATTTTTGATTGCACACTTTGAGCATTTTCGGAATATTTTGATTTTTATTAGTATTTAGATTTAGAAATTATAGATTTATCTGGGATAGAAGCTGGCAACAGTTGCTGGTTGCTACTTCTCGACAACACTCCCTCAAACCCCCAATGGACAGGGTTTTTTCAACTCAACTGTCATTTACTCCCATGTACTCCTTGGTCAACGACCCTAACCATTTCAAAATTGCCAATATTGAAACTGCCTTATTGATAGAAAACTTCGTTGAACTGAATGACACAATAACTTTGAGAATTCTCACTGTTCTTTTGAGCTGTATAAATTCAAAATCCGCAATGAAATTTTGCACTAATTAAATTATCCACACTAGCTAAAGAATGTTTGCAAGATTCTGAGATTGCTGAGACTACACTTTTGGTTATTTTTAGCCTCTTTTCAATTATATTTTGCACAAAATTGGTCAAAACTTCTTATCTCTGGGACCTGGCACTAGTTAGTTTGTTTTGCTACAATCAGGCCTACAAATAATTTGAAGCACTTTACATGAATGTTTCTGTCAGTCAACTTCATTTTATTTGCAACGGATTTTTTGTATTTATTAACAAACTCAACTGTCGTGGGAATCATACACTCTCTTTTATAAGCATAACGTTTATAAGCATACTTAGACTCAAATTCAGTAAAATATAAGCATAATTTTAAGCATACCTCAAAGCTAAAATGCAAAAAAAATCGTTTAATTTTTCTAAAACGCTGACCTTTTTGGACCTACCCCGGTGGGCTGTAGGTCCTATAAATTAACCTCTCTTCGTTCGTCCGTTCGTCCGTTCGTCCGTTCGTTACTAGCTTTTCTCGGGATTGGCTCATTAGTTTTTCCTAATTTTTGGCACAAAGATGCAAAATGGTAATGCCCAAAATGTGACGGAGCCCGATTTTCGAAAAAAATTCATTTCCGGCCGAAAATGCCGGAAATATGCCGGAAAAACCGGTTTTTTGGCATTTTTTCTCGAGATTTCATCATTAGTTTTTTTCTGATTTTTTGCACAAAGATGCGTATTAGCAATGCCTAAAACATGGATAGTCCGATTTTTGAGAAAAATTCTATTCCGGCTGAAAATGCCGGAAAATATCCCGGAAAATCGCCGTTTTTGCAGATTTTCATCGGACTTTTTCCTTATATTTCGTTGTTTTTTCACACAAAAAACCATTATTGATAGCAATGCCCACCATCAAGCATGGTTTAATAATTGTCAATAAAAGTGATTTTTGAAGCCGGAACTTTCCTAAAAATCGCCGGAACAGCCTATTTTCGCCGGAAAAAACGGTATTTCTTGAATTTCTCGAGCTGTACTTTAATTTTTTATGAAATTTTGCACACTGATGCAAAATGACAATACCTAAAATGTGACGGAGCCCGATTTTCGAAAAATATTTTTCCCGGTCCGAAAATGCCAGAAATATGCCGGAAAACCGTTTTTTTTTTTTACATTTTCTCGAATTTTCATCTTTAGCTTTTTCTGATTTTTTGCAGAAAGATGCGTATTTGCAATGCTCAAAACATGGCCGAGTTCGATTTTTGAGAAAAAAATTTTTCCGGTTGAAAATGCCGGAAATCGCCGCCTTTGCAGATTTTCATTATATGTTTTCCTTGAATTTGTATGTTCTTCACACAAAAACATTATTGATAACAATGCTCACCATCAAGCATGATTCAATTGTCAATAAAACTGATTTTTGCGACCAGAACTTTCTATTAATTTTTCCCTACAACCCTTCCCTCTCCCCCCATCAACAATCAATGATGAATTTATTGCGTTATGCATTTTCGCTAAACGATATATTTTCTGACTGATTTTTTTTTCCTCGCATTGCTATCTAACTTTCATCATCAGGTAGGTCCATTCAGCATCTAGCTTGTTAGGGTTACTTTTAAATCTGTTTGAGCTTCCTAAGACCAAAGATTTTCGCCTGCAGTGCCAAAATATAAATTTCATTAAAATCCCTGGAAGAAACTCTCTCGGGGTTAATTTCTGGGAGTACGTGACTGAGGAGTAAGTTTACTGATCTATTTTCAAGTAATTTTCTTCTCTGCTTTAATTTTGGCATTCTTGTTGGGATTTTGTCACACATCGCGGTTTTGCAAGGCTCTTCTGTTCTAGTTGATATCAATCAATCAAGTTGATTAAGTCATATTCGAAAGGGGAGGATCCTCTGCTACGGACTGGCAAAATATGTTTATGGCCTAAAAGAAGTATGCTGCAGGCAAAACAGCAAAGGATAAAAGTGGGTTAAAAACTGACGACGTTCAAAATTCAATCTCAACCGAAACGATTTATCGAGTATAGATAATGATATTCTTCGCAAAAGCTGACAGTATTTCGAACTTGTGCTCATTTCTTCGTGTGTTTGAGTATGAGATCTGTTTTAGTTATACTTTCTTATTTGTTTATTGGTACCTCTCCCCAAAAATAGTGGGTCAAACTTTGAAGGGGTGAAAACTTGGTTTGATATTTTAAAAAATGCACCTGCTTCTGTCAGTTCTAATATATTGATGTTTGTTTTCCTAAAGCCATCGAAATATTTTTACTACTTATTTTCTCACTTTTGAAGTGTTTGTGATCAAACCACAAAGAGTAGTTCAATTCGCCCACGACTTTGTACAAGTGTCTATCTGTTTAGACCAAAATAACAGTTTTTGTACCCTTTTAAGGAGCTAAGTATAAACGTGCAGCTCGTATTCTACTTGAGTACTATCTTAACGATTTGAATCATGTGTAAAAACGACAGAGATAATACTCGGGTCATGAAATCGAATTGGACCCACCCCTCACTAACCCAGTTTGGGAATTTAAGTCTTAAAATTCAAATTATACAAACCGACTCCTCATAGAAACCATGTTTGCGAAGTAGATTCTTATACTTTAATCCAGTATTTTTTTTACCCATTGAGGATAATATAGGATGGTACGTCTTTCTTTAAGGTTCGAAATTCCAGTTGGGATTCATGTTGGTTAGCATTCAGTGTTGTTTTCAGTTTCAGGTTAATTTTTCATCGTATTGGATTTTTTTAAGCTAGCATTTTCGAGTTTTATGTATTATCCTATCGAGGGCGACGGTGAGTAAAGTCGATGCAAAACAAAGTCAATAATTGATGTACGGCTCTATATTGGCTTGGCTCATCTAAACAGACGACGGCATTTTAGGATGTTTTTTACTGTCTTCCAGCAAAGTGGTCGGTGATTTTGGCGGCATGTCACCTTTGCTTCATACCGTCTCCTTCGATTTAACTCGAATACATAAACTCGCTATTCTAGTTTGTTGGTAGGTTTTCATGGGGTCTGCGATTTTTTACACATTGAAATGGTGTATGTCCTTTTGTGTTTTGATAAAGCGGATTGATTAGCTTGATTAAAGTCTATTTCAAATTAGCTGGCAGTGTTTTTTCAAACCTCAATAACTTTCGATAGAATTTGAATTAGTTGGCGGTTTTGTGCTCGTTAAAAAGATAATCCGAAGTGGAATATTATCAAACAAGAAAAAAAAATTAAATAAATGGAAACGAATATGGAAAATGAAGAAGAAAATCAACTTCTTGTAGAATAATTCTCAACTTCAGTTGAGCTAGAATCTGACAATGTCTGTATGTCTGTATGTCCGAAACCTTTGGGGCAGCCTGGAGACTTCAAAAATTGTTCGATTTGGCTGAAATTTTGCACACTTGTTCCTTGGGTGAATATCTGGGGGTGTTTCTTTCATTTTTCAAAAATTTTGATTTTTGGGGCCTGGGGACAAGTTTTTCACCAAAACGAGGCTAAAACTTTGGGGCAGCCTGGAGACTTCAAAAATTGTTCGATTTGGCTGAAAATTTGCACACTTGTTCCTTGGGTAAATATCTGGGGGTGGGGGTGTTTTTTTCATTTTTGCAGAGCAATGTGTAAACAAAAACTACAAAAGGGTTTCTTTTCTCCGAAGTAATTTATTTTGAAAGGCTCTGAGGACGAGGACACTATTCTAAAGACACTATTTCAACGTATATGAAAAAATTAAAAATGAAGATAAAAACAACCCCAGGTATTCACCCAAGGAACAAGTGTACCAAATTTTAGCCAAAACGGACAAAGTTATAATAATATTTGCTACCTAATACTAAAAATTTGAAATGTTACAATTGGGCTTTCGAATAACAAAATATCTGAAGTTGAACCCAGTGCGGTGCGCATGTTCGACTATGCTATGATCTTCATTTTTGGACCTACCTCCGGGTACCCCGGTGTCCGTCCGAACAAAGTCAAAAATAAAGGGGGTTTTGTGACATTTCTACCTTCTGTCATATCTGATACCATATCTGGTGGAATTTTGAGGTTACCATATCAAAACTTTGAAGAACTCAAGTATAGAAATTTCTCGTTGTTTTAGAAGAAACACGAATTTAAGAGGTTACTTCAATCCTGAGTAATACTTAGAAATATGATGTGGTTAAAGTGAGGTTACCCAAACGAGGTTACCTCATTCTAAAGCTTATAAATAATACCTACTGAAGCAAAATTGCCAAATTTAAATATGCCTCAAGTAGGCCTCATTCTAAGCAAAAACTAATTGATTTCTCATAAGCTGTATTTTGGGGCTAAATTGAGGTTACCAATTCACAGTTTTCATAAACCCCTTTATCATCTATTGGCTTAAAAAAAGTGGTATTTTGTTGGCAATTGGTTTGATAAAGGTAATAGAAGCTAAATTCTCATGAAAATTATGACTGATAACAAAAAGGTTGTTTTTATTTAAGGTTCCTCTTGTAGAAAAGCACCATTTTCACTGTAATCCTGTGTTAAGCTAAAGCTAATAAGGCTATAATCAAAGATCAATAATTTGTTTGCAGACTACATCAAAATCAAAACTAAATCACATCTCAAGATGGATTATTAGAAGTAGAAGAAATCGGAATCTGTTATATTCAAATTTTGATGGTTTTTGAGGTACTAGAATCCACGAAAAGCAACCTCAAAAATCACACCAAATCTTCAATATTTTTCGCACTTTTTTTGACCAAGTTTGCCCTGTCAGTATAGAGTCTGCGCTCAAGTTTTAGAGGTTAAAATAGTTTTACTAAAAGATGTGGTGTTTCAAAGGTTACCCTATAAAAATGATGGTAACCTCAAAAATACCCCATAAAATCATCCGAAAAATTTATGACAATACCGTGCTAAGACATCAACCCTGGGTGTAAAATTTCAAAGCCTAAAAATTATTATTTATGATTTTATTCTAAATTTACCAAAAAGAGCAATTTTTTGACTTTCCAAAAATGTCACACAATTTTTGACTGTGTTCGTCCGTTCGTTCGTTCGTCCGTCTGTTTTTTCTGATTTTCGGCACAAAGATGCAAAATGGCAATGTCCAAAATGTGACGGAGCCCGATTTTCGAAAAAAAAATTTTTCGGCCGAAAATGCCGGAAATATGCCGGAAAAACTGTTTTTTTGGCATTTTCTCGAGATTTTATCAATAGTTTTTCAAATTTTTTGCTTAAAGAAGCGTATTAACAATGAAAAAATATGGTTGAGTCCGATTTTTGAGAAAAAAATTTTTCCGGCCGAAAGTGCCGGAAATATGCCGGAAATCGCCGTTTTTCTGGATTTTCATTGGACTTTTTCCTCATAATTGGTTGTTTTTCATTCAAAAACATTATTAATAGCAATGCCCACCATCAAGCATGTTTCAATTTTCAATAGAATTGATTTTTGAAGCCGGAACTATTTAAAAATCGCCGGAACAACCTATTTTCGCCGGAAAGACAGTATTTTTTGAATTTTTCGAGCTGTACTTCATATTTTTTTATGAAATTTTGCACACTGCGAAATGACAATACCTAAAATGTGACGGAGCGCGATTTTCGTAAAACATTTTTTTCCGGCCGAAAATGCTGGAAATATGCCGGAATATGATGTTTTGAAGAAAGATGCGTATTCGCAATGCTCAAAGCATGACCGAGTACGATTTTTGAGAAAAAATTTTTGCCGTTTTTGCAGATTTTCCTGGATTTTCATTGGATTTTTTCGTTTTATGTCTTTATTTTTTTCAAACAAAAACATTGTTTTTAAGAATGTCCACGATTAAGCATGGTTCAATTTTCAATGAAACTGATTTTGGTACAGGAACCATGCAGGAACTTTCTAAAAATCGCCAGAACAGCCGAGAATCGCTTGATTTCTTGAATTTCTCGAGTTGTTCTTGTATTATTCTGCATTTTCATACTATTGTTGTCATTTTTCAATTGTCTTGTTACATCAATCTTCAGGTAGGTCCATTCAGCATGTAGCTTGTTGTATCAGAACTCTTCAATCTTAGAACATCATAAATGCGAAAAAAGATTTAAAAAAAATTCATTCAATCAAAAAATACTGCTTAAAACTTTGCCCTGGTTGACTTAAAAAAGGGCTCTTTTTTGTTGTCTTTTGATGATTTTTGAAGTCAATCGTTGATAAACTTTGGACTATATCTTTTGATGAGATGTTCTAAGATCAAAGAATCACTCGTGTGAAAATGATAACTTTACCATAATTATCGAAGAAGTTGATTTTCTCCTTCTTCATTTTCAATCCTTATTTTCCGATATTTTTTGAGCTCCGATCTTTTTTGAGTTCCGATCTTTATAACATTATTCCACTCCTGTTTGTCTTTAACGAGCACAAAATTTCTACTTAATTAAAATTCTATCAAAAGTTATTGAGGATTGAAAAAAACACTGTCAGCTTATTTAAAATAGACTTTAGTAAGTTTTATATGAGAGATCTTTAAATTTCATTAAACTTTGATTAAAAATTTGAATAGCTAGAGGTTAATAAAAGCATTGGAATTCTGAAGTTTTTAAAGAAAATTGAAACCAGGGCAACTTTCGGACGGGTATTTCATACACGATACGCATCCCCTATATCAAAATCATTTCTGGTGATGCTCGCAGCCTAATGAAATGGCAGAGACGGATATCGAAATCGGGAAACATAATTCCGATTGGATTATCATGATAACTGTGGTTTTATGTTTGTATTCCCGAAAAATAGGTTCCATATTTAGGGATATACATATTTCTATTGAGGACTCTGCTACCCTGGAGATGCCTGCCTTTCTCTAAAGATTTATGAACCGTATATTGTTTTTCTGAATCAATTTTTCTTAGAATGAATATGTTCAATAGACTAGGTGGGTTTTAGCCAAACAAATCTCAGCTTTTAAGATGGATTCTCAATAGACTAGGTGGGTTTTAGCCAGAAAAAAATGTAGGCTAACGTTAGCTGTATTATCCTTACCATTAGACATGTTTCTTTTGATTTGCGAAATTATTACGCATAAGATAAACTTTTGTTTGTGGGTGGAAGTAGGTGTATGAGTAGACAAGTATCGTAATCACTTCATTACGCTATCAGGAATGATATAATGTTTTTCTTGCATCATATCTTTACATTCTCTTCTTATAACCCGCTAGGAATTTTTCAGCCAGTGGGGACTCGATGGGGATTGATATTTTATTACTAGGGATTCGAATTTCACTGTTTTCAAGTCAGAAAATTCAGCGGGGATGGAAAATATAGCACAATATTTTGCAGTTAGGATTTTTTTATTTGATTATTGCTAGCGGGGACAAAAATTGGAGTACAACTCTCCACTTAGGACAATATTTAGGTCATTTCCAGCGGGACGGGGTCCCTTCGGATCTGGGAGAAGGGGGTGTATCTATAACAAAGTGTTTTGTATATATTGTTTAGCCTGAAGCTTGCGAGAATTTATCCAATATACAATTAACATGATGTACCTTTTTATGGTCTAAATTCCACAAGTTCTCTTTTGTGCTAAAGTCTAGGGGTGACTGGAGGGCTGGAGTAAGCGATTGCTACTTCACAGTAGTAAGTAAGTAAGTAAGTAAGTAAGTAAGTAAGTAAATGATTTATTTGTCCTAATAAGCGAGACGAGCGACCACACTCATAGACAAAAAAGCTAAACTAAGGAGGTGGCCGCACGATATAGTTACAAGATTGAATAATTTTAGAAGTCTTATTTTAAGTAGAAATTGACAAGAAATTTTTCGTAAAAATGCTTTAAAAAAACAAAGTTTAAAAATAAAATAACCAACTCAAATAACCAAATAACTAAGAAGACAAACTGTAACGAGAGCTAAGTATACGAAGACAAAAAGTATAACTTAAGAAAGTCCTTAAGACGATCCAATGCAAGTGTGGAATTGTCATCAAATGTTAAGAAATGTTGAATTTCATTCCAAGCAAGAATTGATTGGTATAAAACTGAGTAATTGCCATAAGTCACTGTTTTGACTTCGGTATTTTTAAAAGTCCGGACTTAGAACGGATAACTTCATGACGATCAGATCATTTAATCGCTTTACTCGAGACTTTGCAATAAAGGAGTAGGAAGTTTGTTTTTTAAGTGCTTGAAGAAAAGATAATATTTAGATATTTGGGACAAAATCGAAAAAGCGAAGAATCTTGAATTCTAAAAATAAAGGAGATGAATGTGCCGAAAGTCAGAGAAAGTCATAATCCGAAGAGCTCGTTTTTGAAGAATGTGGACCCTGCGAGCATAGATGTCTGCCGTTGACCCCATATTTGGGCTGCGTAAGAAAGATGACATTGAGAAATAGAATAAATAATGATGTTAATGTTTTCTTGTCGACATAATGCCTAAGTTTACTGAGAGCTCCATTAGCTCTCTTTAATTTTATTACAAACAAAGTTTATATGGTGTTCCAGTTCAAATGTTCATCTAGATATACACCCAAATACTTGACAACTTTGCTTGGTATGAGTTTGCGTCCATTGACTTTGATTTTTAAGTCATCGTGATCTTCTTCGGACCGAAAGATCATAAGTTCAGTCTTACCAACGTTTAACGAGTCTTGTTTCGCCTTCAGCCAGTTCATGAGAAGCTAAGGTCGATATTTGCTCGTTTAGCTATAGGTTTTAAAGATTCATCTCTCAGAAAGAGCATAGTATCATCAGCAACACAGATTGACAAGAAGAATATCGAAGAGCAGTATGAAGATCGTTCACATAAAGAAGGAAAAGAAGGGGGCCAAGAACAGAACCCTGGGGGACACCATGTTGCATGCGTCTAGATGTAGAATTTTTCCTGAAACTGAAACAAAACTGTGATCTGTCAGTTAGAAAAGAACGAAACCATCAAGAGATTTTCCCCGAATACCATATAAATCTAGTTTAGCTAGTAAGATGGAATGGTCGACAGTGTCAAAAAGCTTTTTGCAGATCAATAAAGATGGAACAACCGAAATCACCTCATCCAAGGCACTTGAGATTTGGTTAACACAGTAAAGAAGGCTGTCTCAGTAGAATGTCCAGAGCGAAACCGAATTGTAAAGAATATATGGAATTTGTCTGATCAAGAAAATTTATCAGTCGTTTGTGCATAAGATTTGAAAAATTTTGTCGATGTTTGAAAGAAGTGAAATGGGGTCTGTAATTTTCAGCATCAAAAGGGAATTTTGTTTTGAGATCGGAATGACTTTCGCTTCTTTGAGTTGACTTGGAAAAACACCAGTAAAAAAAGAAAGATTGATGATGTCAGTGAAGATCGAAGACAGACTATTTAGGTTAGAAGAAATAATACGATAAGGGATGCTATTGGGACCAGAAGCTTTGTTCTCACTCAAGGACATTAAAACTTTAGAGAGTTCGAGTTTGGAGACTGGCGAGAGAGAAAGTTATTAGGATTTCGACGTTCATTTGATAGCCATTCAGAAAGTGATGACGTGTGAAAAGGGTTTTTTGATCGTATCTTACCAGCAATCGTTGAGAAGAAATCATTGAAGCCTTCTGAGACTTCTTGAGGGCATGAAGAAAGAGAGTCATTGATGTTGAGAGAAATACTAGACCTAGAATTCGAAGAAGATATGACTTCCCGGACACCTTGCCAAAGTTTACGAAGGTTATTAGAGTTTTGTTGAAAATAGCGAGAATAATGAAGTTTTTTACTTGCACGAATGAGTGAAAATTTCGATTACGATAAAATTTATACCTACCTCGAAGGAAAGATTTGAGATCCTTTGCAGAATCAGGAACGCTCAGATAGTCATTTTTGAGATTATCCCTGATTTTCATTGAGGTACGAATGCCACTCGTAACCCAGGTTTCAGCAGGAGATCAGCTTGACGCCTAGTAAGTTGTTTCAAAGGGACATGCTTATCATACAATGAAGAGAAATGAGTTTGAAAAGTGTTAAAAGATGAGTCTACATTCCCCTTGTCGATTTCAAGAAGATTTTCCCAATCAAAAATGTCAAATTCTTCCTTGAAGCTGGCTTCATCAAAGTTAGACCATTCTCGACGAAAAGGAAGTTCAGGCTTAAATTCGGGACCGCAGTCTGTGTTTAGAACCAAAAACTGAGGAAGATGATCGGAAATAGCAACAGTAAGATTTCCAGAGACTGAAGTACAGTTGACAGGAGAGGTAAAGATATTATCAATGAGAGTGCTCGAAGTGTCAGTAATTCTTGTGGCAAGGTGATTGTTGGTAGGATTTGGTAGGCACCGAGATTGTCGAGAAACGCAGAGTGAGAAAGGTCAGTGTCACAAGTTAAAGATCGATGTTGAAATCACCTAATAAGATAAGATTTTATTTTTCTTGGCAGGCTTTCTTCAACAAAGGAGATAAAAAATTTTTATTAAAAAGATCAACATCGAGAAGAGGATGTTTGTAGTAACAACCAACGATGAAGTTTTTTCGATTCTTCAAAACAATCTCAGCAAAGGTGGATTCAAGATTGCCGCTGTTAGAATTAATAAAATTTTTGAAGATCCTCACGAGGTTTGCCTTTAAGAGATTTAGAAATAAAAAGGGCAGTACCCCCAGCAGTGGAGACTGCTGGAGTATCAAAAGTATTGAAGCCGCTGATGGAAAATTCGGTATCTTCAATTTTAGAATGGAGCCTTGTTTCAGTGATACCGAGAATACTGAAATTATGATTAAGATCAGAAAGTAAAGTTGTAAGATTGTCATGGTGTTTTTTCCCAAAGAACAGATATTTAGATGGAAAGCAGAAAAAGATTTTTTCTTAAGAGGCAGAGAAGAAAATTCTTGAGTACTATAATATTTGCAATTAAAGTGAGATACATGATCATCATAAGTTATATCGTCTTCTTGATCGTCGACTTGAGAATCAAAGTTAGAAAAATGATTAGATTTTGAGTTGAGATGTTTAAAATAGGATTTTAGATGACTTATGTCTTTACCAATAGGTAGTTTATCCTCAGTTTCAAAATTAGGTAAAGCGTCTTGCCTGCAGAGTTTACAGAGCCAGATGTTTTTTACAAATTTTGGTTCAACGCCGAGGCACTTTGCATGGGATCGTCCCTCACATTTTGGACAAAAATGAAAAATTTGAGTGGTTCTAGAGATTTTTTTTAGGCAAACAGTGCACTTCGCACTTTGCATGCTTGAAGAATTGTTAATCTTGTGTCTCAAAGTTCAAAGGGATATGTTTCCCGAGCCAAAACTAGTGTCATATAATATCAATAAGAGAATACTCTATCACAATAGAAAGAAATGCGTAACAAAAATCAGGGAATTATCTACTTTTTAAGAATAGAAAATGTCTTTATAATCAGGAAAAGATTCAATCAAGTCATTCAGATGTGTTACTTTCATTACTTCATTGTTATTGTCAGCAAAACGCACGTTAATTGTCCCATTAAAGACCCAAAACGACTCAATTGCATTCTTATTATAGAGTGATTTCACTTTTCCCCAAAGATATCGATAATAACTGCAAAGGTTATTGTTAACCTTTAGACGCCGAGAGACGTACCACGTACGTCGTATATACAGGCCGAGAGACGTACCACGTACGTTTTGATACTGGGGTCCTTTCAAAGTTTAATAAAATAAAGACCAGTTTGAATTTTTCTATTCTGTAAAATTTAGCAGACAGGATAGGGGTGAAGGTTCATACATTCAAAATTTTACGGGTCCTGCTTTTATACATCTCGAGATATCGGAACTCAATGTCGGTGTATTTTTCAAATGTCAACAAAACATCGTTTTAGTGGTGGACAGAGGGTGTTTGATGGATTTTTGGACTGAAAAGTCATGTTTATGTCTGGTTTTTTCTTGGTTTCAGCATATAAATATCATTATTATGAGATAGAGAACCTTTATTGGCAGTTTTCTATGTGGTTTGAAGGGGTTTTAGGGGGTATTTCCTGACATACATGCCTATCTCTAGCTCCAACAACCAGGGCTGTTTTGCCTCAGTTTTTTCACTATTCTGGTGTTTTTATTGCTGAATTTACATGATAGAGAGTCTGTTATGATTATTGTAGTAATTTTACAGGTTTAGGGTAAGTGTAGGGCCAATTTTAGAGCAACGGGACCACTTAATTTACCTGTTGTGGCCAGAGTGTCGATTTTGGTGGAAAAGTGTGCTTCGCCGAAACTTAGATTCTGAGATGAAATGAGCTTCTTCAGCCCTGAAATTTCACACAATGGTGGCTTATAACATAAACTAAAACAAAATAATTTTCTGGGACCAATCCTTACCTTGTACCCACTTTTTTCATTCAATTTGTCAAAAAAAAGAAAAAAAGTGAAAAAATCGTAAACATGGAATTTTTACTGTTTTGATTTGAGGCTGTGGTGTCAGGTTTAGAAGGGTGATGAGGCATCTTTTTGGTATTATCTGAAATGATAGATCCTTAGCTTTTCAAAATGGGTTTACTTTTTACTTAAGCTTTAGCGGTTCAGATTTTATGACATTTTCCGCGAAACCTCCATTTTCATGAAAAAAACAGCGGCAGCAGCGCGCACTGTTTTTAAAAACAGCGGTGTCTAAAGGTTAATATACAACGTGTTAGAAAGATTCACTTTTGACAAAACTTCTCTCTTTTTGAATTCCTTTCCTTTTTTGATGAATTTTTCTGCAAATTTTCTGTTTACGAATCTGACAATAGTCCGTTTTGGTCCGTTTTGATTTTTGTTTTGAGTGAGTCGATGACAGGCTTCAATATCCTGTGAAGAGATTGTAATGTCAACAGCTTTAGCGACTTCAATAACTAAAAAGCTAAAAAGTTGTCAGAACTAATTTTACTGACCTCTTCAGGATAAGCTGGGATTCTGTTGTTTTCAAGCATACATTCATCATTCAGTTAATTCAAAAGTTATCAGTTGAAGGTTACTGGTTGAAACCCCTTCCCATTCGCAGGATTGAATGCATTTTTACTATCGTGTGTATGAAAAAGACAAAGCTTTCTCGAAAAAGAAAATAAACTCCACTGTATCCAGAAATTTTAATCCAGTTCCTACAACTGGTAATCATCATATTGCAAAACAATATCAAATTACTATGGATTAATAGTGATCCATCTATTTGGATTAATGACTCACAACATGCACCTCTTACAACACACATGTAATACAGAGAAGGAAATCAACCCTTTCTGAAAATTTATGAGCCGGAAGTTGCTTGTCGGGTTTTTTGTTGTATTTGGTTGTTTTATGCTGCCATTATCATTTAGCTCTTTGTTTTTAATTTCGCATCTGTGGTATCGATATTTTTAATTCACGTATTAGTTGGACAAGAAAATGCATATTATCTCCAACACCATCATCGATCGGTCCTATTTACGCCGGCCTTTATTGACGTTATCTTTTCGTCGCTGGCGTGATAAGTGCCGGTAAAAGGATTTGGACCATGGAACAAATATACCTTTTCATAAGTTACGTCACGAACATCACTTGCCTCGTATTCAAACAATTACCATGTGATGTTCGTGACGTAATTTATGAAAAGGTCTATTAAGGCCGGGCTAAAAGGGATCGGCGCAAAACTAGGACTCTTCAAAAAAGGGCCAACAAGTATTACTCCCAGAATGAATTTACGAGCCTTTTTTCATTCATTCATTTCTTTCTCTCAAAGAAAAGTTTCAGAATCTTTTTACAATTTTGAGATAGCAAGAAAGAAAGCCTGTAATTTAAATCATACTTAAATCGCAAATCATACTTAATCGCGATATTTGGACGCCTCAATGTGCACACGACCGTTTATCGAGCTGTCTCTTCGTATCAAACGAAAAGTACGCTTATTCAATGTATATTCATGGCAATTATGACGCTATAATATGTGATAGTGTAACCTATCAGATGAGTAATATGGAAATGCTTTAAGCGGCAATTAAATGTCAGTACATCTCTCATTTTTAATGCGCAAATGACTTTATAATGTGGTATACATCTGCCCTTTTCAACATTTTAACGGCACCAACAAATAGTCATTTTCTCATCGGGCAGATTGTTTGTTTTTCGTAAATGACTTTCGTAACAATTTGATTGATTTTTGGCTTCCCTATTTCAATCAGAGGCACGTAATAAAACCTATTTGTAATGTTAATTTGATGCGTGCCCAATCAGCTTTATGTGTAGCCAATCAGCGTCATGCGTAACCACATCATTACACTATAACGACACATATACGTGTTCCATTCTAAAAAATTAGTGTCCTGGCGGGTTTTATTCAAGTCTACAATTAGTGAAAATATCCTTTTCCCTTGGTGACCATACAAAACTCTGTCAATTTTTAACTTTTGGTACTCGTATTTATAGTACTTTCTGCTGAAATTTGTGTATTTTTTAATGGATATTACGGTTAGCACGGCCAGTAAAGCATTGGTGGAGGGATATCGAAAACAGCTTCAGTCAATGAATCTTAAAGTTACTATTTCTTTGCATGGTCCAATCAACGCTGAGAAATCCACATGTAAGCCAGCATTTCCTTTGTGAAGAAATCCGTACAGTAACATGATATTTACAATGGTTGCATTCCATTTATGAAGGCCTGGCATCTCCCAGCTTCTATTTTGAGATCTTCTACCAAGAATCTCTATGAAAGATCTTTAATCACTCTCAGAATCACTTACCAATACCAAGAGACGTTTTAATCATTCCGAGTTTTTATTAAAATATAATTCACACTCTCGTGAACAGAAAACTCACTGTAACTTTTTGGGGATGAATATTACACGGTCAACAGCTGCATCATTTCAATAATTAACTTTGGAGTGCTTAGATTTTTCAATTGATCAATCTTTCCAAAGAGGTATTGCGATGAAGTTGGTCATAATTTGACAGAATATGCTTCTCAACTTTTGTTATCCGGAATTGTAAAAATGCGGAAAAAACAAGTGCGGGAAATGTCGGTTTTGTGGCAGGATAAAAAGTATTCAATTGCACCGTGCACTTTTGATGACGAAAATGCTAAAAGTGGTGTTGGACGTCAAATTTTTCGGGAAGCTTTTTGAGCAAAGATTAACCACAGCCGTCAAAAACTTCATCGCTACGATTTACTAGTCTACTACTTAACATTTTTATCTTACGTCTTGCTTGAGTTTGTTAACTCTTATGATGGGTGTGGCTGCCCTGTGACCCGTCTAATTGTTGCGTGCTATGCAGCGTACCATTTTTATCACAGGTTCATTCGGCAGATGTGAATCTCTCGATGGACAAGAAATACACTTTTCACTTTATTGATCACTGAAAAGGCATTGAATTGATTGAAAATCATATTTTTGGGCACGTTGGAACATTAACTGATCAACATTACGAAATGCATGGTTTTGTGACAATAGACACTGTCCAAAACTTCCTTTTTCTTGGATTAAGTGTTCTAGTACACCTCGGATGACGAGAAAAGGGGAATATTAATTGCAGCGAACACCTTTGGGAGATTAGATCAAACGTCTGGTCAATGAGACCAGATCTCTATCCCTCTCGAAATTCGAGCAACAATTAAGCTCGCTGATCAACACTTGATATGCAGCTGATGAAGCTTCATAAATAAAACTTTTCTTTTACAACGATGAAAGCTTAGAGTGCCAATTGTATTTATTGAGACGCTTCTTTTTGTTTGGCACTATTGCAGGGTTTATACGAAAAAAAAGATTTCCAAGGCACAGGATTATGTATAAAATATGTCATTTAGCGAAGGCACCATCAGTCGGTCCTGAAGCAGTCTCAGAACTAAACGATGCACACTTGATGGATTCAGATGGTGAAAAAAGGATCTGAATTATGAGTGGATGAAGTCTCAATCAGAGGTGCGCAGATAAATCAATTGAAATAAATGTTTTACGCATGCTGAGCTTCAAACCTTTTGTGGACCCATTATGCTGTTTAAGTAATGCCAATCTAACTTACTAACCAGGAAACAACGAAAGTTGATGTAAGTTCTTCGGTCTCAACGTTCTTTTTCCCCATTTGCTCAATAAAAATATCTATCAAAATACAACTACTTACTATTGAATCAAACCTCAATAGTGAATAACCCTTGATTTGACAAATTTTCTATTCACAACGTTTAATTGCCAGCTATACGCGGTCGCGCGGGAACGCGTTGATTATTCCGGTCAATAAAATAGACATTGTCAATCTTTTGAACTCTTGTTATGTCGGTCGGGTGTGTGTATAGTATTTAGAAGGTACCATTATAAACAATAGTTTAGATACGACAATGGTTTTGAGTAGTGGTTGATGATAGAAAGATCTTTATAAAATGTAGCTTGATAACAAACTGACTGAACAACTGACAAAAATCTGTCTTTCTCTTGGGTAAAAAAATGTCGGAAAATAAAGATTACATGCTTGATTTATACGTGAAAGAAGATCGTGTTGAACGAGTAAAACATTACACCGAACATGTTGAAAAATTGTTTGATGTTGAACTCAAGTTTACATCAGGTGAAGGAAAACAGTACATGCCAGTTGCTGGACAGTGGCTTGATGTCGAAGGTCAAAGAAGGAATGTTATCAAAGCTAGGGTTGGTTGTTAATATAGCAAATGTTTTGATTTCATTTAGTTATTTTTATAACCATTTTGAATACGAGAACCCCTTTAGTGTTCGTGTGTTTTTTGTTTACTTTGGAAAGTTTATGTTTACATACCAAATTAGGTTTGATCAAAAAACCGTCATCGAAAAAAAGACACAAGTATTCATTCATGCAGGCCGTGTTATGACAGTGTGGCTTTAACAGAACTTTTCTGACAAGAAAAAATGATAGTGATCTTTAACAATATAATATCTTACATTTTTTCATATCACTGTAATAAAAACCTCTCACATTCTTTATTTGATATCAATCTAATATATTCCTTTATTATTATTCTTAGGAATATGTCAAGGGATTATCAAGCCCTGAAGAGGTTATACGATTCACATTTCCAGAGGAAATCTACGAGATAATTTGTGGAAAAGAAGGGGACAAATATTACGAACTTGAACAAGAAACAGCAGCAAACATTGTATTTTACTCACCAGTTGAAGTTGAAATATCAGGGTCAATAAATGCTGTCACAAAAGCCTCTACTGTAATTGAAGATATAATCAAAGACTTTGTTAATAACCACTCTCCGCCTCCATTACCATTAAACGAAGAATATACAGAAGATAACCCAGACTATAATACATGTGTTGTAGAACGAGATAGTGGAATTTATCTAAAATGTCCTCTGGGCTATGACTCTCAATCAGACCTTTCTTTAAACAGAAGCAGTATCGTAACAGTTGATGAAGGTCTTGAAGCAGACTCTGAATTACATTCACAACATTATAATTTAGATGATAACCGTAGTGACAGTATCTCACCTAGAAACTCAACAGATAACGAAGAACTAATGGAATATGCTAAAAAATTGGGTTACAGTGAAAGCCAGGTTAAATCAGCAATAAAAAAACTTGGTCCAGATATTGTAGATCAAAATGATTTACTTCACGAGTTAATAAAAGCATCTAACTCTATACGAGATAATAAATTTTTAGAGGACAATTCAGGTAGTTTGAAAAAACTATATGATACTGCTTCAAATCTTTCCACTAACTCTGATAATGGATTTCTTCGGCATATCGTAATTGATGGATCAAATGTTGCAATGAGGTAAGTCTTGAATTTCAAAACATTCTCAACATGATTTTGTTTGATAGGATTGCTATATAATTTGTACGAGTAAGGTTCAAAAACTTGTCCTTGAAATTATGAGCAGGAGTTACTTCAAAGTTGCCATCACATGTGATGCAGGTTACGCCATCAGTTGTTCTGCCAAAGGAATTCATTCTTGTTGAAGTCATCTTCGTTGTTGGTTTTTAAGACGGAGACTTCAGATTTTATTTCATTGTTGGTTTTTCAACCAAAGAGAGTTCTGATCGTTCTAAAACAGGGTGAAATATAGACTAAAACAAAAAGGTCACTATTATTAACTGTGTTTGAAATCATGTTTATTACACTTTTGATCCATTTTGCTATTCCACTGGAAATCAATATTATCTTCTTCAAGTGAATCTAACAATAAATACCGCAACCACTTTTTGATGTCCTTTTCATATTGGTTTTATGACATTTTCTTACTAATTATAAAACTTAACTTGTCACATAGTCTTCAGAAGGTCAGAAATTTGCATCCCTTGAGTGCAGATATTTTTGTGGTTATATACCAATCTTTTTTACATATTTGGATTAATTCAGTGCTAACCTTTCCAAATTGTGAAAAAAGCTTTGAACTCTTATAACTTTAAATAGAGATCATTATGTCCTTTGAAAGTTTAGTTAAAATTGCCAAAATTGCAACAATTTAACTAAACATCTCTTGCTGTTTTCTTAAATTCCTCTCGTTCTAAATTTTATAAATCATAAATTCAAAAAGATTTAACCGACTAGAAATTGTTAAATTTAATGGGAAGCTGATTATGTTTTCCGATTCTCAAAATTCTTTTTCAGATGAATTTTAATTATACACAAATGTCTCGCCTTAACGAGGCCCCAGCGGATAAATTTTCATTGAGAATCTAAATTGTTTTAAAGTTTATCACATTAGACATTAAAAAAAATTGTAATGGTTGAAATTTACAAGCTCATTTGATATGATTTTGCAAAGTTTTGCAAAGTTCTCAACAGGCTTGAAAGGAAACATTTAAAAATCAAGCATTCCTTGGAGTTATTTGTTACCATGAGTTTTTCTTTTAATAAGTCAAATATCAAACTCTGTCACCGTTCATATAATTGGGTTTGAGGTTTGCTGGCATTTTGGTTTTGATTCTAATTAAGATCTAATACTAAATCATTACTTAAGATTTCAAGTTCATGACAAGACAATATGAAACAAATTGTTTCAGAATAACCAGGTTTCAGGGACTCTTGTGCTTACTGCTTATGTGTTTATTTGGTGTCATAGGAAAATCTTTGTGATGAAAAATCTTGTTTTTTTTCTTGATAATTCTGTAAGATTTGTATTTGAAGAAGGGTTTGTTTTGTGAAAGAAAATACCATGTCAACAAAAGTTTTATCTTTTCTCAAACATTACATTCAAATTACAAAGAAATCATGTTCTAAAAGGTGGTTATTTTTATGTCAAGGGATTAAGATTTTACGCAACATTTTTTTTGTTAGATGATGGTGATACTTTCACTCTTGGTTAGATTATGGTCAATAAAGCCAACAGAAATGATCTGGTATATGCAAATTTTGATAAAATCCAGATCAACCAAATTTCAATATTTTGTCACTTTGTATGGTAGAATTACGGTTTTTACTGTTTATACGGTGTCCTTATTTTCAGGAAATGTACCCTTGGGTATTTTTCTATTTGATCCAAGTCCCTCCAACTAATCAGCTGATTTTAGCCTTGTTTGGAGTTTTTGGCAGACTGCCTGCATCCAATTTTATAGTCTATCCCATCAAAGAATTTTAATTGAAATTCCACAAAGGAGCTGTTCTAAGTCATGGGCTATATTAAATCTGCACAGCTGGTCTGCTGTTTTTCATGTTTGACCAAAAGCATAGTCGCAACATTGTTATAATAGCTCACAAACAAGATTTAAGAATGTCTACGTACAGGTTAGACAATGAATCAGTTTGAAGCCAACATTCTTTACCTGATTATCACCTTAAAGTAATGTCAAAAATGTTTTACGTTTTCTTTTTTATGAACATCTGGGTTTTTGTTGGCTATTTAGTCGTTGAGTTCTTGTACTACTTAACACTGTTGTTAGACATTCTGCAACTGAGTATGCAGCTTACAAATTCATGAAATTATTTTACAACTTTCCAGATTTTCAAGAAAACCATTAAAAGGAAATTCGTGTCAAATTTAACTTTTAGAAACGAGAATAAGTTTCTGTTTCTGTCTCGAGTCATTTCCACAAAAACTTCACGTTAATTTCCTATCCAAAAAAAATGTTTTTTAAAACAGCATTTTTAATACTAATTTGATGGGTTTTTTCTTTCTTAAAATAGAAACCAAAGTGGATGTTTTATAAAAATGGTATTTCATATTTCTCTCTTCTTTCTTTATTAGTGACGTAGAGTGAATGAAGTAATCAGCTGCGAAGTAGTTAACCTTTTATGGTCCTAATAATTTTTCGAATGACAACTTTTTTTTACTTTAAAACTTTGCATCATGAACTTCCAATGAATTTTCAATTTAGGTATCATTAACTTTTAAATTTTGTCTTTGTCTAAGCTCAAGTACCATTGCACCTGATTGCGCCATTTTTTGATAGTTTTTTTTAGCTTGAAGTAAAGTGTGCTTTCAGTATCATTCCTTTCATCGAAACTTTTTAAATTTTGGAAAGAACCTGCTTTAATTATTCCAGGCGAATGTTAATAAAATCTATAAAAAATCACCAAAAGTTAGGGCGAAAATATTAGGTATTCAAACATCCAACATACTTGATAGAATGGAAAAAATATTTGTACAAGAATTAAAGCTGCGTAGCTTGAAGATTTATGTATAAGGCCTATAAATTTATGCTTTTCCTTGTAGTTTAGATTTTGAATGCAAATCATATAGAACCATTTTTGTTTTCATTCAAAGTTGTTTCGTCCTACACAATCAAGGTCCTTTTTCAAATAACAAAACTTATGTTGTTTCGAAGTTTGATTAACTGCTTAACTGTGAAGTTGTGACGTTAATAGCTATACTTATAGTCCTAGTGTCCAGTCCTTTTGTTTTCATTGGTGTGTCTCATGGTTAGAAAAGGAATATATTTCCTTCCACTTTGGGAATTTCCAAGTAACTTAATTTTACTGTTTATCGATTTTGCTTCTAATTAAAAAATGCAAAAGATGATGTTTTTCTTAGTGTATTTACCACGATTGCTATCAAAACAAACTGTAAGTTATCTTGTGGCTTGTCATGTTTTTAATTTAGACCAAAAAAATTCAGAAAACTTTGGGAACTCTCTGTATTTTTCTCTCTCATTTTCTCACAACTCTTTTCAATTTTATTTTTTTGCGGTGTGAGAGAATTTTGAAGCATTTTTGTTGGCTTAAGAAAACAATGTTTATCCATACTTTGTCCTCCTCCCATCTTTTGGCTTTTGGAGATGAACCGTAAAAAACGTCAGTCCATTCGAGTTCTATAGTGTCAATTATTTTATATGTTGACGTCATTGTCAAGTCTTATGTAGCAGTTGAAATTAATTGTCATGAAAAGCTTATTTTATTATTTTATATTTTTCCTTCATTTCCCCTCTTTTCTTGCTTTTTTGATAATTTTCTCTTTTATATATTTGATGATCCTCTTAAATTCATTGACGAGAAATTAATTCTTAGTTATCTCCTTCTTTTATGCCTCATTATTGATCATCCTATTACATATTACACGTGTGTTGTCAAAATATGTCATCTTATGCTTTTTATTGCCATATTATTATAAAACCGATCTTCTCATTTTTTTGCATTTTAATGTTCCTTACAGTATCAACATAAAACACTGAATAGTAAAATCTCATTTTAATTTCGGCATTCCAATTCATCTTTGCCTTATACTATCATACTACCTTTGACCAATTATACAATCTTATCAGTATGTAACTTCCCATAATTTAATCAGTATAGCTTTTTTCTTTTTCATCGTCGATTCTAGCATGGATATGGAGCCATCTTTTTAACAATTCCAGAGAAAGACATTTCCTAGTTTTGGATAAACAAGTCCTTAGTATTTCTATGAGGAGAAATCTTAAGGAACCTCCCAGATTCTCCACTTAGTCTTGGCATGATTTTGCATGACTTTAGTGAGTACTCAACACTCACAAATTTTCTTACTTTTTTTTTCCTTTCCAGTTCTCTCCTTATCCCTCTCATAAGAATTGTGTTATTGTTTTTGAGAGAAAGGCTACTTGAAAACGAGAGACTACTTTGATGAGCAATTTATAAGCTGACTATTTGATTTCACTAGTGAATTTGTGATTTTATACGGCCCTATTTTTCAAGTATAAACTGTCATCACTTACTACTATGAGTTACAATTGTTGATTATATCATCATATTCTTAAGCTGTTGAAATTGACCCCTTTTGTCGTGTCTAGTCTAGGAAAAAAGCTGGCCAGGAATTAATTCATTTAGATTTTCATGGAGCCATGTAGTATTACATTTTTAAGTCATTTTCTAGTAAACATCGTTTACTAAGTTTACAGGGTAAAAGTCTTACACGTTCTTTAACTTGTTTTATTCTGTCTTTATACATAAACATGCTAATCACAGTTAGTTCGTAGAATATCATAATTTTCAGTGTACCATTTACAGCCCTTTTTCAAGGTATCTTTTTGATTGTGTACCACGTAAAAAATCTTTTCTATCTTGATTACTTTCTCCATTGTGATGGCTGATGATCAATCTAATTAGCTCTAATTTTGTTATTTCAAGATCTAATTGCAGTTGAAAATGTAGTTTGATGCATTCTTAAAAGTCGTACGTAGTTTTCCTTATATAGAAAAGTCTAGCATGTAATTAAAAGCTGGTAACCAAAACCCATCTCTTGTCAAGAAAGAAAGATTTTTGCATTTCATCGTGCATTTAACTCCTTAAGAAATTTTCCTGTTATCGATTTTTAAGATATTGAAGTGTGTTTGAAAAGTCTGTCCTACACTTTGATAATTTCGAATTTCTGGTCATACTAAATGCGTAATTTTCCTTGAGAAAGTTGGCTCTCTTTTTTCTAATAATCATTTTACCTCAAACCAAGTTCGAACCAGGTATTTCAAGCATCTTTTTACTTGATAACCTTAAATCCAAGCTAACGTAATCTCGTAACAGATCATCCGTTCTACGCACACCACGCTCTGCTCTAAAGGGATATAATGGCGAATGCGCTCTCTTAACGGAGTCATGGCCTTTAGAGTGAATAAATGCCATGCGCGGCGTATCAGATTTAGTGCTAACGAGAAGATTGCTAGTAAGGTGTTTACCCGAAAATGAAGTTAAATCCATATGTTGCTTAACTGCCATTTTGTTGAAGTAGGCTACTTTACACTCTTTGAGTTGCTATCAAGTTATCAATACAATTTTGTTGGAGAGAGGGTTGACCATCATCCCAGAATTTTCGGAATGTTGTTAATAATAGTTCAAATCAAATTTAAAAAAGAAAAAAAGATTATATTATTATGACAGGAAAAGTAATGCTACTTTATTGACAAGCCGGCTTTTTGTTTTGTTTTACGTCTTGTTTGTTGTTAGCAATGTTTGTCATTATTTTAATGTCTTTCTAACAAGCAGGACCTTCCTCAGGAACAAAGTCAATGTATAATGTAATGTAATGTAGGAAGTACATACCATAAAGTAGTCTATTTCAGTGTAATGTAATAGATGCACAATACGATATTTTTAAAGCTTTGTCGGATATTATAATTATGCCTTCACTTTCTAAGTCCATTGCATAGAATTTATTTATTCAATCTTGCCAGTAATCCTAGCCGATGTCCTTTAGACGTTTAATGGACGTAATGGACGTCGGGCAACATTTCATGGACGTTGTGGACATGAGATGAACGTTTAAACAACCATTGTGTCAGCTGATTTATCGGACTGAAACTAGGTTTAAAATGATGTGCTTAAGTCATAACTTTGGTTTCTGGCTCGATCACTATATTGGTTGACTGGTTAAAGTAATTGGGTTAATGGTCCTCTTGCTGCAGTGCGATACGGTCGGAAAAAGGGTTTTGAGTACCTCAATGTGGTCAGTTCTCTATTATACCTTAATGGTTCTTTAACCTTTATTTGAATTCCAAATTCTCTTTCTCTTCAACTGTCTCTTGTTATATTACGGTGAATCCTAAGTGATTATCATTTAATGAGTCAACCACCTTCGCTTCATTTAAAGAGGAGAAAGAAAAATGGTTTTTAATCTCCTACAAGGCTTACAGTCTCCTTTCAAAGTTGATATTATCTGATCCCGGAGGAAGTTGTCTGTACACAAACTCAGTATTTACGGCTTATTTCAAAATTCATTGCCGTAGTTCTACGAAGCAATAAACGTGAAATACACTCTGGTACATAGTACGGAGGAAGGGGCAGGGGCTTGTGAACCCGACGGGAGTGTGCCGTAGATATGTTCGAAAAAAATGGGCTTTGCGTTTGACTCGCTTATTGAAAATATCTACCGAACAGTGTACATCAGCTTAAGTTTGTTAATAACTTTCCATATCCAGAGACTTTTCTGAGTTTATTGGTCTTAAAATTTTTCAGCCTAAATTTATAATTTTGTTTTTCTCTTGAATTCTTAAGGATTGCCTGATTTAAAAATCGATTATCCTTGGCTTTTAAAGATTCATGTTTACATGCTTTTAATTTATTTTTAATTCATCACGTTACAAAGGTTAGGTCCCTTTAAAGGTGTTAATCCAAAAATTTGCGATAAATCTTTTTGTAATTTCGATGGTAAAACTTTGACAGGTTGAAAACTATTTCTGGAAATTTTTGCGGTTGTCAGTAATGATACCCAGATTCCTTATTAATAAGGTTGTAAAATTTGATTTATTTTTAAAACGGCCGTTCTACTTTTAGCTCTGGGAGGCGCACTTTGTCTTATCATCTAAAGTATGACTTAATTTTTGTTGAAAAAGGCGTGTTTTTGATTTCAATGCTTGTCTAATCTGTGGCTTTAATTTTGAATTCATTGATTTTTATACATCTCTTTTACATTCAGCTCGAACCTCCCTCTCCTAACTCGCGTGTAGAATTAACTTGCTCGCACCTCGGATTGTCTTCTCTAAACTTTTTGTGGGATATGAAAATCCTCCACATTGTATACCTTTCTTTGACTGACATCATAATTTTGAATTTCTTATCAAGTGTTTTTGCTGTTTGGATCCTTCCAGATAGACAAACAACTGGCAGGCTTTCAGAAATCACCAACTGACTCCAGGCCAGATATCAGTAGAGTTTTCTACCAAGTCCTTAGTTTAGGTTGGCTTATAAACATGAGACAGAGCTATCATTTTGTCATACTGTATTCGGAATCTAGAATTTTAAAAGCTTAACTCGTACAAATGTCACGCTAAGTCTCATATTTTACCTATAAGAATTCATTATATGCTGTTTTGGTTCTAACAATAAAAATGTTATGATAAACGTCAAGAATTATCAGGAATGTTGGTCTATGATGTTCGAAGTGTCTTTTTATATAACATTCAACGTCAATCTGAATTTTTATCTCATATCTTTTCTTCATAAAGGTTCTCATTACTTTCTTTAACTCCCTAGCTTTTTTCTTTAAGAATTATACAATAGATGATTAAAATTTTAAGGGGGCTTTATGATTTGATGGAATGCCATTAACGTATGCAAAAACTTCTCTTTTGTCTGTCATCATCATTAATGGACGTTTCAAACAAAAATGACATTAATTATCTTGGTATTCAAGCTATGTCTTACTAGTTATTCTCCTTTCCAACCAGGTATCATGTACCATGGTGATTCTCCTCTTTGTCTTTTTCGCCCCATGTTATCAATCTCGTGCCTAGAGCCACTTGGGACCGGTTTGTCTTATTCAGACATACCAGTTATCAAAATAATATAGTCTGTTGAACTAGATTTTATTCCAACAATGAGTACATCGTCTATATTACAAAATCACACGCAATCTTGTACCCAGAGCCAGCACTTACACCACTTTTTGATTTTACTGATGATTTTACTGTGTGTTGTTTCATTATCATCCCGACTGGATAGAATTCCTCTTCACAATGGTCAAAAGCTGAATTTTTTGATACGGGCAAACGGATCTTCGGATGTACACAATATTTTTATTAGATAAGAGAACAATTATGAAAAATAAGAATATTTTGAGAAAACTTGCTCTCAGCCCAAAAAAAAAAAATTTCTTGTAGAAAAAACCTGTAGTTCCACGATAGATTCTACTTTCTTATTTACATGCAAAAATCTGTTATTCCAAGCTGGGTGGCTTTGCAATTTAAATCAAGTCGCAATTACCCATCGTCTCATCCACATCGCAATAAATTTTAAATTACATCGTAATTAACTGAGCTAAATAAAATTCATATTGCAGACAAATCATGTTCCAAGCAATTAATTATAGACAGATCAATTGTAAGCTATTTGATAATGATAATATAAATTAAGTAGCAACTCTTACTCTCGGCTACCTAATAGCCGTAGGGGTGGTTCGGAATAAGCTCATCTCAAAATTTAATAAGCGGGGGGGGGGGGGTTGGAATAAAAATGTCCTTGGTGGGAAATGTTCGAAAAGGAGACTAATACAGCAGAATTAGGGCAAAAGAGGGAACTATCAAAAAAGTTGGAATAAGAATGTCTAGGGTGGAATTTTTTTGAAAAATTAATAAGCACCCCCCACCCCCGGCTATTAGGTACCCAAGAGTACGCAGGATTGTCGAGAAAGATGCCTCGTTCAAGATGATATACTTGTCGGCATTTTATACTTGTGCTACTATATTTCAAAGCCCTGCCTTTTCCAGCTTGGAAAGTTGATTGGCTGGATTAAAAAAAGAATTTTAAATCTATCATTGGAAAGAATCCCAGGGTTTGAAATAGTCATTGAATCAATCAAAAAGGGGCTTATATTAAATTTAAATGTTATCCTGTCCGTCAATTCTTTTAACGTTCAAGCTTTATCTTTTAACCACAATAATTTATGTTTGATTTCTTCTCATTTCAGCCATGGAAATAATCAAGTGTTTTCCTGCCGTGGGATTGCCATTATCGTTAACTATTTTCAGAAACGTGGACACGGCGTTACGGTATTCGTTCCCGCATGGCGTAAAGAAACGTCCAAATCATCCACGCCGATCATCGATCAAGACATATTAACCAGACTGGACAGTGATGGTGTGTTAAGTTTCACGCCGTCACGTCGCGTTGACGGCAAACTAATACAATCATACGACGATCGTTATATCGTACGTCTTGCCATGGAAACGGATGGGATAATTGTGTCAAACGATCATTTTCGTGACTTACAAAAGGAAGAACCGAACTGGAAAGATTTTATTAACAAACGTTTATTAATGTATACCTTCGCTGGTGATATTTTTATGCCACCTGATGACCCGTTAGGTCGACAAGGTCCCAACTTAAGTGATTTTTTACGTAAGAATACAATTGAACGGCGTATGACGCAGTATTGTCCTTACGGAAAGAAGTGTACGTTCGGACCAAAGTGTAAATTTTATCATCCAGAAAGACGTTTTTCAGGCTCGTTTGTTAAAAAGCCGTTACCGCCTTTACCGAATCAACATCACCACCCCAGTGGGGGCGGAGGGAGTGGGTCACGCCCTCGCTCTGATCCTGGTCATATTAGTTTATCTGGTGATAATAAACAAAGGCCGATCAGTTTACCGAACTTGGAACAATTATACGTTTCTCACCCTCACTCTTTACACAGACATATTTACATGAACTCACAACAATCGCGCCCCGTTAGTGGGCCTCCTTTCCCGGAGAACGCCGCTAATAATCAACAACCCTATCCACTTTATGCGGCTGCCCGTGAACAGAATTTAGCCGCGCGTGCAGCAGTTGAACTTATGAACCAACAGAAACAATATAGCGGTGATTATTCACATTTTAATCATACGCAACCTTATGTCATGTATGCACAGCGACGGCCACCTTCTGGCGAATTTGTTGCGATGCCGCCAAATCACGAGGGTATCGGCCGTCCGTTGTCGTCAGATTTCGGTAGTCGTCCGTCATCGGGCGAATATAGTTACGCTGGAAGTTGTAATGGGAGCCGACCCGCATCGGGTGATTACGGGAATAACAGTCGCCCATCTTCAGGTGATTTTGGCTCCATGCAGTGGGGCTACCAAAGACAATTTCCTTCTCATGGCGGAAATTTCTATCCGAAAAAAGTTTTTTATAAATCACGTGGTGGACCGACTTTACCTGAAACAAAGGAAGAACCGCGACCGACCCCTAAAATTGACATTGTTAATAAACTACGCGAACTCTACCCTGAGAAATACGACCAGATTTTGTGGATTTTACGAACATATCCCGAGATAAAATCGGTTGACGAAGCTCTGCCTTATTTGAAAGAGTGTATAAAGGCACAATAAATTTTGGTTTGATACTGAATTTCATTGGCAAAATGCTGATATATGCAGAATAATTTTAAAAAAATTCTCCAAAAAAAGAAAATTATTTTTTGCAATGTTTATATATTACGACTGCACGCTGCGCATAAATTTTGTTTTATATTTTCTGTTCAGTTCTTCAAAATATTATTTGAAACCGGAATTTTCCAATTTTGAATCCGAAATTCGCGATTTTCAGCTTGATTTTTCATAAGATAAAATTGCTGACGTATTAAATAGACTCCCTCAAAATACGTCATTTTGCTACCTTTTGCCCCTGTTTTTGTTCCTTTAAGATTTTCAGTTTATTTTTGAAACAATTTTTTGCAAAACATTTACGAAACATTTATATTTATTGACTATTAATGTTTTTAAGAGAAAAATATAGTTTTCAATACTATTCTTTTAATATTATATAATATATTTTACTGAAAATTTACTAAAAAGTTTTTCTTTCAAAATTTTGTATTTTTAGAAAAAACCCTTTTATACAAATACCTTTTTCTATATTTTCTATCTGTACATTTATATTGACATTTTTTCCAAGATATCTTAGATTGCTGAAACCTTTCGAACTATTTCCAACTGTCAGATTTCATTAGTCGACTCGCGGAAAGGATACAAAATATTCGTGCAAGATTTCCAATATGCTCTTTATGAAATTTTTCTATTAAGTATTATTTTCTATCTCTGATATTTTCTTATTTTTATACTATTATATATTTTTGTGAATTCCATTTTATAAGTGGACCAGTGATTACATGATGATCGTCAAATGTAAAATAAATAGATCATTCCCGCTCCCATAAACGCCGGATTCAACATCCAATTCATGGTATTCATAAAGTATTCTTTTGTACGGAAAGATTTCAAAAAACCGGTTTTTGCCATTAGAAGCTATAAACAATAGAACTAGTGGCAAAAATCCGGTTTTTGGGGTGTTTCCGTACCGATGATTACGTCGTGAATATCTATCCGTAGTATATGAATGGGAGTGTCCGATGGTTAGATATATGATTGTCCGGTTGGAATAGGGGAATGATCTATGTTTACACAGTTAGAACAAAAACAACCTATACTAGTTTTTATATAAAAACTCTTTATAAGAGTGAAAAGTACACCCCGTGTTGGGCCTTGTATTTGTAAATCAAGACAGTGCACTCTGCATACACTTCCCAACATGGAACAGAACTTTTTTCAACTAAGGAAATTTTGTCTGTGT
Organism: Clytia hemisphaerica; assembly: GCF_902728285.1. Classification (NCBI taxonomy): domain Eukaryota; kingdom Metazoa; phylum Cnidaria; class Hydrozoa; order Leptothecata; family Clytiidae; genus Clytia; species Clytia hemisphaerica. The sequence goes on from NW_027103598.1 coordinate 1,919,849, forward strand.
CACGGGAATGCATTTTTTGTATTATTCCGTATGTAACTAAAACAATTTTATCTTATATAGTCACTTTTTTGAAAAAAATATAACCCTTTAGAAAAATAGATTTGATAATAAAGTCTTTTTTTAATTCTGAAAATCACTGGTCCTGCTAATCTTATAAAATGCATGGTTTCATTTTCTTGAGTTAACCTTTTTCTTAAAAGAAATTTAATACATGCGAAAATTTTCAGAAAGTGGCGATCGCAAAATTTAGTACTCGCGAAAAACGCGTTTCTCAAAAAAAAAATCTCCCGATTCGTGAAAATTTAGTACCCGTGAAAATTTATATAATAAACTTAAAGTATCATTTTTAAGGGGGAATCTTCTTTTCCTTTTGTTTTGAACTGTTCTTTTTGGTTCAGTTTACAGGCAAAAAGATGGGTCTTCGAGTTAAAGTTTTCTTCAGATTGGGTCTACCTTTTAACCTTTTGAACTGAAAACGTGAGACCGCAGACAGAAGACTTTTTTTGATAAAAAGTGCGAAAAATAAATTTGATAAAATAGAAAGACTGTATAAAATTTTCCAATGCTCAGCACCTGTACTTTGAGACATTATCATTTGAAAAACGTCGAGAAAAAATGTAATTTTCCATTTGGTCATTTTCATTATTTATTTTGACCGATCATAGTCCCTGGAATTTAACATTTTTTGGACATTGGACAGCATGTCTAACCCCCTGGCCCTGGACAAGCATTAGTTGACCCCCTAGACAATCAAAATTATCCTCAAACAAAGAAAAATTATGATGTCATAAATGTTGACGCCATCATTTTCAAAAAGATCTTTTCAATTTTTTAGATCCACATTGTCAAAAATTGAAAATGATTGGATAAATAGTTCAGAAGTTATCAGCTGGGTTTTATGTCACGTTTCGCAATTAAAGTCATAAAACCTGATTTAGACGACTTATGACCCTAAAAATTTGCACAAGTACTCTTAGATTCCAAATAAACGCCCCCCCGCCGCTTGTTAATTTTTCGAAAATTTTCCACCCCCCCCCCCCCCGGGACCTTATTAGGACCCCCCGTTTATCAATCTCTAAAAATATTTTCAGCTGTCAAAGAGGAGAGAAGGCCCCTTTTTTTGCTCTAAATAGCCTGATTTTAGTCTATTTTTACCTTATTTTGGGGTTTCAGAAGTACAATTTCCAAACCCCCCGGCAATTAGGTCCCCCCGTTTATTAAAATCTAGAAAATTTTCCAACCCCCCCCCCCCCCGTTTATTTGGAACCTAAGAGTACTCTTATTACGATTTTATTAAAAGTCAGAGAGATTCAAATTATTTCAAATATATTTTTCCGAGATATACACAAAAGAAAACCAGCGTGGTAGATCAACGGATTAGAATAGAATATTCTAATCCGTTGGGTAGATACTACTCCACCCCTGGGACTAATAGGACTAATTTATAGGACCCTCGAGGTAGGTCATTAACTTTTTTTGCTACAATTTTAAGCAATCCAGTTTTTGAATCACTGCCTTGAAATCTTTTAACTTAAAACGAATATAGTGCTAATTCTATTCTGCAAAAATTGCCAAATATCGAAAAAGAATCGTTAGAACAATTATTTTGTATAAATCTATTATATTTATTTAACTTTTATCCTAAACAATCAAACCTACACTTATATTTATAAAATACAAAATATCTTGAACTAAAACGTATTTCTACACAACGGACATGTCGATTTCCCACTCGTGCTGAACCATTTGTACTAAAAAAGAAAAATATTATCTTTGTTTACATTTTGTCTTCCTTCGTTTGAGCTAATTTTCATATCTTCAAGAGAACGGCCTTAAAGCCTGGAGTTATCTATTGAGTACTAGATGATAATTTCGCAAAAGATAAAAATAAGGTTAATTATGTTGATTAAGAATGATATTTAACACCATTTTCCATTTCGACAACTACAAGTCGAAAAGTATTACTACATTTTTCCCAAATTAATCTGCAACGGAGACAAAAACGGCTGCAACTTCTGAGAGAATTTGAATAGCGCTCCGCAACGCATACGTCATAATTATTACTTTTCACTTTTTTGACATTTTTACGAGTTGCAATCCCACAATTCAATGCGGCTCAATTAAAGACACGTGCAAGTTCTTATATATCTTTTGTCAAATGATACAATTAACGTGTAAAAGAGATTAAAGCAAAGGTTGATGGGATAGGAACTCGTACAAACACATCGAGAGTAATGATTGTGTCAAAAATAAAATCTATTTTTAGATTCAGCGCGGTGCGCTATTAGAAAGCGGCTTAGTGCTTGTTGAAAAATATTTAAGAGTGGAATAAAACCAAATGAGAATGGAAAAATCAAGATGAAAAAAAAAAGAAAGAAGATGAAAAATGAAGAAGGAAAAGACAACTTTTTGAAAGACTGATCTGTAATAACCCCATTTTCAAAATATAAATTTTTTGATGAAAAACTAATACGAAAATGAAAATCATTGAAAAATTCTCCTGAAAATTTTTTTTACTTCTTTATTTCAATTTTTTTTTATTTTTCATACATTTTTATTTATATTTTGTTTTATAACATTCCACTCCTTATCATCTTTCCAATAAGCAAAAAACCGCTTTTTTTATTCAAATTCTATCAAAAGTTACAACTTATCTTGTCTCCACTGCAGTATTGAGATAATACTTAAGTACACCAAGGAACTTGAGTACACCGCGGGAAGTAAGACTTACCAAGCAAGCTGGATGGAACTTCTTTTTGCAAGTTTTACAACCGATGGTAGGAAGTGAATAATTGGTTCCGTGAATGATGGAGAAACAAATCATACATTCTTCAACTCCCTCAAACCTCTTGTCCACGTTACGTTTCCATAATGTCAAGCCGTCCAATATTGTACCGTTCTGAAGAAAAAAAAGCGATAATTCAAACCTCTATCATTTGAATCTTTTTGTAATTCGAACAACTAAGATACTGGTCCTCTCAGCTGAAAAGTGGTCTCAATTACTCTCTGTAATTCTAACCTTTCCCTAATTGGGCTTTTCCAGAAAAAAATTGAATATGGGTGTGGAGGATATAACAATTTTCAGTGATTTACCCCCCCGGACAAAGTGACTTTTGGCCCCCCCCCGGACAAACATCAGTTGACCCCCCGGACAAGACAAATTTTGATGATTTTTCGCTACCCCCCCCGGACAATATATTCTCCATCCCCCATGTACGGAAGTATTCTGGAAGAGCCTATTCGAAGAAGATTTTTGGCCACCTGAAAATCGAATTAAAGAGAGTCAACTATATTTTAAGTTTTTTTTTAAGTTAAGATCACACATTCATAATTGTTACTTTTCTGTACACACACCCACAGGTGGCTAATAAACGTTCGTGTCTTATCCTAGCACTGCAGGCCCATTCCCATCAATTCCTAAACTATGTCTTGTTTGATTTAAACAAATTTTTTAAAAGGCAAAAACCAAGAAGCAAGATGATAACAAACTACATGCTGAATGGACCTACCTGAAGATTGATGTAATAAGACAATTTAAAAATGACAACAATAGTATGAAAATCCAGAATAATACAAGAACAACTCGAGAAATTCAAGAAATCCGGCGATTCTCGGCTGTTCTGGCGATTTTTAGAAAGTTCCTGTACCAAAATCAGATGTTTTTGTTTGAAAAAAACAAAGACATAAATCGAAAAAATCCAATGAAAATCTGCAAAATTGGAAATTTCCGGCATTTTTGGCCGGAAAATTTTTTTTCTCAAAAATCGAACTCGGTCATGTTTTGAGCATTGCGAATACGCATCTTTCTGCAAAAAATCAAAAAAAATTAATGATAAAATCTCAAGAAAATGCCAAAAAACCGTTTTTTCCGGCATATTTCCGGCATTTTCGGCCGGAAAAAAATGTTTTTTGAAAATCGAGCTCAGTCACATTTTAGGTATTGTCATTTTGCATCAGTGTGCAAAATTTCATAAAAAAATATAAAGTACAGCTCGATAAATTCAAGAAATACTGTCTTTCCGGCGAAAATAGGCTGTTCCGGCGATTTTTAAATAGTTCCGGCTTCAAAAATCAATTTTATTGAAAATTGAAACATGCTTGATGGTGGGCATTGCTATTAATAATGTTCTTGAATGAAAAAACAACCAATTATAAGGAAAGAGTCCAATGAAAATCCAGAAAAACGGCGATTTCCGGCATATTTTGGGTATTTTAGGCCGGAAAAAAATTGTTCTCAAAAATCGGACTCGGCCATGTTTTGGGCATTGTTAATACGCATCTTTGAGCAAAAAATCAGAAAAAACTAATGATAAAATGTCGAGAAAATGTCGAGAAAATGCCAAAAAGCCAGTTTTTCCGGTCTAATTCGAGCCTATACTACATGTTTTTTTCTTTATAAGCATTGCGCTTATAAGCATAAGTAGGCTCATACATGGCAAAAATTTAAGCATATGCTAAACATTACCTTGAGCCTTCATACTCAGAATTTGTTTCTTTTTGACTGGAATTTTACAGATTCTCAAAATTTCTCTAAAATTTAGCTTAGCATCCCTCAAAGCATTTTTCAGCTTTGTAAATCTCTCGATCCAAGCATTTCCGAGCCAGCTTTTGGATTTTTGTATGCTTATAAAAAAAACATGTATTCAAATCTTTCTATAAATTGAACTTGAATATTGATCCATTCAGCTACAAAGTAATAAAACATACTCTCTGTAATTTGAATCTTCCTCTAATCCGAAGGTCTTGGTCTCTTAAAAATCGAATTAGCGAGAGCCAACTCATAGTTCGGACCCCCTCTGGGATAACACCTTCCAAAAAAATGAAGAAGGGGCATCAGAAATTTTCATGAAAAAATGGGGGGGGGATAGCAAAGCAGGGGGATAGTTTAAGAAGAGGGCTTACATATATGTTACGAAATGTGGTCTTCATGAAAGGAAGTTTTCTGTTATAGTAGTCTGAGTCAAAAAGAAGATTATTTCGCTTTCTCTCTCTAAAGATATTTCACATATATTTATTAGCTATTTTTGTCCAAAAAATCCTTGCGCAATAGGCATTTTTAAAGGTTGGGAGATGCCAAGAAGGAGGAGATCAGACCTCTTTCCGCACTATGCAACTGAAAACTTACTTGGAACGAGAGGAAAGTGGTCAATTGCAACATCCATTGTCTCCACAACGCATTCGATACTCCGATTCTCTTTCCACAGTCAACGACAACGGGCGTCAACGGATGATTCAAAGATAGCTTGACTACCAACTCCATTGAAATCTCTTCGATGCTGTACACCGCCACTATTTCACGCGCCCCAGGGCGTGTTTTGACCACCATGTTATCAAACGTTTTGATTATCCAGCGTCGAATTCGTTAACGTAAAGTGCGGCGATACGACGAGGATACGAAAAAACGTAGAAAAAAGAAAACTAGTGGGACCTTAACGTGAATATTGTTACGTGACAACAAAATAAAACGAGAAGAAACATTTTTTGACAGCCGAAAAACGTTTTGAAAAGTTGGGGTTCAATCGATCAATCGATCCCCCCAAGCATCCAATCAATTCAATCAATCAATCAAACGGCGGTGTCGGGAAAACAAATAAAACCGAATGACGCGCCTTGTATAAACAAGATGATAAATAAATAATCTGAATATAAATTAGGGGAAGCCTCGACAGCCCAAAACACTTAAACACGAGCAAAAATTTCACCAGAAATTACACAACGTTAAAATCAACAATCTTTTACATAAGGTCTACCAATTCAATACCAACAAAAACGAGTACAAAGCATGTCTTTGAAAAAATTTATTTATTAAGCTTGCAGTACCAAAGACAACAATTTTTTGAACTGACAAAGCGTACTATTTTAAAACGAATTACATAATTGTGGGAATCAATACAACCCAAATGTAAATCTTATACAAGAAAGGCTTTAATAAAAAGCCTGAATCAAATCTTTGACAAATAAAAGAATCTTCAAAACTTCGAGAACAAATTCAAAATTTTGACAAAATTCAGATCGTTATACATCAATTCAATTCAAGACATCGGAAATCAGTTGAGTACGTCATTGTAATAAATTACAAGCTGATTTAAATAATTTTACGACAAATTGAAATTCTTGACCACACTCTATTTCTTAAACATTTAATCACAAAAGTTTTTTCATTCAAATTCTTGAACAGACACAACGGTGAGACTTGATTCGTTGTTTTTTTTTTCACTCAATCGAAAGAGTTTAAAAGTCATTAAATACTATAGTTTTATTTACAGAGCTGCTTGTGAGAAAACAGCAGAATCGATTTGTAAAGAGTATTGCATGACTGCTACAACCCTGAATTCTGCAATATAATAATAGAAAGGTTTAAAACCGGACTTATGACTCTTGTTAGAAAATGTGAAAAAGTTGAAATTCAAAATGCGGCTTGAGCAAAATTTACTAAATTTTACTCAAATGTTCGAGATAAATATGAAAGTCACAGGCCACAGAACGTACGACAAAATTGTGGTTCAAACACTCTTTTCTTTCACAAACATTCTTGACATAGTTTTGATTTACCCGTGAGAGTTTGACGTCAATTCAGTTCCGGAGACGCTTCATTTTGTTGCACTCCTAGGCTTTTTTAGCGTTTTTTTTATGGAGAAAAATAAGATGAGAATATTTTGACAATCTGTCCTGTGAAAACATTCCAATCAATCAATCAATCAATCAAATCAAAAACTTATCACCTAAAAAGAGTTGTTTTTTTGGCAAGTTCAAGAGGTTTAAAATTATGTTTACAAGACATGGAAATGAGACTCAAAAACTTACTTACTTATCGATATGGATAGTTTCATTCCTGTTTATGTTATTTTTGAACCAATGACGTAATAACGCTGGAATACATTGCATTGCATTGATCAACAGCTTGATCCCAATCTTCTGGATTTCTTTGAAACTGGAGTCATATACTGAAAATAGAGACAAGTATGGTTTTCAGGCATCTAACCCGAGGAGTGGGGACATTCAATTTCTAAGCGACGGCATGTGCCGCCAAAAAAAAAGGTTTTCAAACCGCTACAGCCCTTGAGCAGTGAAAAGGTACCCTTACAGTGCATTTTACCGAACGTTTCTGACCCTTACAGTGTAGTTCGATTTCATATTTAATTTTGCTGAAGCCACCTGAAACGTTTCAGGTAAAAATGTTCGAATTCCATGGCTGGAAAAATACTATTTTCAGGTGGGAATTTATTTCTACCCTGGAATTTTTTTAGCTTGATTTTCTATAAAGACTGGAATTATAAAACGGGTGTGAAAATTGTTCTTTTCCAGCCTTTCAACACAAAAACTCTTGTCTGGAATTTCATAATTTTCCAGGCTGGAAAACAGCTAAATTCAGGTGTTGCCAATTATTTTCAAAAAAATTAGTGATTTGAAAAATCCACCCCTAATTTGATTACTTTAAAGGGTGGTAATTTTCCGGGTTGGAAAACAGCCAAATTCAGGTCTGATTTTTCTTGCCATTAATCTTCAAAAAGATTACACAGGAAAAAATCCCATGTCTTGAAATGGCCATTTTCGGGTTGGGATTTCTTTTAGCCCTGAGATTTTTTAACGATTACATATTTCGATTATACTTCGGGGATGATTTTGGCCGTTTTACAACCCTGGGAAAATTTTTATGCAAACTTTCCCACCCCGAAAATGGCCACTATCTAGACCCGAGCTTTCTTGGGGTGTAAAATGCATAGATCTATAAAAGCCCGAAGGGCTAGATAGAGTGCTTTTGCTGAAAAGTATGTCGAGGTGACATGACAAGTCACGTGACATTACAATAGAATTTCAGCACTTGACTAATCGAAGCTTCGTGGGTTTTTGAAAACAATAGCAACAAGATTTTTTCCCATATTCAATTTTTTTTGCCTGCGATGGCTTAAAGCCCGACATCTAGCCCTTCGGGCTTATAAATCTTTGTAAAATGGTCATTTTCGGGGTGGGATTTATTTTTCAAAAAATCAGAGGTTTGAACACCCACCCCGAAAATGGGCATTTCCCAGGAATTATATCGAGGCTGGAAAATTGTTTTCTCTGGTGTGAATTAAGCACTTTTCCTACCCTGGAAAAAGTCATTTTTCCAAGGCTGGAAGAGGCGTCACGCAATTTTGCAGGTGCGAAAGTGGTCAATTTCCAATCCTGGAATTCGATAGTTTTTTCATGTGAACTGAGTCAGATTTTCCTACAGAGATGCCCCACATTAGTGCATTAGTACATTAATGCTTAAAGTATGACTCAAGCCTTTGTTTTTCCTGCTATTAAGAAGAGTTAGTGAAATTCTTATGTTCGCTTAAAAATAGTAGACGAAACAATTTTAATGAAAGAATGACGTTGTTCAAATAGATTTCTTTCGCTAAAGTATCGTTCGCAACAAAACTTTGTTGTAAAATGTATCAAGTTATGACTGACCACAGGCACATTGCATTGAAAATCAACCACTGTTTCTTTTTTGTTAGCTTTGTTTTTTTCTTAAGAACAAAACAGTTTCAACACAGCCTAGTCCTTTTTGTGAGCTGTACCGAAAGTCAACCTGGTTATAACACAATGAAAAGTTTCTCCTAATTTTAATCAAGAATAGATTTGATTGGATGGCGTTGATTGTATTATGAACGAAAAATTTAGGATTCGATTTTCTCGACAGACCAAATGAGACCTCATCTTTTTAAACTTGAGTTCTTATAAAAAAGTAACAGGGGAGAGGGACATCCTCATGTGGAGACATTCAAACAGCAGAAAATAGAATAGAATCACGTACAAACTAATGCTAATCACTTGGTTTTCGAATCCAGAATCAAGCTACATAGCTGCTGCGCCATTATTGATTTGATAAAATGAATATGACGTCATCTTTCAAATCTTATTATTATACAGCTAATAGGCTTAATAAGTGACGCATTTGATTTCGAATTTTATACAGTTCATACCATACAAGGAGATGCAGTGAAGAAAGAAAGAAACTGAAGGTCCCGACAGGAAAATTCCCAGACAAAAATCTAATAGCCTTTCGCGAATAAAAGTTTTTGAAATTTCCCCAAGGACAGGAGATTTCATTTAATACCAACGAAAAAGGTAGTCCCTAGGCGGAGACACCGGAAGCTAAGACTAAAGACCTTTTCGTCTAAAATATGTTTCTCTCATAAAGGAACAAGTTGGTAGGAGTTTAGTCAGGCTCTTATCTCGCAAAAGGCGAATTCTGAGCGATACGCTTTCAAAAGCAGGATATTTTCAACACTTCGCCTGTACTCCACAGAACAATAAATTCGTCTCATGAAAAGCTTGAATTATTCCTCAGACGTCAAAAATTAGAAATGTACGTCACGGTCAGTAAATTATCGAAGTAAATTTATCGCATTTTTTTGTTGCCCTGGAAACCAATTTACAATACAACGAGGCAGTGCCTATCTAATCTGGGTTGATAAATGAATGTTTTCATGAAGCGCTTTAGGAGGTAATCTTTAAAGCCTTTAAATAGGTCTTTATCTTTCAGTTTAATTAGTGTGTTGCACATCAAAATAGGATCAGCTTAAAATCAAATCAATAAGATTGTTGATGACATCATCATAGAACTTTGTGAAATAAATGATGGAGAGTTCAATTGGGCTTTGTTTTCAATCAATCAGACAAATAATTACTGTGAAGGTTGCCAAAGTACAAAGGATCGAGATAAAAAACGTCCAAATAACATTGATCTAACATCCATAACAGCACAGGAGGGTTAGTGTTGGAACAACTTGTTTGCCAACTGGCTATGATAAGCCCTTTGTATTGAAAGTAACCTTGACTCGTAACTCTATCAGACAAGGCCGTTGACAAATTTTCCAAAGTTTTTTGAAAATATTTCCAAATAATCAGAAGCTTGAGAACTAAAACTACTTCAGTTATCGGGACCAGCTGGAATTTTTACAAGTTCTTTGATGACTCTGTTGGTCGTTAAATGTTGACACAAACAATTTTATTACTTTTTCTAAAGAACGCATCATCCCTATTGTTTAAAAATAACCAATCAGTTAAGCATCTTGTAAAAACTCCAGCTCATCCCCAGTTATCATGACTGAACCTTTAGTCGGAGTACATAGCAGACATAGCTGAATCGCGCAATTATTAATTAAGCAACCAGGTTACACAATTTGAATATTATCTATTAATATTTCCCAACGCAACTTTGATCATCAATTATACGATAGATTGCTGGATAGACTAAGTTTAGAAATAACCTTATCAGTCAGTTAAGCTAAATGTAAATATTGCCAAAGGATAAAATACTCGAGAAAAAATAACCTACATTTCAAGCTGAGTCATGGCATTATGCGGATACAATTAGTCCAGGAAATAAAGGCCACCTTTGAAACTATAACTGAAATGTTATCGTTAAAGCAATAAAGTTAGTGGTTAGACGTAGCTAAAACTGATACATCAAAAATTCAATGATTCGCTTAATGCCATTCTTGAGGTCTGAGTTTATGACTCGCATAAACGAAACATTAAATGTCCATCTATTTAATGGGTGTGGTCTTTTGATTTGCCAGTTATGGTTTCAAAACAAAGACCTTTCATTACTCATTATTTTTTTTGCTTAGCTAGCAAAGTTCTAAATTTTTGAATTAGGGTTTGTAGATGAGTCTGCGTCCAAGGAAAACATTCAAATGTATACTACCGCAAGTAAGTAAGCGATCGAAGTTGAGAGCGATCCTTTCCCTTGCTGTGTTCTCGAGGGTAAAGGAGGTTGTAACGTCTCTTGCTGGATTTCTCCACCTCGATCCGTCTTAATATTTGCTTAACACAAGCAGAGAGGCATCAAGCACCATTTTGGGAATCTTTGGTGTGGCCCGACTTGGGGTTGAACCTACAACCTTACGTATTGTCTGTACAGGGGGGGTCATGCAGTTATTATATAAACACTATGACAATTACTACCGTGGTGGTATATAAACCAAAATTTGGGAAAACAGTTACTCCACCAGTGGACTAACTGCAACATAGGTGGTGCCTAAGCCCAAAATTGTCGATTTTGGTAGGATATGGAGTACTAATTGAGCACATTTTTCAATTTTTCACTTTAAATTTTAGGTTTTTAAAAATTCCGGAACCAAAAAAATTCAAAACATTTTTTTCAAAAGTCAAAAAAAAATCACAAAATTTTTTCTTCAATCAAGGCATGAAAGATATTTTAACAAACTTGGAAAATGATTGAGATATTTAACTCTTGAACGGTCGTTAATAAGACGTACCCAGTAAAATGGTATCAAAAATGAGGAATTCAGTGAAAAAATTGCCAAATTTGGCATTTTTGGGGGTGGTATATACCAATTTTGAGGGTAAAATCAGTTAGTACACTATGGAATAACTGCAAGGGTGGTGGTGTCTGTAGAAAATGTCCAAAATTGCAGTTACTCCACATAGTGTCAAGGAGTAACTGCAAGACCCCCCCCCCTGGTCTGTACACAGTATCTACAGCTAATTTCAAAACTCATTGCCGTACTGTACTACGAAGCGATAAACGTGAGATACATTCTGGTACAGAGTACTTTACGTACACTGTAGCCGGATGTTCTAACTAGATGCTAAGATCGCCGTATTATTATTATTTATAGGAGAAGCCAAAATTCATTAAAGCTTCATTAGATTTCACATATCCTTATCATAACTGTACCTAATTACTTTTTTTTCCATACATAATGGCGACTGGCTGGCCACATCTTTCTATATATTGATCCCATGGGAAAACCACAAACGAGACGAAGGAGACTTTCTTCTTGGTGGCGCCCAACATACATGTCTATATGTCTATATGATTAATCACAAAACTTGACATTGAGATAAATATCGAGCCATGTTCAATTTAATTTAGGTGACCTGAAGTAGACGAGAGTTTTCTTGAGTCTTCTTTGTTTTTTGATTATTTTTGATGGAGCTGAAGTCACTTAAGTGATCGCATCATCCAGTCTATCAAAAACGCTCCACGTGGACTGCAGGCAAGGCGACTCATAGCAACATTTGTTTATTAGTTAAACCTTCTCTGTTTTATTTGTGACGATCGATTACATTTCCGAAATACAGTCAAGGTGGAAATTTCAAGCGAATAATTGAACCGATAACAAACGCACCATAAGGCTAAGTCGTGTCTTCCTTCACTACGATCGTAAAACCACTTATAATCTGAAAGCCTAGAACTGTTTATTGTGTATAGCCTTAAGCACTACAGAAGTCGAGACAATCAGATGAAAAATCGATCTCCTCGCGGACGAAATTCTCAACGAAAGAGTTATGTAACAATTAAGCCATTTTAAGGGCCGACAATTGTTGACAACGACGATAATCTGTTCATCCTTTATTACCTATGACCTTGTGTCGTCGATGACCCTGCATAAGTTATCGCATTTAAAGCATTTGGTGTTAACTATGAAAAAAAACTAACCTCGTGTATCGATAGCTTTATTCTCAGTTTGTTTGGGCATGATACAAAACAAACATGTTGCCAGGTCCGTCACGTGTCGACCACGATGCAAGAAATTCGCCAGTTTTGCTCGTTGATCCAAACTCGACGTCTGGAAGATCTGCAAGATAAGTTGCCATGATAAAAGGTAAGCGAGCAAAGAAGTTTTGCCACCACGTGACTCCGTATCTTCAATTTCATTGGCTGGTTCGATGATTGAAGCGCATTGATTGGTTAAAGAATTGACAGTTGTGTCTCGGTTAACTTCCATTATGGCCAATAGATTTTTGGGGAATGATCTAGAGAAGAAAAGAAAATGCTTTCACAACTTGGGTTCATTTGTCCCACAACCCCGTCATTCTTCGCTCACAAAGTCCTCGTTGCAGGCTCCGTGTCAGACGATTACTCTCGGGTACCTAATACACGGGGGGGGGGGGGGTTGGAATAAGCAGGTGTGTGTAAGAATTCTCAAAACTTAATAAGCGGTGGGAGGGAGCGGGTTGGGGGATTTTTGAAAGGGAGGTTAATACAGCAGAATTAGGGCAAAAGAGGGAACTTTCAAAAAAAATATTTGATTGGATTGGAATAAAAATGTCCAAGGTGGAAAAAATTTTGAACATTAGGTACCCGAGAGTAACTTGTACCTTTCTTCGGAATAGCTAATGCCAATCCTCCGTCCTCAAAACTCGCTAATTTCATGGAGGATGCAGTCTCATGATTCCATTAGAAAATTTCTTTACCTTTGTTCTTCATGATTTTCGTCTTGTTCAAGGTCAAAACACATCTCCTCTAATTTTGTTATGTTCCTACGACGAGAAAAAAGGATTTCTTAAATAAGCTAAGATTACTCGAATTGGTTAAAATAAATACCAACTTTTAACGCGATTTTATCCTCATTTATCGTTTTTGTTTACTGAAGAAACGCATTTTGAAATTTTCGTTTAATATAGATTATACATAGAGTCTGATGAAGTTGAACGGAGTCGTTACTGAGTCCGAATCTATTTCATTTCCAACTTTCCAGCTATTACATGACAAACAGACAAACAGACAAACTCAGTTGAGAACTCAGACAACAGCAAGTCTTACTTTGATAGAAGTTGAAATCCAGCCAATTTGTAACACCAGCTACCATTTTGGATCATACTCGTCAATTCTTCAGTAGATTCATTGTTCACCTCTTGTAAGAATTTACAACAAGCGCAAATAGCTTTCGTTAGTTCGTCTTCATGCTGAAGGCCACCTAGTAAAGAAAATAAAGGGTGACAATAGAGGTCTTTCATATTTTGGTAGTTATGTTTTAAGTTATAAGTTATGTAACTTAGCGAAGATCCGCCATTATGATTATATAACACTTGAACTACGCAAGAGAGAGCATATAGCTTGTAGCGAAAGTATAACGGGATGAATGCCGCCACATACCACGATGTCTGGCATATGACCCGTCACCACCATTTATTATCGAATCGAAAAGGTTATTGATTGCTTACGCAATACGAATTCTTTCTTCTTAACTTATTGGCGAAATTTACGTTACTTTTACAAACTGAAAATAACCTGAATTTGGGATCTGATAAGCAAGGGAGAACGAATAGTGCCCCGCTTACCTGACTCCAAGCTCTTCTTAAAGATGACCAATACTGAAGCATTGACAGTAGGTCCGAAGAACTCATCCCATTCCGTTTTCAATTGGTTGTTGTCGCCAAGAGATGAAAAAGTGACGTCACAAAGACCGACTGACGGTGAGGAATCGATGGTATCTAAGAGAAAGATGCAGAGATGACGTCCAATAAACTCTCACTTACTCGAACTTCTATTATTCGAATCTTCTATAATCCGAACTCATTTCCAGTCCCCGTGAAGAAGAGATTCAATGAAAATACTTTCTCTAATTCGAATCTTTCTATAATTCTAACAAATAAGATTCCCCGTTCAACGTCGAATTAGCGAGAGTTAAGTGCATATAAAATTCAGGTATTGGTTTTACATCCTTTTGCTATGGGTAGGGTAGCAAAATACTCCTTCCCCAAAAGGAGCCCAGAAAATATTGTTTTAATGGTCCAATGTGCACACTTAATGAGTAGCAAGGCTGTAGCAATGATGCCACTTACAATCTAGTATGAAATTTTTTTCAAAGCACATATAATTTTTTAACGATGGGTATTATAATACACATACTCTTAGGTTCCAAATAAAAGGGGGGGTTCGAAAATGTTCGAAATTTTAATAAACGGGGGGGGGGGGGGGGGCTAATTGCCGGGGGGAGGGTTGGTACTTCTGAAAACCCAAAAATAAGGTAAATATAGGCTAAAATCAGGCTGAAAATATTCTTAAAAATTAATAAACGGGGAGGTCCTATAATAAGGTCCGGGGGGGGGGGGTTGGAAAATTTTAGCGGGGGGAGGGGCGTTTATTTGGAACCTAAGAGTACTTGAATTTAGAAGCAATGAAATATATTTTTCATATAGCATGATTGCACTTACCATCTGATATGGGTGAGAAAAGAGAAGCCACCATATAAAAGAGTTCAAGAGATTTTGTAGCGAATAACGAACGTTTTTTCACCAATGTAAAGTCCTCTTCATCTTCACAATTCTATAGTGGGAAAAAGATAAATGAAACTTTGAATTTAAAACGTCTCTAGGGTCAAAATTATTTGGCAATAATTTATTTTTGCTAAAGTTCGTACATCAAAATTCATTTATATTTTCTGATAGGAAAACCAATCAATTATATCCACACCGTACCTAAAGGAAAGAAATTTTAGTGGGAAATTTGGCGGATTAAGTATATTTTTGGCCAAAAACACTATTAAATAAGAAAAAACCTGTTTTAAGGCCTGAAACAGCACACATTTGGGGAAAGAATACAATAATTCAAATTTGGCGGGAACTTAATTTGGCGGATTTTTGCCAAATCTGCCAAATCCGTGAAATTTTCTTTCCGCTGAAATTTCTTTCTTTTTCTTTTTGCGGAAAGAGACCATGAAAAAAATTAAACCGAAATTACAGAGAACGCAAAATTAACCAAATGGAAAGTGGATTCAAAAGGATACCTTCAACCATGAGACAAGTGTGCATAGAATGAAATCCCAATGGTCTTGGCTGAATTGTACTGAACTCATTGTCATGGAAACGATAAACAAATCGACCACAGCAACCCGTAATGCTTCCGTATGGTCCGTCAATTCGTTCAGTTCCAAAGAGGAGAGATTTAGTCCTCCACTAGCTGATCTTAACAAGGTTAGAATCTCCAACACTTTGATGTGATGATCAGAAGAGGTTTCGTCTTCGTTGTCCACTTGTTGTTGGGAAATGAAATGATACCATCTTTTCAGAGCGCTTGTCAGGACTATCAGGTCACCAGTCACACCTGGAATTGACAAGTTTGTTTAAAAAAAGATACTTCAGATTTGAAACTTTTCCCAAATAATTATTAAGTAATCGCACTTGTTTCATTTTCAAAACAAAGTTAAAACGCATGCGTATATTTTACTGTTAGTCATTATTATACGCAAAACACTAAAAGGGATGACGTAGGGGTGGTACAGTCACTTTCGGTCGGGGTTGTGTATGGTGAAATTTGTCGTTATTTTTAAATGTTGTGAAGTAGTCACTTTCTCCAACATCATCGTCGGGGAAGAAAATAAAATAAAAAGTAAATGTAGTTTTTTAATCAGACCACAACGCTCTTTGTGTTTCAGTGACTAATTGTATATTGACATATCAAGAAAGAAACCCCCCAGTAAGCGTCATACCAGAAATATCTTTCTTTTCGACAGTGGCGTAAAAGCTATCCGTATACATTTCCACCATCGCCCGAACGCTCGACACATCATAATTGAATGAAACTATCAAGGCTAACACTTTGCGTGATCGCAGGCTAGTCGAAGATGTGTCTTCGGAGGCTAGTTGCATGGTCTGATCCAAGATGTCTTCAGTGAGTTTAGCATTATCTTGAAATTTGGTCAATACGTATGATAATTGGTCGTGGTAATCTGTTTCGATGCTTCTGAAAATTAAAACAAATCTTTAAGCTAAGAAATAACCAGAAATCTGTCATTCTTAAAGCTTGTGAACCCTGTCTGTATATAACCTATACTAGACGTCACCCGCGTTTTTTCTACGCAATTAATGTCTATTTCACTTTGCGACTTTTTCGAATGTTTTGAGACCGGGTTTTCGGGCTCTAAACATTCGACTTTTTGACGTCACTTTTAACTTCCAAAGCTCCTGCAGTAGCGAATTTGCGTCAAAACACTTGAAAGGCTTCTATTTTTCAAAAATCGTCAAAGTGGAACTCACTGAGAAACGAGGTGAAAAATCCCGGTTTTTAGTGAGGTACTCGCTAGTATGTATATTTAGCTCAGGATAAAAAGCTCGACAATAAAGACCTCTAAAAAGTCTGTGTCATCCGAGAGATTTTATTTCATTGTACAGTAATGTAACGCACGTATAATACCTTTGAATGAGCTTGTCGAAGAAATCTTTGTATAGAGCTTCATGAACCATCAGTTGATCCAACATGTCATCAATAGAACCCTTAAAATTGATAAAAGTTTCTTGAAAACAGAATATTGAAGATTCAGAGATCTACGCATTTAGACAAGTGTGGCGGGTGTGGCTTGAATTAGAATCAAGGTGAGTTTAACATTAATCGCGTAAAAATCAGCTTTTTCCGAGGGCCCACTTAGAGCAATAGTGAAAAACTCATCCCCAGTCTACAGAAACCAGTTATCTAGAAAACGTGGGTAAAGTATCCCCTAGAATACATTGTAGTAATTTTCTAGCAATCAAACTCACGAATATGAGGGAGAGCTCATTATGGGAAAGTTTTTTTTGAGAATCCGATTTTTCCAAATTAGAAAAATCGAAATTAGGAATACATGTTAGAAATGGTCCGAATATTTTCGGGGATTTCTTTCTCGGAAACTTTCCTCTCTAATTTTCCAAGAAATTATAACATTCTTAAAAAAACGAAGTGGACCTCATGAATATTAATAAACGTAAATAAAAAAGACATACCATTTCATTCATGTTACACAGCAACTGGACAACCTGGTCAAGGAGTGATGAGCTGATTTGTTTATCAAAATGCAGGTCTTCAATATTTTCCAGCAATTGAGATACGAGCAATGTACAGAAATTGTGTGTGCTTGGGTCATCCAGGTCCTTTATGTAAGAAAGATTTCGTTTCAAAATGAAAATGTGATCAATTTTTCGTTTTCTATGACCCGCACCCACATCACACAGATAAAAACTAAATTTGTATTTTACAGGAAAATATGCCTCATTAAGGCATATTTTCCTGAAAGAAATGTTCGGGTGTTGTAAAGCATTATGTAATCTTAAAAACAAAAGCTCTTTCAGGCACTTCAAAGGGGTTAGATAAGATCAAAAATCATCATGGAAAAATCTCTCAGATTCTCGGCTTTTAATCATGTTCTGAATTTTTGAAACACATCCATATATTTATTCTATATCAGGAAGTCCTTAAACTAAAAAGCAAGCAAGGGAACTGAAACTAATAGCAAGAATGGCCAGTATACTACAAAGAAAAATGAATCTTTAAATATGTATAATATCATAGTCGAACGTGCGCAACGCACTGGGCTCAACTTCAGTGGCTTCAAATTATTCATAGGCCCAATTGTAGACCCCCAGATATTCACCAAAGGAACAAGTGTGCAAAATTCATTAATTTTCAAGTCAAATGAAAAATGTCGGTTTCTTTAAAACAATCCTCTTCAAAAATCACTCAAATTCAATGTAGGATGTTATTATAACTCATTGAAATTGAATTCTTCAATTTTCAAGTCAAAGGTCAAAATTCAAAACATGTCATTCTCAAAAGGGAATTGGATAAGATCAAAAATCATCATGGAGAAATCTCTCAGATTCTCGGCTTTTAATCATATTCCTGAGAATGTTGACGCAAATTTCGAAGCACATCTCAAATTCAAGGGGACCCTTTCACGGGTATTTACATTTTACTAAACTCATCAAGTAGTAACTTATTTGATGCAAATTATCAGCAAACACTGTTTTACGAAAACATTTTCATAAACAGCAGAGGTATGAGAGGATTAAAAATAAGATCAAATTAAGAACAAAACCTAGCCTGGAATATGATAAAAAATAATGAGACTGTCTGAGCGGAGTATCAAGGCAGTGTCGGTTTCTTTAAAACAAGCCTCTTCAAAAATCACTCAAATTCACTGTAGGATGTTATTATAGCTCATTGAAATTGAATTCTTCAATTTTCAAGTCAAAGGTCAAAAATTCAAAACATGTCATTCTCATAGGGATTAGATAAGATCGAAAATCATCATCGAGACATCTCTCAGATTCTCGGCTTTTAATCATATTCCTGAGAATGTGCAACACATTTTGAAACTTTTGAATTACATCCATTCTCATGGAAAGGCTTTACTCTCTACAAACTCAAAAAATAATTTGAAAGATAACGAGACTCAAAAAGGCAAAATTATCTCTTGACTAAAATTACTTTACAGACACACTGAAGACTTGGGTTTGAAAAAAACTTCACTTTCTCAAAACTTTTTACCCAATAAGTCAAACAAGTGAATATGTCAAAGCCGAATAAGGATAGGCCCCGCTTAAAAAAGATGAAAGTAAAACACACGTAGAATAATAAAAAAACTTAAAACTTGTAAGGCTGTCTGAGCGGTGCATAAAGGCAGTGTTGGTTTCTTTAAAAAAAGCCTCTTCAAGGAAAATCACTCAAATTCAATGTAGGATGGTATCGCTCTTGAAAAAATTATTCTCCAATTTTCAAGTCAAAGGTCAAAAATTCAAAACACGTCATTCTCAAAGGGATTAGATAAGATCAAAAATCATCATCGAGACATCTCTCAGATTCTCGGCTTTTAATCATATTCCTGAGAATTTTGCCACACATTTTGAAATTTTTGAAACACATCCATACACATAGAAATACTTTACTTTCTACAAACTCAAAAAAGAATGTAAAAGATACTGAGACTCAAAAAGGCAAATGTGCCCCTGACTAAAATTATTTCAAAGACACGCTGAAGATTTTTGTTCTCAAAACTTTTTCCCCGATAAGGCAAACAACCGAATAAGGATAGACCCGTTTAAAAGAAAAGATGAAAGTAAAACACACGTAGAATAATAAAGAAACTTGAAACTTGTAAGGCTGTCTGAGCGGTGTATCAAGGCAGTGTTGGTTTCTTTAAAAAAAGCCTCTTCAAAAATCACTCAAAATTTTCACTGTAGGATGGTATCGCTCTTGAAAAAATCATTCTTTAATTTTCAAGTCAAAGGTCAAAAATTCAAAACACGTCATTCTCAAAGGGATTAGATAAGATCAAAAATCATCATGAAGAAATCTCTCAGATTCTCGGCTTTTAATCATATTCCTGAGAATTTTGCCACACATTTTGAAATTTTTGAAACACATCCATATATTTTTTATCATGAAATCCTTAAAACTAAAAAGCAAGGGAACTGAAACTAATAGAAAAACGGCTAGTATATATACAACAGGATGAATCTTAAGATATGCATAAATATATGGTTATATCAAAGACCCAAATATAACCCTGTTTTTACAAACCTTTTCGTTGGTCAAAACAGCAACAGTGACTTCACCGCATAGTTTTGATGTATTTTCATCTTTCTGGAGTGTAAAAATCATCTCATATATTGATCTGGACAAACTGAAAAGACAGGAGCAAAGAAAAGGAGTTTGACAACCTCGGCAAAAATTTGATAGTATTGTAAGGACAAAATTAAAGGTATGATTTTTAAGTTCTCAAAATTTGTGATTCAGCGGTGCATGAGGAAGAAAAAGTTCTTTTGTTTAAAATTGCTGTGTAAGCAAAATGGTAGGAAAAACGTTAAGCAGTGTCCTTTAAGGCGTTGCAGACTCTTAGGTAAAAATACTAAAAAATGCACAGAGAAAATTGAATACGGTTCAAAAGTTGATAACAAATCCGACACTTTTAAGAAACAGATGGAAATTGACGAGTCATCTTGTTGAAACAATCACACGGGAAGTTCTTTTTCGATTACAGCTCGATTTTGAGGACTTTCTTTATAACAGATTTTCAGAAAAACGAAAATGAAAAAATAAAATTTACTCTTGCACATCGATTTCTTTAGTCCAACTATAAACTTGATCAACCAAATCTTTAACAAATTTCGACGAAACTTCATCTGAAGATCGTGCAATTTTTGTCATCCCATTCTTCAAGGGTTTTTTCGACGGTATTGCCAAATCTAAGGTATCAATCAAAATAGTCTGAACAGTGTTGTTGGATTGATGAATTCTAATTTCAAAATCTAATAGAAAGGGACCTAATTACGGGTGGGGGATGGCTGGAAATTTTACCACTGAATAACCAGGCTATTTAGAGCAAATAAAGGACTCTTCTTTCGATAGCAGAAAATATTTTCAAAAATTAATAAACGGGGAGCGTTTATTTAGGCATCTGAAATAAATAAAGTCGGGAAAAAGTTGAATCATAGAACACATGTAAACATGGAAAGGTGGGCGGTCAAGTTGGGCGTGTGAAAGCCACCCTTAATATTATAAAAATCACCTTACCAGTTGAAGAGGTTTTGAGAATGCTATATAGCATTTTGCGAAATGAATCGGTGACATCCTGGCAAAAAAAGAGAAGAATAAATGTAGTCAGTCAGACCTGTGAGGGGGTGGGGGTATTTCTGGACACTGAAACACTCTTTTAGATGAAAATTCGTGAATCAAATAAAAAACTTCTTTATAAATCAGTAATTGAGAAACAGTCACGACGAACTTACAATATAATAAAAAAGTGAAAAAACTAAGAGACTCGAGCCGAAGGCAAATAAAAAATGGTCTAATGGTTATAATGGTTTATTAGGTTATTACAAAAGATATACACCAGAAGAAACAAGTTGCAGAATAACCAAATTCAAATGATATAACGACGAAGTTAAATACCAGGTGAAGCTCTCTAAAAGTGAACGAAATATCGCTGAAAAAGAGTTTACCCTATCGAGATACACGTTTTTTTATAAGAACAAACTATATAAGAGCATAAGGCTTTGATGGCCAAAATATTACGAACAAGTTAAGAACATTTTAAGGCTTCGCGGACTGGAAAACAGCCAATTTCTTAGGAAATTGACAAAAATACATAAAAATAGGGAAAATAAGAACATGTTAAAACATCCCAAGGCTTCAAAATTTTGGATAACCTTAAAAAAAACGTGTATAACAATAAAAAAGTATTTCCAAGAATATTAAACTTACAATATGAGAAATTGCCAGTTCATTAAAACATTCAAACACATTGTGAAGAATCAAAGAAGAATCCGGTTGCCCAAAGACTTTGTCCATCAATGTTAATACTGAATCAGAAAACTTGACCAGTAATGGATTATCTAGTAGAAAATCAGATGGAATAATTTGCAATTGGTTGGCAATCACTAATGATTACTCAGGGGATTGATGGGCGATTTTTTTAAATTGTGATATTCCACACTTTGAAAAATCAGAGTGAGAAATTACATTACGACTTCAATACACGTTCTTTTATAAGAACAAACTATATAAGAACATATGGCTTCGATGGCCAAAATGTTAAGAACAAGTTAAGAACATTATTAGGCTTTTTCATCTGTTCTTCATAGGAAAATCGCCAAAATACTGACAAAATGATAAAATAAGAACAAATTAGAACATTTTTAGGCTTACAACTAAAGAACTTAAGAACACATCCACAAAAAAATTTGGATTTTTATATTTAAAAGACACATGTACACATACATTTTGGAAGTTTATCGTGCCTTGGATCACGAGAATTACGTTTGGCTATCTTTTGAGAGATTCTTTTCTCATCAGTGGGCTATTTATACAGTTTTGTATAAGATGCACTTCGAAAGCCATTATGCCTAGAAAATTCGAACACATCTAGAACAGCCGACCCTCAACCGAAATTTTCTGGTTATTACAAAATAAATCACTTAGAATCACAATGATAATGAACTATCCGCAAACGTAGGTTTCCATACCAGCAATAAAATGATATCATAAAATGTTCGAGTTAATATCAAAGTACAGCCAAATCGTTTGAAAGCGCGCCTTTTCGGGTAACTCATGCTAAGTAGCTTTTTAGTTTAGGATGTTTTCATTTCTTCAAGAAAATTTTTGATTTCTCAAGGAACGCGTGTTTAAGTGCGCGGTTAAGGAACGTGTTTGTCATCACAAAGAAAAAAGAATTCTTTCAGACCCTTCTGGTATCCTCAATACCGTGATAAAGACACAAACAGAATCAATAAACATCCCTTTTTGCTTCTATAATTATCTAATTCGACGTTTTAATGTTCAATATGGTTAATCATTTGATAGAACCTCGACTGTAAATAAGAGCGAAACCCATTATAATCATCACGCACGATGGTTGGGCGGGCGACAGGAATACATTACTACAGGTCTAATTTCTGACATGAGCACATTCCGAGATGGACAGAGCTCGTTGGACTGAATAGTGTAGTCTAGCCTAGTAATAATTACCTTTCAATTTCCTAATATTAAACCGACATATAACCCAACATGCATCTGTTTGAGCGAGTTTTTCATTGGTGCAAAGGATTTCCAACTCTTCTTGAACTGAGTGCGTAAGCCACCATGATTGGATATCGGTGTCTTTGTTATGCGTAAGCTGTTAAAAAAAAGGAAATTATCACATTTGAATTGGTAAGTTAGATTCGAGGAACAATTTTCACCAGATGGTTTTCAATCTTTGAAGGAAAGAAGCTAAAACGATGTTAATTCCATTTCGAATCAGAACAAAAGTTGTCAAATTCTTTATAATTCCAATGACAAAGGACACCAAATTATTTGTTATCATCTTAATCATAGCTACTGTCGATTTAATACTGGACATTAGACACTCTAGCATACCTCCAAAAAGAAATGTGATTTCATTGTTGCATCTGTGAAGAAATCCTGTAAAAAAATAATTTGAACGAATTAAGGGTCGGTAAATTAAACATCTATACACATTTGGCAATATTTTAACTCCCTTCCCCACTCTGTCTACACTTTTTCCACGCAGGCCCCATTGATTTCAAAGCCTCGAAGGGGCTAGATCCAAAGCTTCTGGATGGGAAATGAAGCCTCTTATTTCCCATCCTAAACACGTGACCCGTGTGGTTTTCAGACAAAATTTCTTAATACGGCCCCTTCGGAGCTTCAAACTCACCGCATGATCCTCTTCATAGTGCGGAAAGGGGTCTGATTCCCCCCTTCTTAAATGATCCCCCCTTCTTGGCATCCCCCCCAACCTTTAAAAATGCCTATCCCCCAAGGGTTTTGGGCAAAATTTTTTATGGTTAAAAGGGAAGGGAAACAGTAAAGAAAAATTAAGTCTGGCAAATATAATACCACTTTTTAGTGAAAATAAAGAACTTCCTTTCATGCAGACCGAATTTCATAACAGTGCTGGAAAATAATCTACAATATATGTAAAACCCCCTTCTTAAACGATCCCCCCTCCTTGCTACCCCCCCTTTTTGATGAAAATTTCTGATCCCCCCTTCTTCACTTTTTTGGAAGGTGTCATCCCCCCTTAAGAAAGGGGGGGGGTCCGAACTATGCTTCTTACCGTCCACGCGGTTGAACTCGTTTTTCATTGACAAGTCAATGTAAAGGAGCAGTTGTAAAAATCATAAAATAGTCTCTTCAAGAAAAAACCCGTTTTATATCAAGAGGTAGAAATTGAGCCCAATTTTGATGACAAGCTTAGTTTTTAAAATTGAAAGTTTGGCAATGTAGAAACATACGAAGGATTAAACAAAGGAAAGGAAACTTACTTTTAGGAGGAATGATAAATAATTCCATTTATCATCTTTGCTAAGTAGACAAGCAATCGCAACCAACGTCTTGACAAAAACAATATCAAAATCTTTTTCTATGAACGATTTGATCATTTTCTCAGCGAAGCACTGGACAACCGAAATCGTTTCTGCTTCTTTGAAGTCTCCGTTGCATCCAAACTCGTTCAGAGTGTAAACCAATAAAGACTTGCTTGATGCATGAATAACCATTTTGACAAAATATTTCCTGATATAATTTTCCTTATCCAAGATGGGTAGTATAGATTTTACAATGGTTTGTAGGAACTGAAATAAATTGCCGTTGAATTTATCTTCGAGCAGAACAACATTGTCTGATTTCTCGTCGCTGATTTCAATGCAGAAACAATTTAAAAGAACATTGAGGGTATTAAAAGAACTTGAATGTATATATCTGAATGTAAAAGTGTTTTGGTCTACAATTACATCAGTGACGATTGACCAGAGCTTTTGCTCGACACCTTTGAAATATTCTGAAGATTCTATTTGCGTGTTGGAAGACTGTGCAGCGAGGAAGAAGAGGAGGGTTTTCATTTCAGTAATGAATGCTGGATACCAGATCTTTGGTTCTTCATCTTTGGAAAACATCAAATGTATCAACGGTCTCAACTGAAAAAAATATATAGAAAAGCTACAATGTAAATACCATAGGGTGCCTTCGGGTGTGATCATAGACGATATAATTTCTTGTTAGTGCAGTTGTCTCTCATTCGATCTTCAAGGAACCAAGAGTTTTTTCTTCGAATTAGAGAAAGGTTCGAATTACAGAAAGTATTTTAAGGACTTTCAAGCTGAAGGGACCAATATCTTAGTTCGAATAACAGGGAGATTCGAATAAAAGAGGTTCGAATTAGAGAGAGAGAGAGAGAGTTGACTGTATTCAATTATATCATTATCCCTCTACTTTTTCATTAGTTAATCAATTCCTTATTACTTTAATCGTAGAAATTTTAGCGAGACTAATTTTAGCGTTTTAGCGAGTTTTCCCTATTTTCGCTAAAATAAATCTCGCTAAAACACGCCGAATCAACAGATCGCTAAAATTTATCCGCGCGAAATTTCTGGTTATATTGTCTTAATACATATTTATCAATACGAAGGGTTTTAGTGCAGAGAAATGCTAGCAAACGAACTCAGTCAATAATGTAATACGAGTATTCGCTAAAATTTATCCACGCGAAATTTTTTGAAATCGTGATTCGCTTAAATAAGATTTTCCTGACTCGCTAATATACGCTAAAATTAGTCTCGCTAAAATTTCTACGATCCAAAGATTATATTCCATTCCATCGAGAAGAGAAAGTCTTAATTTTTTAGAACCAATAGAGACAAATGAAGAAAAATCACCAATGAAATTTAGAAATTAAAACTACCTGTTCATTAAAAATATATTCAATGAGTTGTGTCTCATCAGCGCGTTTTACGATAAGGAAGCGAATGCACTCCATGAGTGATTTAATGATGATGTCAGCATCTTTTTGAGAGATGCCTTCTTTTGAATGTAGCCCCTCAGTGAAATTGGTAAAGAACTCATTGTAAAAGCCAAGGCCATCTCCAGATACCTACAAATAATTTGGGAGTATTTGAAGTGTCAATAGCGCAATTATAGATTGTACATATAGCTTATGGTTATCCAAAACAATTACATACTGGATAAATATGAATAGACCAGGAAATGTAGAAACCTTCAAATCATCAGGTTATTTCGTGAATTAAAAAAAAAGTTAGGTATGACGTCATCTGATTCCATAAAACATTTTCTTGTCGAAGTAATGGAATTGACACTGCTTTGAATTAAAACAGTAAAAGTTCCTAGACAGAACCAATTTTAGTTAATTCAAACCAACATGATTTCCTAGACTTTCAGCAGGGTCATTACACAAAAGCAGCATGATCTATATCCTTCACATAATAAGAATGTAATCAATATGCTTGTATAAATTACATATGAGTGACTCAAATAGTTTTATTCGGTAAAAGGCATTTGGTATTATAGAGAATTGAAAAAAATTGAAAGTGGTGAAATCGACAGGTAAAATATATTTGTATTCTTACTTATTTCTTTAAAACTATTGGGTGAAAAGATTCGATAGAGCTGAATAGAGAAAGATGATTACGAAAAAATTTTTTGAACAGATTTGTATGGTAAATGTAGAAAAAGTTATTAACGAAACCCTATTTTCTTTAGATGATCTAATATATTACTATTACTTACCTCTTTTGGAATATTAGTGATGAATGGAAGAAAATTGGGGTAGACAAACTGCACATTGTCATAACCACAGTTTTTCAACAGTTTCCAAAGTCCTGGGAACACTGCTTTGCGGCTGTTAACATGCGTCCAACAGTCCTTAAAAAGATAATGAAGTATTACTGATTATCATTCCGTCTTCAAATAATAGGAATAAGGAATGTTGAAAGGTTTCTTTTATAACTAAAGCTTAATCATTTGGCACATATAACTTTCAATGTTCTTATCTTGCCCTTTTAACAACCAACTCGGCATGGTTGATTCTAGGGTACTAATAACAATAACCAAGAAAATTGCAGATCGGATCTAAAAAGGCCATCCAAAGTTAGTTAAACTGTTAGTCGAGCGTGTATAACATAATGCAATCAGCTTCAGTATCTAGACTACTGAGACAGATTATCTAAAGTAAACATTGAATTTAAAAATAGCCAGTTGTTTTCTGTCAGTTGCTACCATCAATTCTATCTGGAATTCGCTATAATATAGGCTACGTCATATCTTCCTTCGTTTCGAGCGTAAAACTCCTACTCTTCGGGATATGCGCACTGTTCTTGTTTTGAATATTGAATTTCTCCAGATACGTCGCATGCGCACTAGGGTTTTAGTGAAACAATAGAGAGTTTCTAAACCTAAGCAAATCAGCTGTGTTTTAAACATTCTTTTATTTGAAATCTCTATTGATAAACTTCTTTTGTTAAAAACTTCTATAAAACGCTATTATGTTTAATCCAATTAAAAAGCAAATTCCCGGTGGGGGCCACTAGTGGCTGCATATAGCAGTGCCTATAGACCAAGAGTAAGGCCTAAAAGCCTGGAGCTGTATATTATGTAGACTATCATAATATTAACATTGAGTGGCTTTCCCCCGAGGATAGTATCCCTCCCCAACTAGGCTTTTCCCCTAAAATGACAGAGAAAAGTAAGTTTGTCTCTTCAAAAAAAGTGATAAAGAAAAATATGTTTGAGTGCAGTATCAAAGCAAGGGTTGGTCCTTTAATAAATCGAGCCTCTTCAAAGCACTCAGCTATTTAATATAGGATGGTCTCTTGATTTGAAGTTCGGTTTTAAACTTCAAACGTAAAATGAAAAATCCAAAACACGTCATTCTCAAAGGGATTAGATAAGATCAAAAATCATCATCGAGACATCTCTCAGATTCTCGGCTTTTAATCATATTCCTGAGAATGTTGAGTACATGTTCTGAACTTTTGAAACACATCCATAGGATTTTAAGAATTGGTTACCTTAAGGGGGACAGTTTCAGAATCAATGATTTAGGAGTCAATTTGGCGGTCATCTCAAGAAACAATAATATTTGTGGCAAGTTAAAACTTAGTAAAACATAATATTATCAGGGCAGTTTTCTTTGCTACGCTAAATTCTCAATCTTTTTTTGAGGGGAAATAAAATTCTTACATTGTACTTCAAGAGACATAACAGGACAGCATCCCACATGGGTTTGACGACACTTGAATCTTGTTCGTCAAGGTGAGTTAGTACAGCAGGGCAGAGTTGCGATAGATATTCAGTGAACAACGAATCACCATTTTGACAACCAACAGTAATGAAAGTGTAGAATGAACTCCGAATCTAGAATAGATAAAATCCAGAAAAAAAATATTAAGGGCAATTGGAAGTTTGACAAAAATGGCAAGCTGCAGCATAATGTAGAAGAGGCTCTCCCCCTTTAGTACCCCTACTTCAGAAAGTACTTCAAGGTTTCTTCAATTTCAATCCAGGTCTTCTGTACTGTAGTTTTCAACAAATCTTTGACTGTATTAATTTCTACATTGTTTTAAGAGGAAAATGGAAAGGTGGATGATTGTCTACTGACTTCTAAAATTCATATCTTGGGACGTTTTTTTCTTTATTTAGTGACATATTGATCTTACTATCAAGGTTTATCTTTTTGAGTGTTTCTGATAGCTTTCTTTAATTGAATTATCAAAAAAGAAAAAATCAATATTCCAGGTAATCCACAACAATATTGAATTCAAACAACGTTAACATCAAAATTAAATCATCATTTCTAAAAGGAAAAGGCTTTTCTTACCATAGGGGACTTGTGTTTCACGAATTTCCAAAATTTCTTTTGCGAAAGCAGATTCACAAAATGACTTTTTGTTGTTTCGTCATTTTCTGGTAGGTTTTTGAGCAGTAGACTCATGGAATGAAAAGAGCTCGAAATATATCTTGTGAATTTTGCTTCTCTTTCTTCAACAGGTACAACTCTAAAAGAGAGAAAATTTAAAAATCTAAAATAATAATAATAATAGTAGACTGTTCATGTGGGTAAACCAATGCCAGGTATGAATATTGGACAAGTTAAAACCATGGGATAAGGGCATGTCAAATAGAAGACTGTCAAAAATTTATGGGTGTTATGCCCAATTCCTTAAGGATTAGCAATGAAATGCAGAGAAAATGAAAGGCATTAGAATGGAAGAGATTAAAAAATTAATTGGAATTTTTAAGAGAACATAAAAAAACAAAGTATTGCACTTACTTTGGGTCACTCAATGTATCAGGAGATTCGTTCAAAATTTGATTAGAAACAGCCTACAAAGATAGAGATGTTGGAATGCTTTTCATTATCACATTACGAATGGTGCAAATATGTTGTGAGAACAATAAGATAAGCTATTACTAATTTTTTTCATGGTGTTTATCAGAAGGCCAAAATTTCCAAATAGGTCATTATTTGAAAAATAAACAATGCAATCATTAAGGAACCTGACAATAAAAATCTTTTTACCTCAAATATTTCTGATTTGCAAAAATTGAAGACATCTTTTCGTTTCTTTTCTTGAAAAGCTTGATCAAACGCAGATTTAGCGATAGCAGCTGAAGGTACGTAATTATCAAAGTGAGACATAAGCCAGTCAACAATTATTAATTTTAAATGAGGTGCCAACTTCTTCCCAGCTTTAGTAACAAGTTGGTAATGGACTTGCTGTGTTGCTTCTCTTACTCGATGATCAAAATCCTATGATTAGATCATTGTTAATTGCAATAAATAGTTCTTAGTTTGCTTTATACAAGAACAAACCAGAAAGATCTTGATAGTGTAAAATAAGAAAGTCTGCAACCGCAGTCGGAGGCGACCTGAAGGCTCCTCTTTTGATAGCTATCTACCCGAAGGTAGGGGAGGACGCCACTCTTTCTCCCTGGATTTCTCCACTTACCCTTGATCCTTCTCTTAATTGCTGAGCATCAGGCAGAGAGGTATCAAGTACCATCTTGAGAATCTTAGGTATGACCCGGCTGGGGGTTGAACCCACAACCGGATGCTCTACCACTGCACCACAGTTTGCTATAGTGACAGTGTATAATAGTGGGAATCTGTTACTAAATGAGTAAATGCTTACAAACTGCTCTGGTCAGGGCTTTTAAAGGATTTTTGTTGATAAAGTAATTCTTTTATAGTTAACAGTCAAAAAATATTCTTACGTGAGAAAGTTTGTGATAAATTCTTGGCCAAAATGATAGGATTTTTCCAATGGCTTCATTGTCTTTTACTTTGCAGAGTTCGGTAAACTCTTGTGTTGCCTGAAAGTGTTTCATTGAGAATAAAGGTAGAATGAATTGAAATAAAAATTATGCATAGTGAAATGTATCAGGGCTTGAATTATAGCTTCACACTTCGCAAAATGCGAAGCGAATTTTAGATTTAGCGACCAAAAAAGATTTTCTAACTCAAAAATGGGAAGTTAAAAAATTATAAGACAACGCCTATTTTGCTACTCCACACATTTGTTTATCCATTACTTTATCAAGTCGCTATCTCACAATTTTATTCACTCGTTTTTCTATTACTTTATCTACTCGCTACTTTGCTACTTTATTCACTAATTTATCTATTTCTTTACCTAATCGCTACCTCGCATCTTTCTTTATCAAGCCACTACCTCGCAACTTTATACACTCGTTTACCTATTACTTCATCTACTCGCTACTTCAAAACTTCAGTCAGTATACTTTACTTTGTCTACGATCACTTACTTCAAGTCTAACTTTGATTTTCTTGAGAAATGCATTGAAGATTGAGGAAAACCAAAAGCTTTTCGATTAAAAAACATCTTCAGTGCTCTTATACAAGCCATGTTAAAATCTTGAAATAAAACTTTGTTGTTTTTTCTTTAAATTAACTTTTGGAATGGCAAAATTTCAAAGAAGCATTGAAGATAATTATCTTTCTATAAATAAGATGATTGAACCTTTGACAATAAAACTGGCCAATTTCATCTTACAAAGGAGAGATTCAACCACATGACCCAAGGCCGAATCTGGTTGTCAAAGATTTATCTTATAGAAAAATTCTCACTTTCCTAAGACACTAGATTTTGCCTTGACATCCACAATTTTAATATTACAAAAAACACACTGTACATACTTTCAGCTTGGTTACTGTGTCCTTCTTGGTCATTTTTCGCATCAACATTTGCAGGTCACCTGAGATTTCCTCTTCGTCACCTTTAACTTGCGGGACATAACCAAGATTATTTCCTTGTAATCCAGAAAATCCAATGAAACCAGCTTTCCCTTCTTGATTAAGAAAATTGGCTGCTCGACTGCTGCTCGAAGGCTGTGTTTTAGAAAATAAAAATAAATATTGTATCATATCTGTATTATATGACCACTTTTCACCCTTACAAATATTTTGGTGAATTTAAAAATAGCCTGAAATAGCCACAAATGTGCACAAATTCATTTGTTTGTACAACTTTCAATTAGATCTGCTAAATAGCTTGGATGAAGTGGGTGTGTGGGTGTGTGGGTGAAGTGGGTGTGTGGGTTAGAGTGGGTGCTTGGGTGGGTACAAATTTTTAGAGTTGGTGTGTGGATCTCAATTTATCATGCATGGGTGTGTGCGGGTCTTTTTGTGATGATCAGTCCATTTCATTTACTGGAAAGTATCCAGTATTACCAGGATTTATTTTCACACTTCTCTCTTCCCATTTATTTAATGTAGTTCTTACCAACAAAATTTTTACTAAAAAATATTAAAAATTTCAAAAACCCATACTTTGCAGGGGCGAATATCTAATACCTCACAAACTTATTAAGTCTAAATCAAAACATTTGAAAATATGCGAAATCTTTGAAAATTAAAGAAAAGAAAAATTCAAAGAAGACAGTATCGACATTGCCCATCTGACACGACTTGTATATCTTCAATACATTTGTTCATCTTTTGTTCTTATGTTTTTCTGTTTTTGTTTGTTTTTCTATAAGAATATACTTTATAAGAATTTATGCTTATTTATATGCTTAGACTTCGTTTTGTTGATTTTCTTTGGGTTCATGGAAATTTTGAATTTTTAAGTCGGAACATTTGATTAGGCTAAAAAAAGTTTTTTTGTAATTTGGCACCGCAGGCAAAAATCTTTGGTCTAAGAAAGCTAAAATAGCGTTAAAAGTAACCCTAAAAAGGTCAGCGTTTTAGAAAAGATACACAAGCATTTAAGCTTAGGGGTATGCTTAGCATTATGCTAATTTCTCACCAATTTGGAGCCTAAGTATGCCTAAATAAAAGTTTGTCTAACAAACAACCCAGGCAGGTCTAACAGACTGATTCTGACCTGCCTATCATTCCTATCTCTAAGGAAGAGTGAGAGAATTAGAGGAAGATGTTGACATTACACCGGTACAGAGCTTGCCTTGGTGATATGGAATAAAAACAAGCAACATGCTGAATGGACCTACCTTGATCAAAATCAGATAAAAGTAGGTACTCTGCATTTTACTATTGGTATTGAGCAAACACAATAAGTTTTAGAACAATGCAAAAATGTCTGATTTATTTTCTTTTATCATTGTGTAACTTGGTCGTCTTTTTTTGAAAATTTTATGACAAAAAAAAATTTTCCTTAGAAAAATTACTTCAGCCACATTTTAAGGTACCTAGCACTCTATCTTTCTGACAAAAATCAGGAAAAACTAATGAAGCAATTTTGCACCAAGTCCAAAAAACCTTATTTTTAGGTAGTTTTTGGCCCAAATTTGCGAAAACCCGTATTTGACGACGAAAAAAAATTTTCCGAGAAAAATTACTTCAGCCACATTTTAGGGTACCTTGCACTCTATCTTTCTGCCAAAAATCAGGAAAAACTAATGAAGCAATTTTGCACAAAGTCCAAAAAACCTTATTTTTAGGTAGTTTTTGGCCCAAATTTGCCCCCCAAAAATTTTTTTCAAAAATCAGGCTCCGTCACTTTTCAGGCATTGCCATTTTGTATCATTGTGCAAAAAATTAAAAAAAAACTAATGAGCCAATCCCGAGAAAAGCTTGTAACAGACGAACGGACAACGGTCAAATTAAAGGACCTCCCGGTAGGTCCAAAAAAACAACGAAAAATACCTTTGCATTCCCTTTGGTTCTTTGAGCTTTTTTAGACATTATTATTTAGATTCTCTAAAAGAAAAAGTTTAAAGATTATAAAATTTAATAATGAACATTACATTAATTGTTTAATACCATTCACTTTAGGTGTGCACTACTTCCTGTTCTGGCAATAGTAATACTGTCAACTGGGAAACATGGGACCTGTTGATATCTGTCCTGTATTTTCACTTACTGTTAACTTTTTGACAACAAATTTGTTTTGATAACTTCACAATTCATACTTACTGTCATAACTTGTCACAATAACTTTCACTGATAGCACGCCCTTTTAAACTTTTTTGTTTTCATTCAAAATGACCGAATGCCAATTGGAGAATTAGAGAACGCCCACCGTCTAACCGCCTATCGGCCAATGGGATTAACAAATAAGTGTGTAACTTGCCGCACGAGTAATGGCAAACGCTCCATCGTTTTGCCACTAATTTGTTCTTCTTCGTTCCAGACACTTGCGTGTGTTCCACTATAAATTTTTCTCATATTTCGATTCAAAAGCCTACTCGGTGCGAGAGAGAAATCGTGTATTTTTTAATACGTCGTTCATTAACTCAAATCAAATAACTTTGAAGGTTCGGTGAAATGGTGGCCGAATTGCTGTTCCATGTTTTGTCAGATAGTCCCAAGTTAGAGCAGTTGACAGTATCTGTTTTGTGTCAACTATGTAAACATGTATTGTTGGATTAGGAAAGAGGAAAGAGGTAGTAAGTCTAGCCTAGCTTAATTGTCAGGGGGTGTTGAAAGAATATGAAAGCTTATTTATATCAAAAACAAGACACGCAGTATTTCCCAAGCTGTCAATTACGATAATGTTTGATACTAAGATTGATTGCAATAATGGTTACCTTACTACACAAATATTACTAGTCATATTATTAACACGAATTGTAAAATTTTGTGTTAATAAAATTGAATAAACCCCTTAATTTACACATAAAAACCCCCTTAATTAAAACCAGCCGTGGTGTCCTTTCTTGAAAAAGCAAATCAAATTTGTGTTAATTTTTTGCGTGGTAATTTCAAGGCCGTTGAATACTTGCGTAGTACCGTGAGTGGTACTAAATCCGACAGCCCTGCCTACATTTGATCCCCCAAATGACTGCTATGAAGAAAAAAAAGATTCCCTCTCCAGGTTGAACAATAAACTATTGCAGCAACTCTTAAAACAAAACATCTAACAAGATGACTAAAATGTCAAAATGTCAATTAATGTGATAAAAAAAGTTTGAGTTGTAAAAAAACTATTATTCTGAATCTGTTCCTCGTGTTTAAAACGTTAACAATTTTGTAATAAAAAAATATGTTTTGTATAAGAAGCAATTAATGTTTTGGTTCAATTGGTTCAGTGTATCAAATCTCTCAGTTTAGTTGACACTTTGGTATCTTCATTGCATCACAGCAAAAGGTTTGTTTTTATTTTAGTTTGTATCTTTGAAAGACCCCATCGGAATTAGGCAGGGCTGTCGGATTTAGGACCACTCACGGTAGTCCCAAGTTAGAGCATTTGACGTTACTTCGACAGACCCCATTGGGTTTAGGCAGGGCTGTTGGATTTAGGATTTCCTGTTTCCAATTTTGGAAAATAAAACAATCGCGCTAAAATGGTTTAATCGCGATTTTCATTTGAACTCGTTCGGTTGTAACACCGTTTGGATAAAAACTCTTGGATGGAAATTTTTATACACGATACCGTGAAGTCGGTTATATATATAACTTGCATCAGTGTTCAGTTGAGGGAAACTTGCATAGCCATCAAGACCAATCAAAGCAGCAAAATTTCAAAACAAAGTAACTACACAGCTCTGCTCGCAGCTCTACTCTACCATTTTTGTTTTGATTTAACTTTGTATTTTAATGACCAATGACCATTTTGATGGTCATTCATTTGAGGTCGACAGTTGGGTGTTTAAGATAAAAACGGCAATTATTGCTCTTTTCAGCAATTATTGAAAACGGCAATTTTTTCAACGATGAAATGCTAAATCAGCAATATGTGTTGTCCTTTTAAGGGCAAAGATGTCAGAGGTGTTTGAAAGTAGTAAAGGTTTTTCGGATTTTTGAAAGTGATTTTTTCAATTTTTTGTTGCTCAATAACATGAAAAGTTCTAAAATAATATGTAAAAAGATCCTGCATCGATGCCCAAACACAGCCAGAAAGAGATAACAAAACGAACAAAAATTAACAAATCTCAACTTTTAAATGAAAATGGCATAAAACAAAGACAAATGGCATTTTCATTTTCTCTTTAGAAGATTCTTTAGCCTTTTTACAAAAATTTTGCTGAATGCTAAATCAGCAAAATGTGTTGTCCTTTTAAGGGCAAAGATGTCAGAGGTGTTTGAAAATAGTAAAATTGCATCAAGAAAAAGGTTTTTAGGATTTTTGAAAGTGATTTTTTCAATTTTTCGTTGCTCAATAACATGAAAAGTTCTAAAATAATATGTAAAAAGATCCTGCATCGATGCCCAAACACAGCCAAAAAGAGATAACAAAACCCCCGTTGTAAATTTGTTTACATATGACTAGATTTTGCTATCTGCATTTCCAACAAAAACCAGTCAGTCACGGAAATCCTTGCATTTGCACGAGGTGTGCATTTGCAATGGTTTCAACGATTTTTTCCGACCCTGTGCAAATGAGCTAGAATGTGTTAGGCAAAATGCGCGAAAATTAACAAATCTCAACTTTTAAATGAAAATGGCATAAAACAAAGACGAATGGCATTTTCATTTTCTCTTTAGAAGATTCTTTAGCCTTTTTACAAAAATTTTGTCTACCAGTTAAAATTTTGATCTGTGCATTTTTCTATAATCAAGTGTAACATTTTTCCACTCTGTGTAAATGCAACGAGTAAATGGCATAAAACAAAGACGAATGGCATTTTCATTTTCTCTTTAGAAGATTCTTTAGCCTTTTTACAAAAATTTTGTCTATCGGTTAAAATTTTGATCTGTGCATTTTTCTATAATCAAGTGTAACATTTTTCCACTCTGTGTAAATGCAACGAGTCGCAGTGATCGAGTTTATTTGCACAGGGTTTTTTTGTCACTTTTGTTTTTGACCCGTTGCATTTGCCGTATGTCGAACCCTGTGCAAATGCAAGGATTTCCGTGACTGTCAGTTGAAAACAAAACTAAACAAGGCACAGTGGGCCCACTTATCGCGAGGGTGTCAAATACCACGTGTTCAATAATAAAATCAACTTTTATTTCCAAAAACGGCAATATTTTCTGAAAAGGGCAATTTTCATTTATTTACTTTTTTATTTTTCTTCTGATTCAGCATTTCATCGTTGAAAAAATTGCCGTTTTCAGCAATAATTGCCAAAAAGAGCAATAATTGCAGTTTATATCAGGACCTTCCCAGCACTCCGGAAACTTCCAGAGTTTTCTGGAGCAGCTAAAAAAACACTAGGTGATGAACAGGTGATGAACTTTGGTCAAATTCAAGTGTGGAAACGATGCAAAGTCCACGGCGAATTGTTATTTGATTAAAGTGTGGTGCACGCCAAAAGAATTTCGGCTTGCCGAAAAGGCTGGCGAAATTATTGCAGGGGGGGGTTTGGATGGGGGTTCAGGGGGCGAAGCCCATGAAAGCCCTGAGATTTTGATCTTCTCATGTCTAAAAATTGCTCAAAATTTGTAGAAAAAGAGCTTGAATTGCTGGGAGCCATATTTTAGGAATTAATAGGATTAGGAATTAATGAACTAAAATAGCGGTGATCCTCTACTCTTAAAAAGCTTTGACTTAAGCCAATATCTCACTTTATATCCACTCCTTACGCCAATACGCCAAAATTAATTACTGCCTCATGCCAAATCTGTTCACTAATTCCAGCCTGGGTCAAATTAAATACTTAAGAGTCTTTGAGGATGATGGTTAAGCCATTAATTAAATTAATTTTGTCGAAATAACGAATATATAATCTACCGAGTCGCGAGTTGGCCAATTTTTTAAAAATATGCACAGTGTGCGCAGTTAGTTTCAAACAGCAAGCGCTATCGTAATTATATATATTATATCTTGCTCCGGAACACGGGAACG
Organism: Clytia hemisphaerica; assembly: GCF_902728285.1. Lineage (NCBI taxonomy): Eukaryota > Metazoa > Cnidaria > Hydrozoa > Leptothecata > Clytiidae > Clytia > Clytia hemisphaerica. Next base: position 1,956,893 of record NW_027103598.1, read on the forward strand.
TTCCGAAGCTAACTAATCGCCAAAAATCGTGCTCCGGAATCTTCCGGTGTTCTGGGGAACGGAAAACGGCACTTTTTGCTCAAGACATTTCTGGAGCCCTGGGAAGGTCCTTTTATATCTTAAACACCTAACTGGTCGATGTAAGTTTCGAAGTTTCCCTCTCCACTGATGCAAGTTACCTGACTTTACGGTACACAAGTGTTACGCGTAAGCCAAATCGCGTATTAAGAACAACCTCTAAATTGCCGAGTACAGGAGAAAAAAATCGAAATTCAAAATGGCGGCCAAGCCCAAGCTGATAACTATCAAAAGTCTTTGTTTTTCAATCAGCTATTGCAGCTCAATAAATCAATGAAAGTTCTGGTTACAAAAATCAGTTTTATTGACAATTGAATCATGCTTGATGGTGAGCATTGTTATCAATAATGTTTTTGTGTGAAAAACATAGAAATATAAGGAAAAAATCAATTGAAAATCTGCAAAAACGGCGATTTCCGGCATTTTCAACCGGAAAAAAAATTTTCTCAAAAATCAAACTCGGCCATGTTTTGAGCATTGCGAATACGCATCTGCAAAAAATCAGAAAAAACTAAAAATGAAAATTCGAGAAAATGTCCGGGCTTCGTCACATTTTAGGTATTGTCATATTGCATCAGTGTGCAAAATTTCATAAAAAAATATAAAGTCTTACAGCTTGAGAAATTCAAGAAAATAGAAATACTGTCTTTCCGGCGAAAATAGGTTGTTCCGGCGACTTTTAAAATAGTTCCGGCTTCAAAAATCAATTTTATTGAAAATTGAAACATGCTTGATGCTGGGCATTGCTACTAATAATGTTTTTGAATGAAAAAACAACCAATTATAAGGAAAAAGTCCAATGAAAATCTAGAAAAACAGCGATTTCCGGCATATTTCAGGCATTTTCCGACCGGAAAAAAATTTTTCTCAAAAATCGGACTCGGCCATGTTTTGGGCATTGTTAATACGCATCTTTGAGTATCAGAAAAAACTTATGATAAAATCACGAGAAAATGCCAAAAAACCAGTTTTTCTGGCATATTTCCGGCATTTTCGGCCGGAATTGAATTTTTTTTCGAAAATCGGGCTTCGTCACAATTTAGGTATTGATATTTGGCATCAGTGTGCAAAATTTCATGAAAAAATATAAAGTACAGCTCAAGAAATTCAAGAAATACCGTTTTTCCGGCGAAAATCGGTTTTTCCAGCGAAAATCGGCTGTTCCGGTGATTTTTAGAAAGTTCCAGTTTATTGAAAATTGAAACATGCTTGATGGTGGGCATTGCTATCAATAAGGTTTTTGAATGAAAAAACAACCAATTATATGGAAAAAGTCAAATGAAAATCCAGAAAAACGGCGATTTCCGGCATATTTCCGGCATATACGGCCGGAAAAATTTTTTTCTCAAGAATTGGACTACACCATGTTTTGGGCATTGTTAATACGCATCTTTGAGCAAAAAATCAGAAAAAACTAATGATGAAATCTCAAGAAAATGCTGAAAAACCAGTTTTTCCGGCATATTTCCGCCATTTTTGGCCGGAAATTTATTTTTTCGAAAATTGGGCTCCGTCACATTTTGGGCATTGCCATTTTGCATCATTGTGCAAAAATTAGAAAAAACTAATGAGCCAATCTCGAGAAAAGCTGGTAACTAACGGACGGACAAAGGTTAATTTATAGGACCTCCAGGTAGGTCCAATAAAAGTATTCATCTAAAGTGAAGATTACACGATTTGTGTAATTTACGACGCGCAATCCAACAATTCACAATGCACGATGCATTATCCATGCATGATTTATGTCGATTTATGTTAATTATTCTAATTATGCACGAATAAGTTTTCATAATGCTAGCTACAAACATATAACAATAACGAAAAGAAAAATCAAAAAAAGAAGGGGAATTAATTTATCATAACCAGAATGATTAAAATAACTTATATCTTCTGTGTAGAAAAATCAAAAATTGATAGCGAGAGAAAGAAAATGTTCGCCGCATGCCTCACTCATTTTTAAAATGAAAGAAAAAGCCTTGACGCCATAGAAAAGTTTTGGCGCGAAAAATTTATTAAAAGAAAACTCATTTTTGTATGTTTATTACTTTTTTAAGAACAATCATTGGCTACATTACTCTTGGCATGTTCTTATAAAAGCCTTCCACAACCTCGTTCCCCTGCGCATTATCAGCTTTTTGATGCTTACTGATAGCGCTAGATAATACCCTGGCATTGGCTGGTTTTCGAACGCGTAAGATTACGTAATTCAAAAACAAAACGTCAGATTTCATTCGTTTCTGGGTTTGAAACCATTGCATTGCAGTGTAAGTTTGTAACGTCAGATTTTTTTATGACGTATTGTTTTGAGAAGTTCCCCCTCTGAGAGGGGGAACTCGCATCAGCCAACACCAGGGTATTCTCTGGCGTCAATCAGTAACGTAAATAAAGCCTGGGATACACGGGGACGAGGTTGAGCCTTCCACCAACAGAATGGCAACTAGTGCTTTTATTTATTTGATCTTTGTCTTTTTTGATGATCAAGTTAATTCATTTTCAAGATCTTTCTCAAAAAAGGTGAGTTTATACACATGCTCTTCATTAAAAAACGTCTTCCCTACTTTACAATAAAATTGTTAATGAACTTGTTACTTAAAATATCACTTACTTACATCAGTAATTTATTTATGATATAACACCCCTGCCTTTCTTAAATAAATGGGCTCTTAAAGTCTTTTATGTTTGCCGCAAGAAGGGAGAAAAATTCAATTTGACCCCCGGTTTTTTCTCTCTTTTTCTAACTATTTACTGCGTGTTAGTGTAGACACAACTTTAATCCGGGGAAATATGAAGCGTTTTCATGTGTTTTCATTGGTTGGTCTAAAATCACTGATGGTCATGTGACCAGAATTTTTATCCAGGGAAATGTCGTGGCGGTAATGTTTTGCTTTAGTGAGATTGACCATTTTGTTGTTTTGATTTCCAGACGATCTCAATCGAACGGAATCGACGATCGAACCAATCGAACCAAATCGAACGCAATCGACCGATTGAAATTCAATTGTCGAACGCAATCGAATCTCAATGGAACGTCAAAATTCTGGGTAATATTTAATTGGTTCGATTGTTGTTCGACTGGTTCGATCGTCGATTCCGTTTGATTGAGATCGTTTGGCTTTATTCTTGCAGCTTCCCAACATCCAAGCTCTCAAACATAACAAGCTGCATGAAAAATCACTTTCGATTTCCCGTAGAAATTATGCAATGAACAATCCGGGGGTCAATGAATCGACGATCGAACGCAATCGAACATCAATCGAACATCAATCGAACATCAATCGAACGCAATCGAATATCAATCGAACCTGAAAATTGCGGTAATATTCGATTGAGATTCGACAATCGAATTTCAATCGGTCGATTGCGTTCGATTTGGTTCGACTGGCTCGATCGTCGATTCCGTTCGATTGAGATCGTCTGGTGATTTGAGCAGGCAAAATTTCTGTATACTGTAAACCCAAAATATGGCTTCGTTGGAATACCGGTTGAAACACTTGTGTGTACGCATTCCCTATATCATAACATATCAGAGGCGCTGCGTGCAGTCTAGTGCAAATCAAAATTGTGCAATTACACGGCTTAAATCCTCAGAAGTTGAGCGCATAATAACTAATTAGAGGATCTATTCTCAGCGCAGAACAGAACTGCTGAATAATAAAGTGCCTGACCACACACTGCTGGATATTGACGTGAAAAGCACAACACATCTAGATAGATAGATAGATAGATAGATAATAGATAGATAGATAAATATATTTACCGGGGACGATCGTAAAAATATATACATGTTCGTAAGAGCATATAAAATGTACATTTGCTCTAGTTTTATGGTAATAAATGTATCTAGAATCAACAGATGATCTCTTCTTATTTTCATTCACTCTGTGATAAACTGGGATTTTATCTTACATTCTTCTTCTTGTTGTGCTGTAAAAATACTTACAAATATAACGAATACAAAAACACTTCGCCATTTCCCATGAACCGATTGAGAACGTCAAAACAGAATCGTGTTTCACAATTTACGGCTAACTTTCCAATAGTATGCTCCGCACTCAATCGTTTTGCCGAGCACTGATTGGCCAATTTGTCTATATTACATCATAATATCGAAAATTAACCACTCCAACTGATTAGAATGTTTAGCAAACATGGTGGGAAAGTTCAAAAGATAGCCGGTACGGGTATAAGCGCTAAAACTGCTGAATCAGCTAAAATAAAAAGTTGCTTCTGCATGCATGCAAAAAGTGCAAAAATGGCAAAAAGACACAGTGATATTATTCTTTGCATCTTGAAAGTAGGATTTTTTTATTTCTAAACTATAGGATCTTCAGGTTGAAAACGAAATAAAAAGCAAAAAAATTACAAAATTACAAAATCTGATTAAATTTTA